>NC_044383.1:118372382-118997382 GCF_006542625.1 Nomascus leucogenys
AGTCCATCAACAGGAGATCTCATATAGCATTGCATCAGACTAACACAGCAGTTCTTAACCATGGGCAATTCCTTATCTCCCATATCCCACCCCCAAGACATTTGGCCATGTCTGGAGACATTTGTGATTGTTAGAAAAGGGAGGATATTACTGACATCTAGTGGCTAGAGAGTTGCTGCTAAACATCCTATAGTGGACAGGACAGCCTCCCTCAATAAATAATGCACCCTAAAATGTCAATATGCCACTGTTCAGAAATTGTGGACTAAGAGCAACCTCTATCCTGTTTTCCATAATGGCTGTATTGATGTGCATTCCTGTAAACAGTGTAAAAATATTCACTTTTCTCCACATCCTCACAATACTTGTCTCTTGTTTTTTTTGATACACATCCTAAAAGGTGTGAGCTGATATGTCATTGTGGTTTTAATTTGCATCTCCCTGGTAATTAGTGATGTTCAGTATTACTTGTCAACCCTTCGTATCTCTCTTTTGAGGACTGTCTACTAAGGTTCTTTGCCCATTTTTTAATCAGAGTTTTTCTTGCTGTTGAGTTGGGTCCCTTATACACTTTTGATATTAACTCCTTATGAGATATGTAGTTTACAAATATTTACTTCTATTCCACAGGTTGTCTCTTTATTCTGTTGATTGTTTCCTTTGTTGTAAAAGAGACTCACTTTATAGGAGAATAGGTGCAACAGTGGCTGGGTGATTATAAGATCAGCTGTTCCTATTAGAAACTACACCATCCAAAAGAGGCTGCCATTAAAGAGCAATAAAATAGTTCATAGAAGTCATAGGCAAGGCAGAAGCTTGAAAATGATACCATGTAAGGATAAGAAATCATATTCCAAGATAGTCTATATTCAAGTCTCATGACCATTGTATGGTGCTGTGCCCCATTATTTAGATATGTGGTGCTCCATTGGTTACACATGGTGGCAGGAATGAAGAGTTGAAAATAGCAATATGGCCATCTTCACAATATTGATTTTTCCTATCCATGAGCATGGAATTTTTTTCCATTTGGTTGTGTCCTCTCTTATTTCCTTGAGCAGTGGTTTGTAGTTGTCCTTGAAGAGGTCCTTCACATCTCTTGTAAGTTGTATTCTTAGGTATTTTACTCTCTTTGTAGCAATTGTAAATGGGAATTCACTCATGATTTGGCTCTGCTTGTCTATTGTTGCTGTATAGGAATGCTTGTGATTTTTGCACGTTGATTTTGTATGCTGAGACTTTTCTGAAGTTGCTTATCAGCTTAAGGAGTTTTGGGGAAAAACCACAATGAGATACCATCTCACGCCAGTTAGAATGGCGATTACTAAAAAGTCAGGAAACAACAGATGCTGGCAAGGCTGTGGAGAAATAGGAATGCTTTTACACTGTTGGTGGGAATGTAAATTAGTTCAAGCATTGTGGAAGACAGTGTGGTGATTCCTCAAGGATCTAGAACCAGAAATACCATTTGACCCAGGAATCCCATTACTGGGTATATACCCAAAGGATTATAAATCATTCTACTATAAATACACATGCACACGTATATTTATTGAAGCACTATTTACAATAGCAAAAACTTGGAACCAACCCAAATGCCCATCAATGATAGCCTGGATAAAGAAAATGTGGCACATGTACCCCAGGGAATACTATGAAGCCATAAAAAAGGATGAGCTCATGTCCTCTGTGGGGACATTGACGAAGCTGGAAGCCATCATTCCCAGCAAACTAACACGGGAACAGAAAACCAACCACTGCATGTTCTCACTCATAAGTGGGAGTTGAACAATGAGAACACATGGACACAGGGAAGGGAACATCACACACCGGGGCCTGTTGGGGGGTGGGGCATAAGGAGAGGGAGAGCATTAGGACAAACACCTAAAGCATGCAGGGCTTAAAACCTAGATGACAGGTTGATAGGTGCAGCAAACCACCATGGCACATATATACCTATGTAACAAACCTGCACTTTCTGCATATGTATCCCAGAACTAAAATAAAGTAACATTTAAAAAAAAAAAGAAAATAGCAATGACACATAGGGAGTTTCTGCTTCCTTTTTCTGAAATTCTCAACTCCATGTGTGTCGTGGTCTGGGTTCCTATCATGGGAATATCTATCAGTGAAACATAAGCTATGATTTTGGCCTGGGCACTTCAGACTCCATATGCCAAGGGGCCAGTTGGCAAGGGGGGAATACCATATTGATAGAAGCAATTGAGCTGATCATCAGGAGAAAGGCTGTTATGACACACTGGGGCAGAGGAGGAACATATTTGGTACTTGATTATCTCATGGCAATTCATTGCCCAGTTTTCATGATAAATTGACAAATATAGTAGCCACAATCTAATAAGGGCTTGATGACCAGATGTTTAGACAATCAGAGATATGGGTTTGGGTCATCTAACCAGGTAAGCCACCAAGACCAGGTGCTAGCTGTGGGAGAAGTGATTCTAGGATAGAGTGTAGAGGAAGAGGACAATAAACTATCACAGATGTAGCCTCAAGCCCAACTGCATCAGTGAGAGATAGCGTTTCTCCATTAACTTTCCCCTAGGAAGCCTACTGCAGGAAAGAAATCCCTCAGAGTCCTGAAGATACAGCTTTCAGAACTTAGGTGAAGCAAGAGGACTCAAAGCGTGCAAGAATGGACAGTACAGAATGCTCTGCTACACTGCTCAGATTCCTCCTTCAGGAAGGAAGGACAAATTCCCTCAACTTCTGGGAGCATTGATGGTTGAGCTCTCAGCCATCAGACCTTTTTGGTAGTCGCCCTCTTCTGAAAAGTGGCACATTGCCCAAGATCTTTCCTCCTCCAGAGCACAAGCTGCATCTGAAGACTGATCGATGTGGGGTGTGATGGTCTGGTCTCCTTTCTCCAACTAAAGGACTGTTCTAACCTCAGGGCTCTCCTTGAGGTTTCCTTAGTTAGTTCTTATTACTATGTTGCAGTCCAACTTCTTCTTTGGCCTAATTCTACTTTCCTCCCATTCCCCTATTGTTGATCCTGACAGCAATTTCCCCTCAAATTTCTGTAAACTAAGCACCATCTCAGAGTCACCTGACCTGCAACATTATTACATACACTATAGTCCGTGCACTTAAAGATTTAGTGAAAGTATGTTGCTGAAGCTTGCCAGAACTTCCCTTCTTCCACTGAAAATTTGTCTGTTTGTAGATAGACACCATTCATTCTCTTCTCTACTTTGGCCAATTATCTTATGTTTGGGAAGGTGTTCTGCTAGAAGACAGAATAGCAATTCCTAGAACTAGAAAGAAAAACACATCAAAGTCTGTCCTTTCTTATGTCTTTTCTATCTACAACAAATACCCTGTGATAAAAAGGATGATAGGAAATATAAGTAGTTTGAGTCCACCAAATATTTGGCCTGAAGTATTTGTGTATGAAATACAACTCACTTGATGTGGGCTCAAATTCACCAGCACTTCTTTTCTTTCTTCTCTTTTCAGAAACAGACTTTATTTATATCAATGTTAACATCAATCACATAACCATCAGGAAGGCTGTAAATTTGACTTTTTTTATCCAGTAGTTGGCCCAAGTTTTCATTTCTCCTATTTTATTTATTAATTATTATTATTATTATTTTGAGTTGGAGTCTCACTCTGTCACCCAGGCTGGAGTGCAACGGCATCATCTCAGCTCACTGCAACCTCCGCCTCCTGGGTTCAAATGATTCTCCTGCCTTAGCCTCCTGAGTAGCTGGGATTACAAGTGCGTGCCACCACGCCTGGCTAATATTTGTATTTTCAGTAGAAATGGGGTTTCACCATGTTGGTCAGGCTGGTCCCGAACTCCTGACCTTGCGATCCACCAGCCTCGGCTTCCCAAAGTGCTGAGATTACAGGTGTGAGCCACCACGCCCGGCCCATTTCTTTTCTTATATATCAGCCTATGCCAGGGGAGAAACTGGCTGAGGTTAAAGGCTAATGTCAAGTACTAACTAAACAACAAATGGGTAACCTTAACGATGCAATATCCTGGTTGAAATTGTTAGTCAATTTTTTTGGCAGATCTGAGATCTATGTGTCTCTATTCAACAAGTAAATGTAGACTATTTCCTTAAATGCAAATTCCTATAAAAAAAATCAGAAGTATATTATGTATTTAAAGTTAAAAAGCATATAACTTTTTAAATGATTAATACAATTCACCAGTATATGCCATCATTTTCATTGAAAGTTCTTAATCATGAATTTTATTTACTTAATAATATTATTCAATATTTTTCTTTCATTTTTATTAATCTGATTTGTTATGGCTTCTCAAAAAAATCTTGTCCTTTTCATCTAGTTTGTTCAATTTATTTTCATGAAATTGGTCACATACTTAATCTTTCATTCCTTCTTATATAACCAAATTTCCATCCGGTATAATTTACCCTGAGCCAAAGAACCAGAAGCCAAAAGAACTTCCCGTAGCATTTCCTGTAATACATTATCTGCTGATTAACACTTTTCTAGGTTGATAAGTTATATAGTTGTCTTCCATTTAGTTTAAAGATGTTGTTCCATTGTCTTCTGATTTTCATTGTTTCTGATGAGAGGTCAGCCTTGTTTCTTATTATTGGTCCGCTGCATTTAATGCGTAAAATGTCTTTTCTTCTCTTGCTTTTCAAATGTTCTGTTTCTGATTTTCAGAAGTTTAATATAATGTCCATTGCTTGTTTTTTGCTTAGATTCCTGAAATTATGTGTGGGTTTTTAAATAAAGTTTGATAATTTCTAACCATTATTTGGTTAAGTAATTTTTCTGCTTCATACTCTCCCTTTTTCTCTTCCTAGTACTCTAATTACAAACTTTCATTCTTTTGCTATTATTTCACAGGTTGTTAATATTCTACTTTAAAACTTTAAAGTAATTTTTATGGAAAATTTGATCATAATTTTTAATAACTAGAATAGCAAATTCTAAAAATTCAAAAGTTAAGCCATATCAACAATTCATATCATACCTATAGAAATGGCAATTTTGGTCTATTATTTTCCAAACCATCTACCTTATTTTCTTTCTTACATCTTATGCTGGCCATGACTTGCAGCCTATGTGGTTCAGTAGCAATGATAATGTCCTTGTATTTAATTTATCCTTGTATTTAATGTATCTTAAGAGAAAAAAAGTCTCAAATTTCATGATTAAGGATGCTGTTTGTTAAGGTTATTGAAATATATATTCAAATGATTTCAGGGAGTTTCCTAATTTTGAGTATTTTGCCATTTTGATATAGATTTTGAAATTTATTTTTTTCCCCTAACTATTGGGGGGAAATGTGGAAAAATAATTACTAGTGCTATTCTCCAGGCATTTCAAATTGTCTCTGTGTCTGAACACATGTGGAATTTCACTTCTTTGTCCCCTGGAAGTGAGGTTGGCCATGTGACTTGC
Organism: Nomascus leucogenys; assembly: GCF_006542625.1. Taxonomy (NCBI): domain Eukaryota; kingdom Metazoa; phylum Chordata; class Mammalia; order Primates; family Hylobatidae; genus Nomascus; species Nomascus leucogenys. The sequence goes on from NC_044383.1 coordinate 118,377,798, forward strand.
TTTGATGTATAAAGTATGAACAGAAAAAAATGTGCTACTTCTGGGCAGAAATTTTCAGAGGTAGCATGGTATGTGCCACCAATTTCCCTTTTCTGACACAGTGACTATGTAAATATGTATAGAGATGTCTCTTCTGTCAGTCTGGATCCCTTAGTGACTGTGATGAGCAAAGTCTTATTGCCAGTGTTCATTGAATGAGTAACATGAGCACATACTTAATTATTATGATAAACTACTCAGATACTAGGGTTGTCTATGCAGAATAACCCATCCTTTATTTTTCTTTTTATGCTAAACCGTTCTTTTGTTTAAGGCACTAGTACTTGATCATAACATATCACTTAATATTTTTTATTCTATAGCTTTAAGTTTTATTCTACAAATCCTTTTGTTGATAATAATTATAACTTGAATGTAATCTGCTTTGTGTTTCTAGAAGGCAAAACCAGGTAAGCAATACAGCTTAGAGAATACTTTTATTAAAAAACTTTTCTTTCTAAGAGTAAAAAGAGTGAAAGAAAAATAACTAAATATATAGTCTCTTTCCTTGTGGAATAATAGTAAGAGAGTTCATTAGAAAATATGAAATAAGCTCCCAAAGATAATTCTACATGGACCATGTGAGCTTAGAGTGAGAAAAGGAAAGAAATCTTTTCCAGAAGGAGTGATCTAGAAAAACTTTATGGAATAAGTGACATATAAACTGGGTTTGAAAGATGAATAGAATATCGATGAGGAAATTCTACACAGCATCTAAGTAAATATACTGTGAGAAAAGTGTAAGCAAGTTATATAAATGGAACAGCAAGTTACACAGTTTGACTTACTTGTAATAGCAGAGTAAATATGTAGAAGTGTGAATTTTATTTTAAAACATCAAAGATTTTTAATAGAAGAGGGATTTTGTTATTAAGAAGATAATTAATATTGCCATTATATTTAGGATGAATTGTAAAGGATGGATACTAGAGGTCATCAGAGGTTTGGGAGGGGTGAGAGTTTTTCATTGTCAAGGTGAGACAGCGAGGGTCTGAGAGAGGAAATAAAAAAGAAGAAACAGCTTTGATCTTTGTTGAGCTACCAGGTTTACAGATATTTATATTTTCACCTATGACTTAGCATTTGAAAACCTAACAGTCTTCTTTTTTGTATATTGTAAGCCATATAAATAGAGTCTATAACTAGATAGACCTTATTGGATAACCACCCAAAATGTAATATTTTATGCTATTGAACACTGACTCAATATGCTAATATTCAACATTCAAACCAAAAGTGAAAACACAGATGCCTGAGGAAAGAAAAGTTGGCAGCACAAACTAGTGGGAATTGGGTAGGGTTTTTCTTGGCCTTCTGCTGCACAATAGGCAATTGTGATTCAGGTGTATTTGTTTATTCTGGTAGAAATAAATTCTCCCACTAAAACAAAAGTGCCATTATAAAGAGCTAGACAAAATCAACAACACCCGTCTTTGCCATGTCTTGCATGACTGTAAGGGGTCACATTCAGGAATTGTTGATCAGACTTCCTTTGTCTCTCTCTTTTAAAAAGGCATTTTGCAAATTTAATACTTTTCCATGTTCTAAAGCATCGCTTGTCCATGGGAGAGGGGTTGGGTGTCAAGCAAACGCGGAGGGGCTCTGGGGGTTTCTAAAGTGGTCACTTCAATAGTCATTTCATAACATGTTTGTCGGCATGTCTTTCTTCCAGTTCTGGTTTTGTTACCTTCTCTCTGTTTTCAATGTAAACAGCAGTACAAAGTGAGCTATCTTCCTGCCATTCAAAATAAATACTTATTTGGGTAAAATTTATAATGTTAGATTCTACTTTTAGTCAGGAAATGCAAACAAAGCTTGGAGACTGCTTGTTCCCTGACCCCAAATTCATTCCATGTTGCTATAGCATCACCCCTGAGAAAATGGGCCTGCCTGTTTTCCTCCCCATAGACAAACTCAATGGGCTTTTGTCAGCTCTTGAATTATAGCATTAAAATTTAAACAGTAGGGATTTAATGGAGGATTATTATGACACTCCAGTGCATTCTTTCTGTTGCCGTTAGCAACAACCCCAAGAACGAAATAAAATAATTGTTTTAGGAGGTGCTGTTTTCCTAAAAGATGAAACATCTACCTTACATTCTTGGACTTACATAAACTGATTTGTGTGTATGTTACTTCTAACATGAGTAGCGTATTGGTAGTGTATACCAATCCAATGATTTAAGGAATTTTTTTCCCTTTTAGTTCAACCAATCTACAAAGGCCAAAAATATTTTCACAGGCCCCCAAAAGATGAACTCCAATCTGCTGCCCCTAAATGCATTCTCCACTGTCTGGAAGATGTGCAAAGGCAACGGCACAGCGTTCTCCATCTCAAATCCTTCAAAGTGCTGTCAGAATAAAAGAATCCCCACCAAAAGCCCCAGGGAAATCTATCTGTCTGTATGGTATGGTAATGACTGAGGTTATTCCAGATAGGATTCTGGGAGAAACTCAGCTATTGAAATCTAATGAATGGAACTGAGAATTTCTTGTTATAATACTGTTTCTTTGATTGAATATATCCTTGCATATAAGAAGACATAAAAATAAATAATAAAAGCAAGATATTGTTTGAATTTTTGATTATATAATCTAAGAATTTTTCTGATAAGTAATTTTGCATCTGGATTTGTTTTCTCTGCCAGTCACTTGCCTTTCTAGTTTTATGTCATTTTTATCTCTTTCCTATTTTAATGTCAGCACCTAGGTTTACATTAAGGATTGCATTTTTTTAATCACCAGGGATTACAACAATTTATGGTCCTTTTCTAGCTGCCAAAATACAGATATTTCCTTTCTTCTGCTATATTCTTGCTGGACAACTCCTTTCAAAATATTTTTAACTTTTTCTCTTTGAAGTGAATTTCAGTTCATTGTAGACATAATACAAAATGAGTAACAGGCAATAAATAAATGAACAGTCCTTTGGATTTTTACCACCCAGAGATAATAGTTCTTAATCTAAGTGTGAGCCTTAATCTATAGCAATGAAAATTAGTCTTACTTTCACCAAAGACATCCAGGGTTCCCCTATCCTCTTCTGTAGAGGCAGCCCTATTATCAGTTTCTTGTGTTTACTTTCAGAGGAGTACATGCAAACATCTGTATATATGCCATTTTTACAGGAAAATGATAAATTTTACATTTTTCAGGTCCTTGCTTTTTCATATAACAATAAATCTTGAAATCAGTATAAGTCCCAGAATTTGTATAGGGACAGTCTTGTGGGACTGGAGAGTTGGGACATTGAGGGAGGAGACTAAGGGGTTTGCCTTCAAGTTGCGTTTGCTAAGCAAGCAACTGTCATTTGTTATGTTGTACTTAGCTGGTAAATAAATGGCAAAGGTAATGAAAACATGCTTTTATTCACACTTTACAAACAGAGAAAATAGTCAGTGTTCATAAAGATAGAAATTGTTAACACTATTTTTATTGGAACGATTAGCCATAGTTTGTATGGAACTACAAGTGATTTCTTTAGAGAGTTCCTAAATGAGAGATTTTTAAGCAGTTCCTTGTCATTTGCTGTCAAAAACAATGTTGCAGTAAACATTCTTGTAAACATTACTTTAGGCACACATATGAATATGCTGTTTTACAAATTACTAGTAATTGAATTACTTGGATGAAAACATTATATACATAGATGTTCACCATCAGGGAACCAGACCAGGCATTGAGGTCCCCATTAAGCCAGTGACATTGCTTTCAGAAGCAGAATGGAGGTAGAGTTTTCCTGAGAAGGCAAGCTGTCATGTCTCATGTAATGCTAAGATGCTGCTGGGACCAGGATGACCTTGTTTTTGAATATATCATTTTTATTTGACAAGTGAGGCTTACTGGGCCTTTCTTACTTTGTTAGTCATTGAGTCCCACCCAATAAATGGCCCACCCAAAAAAATGGGAACACCAGGCCAGAGAATCACAAGGTTTCTATGGGTCAGCTATTTAGCTTTGCCAAGAGCCCAGCAAAGTACTAGCTACTTTTTATTTTAAGTAGCCATGTCAGAGAACAGGTTAACTCCATATCCCAAGGGCCCCTCAAGGTAGAGGTTGGCTTTATTTGCCCAGGACCCCAACTGATTAAGACTTGTCACAAAGACTTGAGCTCAGAGGTGTATTGAAGTTGTGCATTAGCACTTTGCATGCAGCTCTTCTGTGATCAGGAGAATCCCCTTGGCACTTTTGGGATGAGGAAGTACATTCAGATGTAGAAGCTACAACAGTACACTGAACTGGTCCAAAATTCCTCAATGTACAAAGTCACATTAATTTCCCCTCTTCACTGTGAACCTGGCCCAAACTCCATTCCTTGAATCTAGTGCCTGCTCCCCACACAATATTGGGTAAGATGATGACTTGGGAAGTTTTATCAAACAGAGTTCCAGCATAATGAGATTGATGAATATGGCCTTTGGTCTTTCTGGAAGGCAGGGAGACTTCTCTTTAAAGCAGCTGAAGTCAGGGTAGAAGGAAAGAGAGTAATCAGAGCCTATCAAAAGAGAAAGGGGCTCTATGCCAGTAAGTAGGGCATTTCACTCAGTTTGAGCAGGTTTTGAGCAGGTGCTGGCTTATGGCTCAACCAAAAGAACATTTAATGATTTTAATCTACCCAAAGCTCTGTATTGAATGGCAAGGTCTCCACTGCTGACATCATTTATTTCTGCTTTGGGGACTCTTTGGTTCATCAGCCACGGCCTCATTGCCTTTTGGCTGGGGTTGGAGGGCTTGCTGCCCTATTGTCATAGTAACATTTGCTCATCCACCCTCCCAGAGGAGAGTGAGCAACAACCAAGTTGCCATTTGGGCAGTTTGTTTCAGTCCTATCTATTACAGCTTATCCTTTAAAGATTCATTATCAGGAAGGACTGTAGGGGACCCTTACTCTGCTCCCTTTCTCTTGCCCAGCATTTGGTATCAGGTCCCAGAGAGCCTTGTCATATTCCCAAACCTGGCCTGCAGGACTCTTGTCTTTTCTCTTCCTGAAAGCCACACCTAAGTCAGCTCCCCATTATTGTCACCAAAATTGTTAAGAACTGCGAAGGATCTAACGTGTTCTCTAACTGCAAGATAACGAGTTAGTCTGCCACAGCTTTATGGATTTAAAAAATGGCATGAAGCTCCTAAGTCAAAGACAAATGACTTTATTATGGCCTGGTAGGCAGCATGAACATCGCTTATTTTTGTGGGTTCTCTTTGCTCCCAAACCCTGTGAAGGTGACCAAGATGGACCCAGATAGAGCCCACATATGTAGTGGTTTACACGCCAGGAGAGGAACTCTCTACATAGGGAATATGAACATTTTATAATGAGCAGTAAGTGCCTCTGTCCTTTGATCCAGAGGGAGACATGGTATTTTTTATACCAGACAGCAAACATTCCTGCTCTTTGTTCTAGGGAGAGACACTATCTCTATCACCCAAGGTTATTCATTACCCAAACATCCTTTAAAAGACAATCCAGAAGAAAAGACATTCAGTGCATCTTTTCTCAAGATGTGTCAAAATATGAGAGTCTTGTGAAGAAGTGTTTCTGAACACATTCTGCAGTTTGAATGTACTTACATGTATTCAAATACTACATCCCCCACCATTGGTGGGTATTCTTTTACTAAAAGCCAGTACTAGCTGATGGAATAATCCAAATGTGGTGTTTATTTCTATTGGATAATTTATCAGGTTGGATTATTAGGTAGAAGTAGACATGTTTAATTTTAACATATTTTGCAAGTTTTCTTTACCAAGAACCTATTAAGAACATTTCAAAGAAGTATGTCCAAGAGTGACTTACTTCCTATTGTGGAAAAAAATAACTGATAAGCCTATATTCTTTAACCTAATCATTCCTAGGAAAGTAACTGACGGCAGACACTATAAAACTTAATTAGAAGTTTAATAAAACACATTAAATATAATAGTATGACAGTTGATGCAGCTGCTTTGAAAAGACAAAGCTCTCATGTAGCCATTACATCTTATCAGATGGATAAGAAAAAGGTTGGGAAATAGTTTAATGCCTGTTTCCATAAAAATTTAAGAAAAATCTGCATTTAGCCTGTATCTTCACATCATGAAATTTGAGTTTTTGTCTAATTTTATTCAAAAAGGACAGAGTTTTTTGTGTTATTAAAAGACTCCAAGGACTTTTTGCTTGTAAATCCAAAATTTATGACTTTTAAAAATAAGAAAGCACACTTGTTAATGTTTTTTGTAAAACACTATATACTCTTGTTTTTAATTATGTTTCTGGTATGAGATTGAGGTGACTCACCAGTCATGTAATAATTAACTTACTCTAGTACTTCACTGATTTGCTCTGCAACTTCCGTGGTAGTAGCTTGAATTTACTTAGAAGCATGAAAAACACACCAAGAACCTTTATTAAACATTCTATTACTATGTAATCTGGTTTATATTATATACTGTTTTATACAACGTAATCACAATAAACCCCATGATTTAACATATTCAGTTTTAACAATCAATAAATATTCAAGTTTTTCTCCTTTAGCAAACCGTGTCAGCACTGGACATTACTGCTTGTAAATTTCTAGTCATTTCTACTGAATGAGAAAGAGTATTATGGTATTAATCCTCTCTGGAGGAAATTCAGGTGCTTGGTGTTTTTATTTATTTATGTCAGTTGAATATAAGCTCTGATCAAAGATTACAGCAAAAGGAAATTGGCCATCATTGGTGAGATTCAATAAAATCAACAAGCAATAGATATGAATCTCAAGGACTATAGGTATTGAAATTATTAGATATACGATATATGTATCAAATATTTTAAAACAGAAGGTAAAAATATTTTAAACTACCAGACAGATTTTAAAAAAATACAACTTTAAAAAATGAAAATGTACTCTTTAAAATTAAAAATTTGGTGGGTGATTAGATTAACATGAAGTCAGTAAGTAAACTGAAATTTTCATCAGAAAGAAAATTAGAAATGCAGCACAAAGACAAAAAAATAAAATTATCAAAGAGTGGTTAATAGATAAGAAAGATGGAAAATGAGAATCTAAACATTGTCTTATCAGAGTGTATTTGTCGATTCTCACACTGCTGTAAAGACATACACGAGACTGGGTAATTTACAGAGAAAAATGGTTTAATTGACGCACAGTTCTGCAGGCTGTACAGGAGGCATGGCTGAGGAGGCCTCAGGAAAGTTATAATCATGGCAGAATGCAAAGGGGACGCAAGCACATCTTCACATGGTGGAGCAGGAGAGAGAGATGGAAGGAGGAAGTGCTACACACTTTTAAACAACCAGATCTCATGATGAGAACTCACTCACTATCATGAGAACAGCAAGGAGGAAACCTGCCCCCATAATCTAATCAGCTCCCACCAGGTCCCTCCCCTCAAAATTGGGAATTACAATTCTACTTGAGATTTAGGTGAGGACACAGAGCCAAACCATATCAGTCCACCCCTGGCCACTTCCAAATCTCATGTTCTTCTCACATTTCAAAACACAATGATGCCTTCTCAACAGTCTCCCAAAGTCTTAACTCATCGCAGAATTAACTCAAAACTACAAGTCCAAAGTCTCATCTGAGACAAGGCAAGTCCCTTCCACCTATGAGCCTGTAAAATCAAAAACAAGTTAGTTACTTCCAAGATGCAATGGAGTTACAGGCATTGAATAAATGCCCCCATTCCAAGAGGGAGAAATTTGCCAAAATAAAATGGCTACAGGCCCCATGCAAGTGTGAAACCCAGTGGTGCAGTAATTAAAACTTAAAGCTCCAAAAGAATCTTTAACTCTATGTCTCATATCCAGGCCACACTGATGCAAGGGGTGGGCTCCTAAGGCCTTGGGCAACTCTGCCCTTTGGCTCTGCAGGGTAGAGGCCCTGCAGCTGTCTTCACAGGCTGGCATTAAGTGTCTGTAACTTTTCCAGCTGCACAGTGCAAGCTGTTGCTAGATCTACCATTCTGAGGTCTGGAGGATGGTAGCCCTCTTCTCACAGCTGTACTAGGCAGTGCCCCAGTGGGGACTTTGTTTGGGGGCTCCAATCCCACATTTCCCCTTTGCATTGCCTTAGCAGAGGTTCTCCATGAGAGCTCTGGACCAGCAGCAGACTTCTGTCTGGACATTCAGACATTTCCATACACCCTCTGAAATCTAGGCTGAGGCTCCCAAACCTCAAGTCTTGCCCTCTGCCTACCCACAGGTCCAACACCATGTGGAAGCCACCAAGGTTTGGGGCTTGCATCCTCTGAAGTAATGGCCTAAGCTGTACCTTGGTCCTGTTTAGCCACAGCTAGAGCTGGAGTGGCTGGGATGCAGGGTGCCAGGACCCAAGGCTTCACAGAGAAGCAGGGCCCTGGGCCTGGCCCAGGAAACCATTTTTTCCTCCTAAGCCTCCAGGCCTGTAAGGAGAGGGACTACGTGAAGGTCTCTGAAATGCCCTGGAGGCATTTTTTCCCACTGTCTGGGCTGTGAACATTCAGCTCTTTAATTATGCAAATTTCTGCAGTCTTGAATTCCTCTCCACAAAATGGGTTTTTCTTTAATACCACATGGTCAGAGGCTGCAAATTTTCCAAACTTTCATGCTCTGCTTCCCTTTTAAACATAAGTTCCACTTTCAGGCCATCTCTATGTGAACACATATGACTGTACTCTTTTAGAAACCACAGGTTGTATCTTGAATACTTTACTGCTTAGAAATTTCTTCCACCAGATACCCTAAATCATCTCTCTGAAGTTCAAAGTTCCACAGATCTCTAGGGCAGGGGCAAAACGCCACCATCTCTTTGCTAGAGCATAGCAAGAGTAACCTTTTCTCCAGTTTTCAATAAGTTCCTCATCTTCATCTGAGACCACTTCAGCCAGGACTTCACTATTCACATCACTATCAGTATTTTGGTCAAAACCATTCAACAAGTCTGTAGGAAGTTCCAAGCTTTCCCTCATCTTCCTGTCTTCTTCTGATCCCTCCCAACTGTTTGAACCTCTGCCCATTACCCAGTTCCAAAGTCATTTCCACATTTCCAGGTATCTTTATAGCAATGCCCCACTTCTCTGGTACCAATTTTCTATGTTAGTTTGTTCTCACACCACTATAAAGACATACCTGAGACTGGGTAATTTATGGAGAAAAGAGGTTTAATTGATGCACAGTTCTGCAGAATGTACAAGAGGCATGGCTGGGGAGGCATCAGGAAACTCACAATCATAATGGAAAGCAAAGGGGAAGCAGGCATAATTGTCACATGGAAAGCAGAGAGAGACAGAGCAAAGGGGGAAGTGCTACACACTTTTTTATTTTTATTTTTTGAGACAGAGTCTCTCTCTGTTGCCAGGCTAGAGTGCAGTGGCATGATCTTGGCTCACTGCAACCTCCGATTCCCTGGTTCAAGCAATTCTCCTGCCTCAGCCTCCCAAGTAGCTGGGATTACAGGCACATGCCACCACACCCAGCTAATTTTTGTATTTTTAGCAGAGACGGGGTTTCATCATGTTGGCCAAGATGGTCTTGATCTCCCGACCTCGTGATCCACCAGCCTTGGCTTCCCAAAATGCTGGGATTACAGGCATGAGCCACTGTGCCCAGCTATGCTACACACTTTTAAACAACCAAATATCATGAGAATTCACTCACTATCACAAGAACAGCAAGGCAGAAATCCATCCCCCATGATCCAATCACCTCCCATCAGATCTTTCTCCCAACATTGAGAATTATAATTCAACATGAGCTTTGGGTAGGGACACAGAGTCAAACCATATCACAGAGTTTGAGAGGAGAATAAAAGTTATGGAGCAGAGCCAGCTTTTGAAAGGTAATGACAAAGAATTTTCCAGAAATGATGAAAGATAATCTATGTATAGAAGAAGCACAACGCATACCAAATTGAATAAATAAAAATGAATCTATAACCCTGTACCTTCCACTAACGCTCTAGAACTCCAAAGCAAAACTCTTAAAAGTACACTAAGAAAACAAACAAATCACCCAAAAAGAAGCAATTGAATTTAACAGTAGGTGTCTCAACAGCAGCAACCAAAGCCAGGACACAGTGAAATGATAAAATTGTTGACCTAGTTGTGTAACCAGTCAAATTCTCTTTCAATAATAAGGGCACAATAAAGATGTGAACATAAACAAGAACTTGGAGCTTTCATCACTAGCACAACTTCAGTAAAGTACCTTCTAAGGTATGTTCTTCAGCACAAAATAAAGTGGCTCTAAAAAAAACACAGATACACAAAAGCAAAAAAATTGGAAAAAAATGTGCTCAAAATAGGAAAACTACTGGTTAACTGGTAAAAACAAATAAAAGGGAGATAGAGTCAAATAAATAGTATTAGGAACAGGAAAGAGAACATAACTAAACATAAGGCAGAAATTAAAGAGTATCAGAATACGATGAAACTTTACATTTGGATGTAGGAAAATTAGAAGTTCCTGAACAAAAGCAACATAAGAAAAGAAGCATCTTACAACAGTAAGATTAACTTTAGAATATTAAGAATAATCTTATACCAATTTAAAATTTTACCAGAGTTTTTGTTAAAAAATATTTTACAAAGCAAACAGCAGGCCAAATAATTCAAAGAAAAAGATTTACTAATTTTTGCTAATGTATTATATCATTCCAGTCTTGTACAGATTCTTCCAGAAAATGGAAGTAGAAGGTAAAGAATCCCATTTCGTTTTAAAAGCCAAGTATGATCTTAATAACAAAAACAAGTATATTATTGCTGCTGTAACAATTTACCACAAACTTAATTGTTTAAAACAATACACATTTATCATCTTATATATATCTCTAGAGCCAGAAGTCTCCTGATCTCACCAGACTAAGAGTATGGTGTCAGTAGAGCCATCTTCTTTCCTATAGCTTAGGGTAGAATTGTTTTTTAGAAACTGCTCACATTCCTCAGCTCATAGCCTTCTTCTTTCATCTTCAAAGTCAGCAACAGTGGGCTGAGTCTTCATAGTCTCTGATTCTCCACAACTGGGAGACTGCTATGTCAATTAGGTGTGGAAACTCCCACCGGAGCCAGAAGAGTTATAGATATACATTTTATAGTTGTATATAATTGTATGTTATAATTATATATACTTATTGTAATAATTATGTATACTTATTGTAATAATATAATTTCATAATTTTAATTATAATACATAATTATATATTGACATATAATTCTATGTATTTTACATCTTTTAAAAAATAAATATATATATATATGTATGCTTGAGTGCACAGTTTATTGTGAGGACTTACACGTCATCAATCATGTAATTTATATTCAACCTAAAGGTAGTAATAAAAGATGGGAGGTAATGAACCACAGTGATGGCCTGGGAGCCTATTCTAGTGGGTCTGGAGTCTTTCAGAATCTGGCCAGTGGGGCGTCACTGCCTCTCTAGGGCAAAGCCTCAAGTGGCAGCCATCTAAAGTCGAGAGAAGTCCTCAGAGTTCTCACAGGCCTCCAAAGGCATCTCGAACAAGGCTTTGTCCTGGTTGCTTTTATCATCCTTCAGAGATGGGTCTATTTTCAACATCTTACTACTTTTCTCTTTCTACTGGTTCATTTCAGGTCTCGAGTGATATCAGGCAACAGCAGGAATTATCACCTCAGTCCATTACATATATATTTATCACTTGAGAAGAGGGAGACTACTTTACTGTGGGCTCAATGCTACTTGATATGAGTGACTACATTTTGAGACATTAGGTGTTGGGAGCAAGCCCCCAAAATCTGGCCATAAACTGGCCCCAAAACTGGCCATAAACAAAATCTCTGCAGCACTGTAACATGTTCATAATGGCCCTAACGCCCAAGCTGGAAGGTTGTGGGTTTACAGGAATGAGGGCAAAGAACACTTGGCCTGCCCAGGGCAGAAAACCACTTAAAGGCATTCTTAAGCCACAAACAATAGCATGAGCGATCTGTGCCTTAAGGACATGCTCCTGCTGCAGTTAACTAGCCCAACCTATTTCTTTAATTTGGCCCATCCCTTCGTTTCCCATAAGGGATACTTTTAGTTAATTGAATATCTATAGAAACAATGCTAATGACTGGCTTGCTGTTAATAAATATGTGGGTAAATCTCTGTTTGGGGCTTTCAGCTCTGAAGGCTGTGAGACCCCTGATTTCTCACTTCACACCTCTGTATTTCTGTGTGTGTGTCTTTAATTCCTCTAGCACTGCTGGGTTAGGGTCTCCCCGACTGAGCTGGTGTCGGCAATTAGGATCACACATTATTATGATATATCAGAAATGTTCTCTGCTTTCAAACTTCCAATCTCAAAATACATAGCTCATTAATCACATCCATAAAGACCCCTCTTGCCAGTACCATAGCATGTTCCCAGTTTCCAAAGATTAGAATGTGGCCAACTTTTGTGGGGCCATTATTCTGCCAACTACACTTAACAAGCAAATATGAGAAAGGAAAACAAAGGACATGAACATATATACAAATATTCTAAACAATATTCTGACAAAAGAATATTTTGGGAATCTTAATCTATGATGATATTATGATCAAGAAATTTGATATTGCTAAATATCTCAGAAAAATCTATACATCTAATTACTCTATTTAGAGAAAAAGTGAGACATATAATCATCTCAGTAAATAGAGAAATTAATAGCTAAAATTCAAGAATTATTTATAATCTTAAAATCACTTTAAGCAAACTAGAAATAAAAGAGGATTTCCATAATCTGATAAAAATCTTCAACAGAAAATCTACATCAAACATCAACCTTTGAGGCAAAATAGTAAAAGTGCCCCTTTTAAAATCGGAAACAAGGAGAGGAAAAAAATGGCAGATAGGAGGCAGGACTAACTTGCAGCTCCCACTTGGATTGACAGAGCAGTGTGTGGAGACTCACATCATGAACTTTTGCTCCAAGAACTACCACAAGAACATACCAGGAAAGCTGAGAGAATTCATAGATCCTTTGAAGGAAGCACAGTGCTGCTGCAGGCCCCTGGAGACAGCTGAAAAACTAAGTGCCCAAAGTGTGAAAGTGGGATCATGGCCCCCAGAATACACACCCTCAGTAGGGAGCCTGAAGGCCCATATCATAGGAGAAGGATTTGACCTTACCTGGAGCTGAGACAAATTTATAGAGCTGAGCAAAATACAGGGTTAGAAACCGCAGCAAGAAAAGCCCTGTGAGCTCTCCTGGTCAGGGGTCCTTGGGGAGGGCTGCCAGAGGACCTGGGAAAAGACCACGGGGAGAATAAAACTTCCAGGTGAACTTTGTAAACATTTTGACTGAAGGCAAAGTTTCCTGGACAAAACCTGGGGGAGGGGTGAATCGGAAGTACAGACACAGCACAGAAATCATGGCAGGCAGAGAGGCAAGACCTGAAGCCCTGCTTGCTTTCTCAGCTGGGAGGTGGGTAGCCTGGAGCAAGTTCTCAGCCTTGCTCACCTGCTGCCTGGAAATAAACTTGGTGCTGTTGACGGGACATGGTGGGAAGGAGACCAATCTTTTGGGCTGTGTGGGAGCTGGGTGAGGTCTGTGACTGCCTACTTTTCCCCACTTCCCTGGCAACCTGCATGGAGCAGCAGAGGCAGCCATAATCCCTGTGGAAACAACTCCATTGGCCTGGGAACCACACTTCGATCCCCCACAACAGCCAGAGGAAGCCACGCCCAAGGAAAGCCTGAGCTCAGACACACCTAACCTTGCCCTCACCTGATGGTTTTTCTCTACCCACCCTGGGAGCCAAAGACAAAGGACATAATCTCTTTGGAGCTCTATAGCCTCACCCACTGCCTGATCCTCTCTATACTACTGCAGATGATGCTCTCCTGAAAGTACCACCTCCTGGCTGGAGACCAGTGAACACAAAACTAGTAAAATAAACAGAACTGCAACCAAGGACCCTCAGAGAGTCCACTTTACTCCCCTGCCACCTCTGCTGGAGCAAGTTCTTGTACCTATGGCCGAGAGACCTGAAGATGGTTCACATCACAGGACTCTGAGCAGACACTCACCAGTTCTAGCCTGGAGCCCAGCAGCTTCTCTGGGTGGCTAAGTCCAGAAGAGAAATAGCAATCACTGCAGTTTGGCTCTCAGAAAGCCTCATCCCTAGGGAAAGGGGGAGAGCACCCCATCAAGGGAGCACCCCGTGGGACAAAAGAATATGAACAGCAGCCCTTGAGCCCCAGATTTGTCTACACAAAAGAGAAGGAGCCAGAAAAACAATTCTGGCAATATGACAAAACAAGGTTCCTTAACATCTCCAAAAAACACACTAGCTCACAGCAATGGATCAAAACCAACAAGAAATCTCTGAATTACCAGAAAAAGAATTCAGAAGGTCAGTTATTAAGCTAATCAAGCAGGCACCAGAGAAAGGTGAAGTCCAACTTAATGAAATAAAAAAAAGATACAAGATATGAAGGAAAATATTTTCAGCAAAATAGATAGCATAAATAAAAAACAGGCCAGGCACAGTGGCTCACACCTGTAATCCCAGCACTTTGGGAGAATGAGGCAGTTGGATCACCTGAGATCAGGAGTTCGAGACCAGCCTGGCCAACATGGTCAAACCTCATATCTACTAAAAATACAAAATTAGTTGGGCGTGGTGGCACATGCCTGTAGTCCCAGCTACTCGGGAGGCTGAGGCAGGAGAATTGTTTGAATCCTTGAGGCAGAGGTTGCAGTTAGTCAAGATCATGCCGTTGCACTCCAGCCTGGGCAACAAGAGCAAAACTCTATCTCAAAAAAAAAAAAACCCAGAAGAAAACAATCACAATTTCTGCAAATGAAGGACACATTTAGAGAAATGCAAAATACACTGGAAAATCTCAGCAATAGAATTGAATAAGTAGAAGAAAGAACTTCAGAGTTTGAAGACAAGGCTTTCAAATTAACTCAATCTAACAAAGACAAATAAAAAAGGATTTAAAAAATGAACAAAGCCTCCAAGGAGTTTGGGATTATGTTAAATGACCAAACCTAAGAATAATTGGTGTTTCTGAGGAAGAAGAGAAATATAAAAGTTTGGAAAACATATTTGAGGAATAATTGAAGAAACACTTCCCCAGCCTTGCTAGAGATATAGTCATCCTGAAGAAAACTTCCCCAGCCTTGCTAGCGATCTAGTCATCCAAATACAAGAAGCTCAAAGAACATTGATAAATCTATTGCAAAAAGATCATTACCTAGGCACATACTCATCAGGTTATCTAAAGTCAAGATGAAGGAAAGAATCTTAGGAGCTGTGAGGGAAAAGCATCAGGTAATCTATAAAGGAAAACCTCTCAGTTTAACAGCAGATTTCTCAGTAGAAACTCTATAAGCTAGAAGGGATTGGGGCCACATCTTTAGCCTTCTTAAACAAAATAATGGTCAGTCAAGAATTTTGTATCCAGCAAAACTAAGCTTCATAAGTGAAGGAAAGATACCGTCTTTTTCAAACAAACAAATGCTGAGACAGTTGGCCACTACCAAGCCAGCAGTACAAGAACTGCTAAAAGGAGCTCTAAATCTTGAAACAAATTCTTGAAATACACAAAAATAGAACCTCCTTAAAGCATGAATTTCACAGGACCTATAAAACAAAAACATAATGTGGGAAAAAAGGTATACAGGCAACAAATAGTGTAATGAATAGAATAGTACCACCCATCTCAATACTAACATTGAATACAAATGACCTAAATGCTCCACTTAAAATAAACAGAATGGCAGAAGGAATAAGAGTGCACCAACCAAGTATCTGCTATCTTCAGGAGACTCACCTAACACATAAGGACTCACATAAACTTAAGGTAAAGGAGTGGAAAAAGATATTCCATGCAGATGGACTCCAAAAGTGAGCAGAAGTAGCTACTCTTATATCAGACAAAACAAACTTTAAAGCAACAGTGGTTAAAAAAGATAAAGAGGGACATTATATAATGATAAAAGGACTAGTCCAATATGTGATGTTTATCACATTCCTAAATATATATGCACCTAACATTGGAGCTCCCAAATTTAGAAGACAATTACTAGTACACCTAAGAAATTAGATAGACAGCAACACAATAATACTGGGGCACTTTAATACTCCACTAACAGCACTAGACAGGTCATCAAGACAGAAAATCAACAAAGAATGGATTTAAACTATACCTTAGAACAAATGGACTTAACAGATATTTACAGAACGTTCTACCCAACAATTGCAGAATATACATTCTATTCATCAGCATACGTAACATTCTCTGAGATAGACCATATGATAGGCCACAAAATGTTCATCGGGTCAACCATGAAATCAAGATGGAAATTAAAAAATTCTTTGAACTGAGCAATAATGTTGACACAACTTATCAAAACCTCTGGGCTACAGCAAAGGTGGTGCTAAGAGGAAAGTTGATAGCCTTAATTGCCTACATGAAAAAATCTGAGAATACAAATAGACAACCTAAGCTTATACCTCAAGGAACTGGAGAAACAAGAACAAATCAAACCCCAACCCAGCAGATGAAAAGAAATAACCAAGATCAGAGCAGAACTAAATGAAATTGAAACAAAACAAAAACAAACAAAGATAAATGAAACAAAAAGCTGATTCTTTAAAAGGATAAACAAAATTGATAGACAATTAGAGAGATTAACCAAGAAAAGAAGAGAGAAGATCCAAATAAGCTCAATTAGAAGCAAAAGAGGAGACATTACAATCAATACCACAGAAATGCAAAAGATCATTCAAGGCTGCTGTGAACACCTTTATGCACATAAACTAGAAAACCTAGAGGAGATGGATAAATTCCTGGAAATATGCAACTGTCTTAGATTCAACCAGGAAGAAATAGAAACTCTGAACAGAAAAACAAGCAGTGAGATTGAGATGATATTAAAAAAACTGTCAACAAAGAAAAGTTCAGGACCAGATGGATTCACAGATAAATTCTACCAGATATTCTAAGAAGAATTGGTACCAATCCTATTGACACTATTCCACAAGACAGAGAAAGAGGGAATCCGCCCCCCTCCAAATCATGCTATGAAGCCAGTATCATCCTAATACCAAAGCTAGGAAAGGTCATAACAAAAAAGAAAACTACAGATCAATATCCCTGGTGAACATACATGCAAAACCCCTTAACAAAATACTAGCTAACCGAATCCAACAACATATCAAAAGGATAATCAGATAATCCACCACGATCAAGAGGGTTTCATACCAGGGATTCGGGGATGGTTTAACATATGCAAGTCAATAAATGTGATACACCACATAAACAGAATTAAAAACAAAAATCACATGATTGTCTCAGATAAAATAGACTCAGAAAAAGCATTTGACAAAATCCGGCATCCAACTGTGATTAAAATCTTCAGCAAAATTGGCATAGAAGGGACATACCTTAACCTAAGAAAAGCCATCTATGACAAACCCACAGCCAACATTATACTGAATGGGAAAAAGTTGAAAGAATTCCCCCTGAGAACTGGAACAAGACAAGGATGCCCACTTTCACCACTTCTATTCAACATAGTACTGGAAGTCCTGGCCAGAGCAATCGGACAAAAGAAAGAAAGAAACACATCCAAATCAGTAAAGAGGAAGTCAAACGGTTGCTGTTTGCTGGTGATATGATCATATAGCTAGAAAACCCTAAAGACTCCTCCAAAAAGCTCCTAGAACTGATCAATGAACTCAGCAAAATTTCAGGACACAAAATTAATATACATAAATCAGTAGCTCTGCTATACACCAACAGTGACCAAGCTGAGAATAAAATCCAGAAGTCAACTTTTTTACAATAGCTGCAAAAAAACAGTAAACAAAACAAAACAAAAAAAACTTAGGAATATACCTAACCAAGGAGTGAAAGACTGCTACAAGTAAAACTACAAAACACTGCTGAAAGAAATCATAGATGACACAAACAAATGGAAACACGTCCCATGCTAACAGAAGGGAAGAATCAATATTGTGAAAATTATCATACTGCCAAAAGCAATCTACAAATTGCATGCAATTTCCATCAAAATATCACCATCATTCTTCACAGAACTAGAAAAAAAAATCCTAAAATTCATATGGAACCAAAAAAGAGCCTGCATAGCCAAAGCAAGACTAAGCAAAAAGAACAAATCTGGAGGCATTACATTATCCAACTTCAAACTATACTATAAGGCCACAGTCACCAAAACAGCATGGTACTGGTATAAAAATAGGCACATAGAACAATGGAACAGAATAGAGAACCCAGAAATAAAGCCATATACTTACAGTCAACTGATCTTGATAAAGCAAACAAAAACATAAAGTGGGGAAAAAATACCCTGTTCAACAAATGGTGCTGGGATAATTGGCTAGCTACATGTGGGAGAATGAAACCGGATTTTTATCTAGCTTATCTAGTTGTATAACTGTATATAAAAATCAACTCAAGATGGATCAAAGTCTTAAATCTAAGATCTGAAACCACAAAAATTCTAGAAGATAAGATCAGAAAAACCCTTCTAGACATTGGCTTAGGCAAAGATTTCGTGACCAAGAAACCAAAAGCAAATGTAACAAAAACAAAGATAAATAGATGGGACTTAATTAAACTAAAAAGCTTCTGCACAGCAATGGAAACAATCAGTAAACAGACAACCTGCAGAATGGGAGAAAATCTTCACAATCTATACATCTGACAAAGGATTAATACCCAGAACCTACAAGGAACTCAAACAAATCAGCAAGAAAAAAACAAACAATCCCATCAAAAAGTGGGCTAAGGACATAAATAGATAATTCTCAAAAGAAGATATACAAATGGCAAAAAAATAGTATGCAAAAATCATCAACATCCCTAATGATCAGGGAAATGCAATCAAATCCACAATGCAATACCACCTTACTCCTGCAAGACTGGCCATAATAAAAAAAAATTATAAAATAATAGATGTTCGATGTGGTGAAAAGGGAACATTTTTACACTGCTGGTAGAAATGTAAACTAGTACAACTACTATGAAAAACAGTGTGGAGATTCTTTAAAGAACTAAAAGTAGAACTCATTTGATCCAGCAATGCCATGACTGGATATCTACCTAGAGGAAAAGAAGTCATTATACCGAAAAGATACTTGCACACACATGTTTACAGCAGCACAATTTGCAATTGCAAAAATATGAAACCAGCCCAAATGCCCCATCAATCAACGAGTAGATAAACAAATTGTGATATATATGTACACACACACACACACACACACATATATATGTATATATGTGTATATATGTATATATGTGTATATATGTATATATGTATATGTATATATGTGTATATATGTATATATGTGTATATATCTATATGTATATGTATATATGTGTATATATGTATATATGTATATATGTATATATGTATATATGTGTATATGTGTATATATGTGTATATATGTATATATGTGTATATATGTATATATGTATATATATGTGTATATATGTGTATATATGTGTGTATATATGTGTATATATATGTGTGTATATATATGTATATATGTGTATATATATGTGTGTATATATATATGTGTATATATATATGTGTGTGTATATATATGTGTATATATATATGTGTATATATATATATATATATATATATATTCAGGGAGAGGGTGGGAGTGAGTGAGGGATAAATACACATTGGATACAGTGTACACTGCCTCGGTGATGGGTGCACCAAAATCTCAGTAATCACCGCTAAAGAACTTATTCATGTAACCAAACACCACCTATTCCTCAAAAACCTATTGAAATACACAAAAAATAGAACTGGGAAAAAAATCAGAAACAAGAACAGCACTCCCATTCAGCATGGAATTCTAAGACAGTCAAATAAGACAAAAAGAAATAAAAATTCTGAGGTTTGGGAAAAAAACTAAAATCTTTTTAATTCACAGATAGAAAAACTCAAAGGAATCCATAGAATTAGTAAGACAATATAGCCAAGTGCTGAAAAAAAATTAATATACAGAAAGCTGTATACTTGGAATAAAGAGTTGGAAATTTTAAAATAAACACCATTTATTATATTAACACAAAATATAAGATGTGTAAAAACATATGTAACAAAAATATAAAGAATTCATGGAGGAAACTTTTCAATATTATTGAGACATTAAAAGAGACATAAATAAGTTTAAAACTTTGCCACTTTCAAGGAAGACTTGCTATTATAAGGAAGTCAATATCGCCAAATAGCGTACATGCAATTTTAATTTGAATTTCATAGAATTTTTTAAAGAAACTTGAGAATCCGATTCTGATATTGACAAAAGAAAAGAAAAGCCCAAGATTAGTTAAGAGATCCCTGAGGAAAAAACAGTGTGCGATTTTCCCGGGAGACAGCAAGACTTTTTAAAAAGCCATGGCAACGCCAGTGTGGTATTGGTTTGCAAACAAAAAGGATACTGATAGTAGAAATGAGAAAATAGAAATAGACCCATACACATATGGAAATGCTGTGATTGAGAAGACAGATCAATAGGAAAGTTGGGACTACTCAATATATGATGCTGGTTAAGTGGATTATTCATTTTAAAGAATATGAAACTAGAACCTTATCATACACAATTTCCACAGATCAATTTCAGATTGATTAAATTCTTAAATTTGAAAAGGTAGATTACCCAATTTTAGAAGAAAATAAGGAGAGTTTCTTTATAGTCATGGGGCTAGGAAAAGATTTCTTCAACAAGACACAAAAAGTACCAACTAAAAAATACAAATTTAATAACTTTGACTCGTTAAAATGAAGAATTACCATTAATTATAGGAAACCACAACAAGTGAAATACAAGCCACAAATTAGAAAAATATATCAGCCATACATTAACAAAAGATTAAAAAACCAAATATCTCCTAATATCTTCTAATAAAACTCTTAGTGGCTATAAGAATAGACCAACAGCCTAACAGAAAAGCATCAAAAGGCATTTTTTTTTTTCAGAGGAGAAAGACTAGATGACCAAAAGTATATAGAAGATGTTTTAATCATTAACAATGCAGTAATGCAATATAGCAGTATAACGGGACAGTTTTATATCCACTAGATGGGCAAAACTTAAGCATGACAATGACTGTCATTAACAAGGGTGTTAACTATAGAAATTCTTATCCACTGGTGTTAGGAGAGTAATTGGAAAACACTTTAACCTTGCAATATAAAAGTAATAAGCACACAATACATGCCCCCGCTGTTCCATTGCAGGTTATCAGCTAGAGAAATCTTTTCACATGTGTCCTGTGTCTTGACACAGGCACAGTAATTTAGGTAATGGTGTTCATGTAATAAAAAATACTTGAACACAAATGACCATGAATAGAAAATATAACTAATTATTAGTTAATATTAATTATATATTTAATAGTTATATTTTCTGTTCATGATTATTTGCGTTCAAATATGGTCACATAATGTATTATTATACAGGAGTGAAAGTGATGAAACTTTGAAAAACATGCGGGGAAAAAAGTGACAAAAGGTTACACATGATATCATTCAATGTTATGAGGTTCCAAAACAAAAACAATTAAACTATACTGTTAAGGAATATATTTTGAAAGACAAACAAAACAAAGGAAGTATAAACTCAGTATTCTGGAGAGTGCTTACCTCTTGGGACAGGAAAATGAAATACAAAGAAATAAAGAAGTATATACAAGTAGTTCCAAAATGGTTGGCAGTATTCCAGTTCATGAATTGGGAAATCGTTTTTTCTTATTTATTTCACTATCATGCTTCATAATTTATATATATATATATATGTTACATATAGTTTATATGTGTTAACTATATACAAAGAAAACTTTAGGACCAGGCACAGTGGCTCATGCCTGTAATGCCAGCACTTTGGGAGGCCGAGGCATTTGGATTACCTGAAGTTAGGAGTTTGAGACCAGCCTGGACAACATGGTGAAACCCCATCTCTACTAAAAATACAAAAAAAAAAAAATTAGCTGGTTGGGGTGGTGGGTGCCTGTAATCCCAGCTACTCAGGAGGCTGAGGCAGGAGAATCATTTCAACCTAGGAGGTGGAGGTTGCAGTGAGCAGAGATCACGCCACTGCACTCCAGCCTGGGAGACAGAACAAGACTCCATTTCAAAAAAAAAGAAAAAGGAAACTTTAGAAGTTATGTATTACAAATAAGAGGAATTATATTACACTAAAACAAAACACAGAAACTATAATGCTCTCACTATCAGTGATAACCACGGTTAATACTTTGGCATATTTCATTTTAGGACACACACACACATTTCCCTTGTCTATTTTTCTAAATAGAATCACGTTGTTTAGACTATTAGGCATTTTCTCTTTTTGCCAATACTATCATGTGAGCATTTCTTTCCTTTTTAAAATAGTACCTTAAGACATAGTGTCTAAGGGCTATCTGAATCACCATAACTTAAATTTATCCAGCATATCAGTTTTGATGTTACATTCTATTATTCTTGCATTGTTGTGACTGTGATGAACATTCTCAAACCTAATCCTTGGTACATATAACCCTGACTATTCCCTTAATATAGACTTCTAGAAATGGAATTGCTGAATCAAAGTATACAGATTTAGGAGGTCAAATTGAGCCTCACTTTAGACTGCATCCATGAGTCACAACTTCCTGTCTCCCACATACTGTGGTTTTCAACACCACAATGCAGATTTTGGGAGGAATAATGAACCTATTCAATGGAGAAATCAACATTCTGTTTCCTCGTGTTTTTTCCTCCATCTTTTATGTTCCTCTTTCATATACACAAATTTATGTATACATATATCATCAAATATTGGGAGAAAATCAACAAAAATAAAGAAGGAAACTGGCCGGGCATGGTGGCTCACACCTGTAATCGCAACACTTTGAGAGGCCAAGGTGGGCAGATCACTTGAGGTCAGAAGTTTGAGACCAGCCTGGTTAACATGGTAAAACCTGGTCTCTACTAAAAATATATACAAAAATTAGCCAGGCATGGTGGCACATGCCTTTAGTCTCAGCTACTTGAGAAGGTGAAGCAGGAGAATCACTTGAACCTGGGAGGCAGAGGTTGCAGTGAGCCAAGATGACACCACTGCACTCCAGCCTGGGCAACAGTGAGACTTTGTCTCAAAAAAAAAAAAAAAAAAAAAAAAAGGAAACTAATACCATAGGGGAGAAAAGGATTATTTTTACGAAAGGTGAATTTGAAACAATCATCATCCTCAACATGATCCAGAGAATATTTTATCAATAAAACAAAAACATGCTGCTATGAAAAAAGAGCAATCAGAAAACCAAAAGATTTCTTAGAATTTAAAACTACGCTTCTATAAATAAAATATTTTAAAACCATGATTATGAAAATAAAATTATTCATAAAGGGGCTGAGAATAAAACAGTCCTGGTATTATACTTGGTTAGTGATCTGGAAAATAAAGACACATCAACGAAAATCTCCTTTTAAAAGAGCAGGTCTCTTTTAAATACTGAGCTATGGTACAGGAAAGTCTCCAAAGAAATGAAAACTAATGATGTATTGAAAGTGTTTTGGATGTTAAACTACTAAGGCAGTATTAATAATAAATAAGCTGTAAGGTAGCATCAGTAATATAATATCTATTACAATATCTAAATATTTGAATAAAAATAGAGCAAATATATTCATCTTACACGTAATATGTTAGTATATCCATGTGTATGTGTCCATTGAAGGATTAAGTTGAGCAATATCACTAAATCTCTATCAAAAGACAAACTTCATTATAGAATTATTTCTCAGCATTGTGGAAACCATATTGGTTCCTAGAAGTCACCAGATGGAATTTTATGCAGGCTGGAAGTGTGGTGAACATGGAGTTCATGCATGCTCTAACACTTCTGTGATTGTAGAAGAGCAAGGCTTTTTTTGGTAGGTATACACAAGAAATAGAAAGGTCATTTGGGGTGATGAGTCGGTTTTTCCAACTTCCTGCAGGGTTGACTTCAGATTTACAAGGATTCCACATAGTTTTCATCTCAAAACAGTATTCCTTTTTAATGGCTTTAAAATCAAATAGCACAGAGAATTTCATTTGCATGTCAAAATCCTTGTAATGCATTTTTTGTTAATATGCAATTTCAGTGTCTGCACATGGATTTTTCTTAAGGACAAGTGCTCTATAAAAGATGTAAATGTTCACTTTTTGGTCCCAAACTCCTAAAATAGAATCCCAAACACCACTGAAACCTAACAGCAATGGCAAGAGGTCAACTAATATCTGTGCTTTTAAACCACAGAGACATGTGATTCAGTGGAAAATGCACCTTGGCCTACTCTCACTCTTAGCAACAAGAAGTTAGGTTGGTAGCACACACCATTTCTGACAAAATGAGGATAACTAAACCACTGACTAAAGTTGTCAACTCCTGAAATGGGGATTAGGTTATGGAGAAAATAAAAATATTAGATGAAGTGACCCTGATAAATATTGACTTTCTGGCAACTTTGGATCTCTTCATGCTAAATAAAAATATGAGGTTTCCTAAGTGACACTTGACCTATGAAGTCATCTTCAATAACGTTATAATACATTGGACAAGAAATGCAAAACAAATGAACCCTCTAACAGAGCCAAATTATTACAACAGCCTTTGAGTAACTCTCTCCGTATTATGCTTTCTTTTTGCCAATTACCACCCACTTCCTCAGTATGGTTTTCATGGTTTGTAGGAATTTCAAGCTCTCAATGTCATAAACCTACAGAATAATAATGACCACAAACAAAGTATAAACAAAATACAAACATAATGCAACATCTTAATTTGGGAAATAGAGGTTAAAAATAGCATAAAATACAAACAATAGACAAATTTTCTTGATTGGGTTAGGTGTATCGAATTATACACTGGGAATTCTAGTTAGTATATTCCGACTCATTTCTGACTTATTGTAAGCAAAAGTCAAAGTCTAAGGCTCCTCTGCATGTTTTTTTCTCCTGTTTAAACTGGGCTTAGTACACTTTACCACCACATTCTTCTATAGGAGATGTGAATACAATAATCCTAGGCTCTGCAGAAGTATATCTCTGAGAAAATAATATAACAAACAATATAAATTTTGATTGTGTATATAGAGCACTATGGCTCAGTACAACTGTGGTATATGGAAGAGAGAATGTGAATCAGAAAAACAATGCATAGTCCCTATACTCAAAGGAACTTACCACCCAGTAAAGGAAAAAGACATGTTCAAAAAAAGTTCCATGATCTTGGGTGTCAAAACAGGTGAAAATAGAGAGAGGAGTGGGAATATACTAGCTGTATACTGGTCACAGAATAGGTTTTAAAATTCAAATGTGATTTTGGTATGAACTTTCTACTTTCATGATAGAATATTCTTTCAGGTCTGGAAGAGCACGTCTCTTTTAAATACTGAGTTATGGTACAGTTGACAGAGGATGCTCTTCTGGGTTAGATTTCAGGAAAGCCAACTATGCAGGAAGTCATGATGTATTGATAATTTATAGTTCCAACCAACTGATGTGATACATAGCTCAAGAAAATGTCATCACTTCATTTACATCAAAAGTTCTGACTTTATCTAATATTCACAAACTAATTGTTAGAATTTATCAAAGAAAAATAATCCAGTACACTTTTCTTTTGATATCATGGAGACTGTGTGGTTAACTGATTGAACTCACCTCTCAACGAATTGCAGTTTTGCAGAAACATGATGCTGGCTTCATAGCCCTTCTTTCTTTTCCAATTCAATTTATGATTCATTTTATGGTTATGAGAAGGAGTAAACTAGCCCCATGTATCAATGGCTTAACCATCATTTCTTTTCTGATAATCAGTGAATAAACTGAATAGACAGCTGATAGGACTGCAGGAAAGGATATAAAAATGCAAAATGGCGACAGAAGACGGCCTGTGTTCTTTTCTGTTATATTTCCCTGTTCCACATGTTGTATTTCCCTGTTCCACATGTTGTATTTCCCTAGGCAAGTCACTTCATACTTTAAGAGGGACACCTCTTGAATGTAAGTTAGCCAAAATTCCTCTGGCACCTCCATATATTAAAAATTAATTAAATTAGCACAGGATGGGAGAAAGAGCCTTTTTGTTTTTGTGTTTGTTTTTTAATCTGGAGGGCAGAAAAACCTGTGTCCTACGTTTGGTTCTGCCTCTAGGCAACTGCGTGCTACTAAATATGTCTCTCTTTCTATTTTAAATATGTGCCTCTATCTTATTTGTAAAATAGTTGTTGGACCAGATGATCTCTCTAGTACCTCCTAGCTCAAAATTTCATTACTGAAAAAAAAAAAATAGTGCCTCTAGGCTTCTAATTTAAATGCCAGGTTTCCACCTGATGTAAATTCAACTGTCTGGGTTATAAGCCAACTACAAAATAAGGTTTATAATGGAAATAGTTAGTGACCCTTGGCAGCATCAATGCTAACAGTTCCCGCTATAATATTCAGTTACCGCTCATATCCCTGGGCAGCGACTGACGCGTTATGTAACAGTGACTATTGCAGGATTACCCAATCCTTTCACATAACCCTAATTGCACAGTCTGCTTGTGGCTCCTGTAATACCTAGTTCTCTTCAATTACACCCTCCAGGGTAGATGTGGCTGCCACCACCAAACCCAGTTCTTGATGGTTTAAAATAACAGTTATGTGCAACTTGCAAATACTACCCCTTTTAGAGTACATTATTTTTGCTTTTCCTTCTGCTTCTTTCTAACTGGCAATGACTTCTTGCCCAAAATGACCTAGCACTAGGAAAAATTCTAACAAATAATAAAATGCTCCAGTACAGGTACAGTACATACCGTGCTCTGACTTACAGCACAGACCGAGTGAGAAGCTTTAAATGGAAAGATCCAGAGGAAAGGAAGAGGGAGATGATCCACGTTAAATATAACAAATTCTAAATTAAATAGTATTGGCCCTTTTTTTTTGGCCTGTGCATTTCACCTGTACTTTCTTTATTAAATATAAATGTTTTAACTCTCAGCAAAAAAAGGGCAAATTTAGAAAATGAAGCGTTTCTATAACAGAATTATTATGGAAAGTAGGTAAATATCAGATCTGATCCATAAAAGAATAGACATTTCAAGATATGCATATCATCTGAAAGTTTAGTAATTAGAAACAATCTAACCACATGTTCCTCAAAATATAACAATCCAAGAATATACTTCTCATAATACAATTTAATTTTTACTGCTTCTGTTTATATTTCCATTTTAGAAAGCACAGATAAGGCCAGGCACGGTGGCTCACGCCTGTAATCCCAGGACTTTGGGGGGCCAAGGCGGGCAGATCATGAGGTCAAGAAATCGAGACAATCCTGGCCAACATGGTGAAACCCCGTCTCTACTAAAAATACAAAAAGAAACATTAGCAGGCTGTGGTGGTGGGTGCCTGTAGTCCTAGCTACTCGGGAGGCTGAGGCAGGAGGAACACTTGAACCTGGGAGATGGAGGTTGCAGTGAGCCAAGGTCGTGCCACTGCACTCCAGCCTGGAGACAGAGCAAGACTCTGTCTCAACAAACAAACAAACAAACAAACAAACAAAAACAAACACAAACAAAAAGAAAGCATAGATAAATGGAACAACAAAATACAAACCACAATAGTAACAATGTATCAAATAATCTATTTTTTCAATGCATGTTTACATTAACATAACAAAAGTCATATTGTATTTATAAATGTTACACTGTTTTTTATCAATGATTGTCATAAATATTTATTTGTTAGGTCCTTTGTGAATAATATTTTAAATTGTATGTATTTTATTAGTCATAATACATTCATGCATTTTCTCCTTGTTTGAATTTTATTTTGTATCCAAATTTTGTCAGTATGAAAAATGATGTAAACAAAAATATTCTTTTGCAAACATTTTGCCTGTATGTCTTGTTATCTTATTTCTTAAACTACTAATACAGCTTAAGCTACATTCCTGAAGCTATTTATATAGATTACCAATTACATCTGAAAAATAGAGCTAAAATTTAAAATTTAGAATGATTTCCTATACATTTGATATTAGCCAAAAGGCCTATACATAAATGGAAATTCTAGTGCCCAATTAATGGTTCACTGTGAAGCCAGAAACTATGCAAGTTAGAAATAAAAATGAAACTGTTGATGTGATGCAAAATATTTGTATACCTGGGTACTTTATATTTCAAAGCAATGTTTTAAATTTGCTAAATTCTAAAAAAAAAAAGCTGCGTAGAAAGAGAAAAATCATTTTGTTATATGAATTTTGTTGAATAAAAACAATAGCATATAGTAAGATCTATAAGTGACAATCGTGATATAAAACAAGAACTGTTACTGAAACAGGAGAGCTCCCTGACCTTGCAGGGTGTGAGATGGAGGTGTGGTTTTTCTGTTTGGTGGCTGCCACTGCTCAAACCTCTTACAGGAGGGGGAGCACGCAACTGGACAGGTGCAGGAGCCCAAGTGGACATGTGTTACAGTGTGCCCATTTAGCCTTGCCAGCCGTGGATGGCTTAAGTATTAGCCAGCTCAGTGGACCCTCTGCCTTTCAGCAATGACAGATGGCCAGTGTGACAGCTTTCTGTATCCTGAGCTCTTGTCCAGCATCCTGGAAGAATCAGGTGTCACACAGACTTGAAGGATGAATGCAGGGCTTTTAGTGAGTAGTTGAAAAGGCTCTCAATGGGATGGATGGGGAGCTGGAAGGGGGATGGAGGGGGAAGATGATCTTCCCCTGGAGTTTGGCCATTGGTCAGACTCCTCTCAGTGCTCAGTCACTCCTTCTCTTCTCTCTTTCTCTGCCATGCTGTGCTGCCATTTGTCTGCTTGTCTCCTCGTCTTCTGATTCTGGAGCCTGGGGTTCAGGGTTTATGTGGTTACAGGATAGGGGGTGTGGTGGGCCAAAAGGCAGTGTTTTGGGCATGAAAACAGGAATGCCTGTTCTCAGTTAGGCCTATGGGAATCCAGGCTTGAGGGTGGGGCCTTTGCCAGGGAACCACCCTCTTCTACCCAGTATTTCCCTGTCTCCTGTCCATATCATTAGAAAAATAGGAACTTCCCACTATCAAAATCACATATGCAGCTATTCACAAACCAGTCTATTGTCTTTTTAAACATTCAAACATTCTTTCTGCTTTACAGTGAAAGAGATGCTTCTCATCCATCTGAAGCTAATTTCTCCATTTATTATCCGAATTCCAGCTCCTCCCTGCCTTCAGGAATTTTGCTGTATTGATTGTTTGCCTGTGTGCTGTATCTAAATTTCCTCACTCTATATGGAAGTTTTTTCCATTAACATTTTAATTGTGTACAAGCCTCTTCCATTTTTAAGATTTTTCTCAATCTCTAGTTATTACCTTATCTCTTTCCTCCCTTTTGACAGACAAATAGTTTTTTAAAAATTAAGTTCCTACATTCTGACACTTGCTTATTGTCTAATAAAATCTCAATTCACTGTCATATGCCTTCTACTTCCATTGTTCAACTTCCCTTGTTATCTCCTTGGTTTTCCCATCCTTTCTTATCTCTGACCAATCTTTTTCTGTCTCTTTGTGTTTCCCTTCCTCCATTTACCTGTACATAATGGTGTTTCTCAGGGTTTTGCATTGGTTTTTTTTTTTTTTTTTTTTTTTGAGACGGAGTCTTGCTCTGTCGCCCAGGCTGGAGTGCAGTGGTGCGATCTTGGCTCACAGCAAGCTCCGCCTCCCAAGTTCATGCCATTCTCCTGTCTCAGCCTCCCGAGTAGCTGGGACTATAGGCACCTGCCACCACACCCGGCTAATTTTTTGTATGTTTAGTAGAGACGGGGTTTCACCGTGTTAGCCACGATGGTCTCGGTCTCCTGACCTCCTGATTCACCCGCCTCAGCCTCCCAAGGTGCTGGGATACAGGCGTGAGCCACTGTGCCCGGCCTGGGTTTTGCCTTTTAAGCCTTTTCTGATTCTACTCACTATCCCTGGGTGAGCTGATTCACTCCCATGACTTCAAGTATGTTTTATAGGCTGATGAATCCCACAGCTTTATCTCCAGCATAGATCTATCTCTTCAGATCCAGAACTGTTTCTCTCTCTACCTATTGTTCCAATCCACTTGAAGGTTTCTCAAATACTTCAAGAACACCTTTAAAACTGAATGCAGGACCTTCTTCGGTTTTTTAAATGTTTTGGAGAGAGGGAGCTCTTGCTATGTTTCCCAGGCTGGTCTTGAATTCCTGGCCTCAAGTGATCCTCTCACCTTTGAAGTGTTGGGATTGTAGACCTGAGCCACTGCACCTGGCCTGATCTTCCTCTCAATCTCACTTTTCCTCCTGGATTTATTTTCCCTCAGTGAATAGGGCCATCATTCATCTGGTCCCTCAAGGCAGAAAGAGAAACTTGGACATCATTCTGCACTTGTTTCTCCTTTATACTCAGTTCTAAGTGGTTTTGGCCTATATGTAATTATCTGCAGGTAGCCCCCACCCTGCAAGATTACACAGGTTACAGTTAAATGCCTGTCGATAACCCAAAAATATTATTATCTTTCCCCTATCATAGCCTGCATAATACTGTTAAATTTGCCAATGTGCGTATCTTCTCCAAAACCATAAACTTTACGTCTATATTTTCTCTCTTGTATCCTCTGCAACTAGCAATGTTTATCATATAATAAGCATATAATAAATATTTGTCAAATGAGTAAAAATGTGTCTATTATGTTTTAGTTGTTGAGAAGAGCAGTAGTGATAATTTTTATTTTGAATAGCAAATGTTTATTATAAAATTTCTAAACATAACAAAGAATAAAAGATTTTATTCATAAGTACATGATGATGGCCTTTGTGGGTATCTACATAATAAAATATTTTTCTATTTTTCTTATGCCAGGTAGCCCATACTCCTACGTAGTTTGCAATTTACAATACATTCTTCTAAAAAGCTTCAGATGTCTAGCCATACCTCTGTACCTGCAACGAGAGGTTTCTTAGTTATAGTCTACTGAGTTTTGACCCATGGGATTCTGTCTTACAGGGCCCAGTTGAACCAACTCAACATGGAGAGCTCACCCAAAGTGGCTATCTGTAAACTTTCCAGAGGCTAAAAGATGGCCAGATACTGAAACTCTGCCCATTGAAATACTCAAATCCATTTTTTTTTCTTTTGGGAAGAGACATACAGTCAGTTATCAGTGGAAGTATTAGCAGATCCAGATTGTCTACCCTGAGAGCCAGAGGGAACTGTTAGATTTTCAGTGGCCACAGATCACTAAAACATTCATGTTATTCTTAATGGCAATGAACGAGAAAGTCCAGGCTATGGGGCTGCTGAGATTATGTCCTTTCCTGCGTATCAGCAGGATTCGTCAAAGACCATCCTGTATCAGCTAAGCTAATCTCAGTTTTAAACTTGCTAGTTTTTACTACAATGCTTCATTTGTGTCATATTTTATTACTTTCTGTCTTTGAATTTTGAATACTGCATTTGTTAATTAGATATTATCAACTTTGTAAATATATACTAGTAAACTTTTTTATCATCCTTAAGTATACCTCAATTTTTGTTCACAATTGTATATTCTTGTATGTACCATAGTTTTACTTTACCTTAAGCCTGCTGCTGGAGCTGGAAAATCTCCATTTACATCTGTCTCAAAAAATCTAGTAATTTATCAACAGCATCTTTAAAAAGTGAAATTTACTTTTATGTTAAAAGATCATGTCTATCAGTTTGCTAGGGAAAAAATATTGATCTTGAAAAGCAAATAAACTAAACCTACGGAGGGATCAAAATATATTTCCATCATCAGTAGAATCGAAGGAAGACCCTGAGATGCTTAGATGCCCAAGCCATTCTTGTCAGAGGTGCCCAGTACCGGCACTTAAGAAGATGGCCTTCTCTGCATGCCTCAGGTTTGACTCAGCAACTGACATTTGCTGGCCAGCCACTGGCACACCAAAGTGTTGACCAAAAAAAAGTTTCCAGACTGACAGCCTGTAGCTAGGATCCCCTTATCACAGCAGCTCTGGAGAAGAGCAGGTGGTGTTTATAAGGCCCATCCCCTGCCTGTTCTTTACATACCCCAAGATATTGCACTTTAGTGCTTTCAATGAAATTTGTATTTTTATTAAGTTTAAAATAGACCTGCAAAGGTATTGCCTGTTTCCTCCTTATGGGCTGGACTTGATCAATGAAATTGGCTGATCATGAAACATTTGGGCTTTCTAATGGATATGGCTTTAAAAGAAGGTTTGTTTTGTGTGTGTGTGTGTGTGTGTGTGTAAAACTCTTTGATTTTGGTGAATTGTATGGGAACAAGGAGGAGAAGAACTGGTATCTGGTAGTGAATTGTTAAATAGCTAGGGTACCCAGTGATAGAACCAACTGGAACATCCCTATATCATGATTCTGAACTTCCTTGCCTATTGTTTTATTCTATGTGTTTTATTTTTAATATATTAATTTTTGTGAATTCATGTAAAAGTCTGCTCAAAAGTAACACTCAAAACCAGTAAAATATATATAAAAATTGTGCCATTGACTAAAATGAAATTGTTACTAAGACTTGTAAAATAAAAAATAGACACACTCCATTTAAGGATAAAATCCTCTGTGGGAAACAGAGCCCAAACACCAACACTCACGCTAAAGGAGCTATAGTTGGTAAACTTTTGCCCTTGTTTGGCACTGATTGCATGTTCCCAAAAGTTGTATAGCCTCACAGTGGAAATCAGAAGCAAACTAGCCTTAGACATTGGGTGATTTTCAATTATTTATCCAAATGGAAAAGCACATTTTTAGGGCATGACAGACTGAAATGTAAGAGCATACAGTACAAACTGTACGCTAATAAAATTTTGTGTTGAGTGTGGGTTGGAGTCATTAATTCTCATGGCTAGTCTAACTCATAATCACATTCTTGGGGTTTTTATTTTTTCCCTTTTTAATAGTTAAAGGATAACCTTCTATTTTGTAGGTTTAATCTTAAAAACTTTAGATTCTAGGGAAAAAAAGTAGAAATAGTAATCATAATACAATAAAAACATCTGAATAAACCTTTGGCAAATGGAAGGCCATTTTCCAAATGATGAGTCAGAAGTCTGTCATAATTTGGACTAGATTTCTGCCTTAGACAGTGGTCAAAACAAAACAAAAACCACCACCAACAAAAAGACACCAAAAAATGATAATGTATGTCACTGTCCAGCACTATTTAGATTTATCTTTGCATAGGATTAAGTATGTCTATCACACAAAGTGAAATTTTAAAGGAAGCTCCACAACCAAAGCCAGGATGACATCAGTGATAAAAACTCTTCCTTCAATCATATCAGGGCTCATAGCTTAGAGTAATATCATGTGAGTTCAGCAGCTGACTCAAATGACCAATAACCCCACTATAGTTCAGCTGCTCTGACTTTGTTTCAAGACAGTAGGATGAAGAAGAAAAAAAAACGACGTCCCTCATATCTCATGAGCAAAGCAACTCCTAAACATGTTAGGGTCAGTTTCTATACAGAGTAGGCTCCTAATCCACACCATAGAAGTTAGCTTCTCGAGGACTAAATACTTCCTTTACTTTACCCCAATCACAGGGCAGAATATCTTTTATACTGAATTTCTAAACAAAATTTATTCAATTAATGTATGAGTCTGTTCTCCCACTCCTGTAAAGAACTACCTGACACTTGGTAAGTTAGGAAGGAAAGTGGTTTAATTGGCTCAGTTCCACAGGCTCAACAGGACACATGACTGGGAGGCCTCAGGAAAGTTAACAATCATGTTGGAAGGTGAAAGGGAAGCAAGCATGTCTTACCATGGCAGAGCCGGAGAGAGAGAGTGAGGGGGCATGGGCCACACACTTTCAAACAACCAGATCTCGTGAGAACTCACTAACACTAGATGAGCAAGGGGGGGTGTCCACTCCCATGATTCAATCACCTCCCACCAGGCTCCTCCGCCAACACATGGGGATTGTAATTCGAGATGAGATTTGGGTGGGGACACAGAGCCAAAACATATCAATTAACTTGCTGAGAATTTTGGAAGTTAGGATAAAGTAGACCTTAGACCTTAAAATAACTCTAGAAGAGTTTTTGGAAGACCTCTGTAATAGGGTATATGACAGACTCAGACTGAAAAGATCACTCAAATCAAGAAATAGTTGGGACACAAATAAATTAATACAGCACATAGACTGAGTTTATTCTTTGAGCCCTATTCTTCCACTACTTCTTAAGGTATACTGAATCCTACTTCTCAGAAGCCTCATGAAGGCAAATGAAACTCTTTAGATTCAAGTATAAAATATCAAATATTGTTGGTTAATAAATTCTGACTTCATTGAGATGCTATTATATATATCTACTATGCCATGTTCTAGGGATGAAAGGGTAAATAAGATAGATACAGTTCTGGCCTTCATGGAAATTTTAGCTTAGTGTTCAGTAAATTTTTCTAACTTTTTATTATGGAAATTTTCAAATATAACACACATGTTGAAAGACTAGTTTAAGGAACCCAGCGAGTCTATTACTCACTCTCAAGAATTATCAAAATGTTGACAGTTTTGTTTTATCTATACCCCATCCAATCTACCCCATGCCAGTCAGGTTATTTTGAAGTAGATCTCAGCCATCTATCATTTTATAGATAGGTTTGTTACATATGTATACATGTGACATGTTGGTGTGCTGCACCCATTAACTCGTCAATTAGCATTTACTTGCCAATTATATCTCTAAAAACTGAAATAATTTTTTTAAAAAAGAAAATAATTTTAACAATAGTTAATAGCATAAAAAATGAATTATTGTTTATATTTACCTGTTTGTTTCATACACACACACACCCGTCTACACAGTTTTATAATTTAAGATTGACATTAGATTGGTAGGTCTGTTACATTTCTTTTCATTTAAAGCTTCCCTTTTCATAACTATGTTTGTGTGTGGAAGAAACACAACTCCTTATCCAGTAGAGTTTGCACTGTCCGAATTTTGCTGATCGCAACCTCATGATGTAATCTGACGTATTTTTCTTTCCCTGAAATTTATCATAAATTATTAATAAGATCTAGAGTCTTGGTCGGATTCAAGTTTGATTTTTTCTTCTTTTTTGTCAAAATCTGTTCATGAGTAGTGTTTATATACATATGTTTAAATATATAAATACATAAATTTATATATTGTTTAAATATATACATTTATATGTATATATGTGTATGTATATATTTAAATAATATTTTTAGATTTTTATAACAATCAAGTACGTTTAGAACTCAAAAATTAAAGGTAAAGATAATATTAAATGATACATATACCATCATGATGTGTAGTCCTGCCTGGGCCACAGTTCGTTATCAATATTAAAAACTCCTCCAACCCTAAAAGTTCAGGACTGTGAGATCAGTGATCTCACTCTGAGATGACCATATGCCAAAGCCATTTACAAACATACTTTCATTGCCCAAAGTCAGTTAGAATGAAAGCCTGACTTTGATATACAATCAGGTCCATTCTCAACAGGCTGGAAACATCTCAGATAATCGAAGCACCTGCATAGTTCCCTTTGTCTTTGCATATTCTAGAACATTATCTTGCTCAAGCTCTTGTCCCATTTCCTGAAATCTCACTTGCTCAATTCTCCAAATAAGTCTTGCTAAGAAAATTCCTTTTTAATAAGGTGAGGATGTCTAGCAAATAAAATAAATACAGATATTTGAAGTCAGACTAGTTATTTTAGTACATTAGAAAGAAAGTCAGCATCAGCTTCATTACTGCATTAATTTTAAACAATCTTAATCCAATTCTCATTTTATGAATAGGCTTTTGGTAAAATGAACCCATTTAAGCCATTTAATAATTTGGTACTTTAAAATATGTATTTATCCCTACTGGAAAATATCAGCTTCCCAAAATGCCTTAGTTTTAGAGTTTCTCATTTTCATGAAAATAGTAAAAATTAACAAATATCTATAGATATAAAATACAATCCAATCTCCCACAACTCCCAGATATTGCAGCCATCACTTTCTAAGGGCTGCATAAGGAAGCAAATTCACTGAATTTACTTCAGACCTGTCTTTGCATCCAGTGTCTTCAGGGCAACATTACTTCATAGGTCAGGGGTCTGCTATCAGGGAATACACAGTGGACATCCCACAGGACAGAGTAGCCAGCAGGAATGCTCGCAGACATCTGTTCAATATGTGAGTAGCTTACAGGCTTGTTTATATTAAGAGCTCTTGCTGCTGGACAGCAGAAGTAACTCCTTTAGAATCCATTCCCATAATAGTCCCTAAGGCAATGACGCACAGCTGTGGAAAGGAAATAGGCTCTTTAATTTGTTAACCATGCCCAGAAAAGAAGAAAACAAAATGCTCAAATGAGACTATAAAGAGGACTTTTAAGAGTCTTCCAGAAACAGCTAAAAAAGCAATACAAACATTCCCCCCCAATCACATAAGATGTATATATGTGGCTTGTTTGTTCCTTAACATATGTCTAATCTTACATTTGAATTCCGTGAAATTTTTCTCTTCTTCTGACTTTTCAGTTTAACCTTCTCTTAATGATGATACTGTCTAAAGATTCTGATCCCATAAAACCCCTGTATCCTTATGGCTGAAAAGCATACTGCTGAAAGATCCCATTTGGAAAAATTCATATGGTCAGGGAAAATGGGCCTGAACTAGCCAGAAGACTGATGTTAAGAAAAGGACATTATTTCCTTAAATAGGGGTCCCAGAGTTTGGAGCAGCAAATTAGATCTTTTAATCCAACTCCACCCTATATAAAACACTTTTCCAAACCCACTTTTAAAAAGGTGGTTTCTGATTTCTTATGTTTTTAATGCCCTTACTTTGGTTATCAAGAAATATTTCAGGCTGGGCGTGGTGCCTCATGCCAGCGCTTCTGGAGGCTAAGGTAGGCAGATCACCTGAGGTTAGGAGTTTGAGACCAGGCTGGCCAATGTGGTGAAACCCCATCTCTACTAAAAATACAAAAATTAGCCGGCCATGGTGGTGCATGCCTGTAATGCCAGCTACTTGGGAGGCTGAGGCAGGAGAATCACTTGAAGCTGGGAAGCGGAGGTTGCAGTGAGCCGAAATCACACCACTGCACTCCAGCCTGGGCGACAAGAGTGAAACTCGGACTCAATTAAAAAAAAAAAGAAAAGAAAAGAAATATTTCAAATATGTGAAAATTAAGTATCTGGAACCAAGACCCAGCTACCCAGCTCTATCAAGTTCTACCAGTTTGCCATACTTGCTTCAACTTTTAGAGTTTTCTTTAAAGCAATACTTATTACAAATATGATTGGGGTTCCCTCTCTACCTCTCTCATGTCTTACGTTTTCCTTCCTCCCTCTCTAACTTCTGCAAGATAATCACCAACCTGAATCTGATTATTTATTTTTCTCATGCATGTTTACATTATTACAACATTATTATAGCACAATGTCCAACACTGCTTGGCATGTTTTCATATTTTACACAAATGGTATCATATTGTATGTATTTTTCGGTAATGTATTTTCTTAATACTGTAATTGAGATTTAATTAAATTTTCTTTTCAACTTTTATTTTAAATTCAGAGAGGATATGTGCAGGTTAGCTACCTGATATATTGTGTGATGCTGAGGTTTGAGGTATAAATGATCCCATCACCCAGGTACTGAGCATAATACCCAATAGTTTTTCACTGCTTGTCCCCCACCCCAGTAGTCCCCAGTTTCTGTTGTTGCCATCTTTATCTTCATGAGTAACCAATATTTAGCTCCCACTTGTAACTGAGAAGAGGCAGTATTTTGTATTCTATTCCTTCATCAATTCACTTGGGATAATGACCTCCAGCTGCATCCATGCTGCCGCAAAGGACATGATTTTGTCCTTTTTTATGGCTGCATAGTATTCTATGGTGTATATGTACCACATTTTCTTTATTCCAAGTTGATTCCTTGTCTTTGCTATTGTGAATAGTGTTGCAGTCAACATATGAGTGCATCTGTCTTTTTGGTAGAACGATTTATTTTCTTGTGGACACATATATCCAGTAATGAGATTGCTGGGTCATATGGTAGTTCTGTTTTAATTTCTTTGAGAAATCTCTGCACTGCTTTACACAGTTGCTGAACTAATTTATGTTCCCACCAACAGTGTATAAGTGTTCCCTTTCTCCGCAGCCTTGCCAGCATCTGTTGTTTTTTTAGGCTTTTTATTAACAGCCATTTTGACTGGTGTGAGATAGTATCCATTGTGGTTTTGATCTGCATTTTTCTGATGATTAATTATATGAAACATTTTTTCATATGTTTGTTGGCTGCTTGTATGTCTTCTTTTGAGAAATGTCTATGTCTTTAAACATTTTTATGGGGTTATTTATTTTTTGCTTATTCAACCATTTAAGTTTCTTACAGATTCTGGACACTAGATCTTCACTGGAAGCATAGTTTGTGAATATTTTCTCCCATTCTGTAAGTTGTTTACTCTGTTGATGGTTACTTTTGCTGTGCAGAAGCTCTTTAGCCTAATTAGGTTCCACTTGTCAATTTTCATTTTTGTGTAATTGCTGTGGAGGACTTAGTCATACATTCTTTCCCAAGGCCAATGCCCAGACTGATGTTTCTTAGGTTTTCTTCTAGGATTCTTACAATGAAATGTTTAATTCATTTTGAGCAGCTTTTTGTATATGGTGAAAGGTAGAAGTCCAGTTTCATTCTTCAGCATATGACTAGTCAGCTATCCCAGCACCATTGATTGAATAGGGAGTCCTTTCCCCATTGTTTTTGTTTTTGTTTATTTTATCAAAGATTGGATGGCTGCAGGTGTGTGGCTTTATTTCTAGGTTCTCTTTTCTGTTCCATTTATCTACGTGTCTGTTACTGTAGCCTTATAGTATAGTTTGAATCAGGTAATATGATGCCTCTGGCTTTGTTCTTTTTGCTTAGGGTTGCTTTGGCTATTTGGGCTCTTTTTTGGCTCCATATAAATTTTAGAATAGTTTTTTCTTCTAGTTTTATGAAAAATTACATTGGTAGGTTGTTAGGAATAGTGCTGAATCTATAGATTGCTTTGGGCAGAATAACCATTTACATTATGTTGATTATTTCAATCCATGAGCATGGAATATTTTTCCATTTATTTGACATAAGTTGTTTCTTTTAGCAGTGCTTTGTTCTTCTTGGTGTGAAGATCTTTCACCTCCTTGGTGAGATGTACTCCTAGGTATTTTTTTTTTGGCTACTGTAAATGGGATTGTATTTTTGATTTGGCTTTCAGCTTGCATGTTATTGGTGTGTACAAATGCTACTGAATTTCGTACATTGATTTTGTATCCTGAAACTTTACTGAAGTTGTGTATCAGTTCCAGGAACATTTTGGTGGAATCTCTAGGGCTTACTAGGTGTAGAATCAGGTCATCCATGAAGAGAGATAGCTTGACTTCTTTCCCTGTTTGGGTGCCCTTTATTTCTTTCTCTTGCCTGATTGCTCTGGTTAGCATTCCAGTTCTACGTTGAATGGGAGTGGTGAAAGTAGGCATCTTTGTCTCATTCCATTTCACAAAGGGAATGCTTCCACTTTTTGCCTGTTCAGCATGATGTCAGCTGTGGGTTTCTCATAAATGGCTCTTGTTATTTTGAGGTATGTTCCTTTGATACCTAGTTTCTTAGGGATTTTTATCATGAAGGGATGTTGCATTTTATTGAAAGGTTTTTCCACATCTATTGAGATGATCTTTTGGCTTTTGTTTTTAATTCTATTTATGTAGTGAACTGTATTTACTGATTTGTGTATGCTGAATGAAACTTGCATCCCAGGAATAAAGCCTACTTGATCATGGTGAATTAACTTTTTGATATGTTGTTGAATTCACTTTGCTAGTATTTTCTTGAGAATTTTTACATCTATGTTTATCAGGGATGTTGGCCTGTAGTTTCTTTATTCATTGTATCTTTGCCAGGTGTTGGTATCAGGGTGATGCTGGCTTTATAAAATGAGTTAGAAAGGAGTCCTTCCTCCTCAATTTTTTTGGGGATAGTTTCAATAGAGTGGGTACCAGCTCTTCTTTGTATGTCTGTTAGAATTCTACTGTAAAATCTCTCTGGTCTGGGTCTTTTTTTTGTTGGTAGGTATATTATTACTGATTCAATTTTGGAACTTGATATTCATCTTTTCAGTGTTTCAATTTCTTCCTGATTCAATCTTGGGAGAATGTGGGTTTTTAGGAACTTATCCATTTCCTCTAGACTTTCTAGTTTGTGTAATAGAGGTGTTCAGATAATCTCTGAGGATCTTTGTATTTCTGTGGGGATCAACTGAAATATCACCTTTGTCATTTCTGATTGTGCTTATTTGGATTTTCTCTCTTTTTTTTTCTTTGTTAATCTATTTAGCGGTCTATCAATCTTATTTATCCTTTGAAAGAATCAACTTTTGGATTCTTTGATATTTTTGTATGGATTTCTGGGTCTCAAATTCATTTATTTCTGATTTAATTTTAGTTGTTTCTTTTCATTTGCTAGCTTTGGAGTTAGTTTGTTCTTGTTTTCCTAGTTCCTGCAGGTGTGATGTTAGATCTTTATTTTGAGATCTTTCTAGCTTTTTAAGGTAGGCATTTAGCACTATAAACTCTCCTCTTTGCACTGCTTTTGCTGCATCCCAGAGATTTTGGTATGTTGTGTGTCTCTGTTTTCAATTACTTCAAATAATTTTTTTATTTCTGCCTTAATATCATTGTTTATCCAAAAGTCATTCAGAAGCAAGTTGTTTAATTTCCATGTAATTGTGTGGTTTTTAGAGATCTTCTTAGCATTGATTTCTATTTTTATTCCATCGTGGTCCAAAAGTGTGATTGGTATGATTTCAATTTTCTTGTAATTTATTGAGATGTACATTATGGCTGAACATGTAATCAATCTTGGAATATGTTCTGTGTGCAGATGAGAAGAACATATATTCTGTGGTTGTTAGGTGGAGTATTATGTAGATGTCTATTAGGTCCAATTTGTAAAGCATCAAGTTTAAGTCCAGAGTCTCTCTGCTATTTTTATTCTTTGATGATCTAATGCTGTCAGTGGGGTGTTAAAGTTCCCCACTATTATTGTGTGGCTGTCTAAGTCTTTTCATAGGTCTATAAATACTTGTTTTATGAATCTGACTGCCCCAATGTTGGGTACATATATATTTAGTATAGTTAAGTCTTGTTGAATTCAATTGTTTATTATTATGTAATGCCCTTCTTTGGTTTTTGTTGTTGTTGTTGTTGTTTTACTGTTGTTGGTTTAAAGTCTGTTTCATCAGATATAAAAATAGTGACCCCTGCTCTTTTTTGTTTTCCATGTGCGTGATAGATCTTTCTCTAATCCTTTACTTTGAGCCTATGCGTGTCATTACATGTGAGATGGGTCTCTTGAAGACAGCAGATGGGTGGGTCTTGTATTTTAATCCAAATTGCCACTGTGTGCCTTTCAACTGCAGAGTTTAGACCAGTTAAATTCAAGGTTAATATTGTTATGTGAGGTTTTCGTGCTATCATAACATTGTTAGCTGGTTGCTTTGCAGTTTCTATTGTGTGGTTGCTTTACAAAGTCTGAGTGCTATGTACTTAAATGTGTTTTTGTTGTAGCAGGTATTGTTCTTTCATTTCCATGTTTAGAACTCCCTTAAGTATTTCTTGTAATGTCGGTCTAGTGGTAATGAGTTCTTAGCTCTTGATTTTCTGCAAAAACTCCTTATGCAGCTTAGTCTGGTGAGACATGAAATTATTTGTTGAAATTTCTTTTCTTTTAGAATGCTGAAGATATCCCCCCAATCTCTCCTGGCTTGTAAGGTTTCTGCTGAGAAGTCAGCTGTTAGCCTGATGGGGTTCCCTTCATGTGTGATCTAATCTTTTTCTCTAGCATCCTTTAAGATTTTTTCTTCAGCATTGACCTTGGACAATCTGGTGACTATATGCCTTGGTGATGTTCATTTCGTATATTATCTCACAGGTATTCTCTGGATTTCTTGTGTCTGGATGTCTACCTCTCCAGCAAGATTAGGAAATTTTTCTTGAATTATTCCCTCAAATATGTTTTCCAGATCGTTTATTTTTTCTTCTCTCTCAGGTATGCCAATAATTCATGGGTTTGGTCATTTGCATAATCCCATATTTTTTGAAAACTTTGTTCATTTTAAAAATTCTTTTTAAAAAAAATTTTGTCTGACTGTGTTAGTTTGAAAAACCAGGACTCAAGCTCTGAAATTCTTTCTTCTGCTTATTGCACTCTATTGATAAAAGTTTCCATTGTATTTTGAAATTTCTTGAGTGTTCAATTCTGGAAGCTTTGATTGATTTTTTAAATAAAATGTTGATCTCTCCCTTCATTTCCTGGATTGCTTTAGCAGTTTCTTTGTATTGACTTTCAGCCCATCTTGGATCTCATTGAACTTCCTTGCAATTGATACTTCGAATTCTTTTTCTGTCATTTCTGAGTTTTCATTTTCACTAGGGACCATTGCTGGAGAGCTAGTGCTATCCCTTGGTGGTGTCACTACATTCAGCTTTTTCATGGTGCCAGTATTCTTGTGCTGGTTCTTTCTCATCGAGAGACACTGGCACTTCTAATTTTCGTAATTATTTTCATGCGAGTAGGACTTTTTCTTTTTTCTTTCTTTTCCTATAATATTATGTTTTTTTCTTTCTCTTTCCCTTTCCCCCACTCCTTGGGGGTGCAACTATAGAGAATACAGGGTAGGACCTTTTGGCTTTGCTTCTATGGCACTTCTTTACTAGGTTTTATATTGGGCTGTGCAGTTTCACCTATAAGCCAGTAGATGGTCCTTATAGGTAAGAGCCAGCTACAGCCAACATGGTTAGGAATATACTTGATCCCTATTTACTGTCAGAAGCTCTCTGTTGCCTCAGGCAATGGGCTGATTCATAGAATGCACAGTGGTGTGGTCTCCCTGCTCAGCCCCAGGGTGTGGGAACCACAAAGGGTGGGGCCAGCCTGGGCAGGTCCACCTACAGGTCCCCTGATGGCAGGCACACGCACTGGCACCATGGGAGAATTCGGTGCATGGTCACCAAATGCCTAGAGGTGTGCCTAGCCATGGAACTAGAAAACCTCCCTGTCTCCAAGTTCTCCGCACAGGAATGTGGAATGTCCTAAACTACTAATCCAGGAGATTGTGTGCTCCAGATGCCTGGAGATCTTCCTGGGTGTGGAGCAGATATAGGGCAACCCCTTCATTAAAATCTCTGCATGGAGGGGTGGGGCAACTCAGGATCATGGACCAGGCAAGCAAGTGCTCTGAATGTCTAGAGATCTGCTTGAGTGTGTAGTAGAGATAGACCCCCTGCACCAGAATCTCCATACTGGTAGGGTGGGGTGGTACCAGTTGCTGATTCAGGCTATCTGGTGCTCCAAATGCCTAGAGATCTACCTGGGTGTAGAGCAGAAAGAGCCCCACTACACCATAATCTATACTCAGAAAGGGTGGGGTGGCTCAGGCTGGTGAAGCAGAACAGGTGTCTCTAAATTCCTGAAGATCTCCCTGGTCATGAAGCAGAGAGGGCCTCCCCACACCAGAATCTCTGCACAGGCAGGGTGGGGCAGCTCAGGCTGCTGATCTGGGTGAGTGGGTGCCCTGAATGTCTGGAGATCTGCTCAGGAGTGGAGTGGAGAGGGTTTTCGCTGTATAAGATCTCTGCACGGGAGGGATGGGACAACTCAGGCTTCTGGATCAGGCAAGCAGGTACTCTGAATGCCTGGAGGGCTGTTTGCCTGGGTGTGTAGCATAGAGGTCCCCCCTGCACCAGAATCTCTGCACAGGAAGTGTGGGGCACCTCAGACTGCTGATGTAGGTGAGTATGTGCTGCAAATCCCTGGAGATCTGCATGGACATGGAGTGGAGAGGTCCTCACTGGACCATAATTCATGCCCAGGAAAGATGGTGCAGCTGAAGCTGCTGAGCCAGGCAAATAAGTGTTTTGAATGCCTGGAAATCTGCCTGGGCATAGAGTGGAGAGGGCCCTGCTGCACCATGATCTCAGGGGAGCAGCCTGGGACACCCAGAAATGGCACACACAGATCAGTTCCAGGTCCCCAAGCTGCCCTTGGCTGCAAGTCTTGCTGCTTGGGAGAAATTGCAGCTGTAGCAGCTCTCCTCCTGCCCCAGGCTTGTGATAAGAAAGAACATAATTCAAAACCCTACTGCTGGGGCACTTTCCACAGTCCTGGTTGTGGAAGCCCCTATGCTGCTCCATAGCAGGTGCTCCAATCTCTGGCCTGAGATTAAAATGCCTGCATGACCATGCTGTTTGGTCACCTAAAAGTGGCTGAATTCGTATGTTCCCAAATTAAAACTGGCATCCTCTCAGTCCCAGGTCTGGGAAAAGACCACGTCTTTCCCTCACAGCATCTCCAAGCCTCTCCCCAAGTTAGCTCCAGGGCCTGGGAGAAACAAAGTGCTCTTTCTCGGCCTGGGTTGCTCAGATCTCTGGGGGAAAGATGATTCACAGAGGGAGGCTCTCTGCCTCTGTCACATACTTGGGCTTCACTGACTTTTATCAGCCAGACACCATCACAGAGGCTGTTTGCTGTCATTCTCCTCCCTGGGATCTGGGGCATCCTTCATGATTCTGGTGGGTCTCTGTTTTCTTTCTTGAATTAAAGCTCATAAAGTTGATTTTTATCTACTATATTGCTATTTCCAAGGGGCTGAGTCATGCTGAAAGCCTCTAATCTGCCATCTTGGGAAAAAACCCAATCAAGTTGATATATGCAGCTGTAGTTCATTCAGTTTCACTGCTGTGCCATATCTATTACAAGATTTTTCCACAATTTATGTGCGTAATGTTTTCCTCTTTTTTTGCTATTACTCAATGATGCTATGAACATT
This sequence comes from Nomascus leucogenys, assembly GCF_006542625.1. NCBI lineage: Eukaryota > Metazoa > Chordata > Mammalia > Primates > Hylobatidae > Nomascus > Nomascus leucogenys. Next base: position 118,422,683 of record NC_044383.1, read on the forward strand.
TTCATAAATATCTCTTTGAATACATAAATAAGAGATTCTTTAATTTTCATCTCTGTTTAATATAACCAAACTACTCTTCAAAATGAATGTGGCAATTTACATTTCCACTAGGCTTCAGATCTTATCCAACACTGGGTATTATCAACAATAGATATACTTTTGTTAATCTGATGTGTATTTTTTAAATTTTAATTTTTTACTAGCATCTTTTCTCGTAGTACTTACTGGATTTTAGCTATTGGATTCTATTCAAATCCATCACTTGGTTCTGCTATATTTGTAGAACTTATTCCTTATTTCTGCAGAGTAATCCTTTGTTGGATATCACAGTTGTAAATGCATAATCCAAATTGTAGATTTTTCAAAACTTTGTTCATAGCATGTTTTTTATTTCTGGCGGAATAGATGTTCTTAAAATTCATATACTCCAATTTATCTATGGTGAAATCCTCTTCATTCGTGAGTCATGAGCATATTCTCTTAAATTTTCTTTCAACGATGTTAAGTTCATTATACAACTTTCTTCTTTTAACTTATTAATATATCCTTAATAAATGTTATATTTAATTTCCTAATACTTTATTTAAATTTTCCTCTCTGGGTTCACAACAAGATTTGTCCATGTAGTTGACTTTTCTTGTACTATCTTTTCTGGCTTTGATAATAAGCATAAATTAATCTAATAGAACCAGTTGGATAATGTTCATTTCTTTCACAATATATATATAGTAGAGGTTATTTGTTCCTTGAACGTTTTATAAGCTTGCTTATTAAATTTTCTAGCCTTAATGTTGGAGGAGGGGGTCGGGACACTCTAGAATACTGAAATAATTGCTTTAATTGTGCCAAGGTTTAATAGTTATTATTTTTTAAGTTTTCTATTCCTTCCCAACATAATTTTTGGTAATTCTTCTATAAATTATGCATTTTATCTAAATATTAAAATGTATTGGATGAAAGTTATTAATAATATTCATAAATGATTTCAAAAATTGCCATTGGATCTATAATCATGTCCAATTATCATTTTATTTGTTATTTATTTATATCTTTTTTCCACTTTATCAGTCTTGTAAAAAGAGCCAGATTTTAGTTCCTGATACTATTGTTCCTTTGTTTTCATTTTATGAATTTTTGCTTTTACATATGTAACATCCTTTCTTCTTTCTTTCAGCTTATTCCACTCTTTTTCTATTTTCTTGAATTAAATCTATATTCATTTAATTTCTAAGCACTTTTATTTCCAATAAATTCACTTATCATTCCCTTTACATATTACTTATTAATGGCTTTATTTTCAGTCTCATTTTAGAGGGAGGATCTTGTTTTCTTTCTTCCTTTACCACTCTGTCACCATGTCTTCCTATGTGATAGTTTGCCACTTCCTCCACTAAAGTCAAGACCCAGCTTATTCAATGTCAGTCTAAGGCTTCTGCTCCAAGGTATGATTAGGAATTTGCAGATCCAGACATGAAGACAGAAGGTGGTTCTGCTCATTACCTGGTCTCAAGAGACCACAGTTTTCTACAGAACCACAGCCCCTGGCAGGAGGCTAACAAGAGGGGACACATGTTTTTCTTTTCTTTTTTTTTTTAAGTGTGGTTTTCCAGAAAATAAAGACAGTTCCATTCCAGGAACAATCAAGAATACAGTAAAATCTGAAATCATTGTTATTTACCTTTCTGATAAATTATTGGTAATAATACTCAAAAGGTTAAGAAAACTACTTATTCCTTCTTATGAAAAATTGATATACAAAAACCTTTACATAAAAGAGAAAGAACTTGAGGGGAAATAACCCATATGAAATGGTAAAATGTTTGCCTTAATGATTCCTGTTATGCTTCTCCAATATTCTGTAGATATCTGTTGATCATTAACCACTTGAGCAGGATGACAGGGCATAAAAAAGAGAGCTAGAGCTCGAATCCACTGCCAGTTGAAAATAGCTACTGACTTTGGGTGCCTGTGATTGAAAATTTTTTCAAAAGTGATTTCTAATAGTAAGGGACATGTCATTTACTTGATAAGCTAAAATATCCTTTAAACCACAATGTATGTGAATGAGGAAATAAAATGTTTTCTTTAGAAAAAAGCATTTAAATATAACTCTTTAGGTTATGGCTATGCAAAGGATGCCAACAGAAATATAGAAAATAAGGATCAGTATAATGGAGAAAGCTGGGGTGTGAAAAGGACATCTGTGTTAAAAAAAAAAGACAAATTCTGCGTATTCTCACTCATACGTGGAATCTGGAACAACTAAATTCATGGAAGCAGAGAGTAGAATGGTGATTCCTAAAGACTGAGTAGGAGGGGAACAGGAGGACGTTGATCAAAAGATACCCAGTTTCATTTTAGGAAGGAAGAATAATTTTTTTTTGTGATCTATTGTGCAACATGGTGGCTATAGTTATTAATAATGTACTGTGTATTTCAAAATCACTGAGTAAATTTCAAATATTCTCCCACAAAAATGATAAATATTTGAGGTGATGGATATGTTAATTACCTTGATTTAATAATTCCACATTTTATACACGTATCATAATATCACATTGTACTCCATAGTACATAGTATAGTAAAAATACAGTATTATAATCTTCTGGTACTTCTGTCATATATGTCATTGGTTGTTGGTCGAAATGTTATTATAGGGTACATGATTGTGTTTTGTGGCCCCATCACTCAGGTAACTCCTACAAGATGATGTTACAACTGCAAGATCTGCCTTTCCTGTCATTTAATTTTTCTTTGATATGTTCATTCTCTTTATCTTTTGTGGTATGTTCAGTAAGAATCCCTTGGCTTAATTTCTACTGTATTGATTTATTTCAGATATATGTTAAAATAGAAAGAAATAGTAAAACCCATGTACTTATCATTAAATTATCTTCAACAGTTATGAACAAGTGACCCATTTTGTTTCATCTACCAGCACTGAATTGATTTAGCTTTAATTTTTATGCTCTTTGTTTAATTTTTTTAATGAGTTAAGTGTTCACTTGCAGCATTCTGAGTTTTTCAGATATGCATAATGTGTTCACCGTACTTAAGTATGTCGGCCCCGTTTTACTGTATTCTTAAACATTTGATGATTCTTGATTGTGCTCTTCATTTTATGACTGAAATTTCTGATTAGATTGTCTGCTGCATATTTGCATAACCCAGGTAAGGGTTAAGGACTCTAATGAGCTGCTGGAATTTGTGCAGCAGTGTGTTTGAGAGATGTTCTTGAGGATGCAGAATGTGCTACTGGACCAAGTGCATCAGCAGCAGGTCTCCTGGGTGGGAGTACACTCCACTTCTCAGTCTTGCCAACCACTTGGAATTCTGCCTTATTTCTCAGACCCAAACCCCCACATGCTAGTGCGTGAGGATGCAGACATTCTGGCTGGCCAAGAAGTAACATACTGGGAGTCTGTTTTCCTAGATGCTTTTGCTGTGATGCCCAATTAATTACCCTGAGGATGACCACTACCTCTGTCTCCTCTGCATCCACCTCCTCTCCAGTGTCTGCTCTCATTATCTGCCTAATGCTGCTCTGCTTCTATTTGCTTTCTGTGTTTCAGGCATTCCCCCTAGATTCTAATCAGTGAGATGTTCCCTTTCTGTTGTTCTAATGTAGTTATGAATTTTAATGATTGACTTTCGTAGGTGCCATATGGGAGTGAATAAGAGTTTGGGCTCTGGCCCTGCGTGGTGGCTCACACCTGTAATCCTTTGGGAGGCTGAGGCGGGTGGATCACTTGAGGTCAGGAGTTCGAGACCAGCCTGGCCACCATGGTGAAACCCTGTCTCTACTAAAAATACAAAATTAGCCTGGCGTGGTGGTGCACACCTGTAGTCCCAGCTACCCAGGAGGCTGAGGAACAAGAATAGCTTGAACCTGGGAGGCGGAGGTTGCAGTGAGCCAAGATCATGCCACTGCACTCCAGCCTAGGCAACAGAGCAAGACACTGTCTCAAAACAAAAAAAAAATTTGGGCTCTGGACTCAGGCTGCCTGGTTTGAATCTTGGCTCTGCTATTTCCTAACAAAGCTTCTTGGTGCCCCATCCTTCAAGCTCAGCAGCTGGAACACTGAGCTTAACAATAGTAAATGCTCAATAAATGTTACTTATTATTATTTGGGGTGGGCATTACAACATGTGCTCTTTATGTGACCACTGTGCTACTTATCACTTCTTATGTGACCTTAGGCAAGTTACTCAACATCCTTTATCCTCATATTTTAATTAGCAGATGGAGATAACAATACTTGTCTTACTAGGTTAGATTACCATGAGGACTAGAAATAATGTGTTTGATTGAGCAAGCATCTCCACAATTTTTCAGTAAATTATAGTTCTTATGTTAAATAGAGATCCTATTCTGGCTCAGATGACTAATCTTTTGGAAAACACAACTGTCCCTGAATTGACCTATGACCAGTCATGATCATCAAATGGGAAGATTATTCTGTTAGATGAGCACATTATCATTTAATGCTCCATGTATCAGTTTATTTGCCCAACTGGAACAGCTTTCCTATCATTACTGTGGGGTATTTAAGACTGGCACAATTTCCACCACCGTCAGATAGGGTATTACTCTGCTTTAGCTGTGTCAGCTCAAAGTAGTGGGACTCAGGCTGTCACAGTGAAATTAAATGGTAGCCTGGAACTATAACCTGTAAATTAACGTAATCTGCATATACACAAAAAATAAATAGTAGGAGGTATAGCTTTAAGGCAATATATTTCTAGGTCTTTAATTTCATTTGTACACTTCCTTCACGTAATTTGCGTGAGGACCCAAGAAACTCTGATGGAACTGAAGCCAATATCGTCCCTCCTTTTCTTTCACTATTACCCTTCTCTTTGTGATTGTCAGCTTTTCTTTTTCTTTTTTTGAGACGGAGTCTCTCTGTCACCCAAGCTGGAGTGCAGTGGCACGATCTCGGCTCACTGCAAGCTCCGCCTCCCGGGTTCACACCATTCTCCTGCCTCAGCCTCCCGAGTAGCTGGGACTACAGGCGCCCGCCACCTCGCCCGGCTAATTTTTTTGTATTTTTTTTTTTTTTTTTAGTAGAGACGGGGTTTCACCGTGTTAGCTAGGCTGGTCTCGATCTCCTGACCTCGTGATCCGCCGGCCTCGACCTCCCAAAGTGCTGGGATTATAGGCGTGAGCCACCACGCCCGGCAATACATCTGGGGGTATATACTTCTAAGAAGTTAAATGGACAGTTGGAAACAATGGTGCCTCTGGGTAACACCATCTTGCCAATAAGGTAGTTTAAATGCTCTACTTTCAACAAAATTGAAGAAGAACTTAATCAACCCTTTATCCAATGAATCATTGCAATTCTATCAATGACAAATAACTATATGATAGTTGGCATCTAAGGAGCATTTGAAAGAGTCATGATTATTTATATGATTAACTTGTTTTAGTATTTACATCCATGAAAATAAAAAGTTGAAATAGAATTGATACTGAGCTCTATCCAGCAATAAACAATATTCATGCATGGATATGTGACTTAATGAAAACAGGAAAAGCTCCATTCATCTCATTAAAAACTGCATTTCTGACAACACTTTACTTTTGTCTTAATAATTATCTACATTTTAATATATTTTATATTATTTAAAAGGTTTATGTTAACAATAATTGTCATGATAATGCAATCTAGGATGAAACATTTACAACGTAGAGCCTCTTCCTCGTACAAAAACTGAAAACTTTTAAATTTCATCTTCATTCATTAAAAAAAAATTTAGTCAATGTCTGCTTTGGACTGAGCCCTGTTTCAAATGTTAAGAATTTAACAGCAACAAAACAGAAAACACATTTCTGTCTGTATGGAGTCTGTAGGTAAAGACGGAAAAAAACCAAATAACAAATGCATATATAACTTAATGGCAGAGATACATAATTTTGTACCAGAAAAATATAGTGTGTTTAATAAGACTTTTAAGCATAAAATATGTTACATTAGGATAATATTCTGTGAAGAAAAATAGAATGAAAAACATGAGTCCAAGGGGTAAAAAAGAAACATTAAAATGAAAATCTTGATCATGCACTTAAAAAATAGATGATGATAAAGATCATATGGCTACATGATCATATATATATCATATGGCTTTATATTTATATGATATTTTCTTCATACTTACATTTATCATATTATATATAAATATATATATATCATATGGCTTTAGATTTCATTGGAATATTAAAAACAGTGATAGAACAGTGTCCTAAAATTATTTTATTTCATTCTTTACAATACACTGGAAATCTTACTCTTAAAAAAGCAATGGAAAAAACTGGCTATCTTCTTTAAGATTCATAAAAGAGAACATGTGAGCAAATATGAGGACCACTGGACAGAATGCACAAATTCTTGTCTTGTTAAGATGTTAATGTCTTACCTTAGGAGGATGCTAAAGTATAAAGTAATGTGTAGACCCTAGATTTTATTAAATCAATCTCTCTTAGGTGATAAACATTACCTAAGCAATAGAGTATGAATTTATGTTAGCTTTTTCTAAATGTTTGCTTTATATTTTATGTCAAAGCAAATAACTTGCATGAAAGTTGAACACCAAATGTCTCCTTAAGAACTCAGTGAAAGAGTAACTCTTTTTAATGTTTCAAAAAAGCAATTTTTAAAAAAGTGCAAGAAACAAAACCTGTGAATTTTGAAGGTACTGATAAGTTACTGAGAAAAAATATTTGCTTTTATGATGTCATTACTGTGTAGTTTGTAAATGACTCCCAGTGATAATAGAAAATGCTTTGTATAAATAGAGGACACATTCCTCAGATTAAACAGCTTCTGAGACTTATGATGCTGACAGTAATAAAACTTTCTAATAATATATCTGTTATAATTCTGAACATCCAGTACTGTAATAAGCTGACTCTTCTTGTTGCAAGTTTCTACTCAACCATGAGAAAACTATCATGAGCGAAGCAAGGAGGGCTTGTCTCCATCTAGTGGTCAGTATAATAATATTCAATATTACTATTACTCTAAAATCAAAATATGTACATGTTATTTTCTTAATTGTAGTGAAAAATGATACTAACCATAATAGTACTGTTATTTTCTAATCATGTATATCAAACTTGACAAGTAAATAATCCGATAGAAGATACATAATCTTGAAGTAGACATATTGAAATACATAGTTTGAGTACACTGTCAAAAGTCCGTGAAGCTATTTCCCTGCTGCAAACAAAAAAAAAAAAAAAGAAAAAAGATGAGAACACAGGAGAGTAAGGATGGCCTCAAAATTTTATATTCTGACATATTTAAACTTTTTAAAAAATCACCCAGGAGAAAAATGTTTGGCCTGTCAAGGGAGAAGTTCTTCTCTAAACTATGGACTTAATGTGTAAGCAACTCAGAACAGGGGTCCACCCAGAACAGGAAGAAAAAAAAAAGTCTTTGTTTTCGATTAGGCCATTATGGCACAATCAAAACTGTGCATAGTTTTTCAATTGAACTCGTGGAACTAGAGAGTAGAAGGATGGTTACCAGAGGAAGGGTAGTCAGGGGCTGAGAAGGAAGTTTGAAAGGCTAATGGGTACAAAAAATAGAAAGAATAAATAAGACCTAGTATTTGCTAGCACAACTGGATGAATATAGTAAAAACTAATTTAATTGTACATTTTAAAATAACTAAAAGAGTATAATTGGATTGTTTGTACATAGAGGATAAATGCTCGAGATGATGGATACTCCATTTACCCTGATATGATTCTGATGCATTGCATGCTTGTATCAAAATATCTCATGTAAATCATAAATATATACTACTACTATGTACCCACAAAAATTAAAAATTAAAATTCTACAAAACTTTATATAGTTTTGTTTTACAGCCTAGAAGTTATTTGTTTCAAGGGCCTAAAATATGTGGCAAAAGGGATTTTTTTGTACCTACTTAAAAATTTCAAAATATTGAAAATGAAGGCAACACCATCCCTTTACTTTAGTTAGCAATAAAAATAGGTTGATCTCATGTTAATTTTTCCAGATTGGGTTTTTTTTTTAATACCATGGTATATGAAATGTCATCCTATTAGCCTCCTCAGATCTTTGGCCAGTTTTCCCTTGGCACCAATCACCAGGAGGAAAATACAGGAGATTAGTCAACAGAATAAATTAATGAGATTAGAGGTTTGCCTCAAATTCAGAAAAGGACTTTATATTATGCAAAAAGGTAACATGGTGTGGAGTGATGATAGAGACCAGTTAACATTAGCTCATTACATTAGTAATGGTGTCATATACAGACTGTATGAGGCTTTTCATGTCATAAGAGTGTTTATTTTATAAGTTAAACTTGGCTTGAATAATTAAAAGATTTCTCACAACTAGGACAAGTTTCCAATGCCAACAGATCACGGCCAATGACTTCTATGATTTCTTCCTCCCTCTGGGAAACTGGAAACTATTGCAACTTTGTTAGGAGAAAAATGTCTAGGCATATTTGGGAAAACCTTACAAAGAGCAACTCCCGAAGACAAGTATAATTTCTATTGATAAAGAGAAAAGGAGACAAACATCATGTATTTAATTGCCACAGAACAGTCTACTATGAACATTGTTCTATTCACAACCTTGTGTATCCTTTTTCCTTGAATCTGGGCTTTCTCTATGACTCTCTTGAAACCACTGAAATACTGAGGAAGTCATGCTGTGTGATATCTGAGCCTTGGTCAGAGAAGGTCTCACAGATTCCATCTTCATCTCAGAGTGCTCTCCATGAGCCTTGAGCCGCTAAGAAAGAAAGAATTCTCCAGTTGAGCATTAGGGCTTAGAACACAACCCACTGTATAAAAATCTCATGGAGCACCAGCATCTCCCAGTCAAACCCCGTGCAAATTCCTAACCCATGAAACTGTAAAATATAGTAAAACGATGGCTCTATGTCACTATGTTTGAGGGTTGTTATACTAAAGTAGTTAACCACAACACTTAGCTTCCATTTATTCACTTTCTAGGTCTCAATATAGATTTCACACCTTTTGAGAAGTCTTTTCGGACCCTATTGTCCGGGTTAGATATCCCTCTGGGTACTGCCGTATCCTAGCACTTTACATATGGTTCTATAAGTGTCTGCTTATTTTGTTTGGGCTTAGTGAAAACAAAGATCATGTCTGAATTGATTATCACTCTACTCTCAAAAGCAACAATGCCTGGTAAATATGGTAGGCAATAAATAGACATGACCCATTGAATTACTGAATGTGTTTCTTATATAAGTAAACACTGATCTCTGGCTTCACTAGGAAAAAGCCCCTCACCTGTTATACCATTTGACAATTAGCTTCCAATAAAGGCAGCCACACAAAATATATCTCACCAAATATATCTCAGCAGTGTGCCCTGCTGAAGCCACTTGGCCACCTACATTATTAAAATACATGGAGGATTGAGAAATAGATCTGGGCAGTGAGAAGTTCTTTTCCAAATATTTGTTTAATTCCACTGTTCTGGGTTTTGACCAATCAAAGTTTAAATAGATTTGGATCAGTGCTATGCTCATAGCTTTTATGGATAAGAAGAATATTAAGACTATGAAGACTCATGATCTATTTTCTAAATGAAGACAAATGCCCTCTCTTATCCTATAAATAAGACATCTGTGAATTGGCAAATGCTAGCACAAACAAGTTCATTTTGTAACAGTAAAACTGTCAAGAACACGTTTAAACTGAAAATATACAACTAGGAAAATTTTACAAGATGCAGATGTTGTGTAAGGCAATGAGTCAAGCCAAATGACCCAAAAGATGTAATGGGCAGAGATTTTTACAAAATGAATAAAAGATCAGAGCAAATGAAATACATAGACACACACACACACACACACACACACACACACACAAAATAAAATGGCCCTCACTCTTATGTCACTTTGAGTTCCCAGAATCACCTGAAAAGTGAAATAAGCTTGGAGAAGCATCTGCCCTGATTAAAGAATCTCCAAGGAAAAGTCTAAAGGTACCCAGGTGCCGACTCTGTCCTTCTCAGATAAGAGCTTCAGCTGGTCTTCTAAACTCTTGGTGGTTCCTTATAATTTCTCATAAGTCCTACCTCAGTGGTCTTCTATCACTTTGAGTCTTAGTAGCCACTCTGGGATAAATGGTATTATAGTTTCCGAGTTAAATGGGTAAACGGCATCAGAGCAGCTCCCAAACATTGCTTTCTCTGTTGTATTCTTTAGGGAATGAAATTCCAGTTTATTGTCAACCCATTTCAAGATTTATTTTTCCTACAACATACTCCTGTAGTCTCATGCATGTAGTCAAAACTCCTTAATTTAAAGCCAAGGCCTAGAAAGTTTAACTACATCACTCAGATTCACATAGCCAGTGCCAGCAGGAATTACCCGCTATGTTTTTTTCTTTTTTTCTGAGACGGAGTCTCGCTCTGTCACCCAGGCTGGAGTGCAGTGGCATAATATTGGCTCACTGCAACCTCCGCCTTCCAGGTTCAAGGATTCACCCGCCTCAGCCTCCTGAGTAGCTGGGATTACAGGCCTGTGCCACCACACCCAGCTAACTTTTGTATTTTTTTGTAGAGACAAGGTTTTGCCATGTTGGCCAGGCTGGTCTTGAGCTCCTGACCTCCGGTGATCCACCTGCCTCAGCCTCTCAAAGTGCTGGGATTACAGGCATGAGCCACCTGCTAATGTTTCTTATGCATCCATTTGGCATTTTACTTATTTCACGATGAGACCCAGATACTCAAACTCCTGAACCACATAGAAAGTGAAATTCCCTTAAAGAGGAGGCATAATGCTTTATAAATCCTGTGTCCCAAATCACTACATATATGTTCATTGAAATAGACTAACATTCCAAAAGATTTGATTTGCATTCTAAGTGACACAAAAAGAAATTGAAAGTATTCCCAAATAACCACAGCCAAAAATGGCGTTATTTTTCCCAATGTATATATTTCTCCAAATCAAATACAGCGTTCTTACTTCGAGCAAAACGGTAAAAAGTTAACCCGGAATAAAATGATTAAAAAAAAACGGAGTTAGGAGGGAGGTGCTTCTTATCTTCTTCCACTTAAAAAAAAATAGCAGCAAGGGGTCAATCTTCTGGATGACAAGAAAAATATGGAGGGAAATGGCCACAATTGGAAGAGATAAGAAAAAGAATCAAGTGAAAACCCTTTAATGAAACCGGATATGTAATTATTTGAGTACAGTTGTGCTGAAGAAGGCCTCCAGCATAGTTTCACTTAGTATATCTCTTTGAGCCTGCCTTTGCTTTCCCAAATTTGACTCCAGCATAGTTACACATATGGAGATATGGTTGCATGTATGAAGTATACCTACATATATGGAAATAAGCTTATAAATGTATTGCAAACACATCTACACAGAAGTTACATATATGTAAGTAATTTCATACATTTCTATCTTGTAGAATTTGGATAAAGACAAACTGATTTTTCAAAAGGAGGAGCAACAAAAACTTTGAAAAGCATAAAAGAAGTCTCAGACTTTCTTTTTTACTAACATCTGTTTTTGTTTGGTTGGTTGGTAAGTGGGTGAGTTGGGCCTTTTTTCCACTTTTGAGCACACTCATTTAAGAGAAGAAGAATGCCATCCCAAGTGTGGCTCTTGAGATAATTTTAGGCTTTCCCCAGACAACAGTAAGTAAAAGTGGTATGAGAAGTGATATGTAGTAAAGATATTCTGCCACCTACATGCCAGGCACTTTACTTGATGCTTTAGTCTTTCTTTTTATTTAGTCTTTGCAACATCCTATAATATATGTATTTTATTATTCTCAATTTACAGATAAGGAGCTTGAGGCTCAGAGAACTAAAAAATGAACAGTTTTTAAAGAGATTTTGAGGAGAGACTTCTATTTTTTTTTAATTTTCATTGAGCAGAATTTTCGTTGAATCACTCACAAATCTCTTCGTAAGTTTCCTATCCTTTATGCAACAATTATACTATCTCTTATTTTATTGATTTACTCAACAATTATTCATGTATTACCTTCTATGTGCCAAGTACTTTTTGAAGCACTGGAGAAACAGGAGTAAACTAAACATGGAGCTTAATTCCAATAAAAAAAGACAAATTTAAAAAAAAAAACAAATAAATAAAACATATAGTGTGACAGATGGTATTAAATACTATGCAGAACAAAAAATGGGAAAGGCAAATATGGAGTGTCAGAGTGCAAGGAAAATGCAATAGATTTGTCAAGGAAGGCCTCATCAATAGAGTGAATTTTAAAAAAGGTGACTGGGTTTTTTAAGGTTTTATTTTATTTTTAATTAAAATGATGGTATATATTTATGGGTTAAAATGTGATGTTTTGATACATGTGTACATTATGGAGTGATCAAAGCAGGCTAATGAGCATTTCCATAACCTAAATATTTATCATTTCTTGTGGTGAGAACATTTAAAATTCTTTTTAGCCATCTTAAAATGTAAAATATGTTACTGTTAAACATAGTCATCATGCTATGCAATAGAACACCAGAACTTATTCCTCTTATCTAATTGAAACTTTGCACCCATTAACCAACATCTCCCCTTTCCCCATCCACCTCCTTCCCTGCCCAGCCTCTGGCAACCACTGTTTTTTTGGTCCTATTTTTATTTTCATTCCTTTAAAGTTATTCTGTATTCTGGGCTCTATTTTTCTAATGTGAACTCGGTCTTCATTCTTATTGATATTTTCTTGAGCGTTATATATTCAAACATGACTTTATCATTCATGTTCAGTAGTTTGACTATGGTGTACTTAGTTTGGGTTTCTGCTATATTTCTCTTGCTTGGAGTTCACTAAATATGAATCTGCTGAGAGCCACAGATCTCACACACTGATCAGTTTTTTGTCTCATTTCTTCTTTTCTTTTCTTTTTTTTTTTTTTTTTTTTTTTTGCATTTCTTTCTTTGTGCTTCAGTGCGGATAAATTCTATTCACTTGTCTTTAAGTTCACTGACCATTTGCTCAACTGTGTTCAGTCTACTATTAAACCCTTGAAATAAAATCTTTATTTCTGATATTGTAGGTTTCAATCTTCTGATGAATTATCTCATTTGCTCATGCATCTTGTTTACTTTTTTCCATAAAACTCTTTAACATATTTGTCATAATTATCTTTTAAAGGCCTTGTCAAGTAATCCAATATCTATGATATCTGTGAGTCCACTTTAATTGACTGATTCATTTTTGGATTTTGGATCACATTACCCAGTTTATTTGCATGCCTCATAATTTTTCTTGAGACATTTTGTGTTATTATCTATTTAAGATATACTTTCATTTGACCCACAACTTTAGTTCTTTATTCACTCCCAGAGCCTTTCTGCTCTTGGTCTTTTCATTTGTTAGCATGTCTCCCCTTGCCTTTTTATCACATGCATATTTTTTGAATGCCTCTTGGAAATAGTGAGCTAGTTTATTGTGAGATAACCAAGGCCCTGGCTCACAAAGCACTTGCAATCTAATTGGAGTCTTAAGACAAACAAATGATTCAATTCTTCTATGTTTAAGAAATCTGGCTCACAACAGTGAAAGTTGAGATTAGATGTGTAACAGTAGTCAGAGAAGTTATTATGAAGGATACAAGACTTGAAAAGTGGGTTAGATATTGACCAATAGAGAGGAAAGTGAAAGCACTTCTGGCAGAAAGGACAAAAAACAGAATGGATAAATATAAATTAATATGATATCTGCAGGTGTGTAATGAGATGACTATGATAAGAACAGAGGTCATATGAGGCCAGAGAAAATTATGATGAAAGAAATTTATTTTTTAAATTATCTTTTCCTTCCTTTTAATCTTTTCTCTTTATAATTAAACAACAGGAGTAATATTGTCTTCTCTATACTATTCCAGTACTCCTATGCAAAGAGCTATCAATGATATTTTCTGCCCTACTATCTTTATATTTGAGCTCTATGCTCAATAACCTAATCAAAATATAATTAGGATGCTTTCCATTTTTGGTTTGACTTTTTCTCACCACCAAAGATTAATTCTTATCTCCATTTTTTCAAAAAATGACAGAAAAGTGGGGGAAAAGTCTACCAAACGACTGTTTCATCTCTGAGGAATTAAACACCAGTAGGAATAAGTTTTCAATGAATTGATTCATTTATTTACCAAATCTACCAATCAATACAGTTGAAATAATTGAAGTAGCTATGTAAATACCAGTAAACCATGAGACCCGAACTCATAACTCTTTTTTCATTTTGTCAACTGCCAAGATAAAAATTATTTTCTCTTCCATAAGTATGACCTTTAAATTCTCAGCTCTGTTGGACTTCTAACACATCAAAAACTTCATCTGTATTCTACAAAGAACAAATAATAATCACAAAAAGTATCTGTTCTGTGGTAAAAGAAATTCCTGACAGGTTCCTCCCTAAATAAAAATAAATGGACGGACTCCCATAAAATTTATGTGGTTAACACAGAAATAGTTGGACTACATTAATACCTCAAAAATGTCTGGTTAAAAACACAAGAACCACACTGGGATAAACTTCTTATTGATGAGATTTCTCAGATCATGGAATCCCCATCAAGGAAAGTAATGGGAGGCTTATCACTGGAAACTTTGAAGAACAAATGAGACAAAACAGTATACAATAAAAACAGCAATTATATATAACATGAAGGCTCAGAGAAAAACTCAATTCATCTCCCAATACTGAGATTTTCAGAAATTCATGTAATACTTATATTTTTGCTTGCTATCTAAAGCTTTCTCCAGTTCTACATTACCTAGGCATATATGGCATCTGTGGTTTTGGTTCAGTATTTCTGACCCATTTGATGATTGATAATTATTGAAATGAAAACAAAATTTTCTTTTATAGAACTCACTGACTCTTAAGTCCTAGGGTTCCAGTGGTGTGCAGCTTTAGAGATGGAACTCTGCCCCTATTTCCTATCTATCCAATCTACGGTAGGGTGAAAGGCCTATACTTGTGAAGGGCTGCCTGGGACAAGGCTGTTTTCTGTGACCTTGGAAAATTAATTAGATTGCCTAAGGATTGAAATCATAACCTATTCTTCATTAACTTCATGCTATTCATGCAATAATACATAGAACTAAATTGCTAGTGCAAGTATAAAATAGTAGTGGTTAAGACATCTGGGTTGTATTTAAATTTGAATAATTGTCATAACTAAGTTTAATCATAACATGAATGAAGTAAGAATATATTGTGGAAGTAAAAAATGACTTTGAAGATGCAAATAATAGTAATAATGTGCTATAAAAATTATATATTTGACTAGTGATCTCATACTTAAAAGTAGAAGGTAATGTTTTATACTCTTGGAGTTATTTAACCCAGGGACTTCTACTCTGCCTGGATGCTTCTACTAAATAGACTATAGATGCTTTCATAAGAAATATGACTTAGGCATACCCCTAATATAAGCATTTAAAAATGTTATTTGTGTCATCTTTCAATCTCTTCTTCTAGACTTTGGAAAAGTACCATTTCTTAATATATCCATCCCAGATTCCCACTTGGTTCTTTTGTATCCTTTAAGGACTATTTAAATCTGCAATGCCTAAGTAACTGAGAATTCAGTGTCTCGTTTGTTTGCTTTCTCCTTTTGCCATATATTTAAAAAATAGCATATGGAAATGAAGCTAAAGTAAATAGGATGAAAGAAATGTATTCTCATACAGATATGCTAATGAATAGGAAATAACTTGGTTATTTCATATAGAACTAGCTAGTTAAGGCTATCTAGTACCTTCCCCAAGCCACTAACACATCATTGGCCACAATTTGCATAATCAGGAATCTGTAAATATATAAATGTTATAGAAGATTCCTGCAAAATAGTATGATAGATCCGATTTAATTGATCATAAGGTTTCATGGCTTCATGCCTATGAACGGAATGATTGGCAGAATTTTACACCTTATCAGTTGCATTAGTCAACCTAGCTTGTGTGGATCTAGTGTTTTGCATGTCTTTTCTGTGGTTGGCATATGATTATCTCAACAGCTGTTCACCATAGCTATGGGTCACTGATGTGTCCCATGTGACATTTATAAATGTCTTGTGTGTTCACAAGACATTTATAAAATTCAGCTGTGGTTCCTGTATCACTGATGTGGTCTACACATGTCTTAAAGAATTTTTTTCTTTTCTTTTTTTTTCAAGGAGGGACTCATTTGGAATTCCTTACTCTACAAAGTTTGGGATTTTCTGAAGGTTTGCAACATTGAAGAGAACAACCCTGTCATACTAGCAGAGGAGAAACTACAGTCTTTGATGGCAGGTTGACAAGGGTACTCTGTCCCTGGAGTCATTTTATTATCTGACTACTGTATTCTGCCAAAGACACTGAGACCACCTACCTGCACATTGGAAAACGCAGCTGAGATCTGTCTTTGTGACCCAGACAGATGCCCTCTCAACTTCTCTCTGTTCTGAAGGAAAACATTGCAGCCCAGGCCAGATGAAAACAAGCACTTTTCCCCCCACTTTTTCTGTGGGAAAGATGAGTTGAAACCAAAGTTAATATATTTGAAAAATCTGGGGGAAAAACAGAACAGATTTTTTAAAAGCTGTTTCTTTACCCATCGGTATGCTATTTGCAGGAGTCTTACAAAGGAAACTTCTGTTGGAGTGGAAAACGCTGAGAGAAACCCATGTTATGTGAGACTTTAATTCCCTGGAGCTGGGAAAATGAAAGAATCAGGTCCCTATATTCTTGAACTGTTGTCATTAGTTACCAAGAATGTTTATTCAATTGGTTTTAACCATTTCATTAGGAATTCCTTTCATCTGCTAGATATAGTTAAAGCAAGACAGGTGAAGCTAATTTTATGAAGCAGTATTGTTACATTATATGCAACAGATTTCTGAGTATAGATAGGAAGAAGAATCGATTTTTATCTGCTCATTTTTTAAAAGATATTTTTCACCAACCGTTTATCTGTACTATTATTACAACAATGCAGTCTGGCTACAATCTCAGTGAATCAATGTGATTTATGTCATAATGCTTTCTTCTTGGAAGGGTACATTTGGCACAAGATAACTGATTTTAAGCAATAAACTTACAGACTCTGGGCCAATCTTGTGAAACCATTGGCTAGTGCAAAGCTAAATCACTTAATATAATTCCCACCTAGAGCTTCATCCATTTTTTAAAATCACTAAACTACTGGCAAATTCATTTTAACAAGATCAGAATAAAAACTGCTAAGATATTCAGTATTTTGCCTGATGGACCTCTCCTTTCCACCAAGAGCACAGGTTAGTTTCTATCAGATTAAACAAAATGATTTAAAAGAGTAAACTTTTAATCAGTGTTTTTCTATCTTGTGGCATATGACTCATATTAAGAAACACATTTTACATCAGATTCCACATATATAATCTGAAACAAGTTTTTCAGGGAATAATACACATGCTTATAATTATGTGGTGCTCTCGAATATGTTCTAGTCTATTCTACTGTATTAATGTAAATTATTTCATAATTATTACTACCTATTTTTGTACCATGAATAGTTTGAAATACATGGCTTTAGATAACATTCACTCTGGAGCTGAGAGCCTGGCACAAAATAAAATTGTGCCTAATTGATTAGTAATAAGCCAATTATTATTGAGTACAAAGCCAAGCACTTTTTAAATTTATTCATTAGCCTACAAATCTCCATAAAAACCATGCAAGTATTTTATAAATAAAGGGCATAGAACAGCAAATATCATGGCAAAGTTTTCATAAATAGTGGCAGAGCTTTGATAGGCATCCAGAACTACTCATGCTTGAACCATGAAATTTACATCTAAGCAGAAGCCTGGATCTTGGGTCATCTTCTAGACCTGGGAATATTTAATTGACCTTAGACTCTCCAGATTACAGAGGATATTTAGAAAGTCTTACTTGGTTCTGAGAAAATTTCCATATCTCTAGAATATTTGTGGCCTCCTCAATCCTCCTTCAAATTGCTTATGTCCTTCAATGGGCAAAGAGCTAGACCCCCGGTCCACCTGGTGGGATCTGCACATCAAGGGAGGGCACGGGAGAGCTCTTTCCCTGAGATTGGCCTTTGCATAAAAGTTAGCTCATTTTAAGGTCTAGGGGACTATGTCTACTGGATAACTTATTCTAGAACTATCAGAAAGGAAAATCTGACTGTAATAGAGATCTATGACCAAACCTGGGGTCAAGGAGGTGTGTGGTATCACAGCTTGGAGTCTTTTTTTTTTTTCAGCAGGTGGAGCAATCCTAGCACCAAATTAACTCCAGATATGTAAAGAGAGATTCGCAGATACAGTTATCCTATGTAAAGGGGCTCAAGTTTGTTTGACCACTGGCCTCTGCAATGGATTTGGAACTGTTAATAGCCAATTCTTCAACAATAGACTTTTTACTCCTATTAACAGATGGGGCAGCAATAAGTAACTCAAATTTGTTGAGGAGCAACTTTATTTTGATGTCCCAGAGTTCAGTGAAGCAAGACTGTATTCTCACAGACTGCCTGACTAATGTGTTCTAAACACGACAAACTAATTGGTGAGCAAGAAATTCATTGATTCACATAGTGGTCAAAATGATTAAGTAATTTAACAGAAATAACTAATAAATTGCTTGATTATTTAACATAATTCTGAGTTGTCAACCAAAACAGCAAAGCCTTTCTTTTTTTTTTTTTAGGGGCTGAATCTTGCCTTGTCATCCAGGCTGGAGTGCAGTGGCATGGTCACTCAAGTGATCCTCCCACCTCAGCCTCCTGAGTAGGTATGACTACAGGTGCACACATGACCACACCCAATTAATTTTTAAATTTTTCGTAGAGATGAAGTCTCACTATGTTGCCCAGGCTGGTCCCAAACTTCTGACCTAAAGCAATCCTCCCACATCCGTCTCCCGAAGCACTAAAAACAGCAAATCTAAATAAAGACCGTAAACACTGATGAAAGGACAAATAAGAGCACAGTGCAGGCCTAGCTGTGGGGCCAAAAAAATGAGATGTGGAGCTCTGATCGGCAGGCAGTTACTACAGTTTCTTTCATTCATTTCTTATTTTGGGCTGGGAAAAAAACAAAACAATAAAACTTTGATCTTAAGATTTTTTTCAAAATCATGTTCTTTGGAATGCCTAAAAAGAATTTTAAATAATTTAATATCATGCCTGTTCTATGTTTATCTCTGGAAAAAAAAAGTATTCAAACTGCTAAATTTCAGGACCATTGTTTTGTGATAGAACTACGCTCACACATGGTCTGTGCTCTCGCTTTCCTAGAATGCAAACTCTATGAGGAAAGGATTTTTGTCTGTCTTGTCTTGATGCCATATCTTCAACAGCAGGGCATTTTCCTAGGAGCCTGTAAATTCCAGCTACCTGTAAATTCCAAATGGCTACTTTTTTAGTAAAATCTTTTAAATTATTGAAAAGTTTTACAAGTCTGTTAAAAGTTTTTAAATCATACCTTTTAAAAAACACATAATTCTCTTAGGTGATATTTATTTTCTTTGTTTGCTTAACAAATACCTGAGTTAATATCTACAAATAAGCTGAATACATATGCTACACTATACTCTTTCAAATATTTAAAGAAGTTAAGATCATCAAACCCTGTACTTAAAGATGCTTAAATATTCTTTGCAACTTTAGAAATCAGGGGTCTGTTTTTTGAGAAAGCCTTATAATGAATTTGTATTTTTGAGGTAGTTAGCATAAGTTATTATTGAACAGTAATTCTTGCAGTGGTTGTAAATCATTTTTAAAATGACGTGATGAATTGATATAAGGTACCCGATCCAAGTGACTAAACTATTCCCTGAAGGAAAAATGCTCATCTCTGAGAGATATTTTCCTAAATTGGAATTTGGTAACAGTGCTGGTCTTATACACAAAATTTTTAATTACTCAAGTCATTGATCAAGTAGAAACAAGTCCGTGTATTTATTGTGGAGATGGAATATTTTTGACCTACCCAGGAACACAACATGCTATATCAAAATTATTCTTAGAGATGTAAACTGATCATGTCATTTGTTTGCATTTAAAGTTGTAAAGCAGATCCCTAGAAAA
This sequence comes from Nomascus leucogenys, assembly GCF_006542625.1. NCBI lineage: Eukaryota > Metazoa > Chordata > Mammalia > Primates > Hylobatidae > Nomascus > Nomascus leucogenys. The sequence goes on from NC_044383.1 coordinate 118,442,767, forward strand.
ATCATAACAAAAGCCTGTTTATACTAACCACATAATTACAATAAAAGATTCTTATGAAGGCCTAGAAAACAATTTCTCTTCTAATTGATATACGTCTGCATATCCTACATACACTTGATCTGAAGGTCATATAGATCTTAACAGATGCACCCAGACTTTTAAATTCTGTTCAACTCATTTGCAAAATAAGTTAGAGATTTCTTCTGACCCCTGAAACCATTGCTAACTTATGAAAACATTTGCTTTAATAGCAAATTCTGTAACAAAAATGTCTTTAAGGTGTGTTTAAGTCAACACTGACTTACATTTCCAAAAAATGTGTATATGTGCTATAAATAGATTTATAGGCTATTTATGTGTGTGTGTGCATATGTATGTGTAAGCTATAGCTTTATGTTAATTTATATATGTATGTGCATATATGTACATATGCTATAAATAAATATATGCTATTTATATGTAGGTATGTGTTTGTACATAGTATAAAATTAGCTCTGGCTTTAATAAATTATATATCTTTTCATTTCAGCAAAAGTGATGAATACAATCTTTGAGTGAACTAGTGGAATACATCTGAGACGAAATGAAAATCTGTTGGGTCAAGTGGTTAGTATGCTGATTTGTATATATAATTATGTGTGTGTGGCATAGTTTTATAAATACGTTTACATGATGGGGCAATCATTGCTTTCCCTTATATACTATGCTATGCTGCTGAACAAACTTCAGCCAAGACATTTTGTTCTGTAAATTTTGTTTTGCTGTTCCTCTTGTGATATTACCAATAAGTTGCAAAATACTTTTCTTCTATCTCCTAACTACTGCTAAGAGACTTAATATAGGAAAATCTGAAAAACACACTTAGGATATCGGGGGCTAAATGCTACAAAATACTGCAATTGAAAAAGTCATATCATGTGTATTCCCTGTTGTGTCAGTGTTTCTAAACCTACATTTCTTTCTACCAGGCACTGTATTTTAACTTAGAAAACAGGTCTGATAATTGAAACAGTACCGCTTAGAGACCAGAAGATCCAATTATTTACTAAAGGGTGTGTGGTCTGGAAAATCCGCAGATTCCTTTGCCTGTTATGTCATTCAGTGAAATGGTCAGTAATAGCTCTTTAATGTCAACTCATAAGAGGTTCTTTGTGCTGATGACCACACTAAATGGAGCAAAACCAAAAGATTTCTCTTTATAATCATAATCAAACTCCAATCTCATCGTTTTTGTGGGGTTTTTCCCCCAATTATCCTTGATCTACCTTTTCACCCAGATCTGCTGTTGATATGTGCTATGCAATTTTGGTACTTTGCTATGCAATTATGCTCCCCGATTCACAAATGGCTTACAATATCTTCGTCTCTGCCAGCTCTCAATGAGCAATAACTGCCTTTCATTTTTCTCACGTCCTTCAAGATACCAAGTTTAAGGCTTAGAACACACCAGGCCATAAAAGAAATATTTGCTTTTGACTCATTAGCTTGAAAACATGACCTCAAAAGGTACTCTTAGGATTAGATGATTATAATAATGGCACTTATATTGCTGATACTTAATAATGTACTTTTCTTTCCCCCAATTTAAAGTATCTTCTCATTGATCTCACAATAAGCATCCATCAATAATGAATTTCTCACTGTAAGTTTTAACAGGTCACTTGGACCTATTGCCCTTTCAAAGAACTGTTTTTAAAAGGATTCGGGAATGGCAAGCAAATTTATGGAAATATTCAAGAAATTTCACATAGCATTTTTTGAGTGGTTATGAATCATTGGGTCACAAGAAAGGTATGTTTTGTATATACAAAGAGGAGTTGGATTAATTAATCTCTAAGATCTTTCCCAGCTTGTAACATTATGACACCTTCCCTTATTGAACAGCAAGGACAAATCTCAGATGCCACTAATGAGTAACTTTAGATTAAATATATTCGTATGTATATGTAGGTCTATAAAAGCCATGCTTAACAGCAAGGTGACATTTTAAATGGCAACTTTCCATTTTTTTTCCTGAGCCAGTCAACAAAAGCACAGGCAGAGGAAGGGTCCAGGCTGTCTTCATTTTTTCACTGATGAAGGACTGTCTGAAAAACAGTGTTTACAAAAACATTCTTATGCTGATTGTCTGCATCCCCCGCAGAGTTCAAGTGAGGGGTCTGAGAATTTGGGGAGGGCAAAGGCAGTGATGGGTGAATAAATCCTTTCTCACCATTCTAGAGCTCATCCTCAATAAGGCCACTCTTCCGTGGGAGGTGGAAAGGAATCTGATGGTGCCTGTTTGTTTTGGCAGCCTGTTCCCTGAAGATGCACACATCCAGAGAATGACAGAGAGCCGTTTTTCCAGGCCAAGGCTAACTTCTGTTTCCATAATACTGTGGGAAGCTGAAAATGCAAGCCACACAAGCTTGTCCCCAGTCTGTGAATAAACAGCATCCTGCTTCCAGAGATATCGTCCCTAAATCACCTTTCATTCATTGAAGATTCATTTTAAAAATTAGGAAAATAAGATGTCGAAGAAATCAGTCTTTAAAAAAAATCCCAATGATCCAGTTATCCAGGAGATAAAGACTTTCTTAATCTTTGTTATCAACATTCGCAAAAGCAGAGGCAGCAAATGACAACAGAGCATCCAGACAACTTTAGTCTCTTTATTAGATACTTTGCCACCTTCAGAGTATTGATTATCTCTGTCCCTGATTTTTATGAACTTACTGTTCTGAAAGCCCAAGTTCAAATGACCCCCCAAATTAGTTCTCTACCCATCAATGAGCGTAGTTATGTTTTAGTGACATAATCTCATGGTTTAGAATTCTTTACAAATCACCTGCTCAAATACCTCATTTCTCAGAACATAAGGGATAACAATAGTCTAAATTCAGAAAAGACATGAAGCAAAGAAGTTAAGGATGTCTACATTAAAGTGTACATGAGTATTAGCAAAGTCCTTTATATGAAATGTACAGCTGCCTACAAATCTTAAGCACAATAGCTCATGAAACAACAGTTCTGGAAAACAATGTTAACAATCCAGCATTAATTGCTTCCACATATTTCTTTATTTCATTTTTTCTTGGAATACTCTGATTTTTTTCTTTTATCATTGCTATTGCTACTTGATTAGGAATGCACATTACATGTTACTTAAACCATTGATAGAAATTTCTGGTATTTTATTAGCAAAGTCTCTTTCAAACCTTTTGCAGACTTCTGTTAGTTTCAGATTAGTAAGCAGGTACAAGTCTTTGAGTAGGGCTTTCTAACCTTTTACAGAGAGTGTAATAGCCACAGAAGTCTTTTTTTTTCTCAATAGAGTATAGAAATAAAAATGATAATAGCCAGGCTTTTGTCAGCATTAAATGCCGTGCCAAGCACTATACTATTTTATGTACATTTGCTAATTTAACCTGCAAGACAAACTCATAAAACAGGTATCAGAATTATTATCAGTTTAAATTAGACGTAAGGGTTAAGTAACTTACCCCTGCATAAAGGGAATACATATAAGAGATGAGATATATTGACATATAGGCATAGAAAAACTAGTGAAAAATGATACAACTTCGTGATGTCACATTTATTATTTTCATTTTTAAAAAAACATGAAACACAACTATTGATTATGGCAGTATGGTGGACTAGACTTCCTGATCAACTTCCTGCTGTAAAAATTATTAATAAAATGTTGGGTAAGACAAATGATCAATAATTTGGCTATAAATTAAAGGATAATTAGAGGTCAAAACACAGATAAAATATAAACTAGAGGAGTCAGCTGAATGCTGCTTTTATCTTGAAGGTATTTGTTAAAATCCGGTGGTTTTGAGCTTAATTTCATGGCTTCATGTGCGCAGAGGACAGGAGATAAAACCCAGGTCTTATTCAAATTATAGACCAGAATGTACACTCCCACTCTACACAAATATAGAATCCCAAAGCTTATGTCTTCAGTGGAAGGCTGAACTAGAAATAAGACCATTTAAATGTACTCTGGGGACTGCACAGAAAAACACCTGTCCAAACCTTCGTGCTACGTAGAGAAACAGAACATTTTCCCTGAAAATTTGTTGTCACAAGTTGCAGTTTACATGGTTTTGCAAACTACTTTTACACCAAAGAGGTAGTTTTGGGAATCCTCGAGTTAAAACTGTAAAATGGTACCAGGTTGGCAATGTCACTAGGCACCTAGCAAAAGCAAATCCAGACTTTCTCTGGATGAACTCTTGAAACTCAGACCCCAATTAATTCCTTCACCTAATAGTCCAAGAAATATGAATCAAAAATAATAAAATACAGAAGGACACAAACCATAATGTGTGTGAGCCAGGCGCAATGATAGATAGCAGACTCATGCTGGTAAAAATTACAGACTATAATACAAAATAATGTGCTTCATGTTCTAAAAGTGATAAAAAAGTAATGCAAAATATGATCCAAGATAGTATAAAATAACTGTGAAGCACAATTTCCAAAAGTAAAAATTGAACTTCTAGAAAAGCACCAAAAATGGACATTGAACACTCAATAGTCAGTTTTAACATGGGTGTTTAATGGATTTTAAGACAGACTTGAAAAAAATTATGGAAACAACATATAGAAGGAAGAAGTAGAATATTTGAAAAAAGTTTAAGAGTCATGGAAGCTAAAGTGAGAAGGTCTAACACATATTAAATTAGAGTCATAGAATTAGTGGTGGAGGAGAAATATTTGAAGGAATAATGGCTGATAATTTTTCAGAAATAAAGAATTGCTCCGACCCACAGCTGAAGAATCCAATTAGTCAAATGAATTCCAACAGGATAAATAAAAAGAAAACCTCATCTAAATATATCAGAGTAAAATTATGAAAAAAACAAAAGCAATGAAAAGATTTTGATCCTAGTTAAGAGACAATTGTGTGCATACACTTGGTGAATTGTAAGGTATGTAAATTATACCTCAATGAAACTTATTTTAAAAATCTAGCTAGAGGTAAAAGAAACGATATAAATGAATGCCAGTTAGATTGCAGCCAACTTAAAAAATAGCAAAATTAAAAGTCAGAAGAGAGTGTAACAAAATCCCCAATGTGCTGAGAAAAAAATAAATATTAGCAGAAAGTTACAAAAACTTCACAAATAATTCAAGGATGAAGATGAAAAAATAAATTTTTAGGCAAGCAAAATCTAAGACAACTTCCCACTAACAGAATCTCCTTCACATTCAAAAGTCATAAGATGTAATTCAAGAAGAAAGATAATGATCCCAGATGTAAATATGTAAGGAAAGATAATGATTAAAATGCAAGCAAATATATATGTAAATCTAAAAATACTGATTCACCATATAAAATGATAATAATCTTTCTGGAGTTTAGAAAACATGATAAAAAACAGAAATATGATACATTCAAGGCAAATATAAAATACAAAATAAGAAAGTAGAAATGAATCCAAACATTTAAATAATAATAAAAACTACATGTTAAGTAAATGCTCCAATATAAATATTTTCAGGTTGCATTAGAAACTAAATCCAGCTATATATAATAACCACAATGATAATATAAAGATAAAATATATACTAGGAAAAACTAATTACAATAAAGGTGATAAAGCTACATCAACATCAAGCAACGTGGACCTTGTGAATATTTATTGAATAAGGATAAAGTAATTCATTAATAAAGAAGAGATATTAATGCTAAACTTACTTTCACCTAATAATATAAACCAAAAAATGACAGAAGTACAAGGAGAAATAGATAAGATTTCCAAAATACCAGATGTTAGTACATTCCTGTCACAATTTATAGTAAGAAATAAATCAGAAAGAATATATTTGAAGAACTCTATTAACATAAATGGTGTCATAAAAACATACAAAATACTTCACACAACAAATAGAGGATACTTATACTTTCAAAGCAAAATTTCTGAAAATTGACCCATATTGGGCCTTAAATCAAATTTTATAAACATATAGGATTGATCTCAAAGTTATAGATAATATCTATACCCTAGAGAACTCTTGCATTTGTGCATCGCCACCATGAAACACATACAAGAATGCGCTGTTTTGAATACCAATGACACTGAAAAAAAAAGTTTCTGTAATCTTCAGTATTAACCAATCAATAACTTTGGTTTCACGAAATGAGAGATTACTGTGTAGCTGTGAAAATAAATAAATTTAGCTGTATACCTATATATATATATATATATATCAAGAATATAACTGTGAATGAAAAAAATTTCAGGTGAATAGATCAAGCATGATGTTATTCATATAAAATTCAAAAGCATGCAAAACTTAGTATATATTAGAAAAGAAGAAGAACCATATGGTAAAGTGGAGCATTCGTTATCTGTTGATGCATGACAAATTACCCCAAAACAGAGGAGTTAAAACAGAAATTACCACTCATTATCTCTCATAATTTCTGTGGGTCATGAATTTGCAGGAGGAAAGGAAGGACACTGTTCCATGATGTCGGGGGCCTCAGTTGGAAGACGGACTGTGATGTGGAGTCATATGGAGACTCTTTCACTCCCAGGTCTGGTGCTTCCTGCTGGTCTCGGCCAGTAGGTTAGCAGAAGATTTCAGCCTGCACATGGCCTCTGCATGTGGCCTGGCTTTTTCACAGATGAAGCCTGGGTTCCCAGGGCAAGCATCCTGACAGAAAGAGCCAAGCAGAAGCTACCTCCTTTCATGTCCTAGCCTCAGTAGCCACATAGCATCATTTCCCCATACTACATTGATTGGGGCTATCACAAACCCCTGCCCAGATTTAAGTAACAGCAGCCATAAATGCAGCTCAGTAGTTACTTCTGCTTGAAGAGGAAAGGACATAGCATTCTGGAAGGGCTCTCAGAGGTCTTCTTAAATAACGGATAATGTTCTGTTTATAAACTGGGGGAGAGAAATCCTGTGAGTGTCCTCCCTGCACTTCTTCTCAAATCTTTCAAAACTCATCTTACCATCTCCATTCCCTGCCCAAACCCTCTAAGGAAGCACCATTGCTGTACAATTAAAGCTCATCAATCTTATATTTTACTTTCTATCTCACATCTGAGTTCTATTACTGTATATGAAAATTTCAAATTCTAAAAAAAAAAGTAAGCCCATATCAATTATGATTAGATGCTGATGACCCCAAAGGTGTTCCATTTCATATTGATTTACATAAATCCTTGGCCTTTCGTGTCTGCAACCTATGTTTGTGTATTTGGCTTTGCTCTTGTCATTGTGGTTGCTCTGCTTCATGGTGCTTCTCTGTCTATTCCTTGAGAGTGGGGCCATAAGAATAGTCCCTGCAATGATGCTGATTCTTCAGGCCTTTTCTGGAAATCAAAAAGGAAAAATCTGCTTTGCACATCTGAAAAGCTGTAAAGAATTGTTCAGGCTCTGGGTTTATTCAAAACACTAATTTCTTTTTTTTTTTTTTTTTTTTTTTTTTGAGACGGAGTCTCACTCTGTCACCAGGCCAGAGTGCAATGGTGTGATCTCTGCTCACTGCAATCTCTGTCTCCCGGGTTCAAGTGATTCTCCTGCCCCAGCCTCCCGAGTAGCTGGGACTACAGGCGTGCACCACCATGCCCAGCTAACTTCTGTATTTTTAGTAGAGACAGAGTTTCACCATGTTGGCCAGGATGGTCTCGATCTCTCTTGACCTGGTGATCTGCCCACCTTGGCCTCCCAAAGTGCTGGGATTACAGGCGTGATCCTGTACCCGGCCAACATTGACTTCTAATTTGTAAAATTCTTCAAATGGTGTTGGACATAGGAGCTTCTACTAAAAATTTTTAAGGTGTTTACTTCTCTGAATTATGTATGCATTTTTCATCACTTCCCTAAAGGGCACTTTTTCTGGTTAGCACTGCTTGTGCTTGGCATGGCCCTTGGCTAAGAATATATTTCTGAACTGACTTTTCTGCCAGAACATATTCCTTATGTTCCAGTCTGTCACCAAGTGTATGTTGTGCAATTTCTACATGCCAGGCACTGTGCTAGGCCCTTGGTATTCTGCAGTAAACAAGATTTCCATTCTTTCTACCACTATGAAGTGTATAGTCTAGTGATTATACAGGAAGCTTTGGTTCTGTCATATTAAATTTTTAAAAGATTATTTGGCTATTGTCTTGAATATGTGTAAGAGGATTAATTCCCCTTACAACTTTCTACTTACATTTTCTTAATGATAGTTTGGTTATCGGATCCATTACAAACATGGAACAGAACTTAATGAAGAAAGCACAGAAAGTAAAAGAAAAGTAAAAAATAATAACACTGAGAAGTTAATAAATAGGTTAACATGGTTATGGTTAGCAGTTAGTCAGCCATTTCTCCCCTGGCTGGACATTAGAGTCCCTGAGATGACTGAAGTCAAATGGCAGGCATGCACTTCATGTTTCCTGAATGTTGTGCATTTGAAATTGGAAGTTTTGGCTTTCTTTGTTTTTTAGAAAATTTTATTTTCTACCAACAAAGGGTAAATATGATATTTGATAAGAATTTGTCACAATTGATAACATATTGATTGATACCTTTTGATGCCAAAAAGCTTTAAGGTGAGCTGGTCATGAAATGTCCACAAAGATGATAGATTCCATGCTGCAAATATTTGCAGGAGACACATAACATATGCACATCAGTTGTACAAACAAGTAAAATAACTTAAATAATTCTCACTTACTTATGAATCTTCACTTCTCAGCTTCAAATAATGCTTCTCCTCTTACTTCTAAACACTTTTCCAAACGATGGAGAGAAACAATGATATTCCATAAGACTGATTTGTTGCAACAATCATATATGTCAGCTCTTTATTTCTTTTCCAGGATTGCTGCAAAACAAGTGAAGTCTACGAAATTTTGTGATTCTCAAGAAACATTCCCTTAGGCAAAAATAACAGTAAAACAAAATATGAAATTCTTCTTATAAACCATTACTTGACTGGTTTTTCTCTCCTAGAAAAACTAAACTCATAGAAAATTGATGTGAATTCAGTATTTAAGCCATTTTTCATATAAACATACTTTCCAAGTAACCTTGAAGCAATTTGGAACATAATTCTCCCTCAGTTTTCCAAAGAGTTTTGTAGAAATGTTAGCCTTCTTAAACTGAAGTACCTGCCAGTTTCTCCTAATTATCTATTTATTTTTATATGCCGTGTGTGTTGTGTGTGTGTGTGTGTGTGTGTGTGTGAATGTACAATATTTATTTATAAAATCACAAGGTAGATCTGAGGGAGGAACATGGACAGTTGATTTTACTTTTTCTACTCCTAAATCCTACCAAAATATCCTCCCTTGCACACTATTCAAACACTGACAAATTGCTTAATAACAAGAGCATATATTTGGGGTGTGTTTTTATAGTTACCACATCAGTGTCAGGAATAAGAAATATTATCAGGTATGTGCCTTCCAAAAATACCACATTATCAAAAAAAAAAATTGTACCAAGTAGGTCAACCATTCATTAAAATCTGGGGTAACAGCAGTCACAAACTAATGTCAAAAAGAAGTGGGTCTGGCGTAGCATGGAGAAAAACACAGTCTGCAATAGGCCAAACACTGAAATTTGGATAATGAAAGAGGAAATGGCTTCCTCTTCAAGTTTTTTTTTTTTTTTTTTTTTTTTTTTTTTTTGAGACAGAGTTTAGCTCTGTCGCCAGGCTGGAGTGCTCTGGTGCAATCTCGGCTCACTGCAACCTCTGCCTCCCGTGTTCAAGTGATTCTCCTGCCTCAGCCTCCTGAGTAGCTGGGATTACAGGTGCCCACCACCATGCCCGGCTAATTTTTGTGTTTTTAGTACAGACGGGGTTTCACCGTGTTGGCCAGGATGGTTTCCATCTTCTGACCTCGTGATCCACCCCTCTTAGCCTCCCAAAAGTGCTGGGATTACAGGCATGAGCCACCGCGCCCAACCTAAGTTTTTGTTTTTTTGTTTGTTTTGTTTTAATCTTTAAGCACTCTTTCATTTAACAAATATTTATTAAGCATCTACTACATTAAAGACACTGTTCTGGGCATTAGGAACGTAACAGTGACAAACAAGCCACTGTCTACTTGGATGTTCCTTCCTAGTAAGAGAGATAGAAAGTAGAGAGACAATAGAACATCAGTCAGTGTTATGCTGCAATTACACATGACCCACCTTAAGTTTAAAGTCTATCCACATCATCATCACACACATCAACATTAGCATTGGCATGACCACCTTCAAATAATGCTTACTCAACACTTATAGGAATAACCACTAGGCCACATGATATACAAAACAAGTTAAAAGATAGTATCTCTGTATTCTGGAGGCTATCTCATGCAGAGGTAATTGGCTTAAGTCAAAAAAGGAACGTCTCATTTTTACATAAAGTTAATTTATAGTCAACATTGGGTATAATAGAATATGGGGCTATAATTATTGAAGGGTTAGGAAGTGATACATAGATTTCTTGTTTCAGTCCATGAGTCATAAACTGACTTATTCAAGTTTTCATCAACATAGGAACAGACTTATTTAACTCAGGGAGTTGTCATAGACGTTTTTCCCTTATTCAATTACTCTGAGAACTCTTAGTTAATCCAATGGTTGACATGAACAAGGCAGACTCCTTCCTGGAATTAAGGCATAATCCCCAGGAGACACTTGTTGTTCTCACCTCTGCTGTCTTGCTTGAGAGAAAATCTCTAGAACAGGGGCAGGGTACCATGATAACCTACAGCAGAAAACAGCATAGCTGGGTCTCATGTGCACTGAACCTGGGAACTGGAACCTAAACCTTCTACCCTTAGTCTTCCACATTATGACCGCTCAATTCAAATGATAACAATAGGTAGACTTCTTATTTAAGATCCCTGAGAAATAGTAAAATTAGTAAACAATATGTCTCCATTTGGGCAGTCTTTTTGCATCAGATGATATCGCAGAGTGCTGGTCAGACTATAGATTACTCTTCTTTTGGTCAGGTATCAATGCATGACCCAATCAAATTTAGCAGTGTGTCTTGCGGTTCAGGTGGCTTCCACTAAATGCTCTGAGTTGGGGAGATTCTCAGGATGAGGTAGTGAGCAGGAGAGGAAATGAAAAATGTGAGTATCCCTATTAAATGGAATATTTTACTTGGAATCAACCACAGAATAATCTGCTGCGTTATCAGATTAATTAAATATATTACATTGGAACACAGGGTCCCAAGGCATTGGGAAGGAGAGCACATGAGATTAGTTGAAGGGAAAGAGAGTAAAGGAGAAAGGGGTATCCAGACAGCGCATGTTTGGGTGCTATGGAAATGAGTGACTCTGGGCATATGAAGATAACAGTAAGAAGACTCGGGTTCCTGTAAGAGGAGGGAGGGGCTTGATGTGGTGGAGTATAGTTATGAAAGTGGGATGACATTTCAAAATGACATTTTCCTCTTTCTTAATTTTGCCAGAGCCAGCCCTGTTTTTGTAACACAAAATAGCAAATTTTGTTTTCATCTGAATGCTTAACAGTATAGATGCAGTCTTAATGTTCATGAATAATCTAGAAGGAAAAAGATGAGAACACAAAATGCAGAAGCCAGCAGAATCCTTCCGAGGCTGAAGGAGGAGTAAACAAGTGCTAATAAGAGTGAGCTGAGCACATCTCCCCAAGCCACATGGTCCTTCCTGGGCATACTCAAAGACTCAACTGCTTGTCTTCCACAGGAAAGGGGTACAATGCCTGCCAGCAAAACTACTTACCCTGCACTCTACAAGACCCCTCTTCCTTCCCAGAGGGGCCAGCTGGGTACTCAAAAGCACAAGGAAAACCAAATGGTTTGGAAAGAAAAGTTGTTGATGTCTCTTGCCCCCAAGGTCCTTCAAGCAGTAAATGAACACACACAATCTGTGTTTATTTTCTTTTAAATATATTTTTGAAAATATTCTGTGATCCAAAATATGTGTTTTCAATCTTGCTTGCCATTCCCTGGCCATGAGTGATGTATTTTATCCATATTCATAATCATGCACAAATTTTCTATTCATAGCTCACTCTGCAGTATCAATTGTGGCGGCAGGCGGGATTTCCTTGTGTGGCCCGCATACGGTGATCCCTCACCAGAGGCCTGGCTCCATATCAGTGTTTGCATTCCTCCAATGGCTCAGGTTAAATGTAAAGGAATGAGGTACTTGGGTCTTCCTGCAAAAAAATTAACTGCATTTACATGTCCGGGAAGGATAGGACAGTGTGTTCTTAAACTCTTGCTAGCTTCAGGAATGTCTAACCTGATTTCCTGTCATAAATATTTCATTACAAAAAGGACTTTAGAAATATGCCAGTTCAAACTCGGCACAGACCCTTCCCACCAGCTCTCTGCGGCAGCGGGAAACCGGCTCCACAGTGCCCGGTGCCGGGAGGTCACGGGCATCCTTACTGCCCTCCTCTTCGTTCTCAGTGTGAGGAAAAGCCATGCCACCTGGGGGTTTCTTCTGGGTGGTAGAGGTAGAATTGTGGGTGGCAGCCCAGTGTGTGTGCAGAGCTTGGAGAAGAGGCATGTTTTCTAAAGGGCAACTTGAAAGCTGTCTCACAGAGGAAGTATCTGTCCCCATGTCCACCCCTGCTCCATAGAACAGGCCTTCGATTTCAGGTAGGAATCTTGGTTGGATTTCCCTCCTTTGAGTGACTGCTGCCAGCCCCTTTTCTTTGCACTTTGATGAGGTGACACTGGCTTATCACAGGTTCCTCCTGGCACCCAAGTTTGAGGGGTACCAGGCAGTGTGTGCCTGCGGGCTGATATCTGAGGTGATGTGCCTTTGGAAGTGAGTGAAGCTGCCTCCTAGGTTGAAGCAGTGAGGCCAAGCCATGTCACATTTCAGAGTTCTTCACTGAGTCACATCTTCCCACTTGGCATTGGTTCCTGGGACTGCTAAGTGAACTGAAACTGAGAAGCTATGAAAATATACACAGGAGAGAGAGTGTGTGAGGAAGGGCATGTGCTGTTTCTCTGGGGTCCAAAGTCATAACTCTCCCTGTTCTCTTGTTTTTGCTTTTCCTCATTTGGCCCTCCTGCCCCACATAAGATATGCTCCTGCTTCCTTTGATTTGCCATTCCTGGGAAAGCAGTTTAAACTTTGGGAGAGGAAGCAAAGGGATGTGTTTAAATCCACTAGGAAGCAGCTACAGAGTGCTTCTTCTTTCTGACAGTTGGTATTCTTCCGACGGGAAATAGCAAAATTTGGGTGTTTTTATCATATACTTCTCAGATGCACTTCTCAGGTTTCCCACAAGAGGAACTCAGGAAGATCCTGTTTTTACTATTAAACTTGGGTTCATTCATGTAGAGTTTTTGCAATGGCTGTTTTGAGTGTTTTAAACTGACTGGCGTAAAGTTAATAACATTGACCAAGGCCAGCTGTGTCAACAGAGCTCAAGAAATTATTGAATGGCTAATTCGTTGATGATATTTTATAATTCTTGTATAATGATGTGTCAGTAATGATCATAATAAACAGGTAAGTGAAATGTTGATCTAAATTTTGTATATACTGAAGACAACTTCATCAAAAGCCCTCTTATTACTAACTTGAGTATGTGTCTCTTTCCAGAACAGGCTTAGATTTTGCAACAGTCATCAGTGTATACTCAGTCATGCATCTACGAAAGGATCAATGTGCACCTACATTTTTATGGGAACTGTGTGATACACAGAGGATACAAGGAGGGAAGCCATGACTTTCTCCCTTAACAGATAATATGGATGTGGAAACCAACAGCTATGACACAATTCTATAAATCTAATTCTGGAAATGTGTTTAAGGTGCAATGAGAGTAAGAGGTATATACATCTAAGTCAGATTGGGAAGTGGGTGTCAGGAGCAATTTCTTTTTAGAATAGAATGGTAGTTGAGTCCTGAATGATGAAAAAGATTTACCAGGCCTGGATGGGATGGAGGGTGTGGTGGGCTGTTCCCACTCACCACCATGGGATATGCAAAAGCATGAATGTAGGAGTGGGAATTTGAAGAATCCATAGTTTGCTAAGATTGGAATATTGTACATACTTTGGGGATACCAGGAGTTAAGTGGAAGGATTAGGTTAGGGGAGGTATTCATGAAAGTTTGATGCCACTCTGTAGAATTTGTGATCCATAAATTTTTGTCACCTTCCTGGTGAAGCCAACCCAACATTTTATCAGGAGAATGATGCACAGTTTTCATCTTAGAAAGATCATTTGGGCAGCGACATTGAGGACCATTGAGAAGAAGAGCGAGGCAATACTAGCGAGAGGACCTCAGGGATGCTATTAAGTAGCTACAGAAATTGGGTTTCAAAAAAAAGAGGAACTTTAAAGCTCTGACGGGAAAATATAAAGTTCTATGTCTAGTTTGAGAGAAGCATAGGTACATGAGTGAGGGAAATGTTAAGAACTACAGTTAGTCTATACTCTACCTGCAGATTAACAATTTAGCCCTCTACAGTTTTATGGATGCTGACAGCAGACACAAGTCTCCTGGATCAGAGACAAAATAAAATTTATTACTCATAGCAATAGCAGCAGCCAGAGTATCTGCATTTTTTGTGCCAGTTTCCTAAGGCTCCATGTCCACAGGGCATTACAAAAAAAAAAAAAAAATTCTGGATGACACTTGCTCATACAGTAGATTTTATTACAGAAAAAGAACCCAGAGTTTAGGGAACCCAAAACTTTCATCATGGCCATTAAGCATGCCTGCCCTTTTCTCTACAGGGATATACTCTCTCTGTCTTCCAAGACTGAAAGCAAATTTCCACTTTGCTACAGAGAAAGATACCACCTCTATCATCAAGGCTCTTCATTCTACAGATATCCTTGTAAAGATAATTCACAACAATGTGTCATGCTTGCAAGATTTGCGGAAATTGGAGATACCCATGAAAAACTGTCTCTCAACAAGAAACTAGAATGACTCCCAGTTCTGTAGCATAAACAACTGTGGCAGTATAGTAGGAACAAGAGGAGAGGATTTGGTTTCATGCACATATCAAAGCTGAAATGGTAAAGAACTGACATAATTCTTGTGGTACTGAAACTTCAGTATCACAAGGTAGAAATGCTGAATTATATATGACAATGATTAACCTCTAAGTTTATACAGAGTTTAGGATTCTGTTCTCCATACTTCAGTAATGAAACTCCTTAATCCGTAGAGCCTTTTCTGGAAGAAATTCAGAACTGTTGCCAATTTTGAACTGATGTCCAGCTTGAATAGCCTGATATGATACCGGTTCTTCTTGCCTTATAAAAAGAGTCAGTGAGACTAGGAGAAATCATTGCAAGGGCAGAATTAGCAGGTAGCAGGAAATGCATAATTTAATCTTTGACACACATTATGGGAGATGTTTCTCAAATTTTCCCAGACCAAGAATCCTAACAGTTAACATTCTAAAGACTTTTCTTAACCACTTGGCATCCTCCATGCTAAAAGAAAGAATACTGAGTTTATAATAGATTGGACTATGGTTTGGGAAACCCTAATATACCCATTCTCAGTCCTACTGTAGCACTGATTTCTCTGAATTATAACTCTGAATACAATAGTTCATCGCTTCCAATAAACCAAACATTTCTTAAAGGTAGGGAGTATCTTATTCATTTTTTAATTTTTCCCATGCTTATCATTATTGTGATTATGTTATATGGATTACAGAGAAGTCAATTTATTTTAAATGTAACTTTTGGAATTTAATTTTTGCATTTTTAAAGCTCTTTTGTCCTGTATAGCATGCATCTTGAATACCATCCAATGAATCAAATTATCTTCAAAAATTAAGTAAAATGGCTCAAGTTGTTTCCACTAGCAAGATTTAGAAAACCTTATTTATGTGCCATTAATATTTTATTCTCAGATGAACAAAATTTTCCCATATGAAAATATTGAATCACTCTAATCCGTATGTTCCTTCTTAAAGTCATTAACGGATTTGGCTACTTTGATGGAATAATAGGTTGTTTTGTAAAGAAAACAGTGACATCATTATTATAATCGGCAGATTAAGTATAAAATTTTAGTTGCTCTGAAATTTAACAGCCCAATTAGCATTTGTTTTGCTGTTAGCCTTTTTAAAGATACAATCTGTTTACACGTGTTAATGTTTTGCAGTTGCTATAGTTTGCCTAGGTTCCAAGGCTTATGTCGCTAAGACCAGTACAGCTAAGTAAAGTGATTTTAGTAGTACACAGAGAACATTCAGTGGCTTTGTATACCACTAGGACTTATATCTGAAAATCCAAGGCCTAGAGTTTTGCCATAGGATGGGATGGTAACCATAAAATTTGACAGCAAAGCAGGAGACAGTTTTTAAATGCTGGATTAGAATGATTTGGAACAGGGTTATGGAGACTTACCAGGATTTTCTTAAATCAGTAGTTCCTTACTAAAGGATTCACCTATTATATTGGTTTGGTAGGACTGTTGTAACCAAGTATTACACATGGTACTCTGAATGGCTTAAACAGCAGAAATGTCTTGTCTCACAGTTCTGGAGGCTTAAAGTCCAACTCCAAGGTCCCAGTTGAACCAGCTCCTTCTCTGGCTGTAAGGAAAAATCTGTTCCATGCCTGTGTCCGCTCCTGGTGGTTTTGCTGAAACCTTTGTAATTCTCTGTCTTGCAGACACATCACACCTGTCTCTGCCTTGATGTTCACATGGCATTCTCCCCGTGTTTGTGTCAGAATTTTCTCTTCTAATAAGGGCACTAGTCCCACTGGATTAGGTCCCACCATAACGACCTTATTTTGAATTAATTACTTCTATAAAGACCCTCTCTCCAAATAAGGTCACAATCTAATACTGAGGATTAAGAATTTAACATCAGAATTTGGGGGGACACAATTCAACCCATAACAGACATTAATACCAAAATCCCCACTTCACAGCTGAACGCCTTTGAGCACATTTGGTTCTCTTCTCTAAAACCCTCCATCTCTTTTGATGACATACATTAGCTAATGAGGAACAAATAATACTCCAATGAACTCAGTTGATTGAAAAATAATTTCCTCCTCAATTTTTATAATTCAGACGGTCAGGCACCAGGGTTTTTGGGTTTTGAGTTTTTTTGTTTATTTGTTTTTAAGACAAGCAAGTACAATTCCAATTAAAGTGAAATCACAGTTTTGATAGCAGCAGGAGGCAGACAAATGCCTAGGCAGGTAGGGGCAGGTCCCCAGTGAAACCCCACCTCCAAGCCAAAGACAGTTTAAAGCCTGAAAGCCAAGCTGCAAGTCAAACTTCCTGTTTGGTGTGCTTTCCTGTGATTGATCCCCAAGCTTCACCTATTTCACATATACCTACCCTTCCCTAATTGGTTTTTACACTGTCATACCCACTTTTGAGTGGTGCCTTTAACTTTTTTGCATACTCACAAACTAATCAGCATATACTACCCTATTCTGAACCCATTAAGGCCCTGGACCCAGCCACACTGTGGGAGAGACCATCCCCACACCCCCTCTCTGCTGAGAGCTGTGCCATCGCTCAACAAAATTCTTCTCTGCCCTCCTCTACCTTCAACTGTCAGCATATCCTCATTCTTCTTGGATGTGGGACAAGAGCTTAGGAACTGCTGAACATGAGTACATGCTATAACACAGACAGGCTGGGGCATGCCCAGCCAGTCACGAGCTGACCCAGTGTGCAAGCCAGACTCAGCCCTGGCAGACCGAGTGCATGGAGCACTTCTTGTGACAAGTAGTGTGACTGAGGGAGGCCCAGACAGGGGTGTCCCTGGCTGGAGTCCCCTGGCTGGCAAAGTGACCAAGAAAAATCCTGCATCCTTTCAGTGCATTACCATGTCAACTTCCATCTAGAATATCAAACATCAAGTAAAACATCATAAATTATTTGCTTAGTTATGTGTCAGAGTGCCCAGGACATTTCTGAGCACATACCACCTCCTTGGTCAATATCAGTTAACTATTTAAATGTAGCAGTTATAAATCCTAGGCTCTAGAAATAATCTGTTTCTTTATTATGTACAAATCATGCTAATTCCCTTACAAAGTCTTCATCCATTGGGTCAGAAGGAAATTCCATCTCAATGGGATTCTAATGTTCTTGTACAGACACATCTTGCCAAACTATCCCCACTGGATCTGTCCAGGGAGATCTCTTTCTAGTTCAGAAAGAAATTCTTCCTTACTTCATTCTTCTCCAAATAACTCCTTATGACTTCAAATCTTATTTTGAACAGTAAAACTTATACCACAATATACTCGGGGCTTCACTCATGAGCAATTATAAAACTTTTTTCCTTTCTTTTTGGACAAAATGATTTTAGCATTCAAATGTTCCAAAAACGTGAAAGATATATTTATATTTTAGACTTCTAGTAAATTAAAGAAAGGGAAGAAGACAAGAGAATTAACTTCCCTGAGGACAGAGGGCAGATCTGGGGAATCTATCTCTCTATGCACAGTGAGTTGCTGAATGAATGAAAACAAGTAGTACTTTATGAACATTGACATAGAAAAAGCCCTCAAGTATCTTGAGGAAAAAGAGGAGTGGTGGAAATAGGCAATATATTTTAGTTCAAAGGGCCTACGATTTGAAGTGACAAGATCCATATTCAAATTCCTGCTCTGCAGTTAATTGCTTCTTTACCCATTATGAGCCTTATTTTATGCAGTAGTAAAATTAGAGAATATCTTGGTGTTCTTCCTACTCCACTGTGCCAGCAGACAGCTGCCCTTAGTTAACTAAGATATGTCATCAAAAGAGATGGATGATTTAAGAGAAGAGAGCCAAACGTGCTCACAGGGGTTTAGCTGTGAAGTGGGGATGTTGGTATTAATGTCTGTTATGGGTTGAATTGTGTCCCCCAGAATTCTTATGTTAGATTCCTAATCCTCTGTATTGTGACGTTATTTGGAGAGAGGGTCTTTATAGAAGTAATTAATTCAAAATGAGGTCAGAAACCTTTTAGCATTCTTGTGAGATGTAGAGATAATTTATCTCAACATATCTTGGCACCTACAAGTACTTCCCACATTGGTAGCTGTGTTGTTTTGTTATTGCAATTATTGTTTTACATTCTCAACAAGTAATATAAAGCTTGGCACAGAGTTGCTGCTCAATGAAAGTTTAACTATGGGAAGCTTCTGCTTTCTCATGGTTTCTATCAAGTAGTATTGGTCTACTGAATACTATATTTTAATGTTTCATTATAAGACACTGTCATACACAAAACAATGCCTCCCCCCAAAGATTTCCATGTCCTAATCCCCAGAACGTGTGAATATGCTACTTTATATGGCAAAAAGAACTTTACAAATATGATTAAGTTAAGGATCTTGAGTGGGAGATTATCCTGGTGGGCCCACTGTAATCACAAGAATTAACATAAGAAGGAGATGTGAGAGTCAAAGTCAGAGAGAGGAGAATGGCAGAGGCAGAGGCTGGAGTAATGTGCTTCAAAGTGGAGCAAGGAGGCATGAGCCAAGGAATGCAGGAGGCTTCTGGAAGGTGGAAAAGGCAAGGAAATAGATTGTCCTCTACAGATTCCAGACTCTAGAGCTTCCAGAAGGAACCAAGCTCTGCCAACACCTTAGTTTTAGCCAAGAAGACCTATTTCAGGCTTTTGAGCTCCAGAACTTTAAGATAGTAAACCTGTATTGTTTTAAGCCATGAAAGTTCATGGTAATTTGTTACAGCAACAATAGGAAACTAGTCCAACCCCTTAAATGACTTCAAAGATCTCTGTCTAAAAGCAATTAACTGGAAGCTTTCCAGGTGCTGAGAAATGTTTTTCTGTGAAACTAGGCATCTTAACCTCCAAATCCAGAGATCACTGGGAGTGCTAAGTTATGTAATGCATGCAAATAAAAAAGAAATTTGCTGCCTGGTATATAATAGATGTCTAATAGTGGTCATTTTAGTTATCATCATAAATCTGCTAATATCCCAGTAAGTGACTTCACTATGGAAGATAAAAACCAGCCAAAATTGTGGCTAATTTTTGAGATTGTCCAGCTACAGTCCACTGCTAGTTTCTCAAGCACATTGATCCAGTGTGAAAAGCCTACCCCAGGGGAAATTAATGGTTCTGCATCTGCACTCCATGGTACATCTTCATCCTCTAATCATTTTGCTTTTTGTAATTCCATCTAATACAGCTTGGTTTGGCATGACAGAAGACTAGAGATAATACTGAAAGAAGAGAGATGCTGTTCCAGAGCACAGAGGACAAGAGGCAAGACAATTCATGGATGGTACCAGTGACGGCAGAGTAGCCAATGAGAGGGAAGAAAGCTCTATGTAGGCAGTTCAGTAGCGAAGTTCTGAGGGGACCAGGAGAACGTGTTCAAAGTCCATAGTGATTATTTTGGTAGATTCTTATAGAGTCGGCTATCAGTAACATTTTATCACCAGCTTGTTGAATAAGGAGACTCAGACCCAACTAACAAACAGTGGAGTAGGAAGAATACCAAGAGAGTGTGGTATCCTGGAACCCACGTGAAGTAGGTGTGAAAGAGACGATCCACCATGTCAGATGCTGGTGATAGGTCTCATGAGCAGCCCGCGTGGCAGCCTGAGATTTATAGTTGCCACACTGGAGTAAACCCAATTCTTATTTCATGTAAGTACCAATTTTATATCCAGACAGTGCTGGGTATTTAGGTATTACACATATTCTAGCACATAAGTTATTCTCTTTTTCGTAATATTTTCTCTCTCCTAATTGTGAGGGGGGCGGCAATGTACCAAACTTTTTCTTTCACCTGTAGTATTAATTCATCCCCACTCTATTACTCCTCACATCCATGATACATTCTATACCCAAGTTCCTATGCACACTTTGCTTTTTCCAAATAATACCCCCACGTACTTTTCAATCTTGTGTCCCCTTTCTGGCTAGCCATCCTTTAACCAACCTCAGGTGTCTCTCCCCTACCAGATTAGCCCTCTTTCTTCTTTATTTTTGGCTAGCATTTATCAAGGGCAACTGTCTGCTGGCACTGGACTACTGTTTTCCACACATGACCTCAAGTAATACTCAAAACAACCCAAGTAGGAAAGTCCTGCTATTATTCCCATTTTACAGAAAAGGCACAAAGAGATAAATAATTTGCCCAAGGCTCACTAACTAATAAACAGTAGAGCTTGGCTTGCAGTGCAGGTCTGTCGAATGATTCCAGAGCTAGGAATCTTAACATCTATACCACCTTCCCCAACCATTGCTCCATCCTTTCCCCTCTCTCCCTCTCCACACCCCGCCCAGAGGGTAACACACTTCCCTCTGTGCACCTACAGCCCTTCCTTCCTGGCACTATTGTGCTTCTATAGCACTTTCCATGTTGTTTGTTAGACGGTTTTATGTCTGCCTCCTTGTTAGAATCTGAGTTGCTTGAGATCCATCTTTTCTCTTTTCCTCAATAGTATATTCTCTGTGCATGGCATAGGGATGGATACGTACTAGGTTCTTAGTGTTTGTTGACATAGATCTCTTCTCCAGAGCAAAAAGGCTTACTATGTATTCTAGGCATAATATTCAGCTTAATAGCAAGGTGGTCTCATCATATACAAATGAATACAGTAATAAGCGGTTTCTGCTCATTCTAGTTTTACTGTGGAGGCTCCCTGGGATGACATCATTTAACTGTTGTTTTTAAAGCTGGATAAGGTTATTATGAAAAAAAAAGCAGGATAAAACTGATTTTAGCTGACGTTTTGATGCAATTGATGCTATCAGTAAAGAAGTGCTAATTTTACAAAACTGAGAGTACAGAATAAATATGTGAGATAAGGCAGGATGCTCAGGGGATGTCTTCCAGGTTTTGATTCCTATGCAGCAGCAGATAAACTACTAAAATCAACAGTTCTATTGAACAGAGGGCTGTTTTTAAAGTAAAAAAGGCTGTTAGGAGGGCTGTTTTTAAAGTAAAGAAGGGAAAGGTGCCTATATATTTTTGTGTCTCAGGCAAGGACTTCTGGTCCATTATTTAAAGAGTCAACATTTTAGTTAAAACTTTATCAGGTGTTGGCGAGATACTTCTGGACACCTAGCCCTTAACTGAAAAATAATTTATGCACCTTTATTTGCTAATATGTGAATCATATTCAATTTTTTTACATCTATTATGGTAAAATAGGCTATGCGAAAGTTCTGTAGACAGAAAAACCAATTTCCACTGGTCCTGCTTCTAGACTGGGTCTTGTAAGCTGCACCCACCCTGAAGAGCCCCTTCCTGCTTGCAGCCCCACTCTGTGTGATGGTACTGTGTGCCCAACAGGCATCAACCCTACCCATGCGAGGCCACGGCACTCAGCATTTTTGTTTCAGGAGTCACACTATCTTACAAAAGTAGAAAAATGTATTCAACTTCAACTTTTTGGGCCCTTCAAAGAATATTGCTATGGATAGATGAGTTTTGGTTCTAAGAGGGTATTTTCCCCCCGAAGTACTACTTATCGGTTTCAAAATGATTAGCTAATTTGAACAGAGATCTTTCCATACAGCATTTTATGCTTTCTTCTTCTTGAACCAATAGTCGAAAGTGGCTTGATATTTTTTTCATGATTTATTGTCACCAGCATGAACATTTCTTAGTGAACTCTGGTGCAAGGCTATGTTTTTTCTAGGGTTCATTAAAATTAATAAGGATTTAGGCTCTTGCATTAAGTGACCCGATGTAAACTCATTCCCTGCTGTGAATATAGATGTCAATGAAAGCAGATCTGAATTTCCTTGGATTTGGAAACAACTTTTGTCTACAGTAACAACAAAGAAATTGTGTAATACAATAATAACAGGTACTTGCAGTGTACGTGCTAATTAATGGCAAATATAGTTGAGGTAAGGGTCAGTTATACCCTCCCGAGAATACTGTACTTGTTCTTTGGTGCTTTGATTTGGTGTGTATTTTATCCGCTCACACGCTGTTTTTCCCCCACCTGGTTTATAACTGTATTTCAAATACATAAGGTTGCCAAACAGATGAGTTCCTTAGTAGATTAGGTGCTGATGCAATGAGTTTGTTTATATTATGCCTGTACAATTATGTTTATCTACAGCATTCAAATGAGAGCTTGTATCATGCAGTGGATAAGAGACCAGGCCTAGCTCTTTGCAAATCCTGACTCAGCCACTTAGCAGCTGTGTGCCTTTTAGGCAAGTCGTTTAACCCTTGTATGCCATGGTTGTCTTATCTATAAAATAAAGATAATAGTAGCACCTAACTCATGGGGCTTCTGTGAAGATTAAATATGTAGAGTCCGTACAATGATGCCTAGCACACATTAAAGACTCAGCTAATGCTAGTTTTTGTTAACATTGCTTATTGCAAACAGGATTGTGAATCTCAGTGTTAAATTGAGTCACTACAGGTGCTCAATATTCATGTCCCATCTGTAATTCTGCTTCCTGCAAAGACTTTTTCCTAAACGTAATGAACCCTCTCTTTAAAATACCAGAGGAACTTTGATCTACTTCTCTTTTGGTGCTTATTTTGCTGTATCTATCACATAAGCAGTCATGAGGATACTGGCTCATTTTCCCAGTGGGAGAAAAACTCAGGAGGGGGCAAGAACTATAGTATCCATTACCCACTCCTAAAGCACTGGCACTTAAGACCAATCAGAAACTAGTATCGAACTGAGAATAAATGAATATTCATATATTAGGCAGCTCTTTCACTCAAAAGTGATACATAAATTGCTTCTTGAGGAATGCCCCTGTAATGTTAATCTCACAGAGGAGAACTTGCCCTGGGCATGCATAATGTTTACCATGAAAATAAAGTTTTCTAAGTGCTTTTTTGAACTGGCTTACTCTCAGATCTGCAAACCAGTAGAAAAACCAACCACTCCAAAGAATGTGACTTTCAGTAAGAACAGCAGGACTTTCCTTTCATGCCCAAACCTTTCTCTGGGAAAAGGAAAATCAATACCCTGAAGGGGTTTTTCCAGGTTTGTTTTCTCCAATTTTGCCCTGCTTGGGCAACACATGTTGACAGCCCAGATGGAAAACGTTGAAACACTCAATAAGGATGCTCTTCCAACTACATCAAGCTAAACCTGTGGGATATCCTTTCGATATAACTATACTTTTTCATACTCTTTCAATTCTCTCAAGTTAAGGAGAGAGAAATGTGAATTAAAGATATAATACTTGTCAGTGATAGGCAGTCTGTATGAATCATTGCTTATAGATTTTAGTCCTCGAACAGTTCACATTCTGTAAAAGTACTCATGAATTCATAACTCGAAAATGTTTCATGGCTAAAGAAGAAAAGTTGCACACTGTAGGGTGTATGTATTGTGTGGTTACTTCTAAAAATAAAAGTCATCTTTCAAGACACTTAAGAAAAACAAAAAAGGGATTCCTATCAGTTAAAGAGGAAGAGATGCCAGGAAGAGCATTGTTCTTTTGAAGAAAGGGAGGAACTCAGCCTCTGAAGAAAATACTACAAGTCCAGCCCAATTTCTTAACTTACAAACACCTCCTACCCCCAGCTCCCACCTCCACTGCACCACTTCTCTGCTTTACCTCCTCTGAGGCTGCACTTTACCCTTCTAATCTCCATTATTCCCTCCTTGCTACGAAACAACCAAGCTAAACTGGACTCTTCACACCACCTTGTGGCAACATCTAAAAACTTGGGATTTTTGTTTGTTTCTTTTACTCAGAAGTACTTCCAAAAGTCTTCATGATATGGTTTGGCTATATCTCCACTGAAAATCTCATTTTGAATTGTAATCCCCATAATCCTCATAATCCCTACGTGTCAAGGGAAAGACCAGGTGGAGGTAATCAAGTCATGGGGGCAGTGACCCCCATGCTGTTCTCGTGACAGTGAGGAATTCTCACAAGATCTGATGGCTTTATAAGTGTTTGGTAGTTCCTGCTGAGTTCATTCTAATTCCTGCCAGCTTGTGAAGAAGGTGCCTTGCTTCTCCTTTGCCTTCCACCATGATTGTAAGTTTCCTGAGGCCTCCCCAGCCATGCTGAACTGTGAGTCAGTTAAATCTCTTTCCTTTATAAATTACTCAGTCTGAGGTAGTTCTTTATAGCAGTGTGAAAATGGACTAATATACTTCATGTCGCTCTTCCTTTTCTAATTAAACAAGCTTTTTTTAAAATGGTAAATAACTAAAATTTTCCTCATCCCATTAAGTGGTTGAATATATACTATTTTGTACTTCAGTAATATGGGTTCTTGTTAAGGATGCCTTATCATCGTTGGTATTTATGTTCTTAGTTTTGTCCTACTGATTAACAATGAAATTCCGTAACATAAACTTCGTTTTTACTTCAAAAAACTTAAAACAGAATTACCATTGAATCAACAAAACAATGATAGTTTAAAATATAGACAACAATAATAATAGGAAGCACAAGGAAATTAGCTGCACTTCTGCTTTTGTACACAAAGACCTCTTCAAATAGTCTATAACAATCACAGGTCTGCTACTATTCCTCTCCCTTCCAATAAAAATCCTACACACATTTGATATCTCCCAGACCCTGCTTTGTTTCCAAAGATTCAGTAACTTGAAAAATATATGGTGTGTCCTAGCTGAACACTAAAGTCTTTGTACAAGAGCATGGGTGTATGAAGACTTATTACAGCATTTGAATCAGGTTCAAGATAAAAGGGATTTGAACAAATGGCTAAAGGCACGAAGGTGTCCATGGATAAAAAGAAGTGTAAGCTTCAGAGAAAATAACATAGATTTCTAGATTTGGAAGAAAATTTCCAAACTCTCATTTATTAGTGGAGGAGATGAAGAAACATAACAGGTTACACAAGGCTTAACGGTAGCAGTGTGGGATGAGTCAAGATCCTCTGATCTCCAGTTTATTGGACCTTCCTCCAACAGGGAAAGAGATTCTTGGCATCTTGAAATCATACCAGTGACAAGAAATAGGTCCCCTTCTAAATCTAGACTTACCTTGCTGCATTGTTCTAGGTTGTAATACACAGATTTCTGTATAGAAGGAGAAGATCTTGAAAACACAACAGTTCTAATCATAAAGGTAAATACACCAAATCACTTTGTCCAGCACTTCTAGATGACTCAATGAATGAAACAGCAAGGGCTACTTTTGGCTTTCTTGCCAGCCACACAAGCATATTTTAGCAGATCATTAGACTACACATTAGTTATGAATGAGTTTTCCAAACCTATTTTATTCTTGTGCTTGTAACAACTGCAGGCTCAGTCCTTCAGTCTGTAATGGAAACAACTGGAGCAGGCTCAGAATGAAGCTCTTGATGGATAACACTCCTCTCAGCACATCTCATTTCCAGCAAAGTCCATCTTCCCTGTGACTCTTATCTGTTCTACTCTGTCAGTCATGAATGTCAGTGAAAAGTCTACCTAATGTAAAGTAGAACATCACATCTGATTTTTATAATATTCAGCTACGGAGAATTTCCCTCTTATAAGTAAAAATTCTCTCTCATTTGAATTAGGACACACTGACCATTTCTTTTTGTCTCTCTCTCTCCTTTTTTTTTTTTTTTTTTTTTTTTTTTTGAGATGGAGTCTTGCTCTGTCGCCCAGGCTGGAGTGCAGTGGTGTGATCTCAGCTCACTGCAACCTCTGCCTCTTGGGTTCAAGTGATTCTCCTGCCTGAGCCTCCTGAGTAGCTGGGATTACAGGCGTATGCTACCATGCCCAGCTAATTTTTGTATTTTTAGTAGAGATGGGGCTTCAGCATGTTGGCCAGGCTAGTCTACGACTCCTGACCTCAAGTGATCCACCCACCTCATCCACACTGACCATTTCTTATATGACTCTTGTATCTGTGCTTGAGGTGTAAATGTTGGGAAAGATGCCAGGGCCTTTGGAATCTGGCATGCCTCCCAAGCATGTGGTGTTACATGATCCACATCACTGTTGTTGAGCACAACAGAGACAGACATGTTGGGACAGCTGTCATCGTGTGTTGTCAAAGAAGGGGTTTGCTGCAGGCTTTGGCTTGACATGCTTTGAAACATTTCTCAGCTTTTTAGAGGCATTACTATATTTTCCATGTATAACAGATCCATTTTTTTATTCTGAGAAAATGTGTTATATGAGAGAGACAACATGGAAAGCTGCCTTTGCCTACAGGATTCTAGCTTTTATGAATTTCAATGATCAAGTTAGGACCTGAGCCCCATCCAGAGAACAATCACCACTAACACATTATATCATTGAGCTACTAATCTTTATATAATATAATGTGTCTAGGCATTCAGACAACAAAAGCTGAGGTAGTACAAAATAGTGGCCAAGAGACTGGCCTCGGGGTCACATCATAAAAGTTTTCCAATATGTAAAATTGAAAGATATGTCTTTAGGTTTGTTGCAAATATTAAATTGTATAATGCAAGTAAAGTACTCACATTTACTGACGCAGATGGAGTGTTCTAAAAATATTACCTACAGTCAGCATTCCATGATGCCAACACCTAGGATTAAAAGTGGGAACAAGACAATAATCCAGATTTTGTTAAAATGATTAGGGATATTAAAATATTTGAAATAATTTGATTGATTTTTTTTAACTTGGAAGAACAGAGACTTATCCTTAAGTTACCTTCTTGAGACACTTTATTTCACATAAGGTGCGTAGCAAAGAGCTTTGCATATAGTTTGGAACAATTAATGTTTGTAAAGTGAATGAATGAATGCATGATGTGTTGCTATCCATCACACAGCATATGATTTGTTCTCTCAAACCCCATGCAAAAATTACAAAGACATGTATATTTAGCCTCCATTTTCCTGAGGGCATATGAGAACCATAGGAAGATCTATTTGTATGTAAGTGAATAAATTTTCTTATTTTCCTGGCCCTCATTTATATGAATGTGGTCATTCCTAGTGATAATTATACTAGTCATAATGCTAATATCTTACTTTTGTAGAGAACCTCACAGTTTTCAAAGAACTTTTTTTTTTCAAAGCATTTTCTTCCACACACACAAGTGAATATTTCATTTAGACTTCAAGGGTGAAGTATACATAGGAATCATTGTCATTACTTTATAGGAAAGAATAAGTATTCAAGTAGGTTGTGACTTGTCTAAGGTGATACAATCAGTAAATAAAAGGAAGAGAAGAGTGTCCACATATGGCTGGTGCTTAAGACATGCTGAATGTTTGGATGGATGGATGGATGGATAGATGGATGGATGGATGGATGGATGGATGGATGGATGGATGGATTAGTGGATGGATAGATTAATGAACCTGCTGTAAATATTCTAAGTTTACTGCACCAAAACAAAGATATTAAAGTATTGTCTTAGTACTTGTGTCTATTTCTAGTTTTTACATCTTTTCTTTGTGTTATGGTAAAATTATTTACCATATTTGATTAGCAAGTTAATCTGTACACATATAATTATTGACACCCTACTATTCACTAGGCATTGGTGAGTAAACAGCTGTGAGTGAGAAAGAGCCTCTTCAAGGTATTCATATTCTGTTTGGTGACTGCAGAGCACAGACAAGAAACACTATAAGAGACAGTGACCCATGGCCTAATATCTGCTGTGGATTTCAGGCAGAGGAACAAGCTGCAGACAAGGGACCCTTGTCTATCTAGTCCATTAATTTAGTGGTCAACTGTAAGAATGGTATTTGTGATTTTCAAAGACACACACAAAATCATACCTACATTGAGGAGAGGAGACTTAAACTATGTTATTTCTATATTCAGTAGTAAACAAGGTAAATAAATGTATGTAGAAAATATACAAATTTATATACAAAAAATATACAACAATGATAATAAAGTGATCAAAACAGAGCATGTCAATAAAGTGGTTAGGGCTATGAAGATACAGGCATTTATTTACTATATAGCTTGAGAATTTTAAGGCACCAGACTGAAGATTCTCAAAGGCATTTAATACAATTCCACTCAGTTCAACATACATTGACTGCTTATTACTGACCAGACATTGAATCTAGGCCAATTTCATCAGTATCTTTACAAACCCAAGGCCTAGCATGCAGTGTGTGCACCACAAATGCTTTCTGAGTGAATAAAAGAATGAATGAATGAAACTTGATGGCCCATCCAAGGAGCTGAATCAGAAACTAAATTCAATCATATTTTTCATTCCGATTCCGTTTCTTATATTAACAATTTTACTTACAGATACTTGCACATTTCTAGCAACCCAAGTTGACCTTAGCTATTTCCTTGCTTGGATTTTTTTTTATTACTTTTGTAATAAATCACTATAACCTTAGTATCCTAGAGCAACACCCATCTATTACCTCAGTTCTCCAGCTCAAAAGCCCAGGTGAGCTCAACTGGGTTCCCTGCTTAGAGTTTCTCAAGGCTGAAATTAAGGTACTAGCTGGGCTGGGCTCTTATTTGGAGGCTGTGGGGGAAGAATCACCATCAAACCTTATTCAGGCTGTTGGCTGAATTCAGTTTTTTGCTGTTGCAGGATTAAGATCGCCTTTTTTCTTGCTGACTGGTAGCTGGGAGTCTTTTCCAGCTTCTGGAAGTAATCCTCAGCTTACCCTCTCCGTCTTCAAGCAGCAATGTGAAGTGCTTCTCACAGGGGTTGAATACTTCTCATGCTTCAAATCTCTCATCAAATCTCCCTTCTGCTCCCAAGCAGAGACAACTCTGCTTTCAAAGGGCTAGTGTGATTAGATTAGGAGCATCTGGATAACCTCCCCTTTGCCACATAAGGTAACATAATCAGAGGAATAGCACCAGGGTGCCAAGGTCATATGGGCCATCTTAAAATTCTGCTTACCATATTCCCCACCATCTCGCACATCCCGAAAATTATCAAGTCCTACAGACTCTCACATTCTCTCCTTTGCATTACTATTACATACAAGTGAACAAAGTGGGTTGGTGCATTTACCATGGAGTGGGAGTCACTAAAAAATGCATGTCTGCCTAGGCAGTAACCCAACGTCAGATTTTCAAGAAAATTCTGAATATCCAGAATTGGAGAGAAAAGTATCTGTATTTTGACATATATATATTTAAACTCTGCAGATCAAAACAAATATTTCTGCCACCTACTTTTTTATTTTTTGAGATGAAGTCTTGCTCTGTCTCCCAGGCTGGAGTGCAGTGGCACAATCTCAGCTCACTGCACGCTCCACCTACTGGGTTCACGCCATTCTCCTGCCTCAGCCTCCCCAGTAGCTGGGACTACAGGCGCCTTCCACCACGCCCGGCTAATTTTTTTGTATTTTTAGTAGAGATGGGGTTTCACCGTGTTAGCCAGGATGGTCTCAATCTCCTGACCTCGTGATCCACCTGCCTCGGCCTCCGAAAGTGCTGGAATTACAGGCATGAGCCGCCGCACCCGGCCTCTGCCACCTACTTCTAACCTGGGTTACCAGTTTATATAATCTCTGCACTAGACTCTGCACAGATTTTGTTTAGCCCTTCTTAAAACAAGGGTTCTATCTCTATATCTCCAACATCTGGAATTTCTCTGACACCTGTTAAGCCCTCAGTTAATGTGCATTCAATGAAGTAATGGTTATATTAACTTTCTGGTTAAAATGGGTTTATGCTGTATATTATCTGCCTTTCACAGGAATGTAATGAGAATCTGATATTTTCAATCTCCTTAGCTAATGCTCATTGCACCTGATTTAGGACCGCAAGAGTGGGTGTATTTTTTAATGTTTATTTTTAATTGACAAATCATAATTGTATAGATTTATGGAGTAGAATGTGGTGTTATAATACATATATACATTGTGGAATGATTAAATCAGACTAATCAAAATATTCATTACCTCATATACTTATTTCTTTGTAGCGAGAACATTTAACATCTACTCTTTTAGCACTTTTGAAAGGTAAAATACATCATTATTAACTATAGTCACCATACTGTACAATAGATCACTAGAACTTATTCCTTCTGTCTAACTGAAACTTTGTACCCTTTGACTAACACTTCCCTTATCCGCATTCATCCACCCTACCTCCAGCCTCTGGTAACCATCACTTTCTACTTCTAGGAGCTAGACTTCTTAAGATTCCACATATAACTGTTATCATGCAGTATTAGTTTTTCTGTGCCTGGCTTATTTCATGTAGCATAATGTTCTCTAGATTTATCCATGTTGTCATAAATGACAGAATTTCCTTCTTTTTAAGGCTGAATAGTATTTCTTTTCCCATTCATCCACTGATAGACACTGAGGTCATTTCCATATCTTGGGTATTGCGAATAATGTTGCCATGACCATGGCAGTACAGACATCCCTTCAACATACTGACTCCCATTCCTTTGCATACATACGCAGAACCAGGACTACTGGATCATATGGTAGTTTATTTTTAGTTTTTTGAAGAACCCCCATACTATTTTTCAAAATGGCTGTACTAATTTACTACCAACAGTGTACAAGGCTTTCTTTTTCTCTAGATCCTCCCAATGCTTGTTGTCTTTCTTTTTTTTTATGATAGCCATTCTAACATATAGGAGATTGTATCTCATTGTGGTTTTAACTTGCATTTCCCTAATGATTAGAGGTGCTGAACACTTTTTATGTACCTGTTTGTCATTTGTATGTCTTCTTTGGATAAATGTCTATTCAGGTCCTTTGCCCATTGTTTAATTGGATTATGTGTTTTCTTGTTATTGAGTAGTTTGAGGTCCTTATATATTTTGGATATTAGCCCCTTATCAGATATATGATTTGCAAATATTCTTCCCAGGCTGTGGGTTGTCTCTTCACTCCATTGTTTCTCTTGCTGTGCAGAAGCTTTTTAGTTTGATCCAATCTCATTTGCCTATTTTTGCTTTGGTTGCCAGTGCTTTGGGGTTATATCTAATAAATCATTGCTCAGACCAGTATTGTAGAAGTATCTCTATATGTTTTTTTAATACTTTCGTAGTTTCAGTTCTTATGTTTACATCTTTAATGTATTTTGAATTGATTCTTGAATATGGGGTGAGATAAAGGAGGGTACATCTTAATAGGTGAGAAATAATGTATGTTCTAGGAGCAAGAGCATTCGCAATGTATAAAATATTTCCACCCTTGAAACAGATTGCTCAGGGAACAAATCAGCCTTTGACAATATTTATATCCACATCATTTAGAGATTGGCCAAAAGTATTTATTCTGTGTGTGAAGCTACACTTTGAACTTCCATAACCCCCTGAGCTATCTTTTGAATACTTTAAAAATGACTTCTTCACTCTATCCGAAGCCCAGGTTTGAAAGTACATTATCAATCTCTTATACCTGAAGCATTTCTCACATGACTTTTTACCAGTGTGACAGTATTGTCTGATGATATATTTAGTACTAACTTTGAAGCCTCACCCAAAATTTAAGCATTGTGTGTTCTCAAAAAATAAAGTGACCCCAAAATCGTGGTCAGGTGTTAGAATGGGGGCAGGATTAAGAGCATGAATAATAATTTTGTGGAATTACTGAAAAGTCCCTCAGTCAATCATATAAATGAAAGGTCAATCCACAAAAGAACATGCAACATATTTTGAATTTCTGAGCCAAATATCATGCCTCATTTCTATGGATTCTCAGAATCTATTTCTTACCATAGCAAAGAAAATTTATTTCTAAGCTCAGAAGCTATCAACAAAGAAAGCTAGGAGAACTGCCAATTCTATTACTACTGTACAAAGATGAATGACCTCCAGTGAATTAGCCTGAAGACTAATTTAGACACTCAAAACTAGAGTGTTGGGCAGGGCACAGTGGCTCATACCTGTAATCCCAGCACTTTGGGAGGCCGAGGCGGGTAGATCACTTGAGGTCAGGAGTTTGAAACCAGTCTGGCCAACATGGTGAAACCCCATCTCTACTAAAAATAAAAAAAATTGGCCAGGTGTGGTAATGTGCACCTGTAATCCCAGCTACTAGGGAAGCTGAGGCAGGAGAATCACTTGGACCTGGGAGGCGAAGGTTGCAGTGAGCTGAGATTGCGCCACTGCACCCAGCCTGGGCAACAGAGCAAGACTGTCTCAAAAAAAAAAAAACAAAAAAAAGCTAGAGTGTTGTTATAGTGTCATTTACTATAAAAATTAAAATTAAAGGATATGGGGACTGAAATGAAGAATTTTTAAAAAATAATATCTCTCCAGGCTCATCATTAAAACATATGGTTGTAGAGATGTTGTTTCCCAACAGATATATAAAAATGTTATTCTCTCTTTAATATCCAAATAGTATGTTCCAAAGGCCATTGCATTGGGCTTAGATGGATCACTAGCCATTTTCAGTTGGCAATTCTCACTCCCTCTTTGAAACCTCAATGCTCTACATTTATAAACTAAAAAGAAACCAGACATTTTGAAAAACCATGAAGGAAGCTAATCTATACTTTGTAGTAGAATGTTATGATTTCTATTTTATGACTACAAAACTAAATTTAGTTATCCAGCCAATAATGTCTAATATCTTAAGCCAATTGAATCATATTGAGTTCTCAGAAAAATAAATGAAACAAAATGGATTGTTTTAAAGGGAGTAAATCTTACCCCATAAAAGACAGCTGCTTTTCAAATAACATCAGTTGGATTTTTAATATAACTTATTAGGATTTTGTTTTCTTCCTTTCTTGGAGACTTTCTTAGTCAAATATAACAACCAGAATCTACAGCTTGGCTCTCTTCTCTGTAAGCATTCTTATGTTCAATTCCCACTATTTTTAGCTTTATGCAGTTGTTCCAAGAACATACCTTTTCTCAGAAAGCAATATTTTCTCTACCTTCAAAGAGAAAATTTAGGAAAAGCTCAGAAAACAGAGTCCCTAAAGTGGGATTTGGCCTGCTTCTTAGAACTTAAAAACAATTGGGTATTTTTAGTCCAGTCATTCTAAACCACAAAGGCAGCAGCAGAATTTGTTGCTGTAACTATATAACTTGACCAGTTGCAAACCGTGAAACATAGACCCCAATCCCATTTAAATGTTTATGTCCCCACTTAATTAACTTACTTTGTTTTGTAATTAGTTCCACATTTTCAGTCTCTTGCAGTTGAGACTGGGCTTGATCGCCTAAAAAATAGTAGCTCAGGCCGGGCACGGTGGCTCACACCTGTAATCCCAGTACTTTGGAAAGCCGAGGTTGGCAGATCACTTGAGGTCAGGAATTCAAGACCAGCCTGGCCAACATGGTGAAAACCTGTCTCTATCAAAAATGTAAAAATTAGTCAAGCATGGTGGTATGCACCTGTAATCCCAGGTGCTCTGGAGGCTGAGAATCGATTGAACTTGGGAGGCAGAGGTTGCAGTGAGCTGAGATGGCACCACTGCATTCCAGCCTGGGTGACGGAGTGAGACTGTTTCAGAAAAAAAAAAAAAAAAAGCAAGAAGAAAGAAAGAAAGAAAAGAAAAGAAAAAGAAAAAAGAAAATGGTAGCTCAAAACACTCAATTATTGGCCGGCCGCGGTGGTTCACGCTTGTAATCCCAGCACTTTGGGAGGCCGAGGCAGGCGGATCAAGAGGTCAGGAGATCGAGACCATGATGAAACCCCGTCTCTACTAAAAATACAAAAAATTAGCCGGGCGTGGTGGCGGGCGCCTGTAGTCCCAGCTACTCGGAGAGGCTGAGGCAGGAGAATGGCGTGAACCCAGGAGGCGGAGCTTGCAGTGAGCTGAGATCGCGCCACTGCACTCCAGCCTGGGCGACAGAGTGAGACTCTGTCTCAAAAAAAAACAAAACAAAACAAAACAAAAAAACACTCGATTATTATTTTAAAAGCTTTTTCATTAAAAAAATTGGGGTACTCAGCAGCATTTATAACTGACTGGTATCTAATACTAAGAGAAATTGGCATGAGATAATCTGGCCAATTAACAGTATGCAGTCACTGCATTTATGGTTTATTGTAGGGATGTGACGAGTTATAAATAAGTAAGAACAAGTAATGCTAGTATAAAATAACCTAGAAATACCTGACCTCTTTGAGGTCAGGAGTCAAGTGTTGTTCACAGAGATGAAAATTATTACAAATGAAAGCTGACCATGGTGACTTCTACTGCCTAGGGATGGAATAGGTACTTGAATAATTAGTATTCCTAGTGGAATAATAAATCTTTATTCCATTCCCTGCCAGTCATAGAAGCTGTTGGAGAAAAGGAAAGGCTGAAATTACAAAGCCTCTGCTATAGGATAAGACCCAGAGCAGGTGATTCTTTTTTGAGAAAGAACAAATTAACAGGTCTTTTGGAGATGAAACGTAGGCTCAGAAGTGAGTGGATGGTGGAAAGGTAACTTGCAAGACACCATTAGGTCATGGGTTAGATAAATGGAGGAGTTGGGTAAGCTAGAAAAGGCCTCGATAAAGGCTCAGGGACTGATTAATGTGACCGGACTTACCAGGGCAACGAAAAGACCCAAGAACAAGGATGGGCAATAATCAATTTTGAAATGTTTGCATTCTGTAGTTGTAAAAACCCACTGGGTTGCACCTAAACTTTGGTAAAAGTCTGAAATAAACACAGTGCCACCAGTTGGTCTGGTGAACTCTTAATGATTTTCAAGCATTAGTTCAAATGTCTTCCCCTATTTGTGACTTCACCTGATCTGCTCATCTCTCAGGAAGTCCATCAGAGAAAAGCCATCTCTTTTGGCTCAGTGCTCTCATGTGTGAAGACACATAACTTCCAGAACTTACTTACCTGCATTATAGTATTGCTTTGAGAATCTGTCTCACCTGTTAAGACTATAAGCTATTTTTAGTTAGGAGCTTTTCTATTCATTTTTGTAACCGTCAAATCCTAGGACTCTGCCTGGCTGTCCCCTAACAAGCATTTAATAAATGTTGGTTAAAATTTGTCAAGGAAGCCTTCTAAGTGAACTTTTTATAAAGAAAGAAAAGCTAAAAAGAAAAACTTCCATAATTTATTAATCAGATAGATATAGCAATAGATAGCTATACATAGATAGATAGCAAAAATAATTTCATTAAATTAGTAATTAGTGGGGATTTTAATGTTTTGTAGGTTGTTAATCTGGACACATGGTACCTTCTACATGAGTCTTTTAGTGGATCGTGTTGCTATTATTTGTTTTCAAAACTTCACTAGATTTGTAAACAGCCTGATGCAAAACTATTTGGTATTCCTACATACATACCCAGTAGCTGCATAGGACGTGACATGCACAGTAAGGCTCTAGAAAATATTCAGGGAAGGATACAGGAAAGGGAAGGAAGAAAAAGGAAAAGTTTTAGAAGAGTGAAAAAAATTCAAAGGGTAAAATTTTGAGACTACGGTATAAAAATATTACAAAGTTTTTTTCCCCCCATCAGCTTGGGGGTGTCTAGGCCAAAATAAGGCACTCAGACATGCAAGAGTTTCCAACTTGACAGTGATGGAGCCAAAAGGGAACCTGATCCTTCCCTGTCTCCTCCTTGTTCCTCAGGTGCCACATATGCATCTGACTAACGTCAAAACAGAAGGCTGGACTCCTCATATAAAAATGTGCTGGCGAGCACTCCCGTGACCTTTAAAATCAATCATTGCAAATGGGTATTCAAGCAAGGAAATGATCTACAGCTGGGCGGTTTCTCTTCTGCATCAGCTGGCAAAGAGGCAGGCATACAATTACAAGCAGCACGATTTTTGTTTTCAGACTCCCTGCCCAAACCTTCCAGTATTTTCCATAGCTTTACTGCAAAAAATAACACTAGCCTCAAGTTTAACAGGATGTGAAAACTCCTTCCATGTCTTGAGACAATTTCCCTCCTATGCTGTTGCTCAGCTGGTTGGTCTCTTCTTACTCAGCCCGGTGTGATTTGCGTAAATTGCTTTAACAGCCAGATATTAAGAGCAAATATTGGCCTTTCTTATTCCTGTGTTCCTGAGTTTTCTCTTTATCCAAGTGCACCTGGCAATTCACCCAAATCACGAGGTATTGCCCAGGTCGTATTTATGAGCTCAGTGTGGGTAAACACAGCTGATCACTGGCCACTAGTTTTCCTTCCTTGCTGGGTCCTTTCCTTTCCCTTTTCAAGGCTGGCTTCCAACTTCCTAACTTTTGTGGCTCCTTCTGGAAGACCATGTGGAGTGGGATGTCAGGCAGCAAATGCAGGACCTCTCCAGATCTTGAAAAACAAACAGAAAAGATGGTTTCTAGAATAATATTGCTCCTTATTTCTCCAAGCTCCTGCTTGTGAAGCTTATCCTTTTTTGTTTCTGAACAGGTGATAGAAATGGACAGTTTCTGTTTTTCCTCTAATGAGGACGCACACATGCATGCACAGTCTCACCCACACACACCTTCCTGCAGAAAACAAATTTGGTTTGTTTCTTCTTGGAATAGAAAAGAGAAGGTGGGAAGAGGAAGTTGTTTTGTTTTATAGCACATGTTACTCAAAGGTTAAAAAAAAACCTGATGTATTGGCTTTCAAAAATCATGTATATTTTTATATACCCAAAGTATTGGATTGCACATTTAATTGGTGAATCATATATATGAATTATATCTCAATAAAGCTATTTTAAAAATCATACTGTATCAGAATATTAGAAGTAAGTCATTTTTTTCTAAAAGATAAATTTCAAGTACAAGTAAAATAGGTCAGAAAAGAAGCTGCTTTCCAAAGCAATGTTTAGCTTTTCTTGGCTACAGAAACACAGGTGTTGTGAAATCCACCCCTAAAAGCCAAAATGGGAAAGGAAAAGACTCACATCAATATTGTCGTCATTGGGCTGGTAGATTTGGGCAAGTCCACCCCTACTGATCTAAACATGTGGTGGGACTGACAAGAGACCCTCTGCAAATAAGAAGTCTGCTGAGATGGGAAAGGGCTCCTTCAAGTATGCCTGAGCCTTGTATAAGCAGAAAGCTGAGTGTGAACACGGTGTCACAATTGATGCTTCTCTGTGGAAATTTGAGACCAGCAAGTGCTATGTGACCATCACAAGACTTTATCAAAAACATGATTACAGGCACATCCCAGGTAGAATGCGCTGTCTTGATTGTTGCTGCTGATATTGGTGAATTTGAAGTTGGTATCTCTGAGAATGGGCAGACCCCTGAGCACACCCTTCTGGCTTGCATGCCAGATGTGTAACAAGTAATTGTTGTTGTTTACAAAATGGATTTCACTGAGCCGCCCTATAGCAGAAGAGACACGAAGAAA
Source organism: Nomascus leucogenys (assembly GCF_006542625.1). NCBI lineage: Eukaryota > Metazoa > Chordata > Mammalia > Primates > Hylobatidae > Nomascus > Nomascus leucogenys. The sequence continues at coordinate 118,480,819 of NC_044383.1, forward strand.
TTGCTAAGGAAGTCAGCACTTACCTTAAGAAAATGGGCTACAGCCCTGACACTGAGGCATTTGTGCCAATTTCTGGTTGGGATGGTGGCAACATGCTGGAGCCATGTGATCACGGGCCTTCGTTTAAGGGATAGAAAGTTTAGGGTAAAGATGGCAATGCCTATGGAACCATGCTGCTTGAAGCTCTGGACTCCTTCCTACCACCAACTCATCCAATTGACAAGCCCTTCCGTCTGCCCCTCCAGGATGTCTGCGAAATCTGGGATATTGGCACTATCCCTGTGGGCCAAGTGGACACTGGGGTTCTCAAACCAGTATCGTGCACACTGTGCTCCAGTCAACATCACAACTGAAGTAATGTCCATTAAAATGCATCATGAAGCTTTGAGTGAGCTCCTCCTGGAGACAATGTGGGCTTTAATGTCAAGAATGTGTCTGTCAAACGTGTTCGTCGCAGCAACATCACTGATGAAAGCAGAACCACCCACCTGTGGAAGCAGCGGCTTCACTGCTCAGGTGATTATCCTGCATCCTCCAGGGCGAATCACACTGGCTGTGTATGCCCCTGTACTGGATTGTCACACGGCGCACATTGCTTGCAAGTTTGCTGAGCGGAAGGAAAAGGTTGACTGATGTTCTCGTAAGAAGCTGGAAGATGGTTCTTAAATTCTCGAAATTGGGTGATAACTATTGTTGATATGGTTCCTATCAAGCCCAGGTGTGCTGAGAGCTTCTCTGACTATGCTCCTCTGGGTCATTTTGCTGTTCATGATATGAGATAGACAGTTGCTGAAGTGTCATTAGAGCAGTGGCTGCTGGAGCTGGCAAAGTCACTGAGTCTGCCTGGGAAGTTCAGAAGGCTAAATGAACAATATCTCTAATACTTTTCACCCTAGTCTTTTTTTTTCTTTTCTTTTTTCGAGATGGGGTCTTGCTCTGTCACCCAGGCTGGAGTGCAGTGGCACCATCACGGCTCACTGCAGCCTCGACCTCCTGGGCTCAGGTGATCCTCCCATCTCAGCCTCCCAAACAGCTGGGACTATAAACCTGTGCCATCACACCAAGCTAATTTTTTTTTTTTGGTAGAGATGAGGTCTTGCTATGTTGCCCAGGATGGTCTCAAACTCCTGAGCTCAAGTGATCCTCTCACGTTGGCACCCTAGTCTTAATCAATGGTGGAAGAACCATCTCAGAACTGTTTGTTTCAATTAGCCATTTAAGTTTAACAGTAAAAGACTGGTTAATAAACCATGCATCATAAAACCTCAGAAGGAAAGAATGTTTTGTAGACCATTTTGTTTTTGTTTTCGTGTGGCAGTTTTATTAGTTCTTAAAATCATTACTTTTTAACGGAAACACCTTGACCAAAAATCTATCACAGAATTTTGAGACCTATTAAAACAAAGTTTAATGAGAAAAAAAGGTAGAGCAGAATAATCAACTTAGAATGTAACATTTTGTCACCAGCTGATGATAAGTAACTACATCACTGAAGAAGTTTGCATCATATTCAGTAGTGAATTTAATATCATAGATGGAATACTACCAATAAAAATATTTTTCTGTTTTGAAAAATCTGTCAACTATAATACATATAATGGCCATTGTACATCCATCTGCAATTAAAATATGTTCATGTAAATGCTTTTGAATAAAATTTATATGGCATCACTTCCTAAAAAGCTTTTCCAGTATTCTATTTTCCTTTTAATACATCATATGGGAGTAAATTTCAAAATCTCTTAATCTTTGTCCTGTTCTGTTTCTGTTTCTCCTTACAAATTTGCGGTGACCTCAAAGTCTTCCTAAGCATTAGGAAAGGCTTCTTTTCAACAGGATGGTTTAAAATTAAGTTTGCTAAATAACATGATTGCCATCACACCATTGGCACCAACACCCATAGCAGACCTCGCTAATTAAAGAACTAATTTCTCCTGCAGAGTCTAGATTAGACTCAGCTGTGGAGCTCCAGACAGCTAGGAAAACCTATCTCTTGAATTGGTTATACAGCTGAAAGAAGTCAGTTCAGTTCTCCAAAGTCCCTCTCATTGTTTTATAATGGTGATCTCTATTCTACCACAATCACTGTGAAGGTTTGTAATGCCCAGTTTAAGAAAGGTGGTCATGACGTGATTCACTGCTGCTCTTCCATAGTTCTGTAAGAAAAAGGAAAAAGTTTTTACCTCTCCAATTTTATAAGCCAGGGAATTTTCCAGAATATTAATAGTACTGGAAAAGACCCTGAACAGTTAGTGCCGTGGCAGGAGGGTCCAAGCGGCTGTAGAAAAAGCACATTCTGTTCCTTTTCTTCACCAGCCAGCCAGACCAAATAAGAGTGAGTCTCCTCTCCTCTCCGGAGCCACATTCCAGCCTGGACAGGAGAGGTGCCCCCGACACACAGTGTTTCCTACTAGGAAATGTGCTAAAATTAACCGAAGTTCCTCAAGTCCTGGCTGGGGAGGTAACACCGTCAGCAGAGCTCCCTGCTCCTTCCTCAACACACTGCTTTCCTTGCTATCTCTGGGGCAAGTTGTCTTTGGCATCTTGAAGGATTTATACTTGTTGTGTCTTAAATGTGTAACTCATTAGTAATGAGCCAATAGTGGAAATTTCAGTGAACAGAGCTTTTTACTCCAGTAATTCCAGGTGTGAATCACAAATAGAAAGGTTCTTTTTGTGAATTTTTCCTCTACGGGCCCTATCTGGTGTCTGCACCCTGAGTCCTAGGAAAGCTAACACGGAAATAAAGCCTCCCAGTGTTTGTGTCTGTTATCTATAGGTCCTCCTAACTAATATTGCCCTTCTAGGACAAAGGTGCCTTCCTTTCCAATAAGCTTTCTGCAGGGAGAACGCAGTGAAGGAGCCGGATCCTCTGAGACCAGTTCAGAGGCACCCCGTCTCCCACACAGCCTGGTGCAGCTGGGGCCGGCAGGCAGGAAGTGTGCCCCACGGGATAGCAGTTGCGGTCCTGCAGGCTCCCTAAGAATGACATTTGGTCTCCTCAGAGAGGTTGTTAAAGTCATGTTAGACCTCTAAGGAATTTCCTCACTTACCCCAGGCTGACTCCAAGCCCCAGCACAAACTTTTCACTTTGGATCTCCTCCCCTCACGCACAATCCCTTTGGCCTGAGGTGACTTCCTGCCCTCTGGTCAAGACTGGCCCTGGTGCCCTCCCCTCTCCATTACCAGCCTCTCTCCTGTGTCCCGTGCAGACCCACAGAGAGTCTTGCCTTCTACTGACAAAACATTCCCGTGCTCTGTGATCCTTCCTCTCCAGGGCTCTAGTCTCTTTCTGGATCTCTTCAAATCAAGATTCCTTTTCCTAGAAAGCAGGAAGTTGGGCCAAAGCACAACAATATGGCTGCCGGTAGAGCGATGTGGCAGGAGAGAAGGTGACATGGGCTCAGAGGCACAGCCTGGGGAGCGCTGTTCCTCACTTGCATCCTAATCTTGGGCAAATCTCTTACCTGCTCTGAGGCTTTGTTTTTTCATCCTAAAAAAGATTATACTCTTATCCCAGGAGTAATTAAATATTCTATTCAAGGCATTCAGTACTGGGCTGGCAACAGGGTGCTTCTCGATATTAGTATTACTTGTTAACAGTGGCATTTATCGAAGTATCTCCTCAAGAAACTAATCTCATGATTCACTGTAGCCAATAGGGTTCAAAATTCAAATATGCTTGGGAAATTTGAACTGTGAACTGAAGCTTACCCCAGGCTATATGGAGATTTATAGTGATCACAAGTAGTTCTTCCCCTGGACAAGCTACTTAACTGCTCTGCCTCCATTTTCTCATTGATAACATGGGGGCTAATAACAGTTTCTTCCTCTTATTATTTTTGTGAGCACTAAATTAGGTGCCCTATATTAAACATTTTGCAAAATGCCTGCTGTATCACATATGTGCAACAAGTAGTATTAGAATTAAGTAGTAGTATTAGAATTAAGTAGTAGTATTACAATTAAGTAGTATTACAGTTTATACTATCACTATTTAATGATACTGAAAATTCCTAAAATTAAAAACAACAAATAACACCGTCTTTTTAATGTTGCTGAACTGTTGCAATGTTGCAAACTTTATTTGGCCAGGGATCTCTTTTCTGGTGACCAGTGGGAAACACTAGCTAAGAATTAAACCTTTGAGAGATATTTGGTTTGGAACAGAAAGCACCTGAAGATATTGTGTCTTGATCCAAATAACGTTTCAGCCTTTAGGATTTCCCCCTGAACTCTAATTGGCATAATGGATCATGCTGTCAGAGAAGAAATATTGAAGATGGCGCAGTAGTGTCTGACTTGTGGGCTTCAGTGTCCAGACAAGAGAGCATCCTAGCAGAGACCCAAGAACATGGATCTAATGCTCAGATGGAACAGAGTCCAAATCCTCACTGAATATTCTTTATTATTTTGGAGGAGGGAATAAAGAGAAATTATCTAATCTCACTAAACTTCAGTGTTCTCATCTGCAACATTAAAAATAATTGTACCTACCTCATAGGATGGTTATGTAGTATAGAAAATGGCATGTAAGTTAACCTCAATAAAGTCTGTCTCCTAGTTATTGTAACAGTGTATTAGTCTGTTCTCATGCTGCTAGTAAAGACATACCCAAGACTGGGTAATTTATAAAGGAAAGAGGTTTAATGGACTCACAGTTCCACATGGCTGGGGAGGCCTCACAATCATGGCGGAAGGCAAGGAAGAGCAAAGCCACGTCTTACGTGGCAGTAGGCAAGAGCTTGTGCAGGGGAACTCCCATTTACATAACCATCAGATCTCATGAGACTTATTCATCACCATGAGAACAGTATGGGGGAAATCATGCCCCCATGATTCAGTTATCTCCACCTGGCCCTGCCCTTGACATATGGGATTTATTACAATTCAAGGTGAGATTTGGGTGGGGACACAGCCAAACCCTATTGCATTATATCATTAGAATCTTTGTTATTATTATTCCAGATTCTCTGCCTGACTGGTATGTGACCTTTCACATCATACACTTGTATGCCTGGAAATTCCTTACAGACTTTTCAGGGTTGAAAGAGAAAATGGACGTGAAGAGTGTGGCCTTGGAAAACACTCACTGGGTAGAACTCCATTCCTTGGCCCCGGGCTTGCAGGACAGCCAGTGTCTTTCATTTTTTACTGTGCCTCATTGCTTCTTATATGGAGACATTGTATTGACCAGACTATAAATCTTGAAAAACAGATTGAAAATTTCCTCCCCTTGCTCTACCATTCTCTAAGTACCTGGAATATGCGGAGCTTATAGGAGAGTATCGGATTCACTGCATGAAAGGAATAATGGGAAGTCAGGTATTAAAGCAGACCAGTGTGGGAGAAAGTTTCAAACTGCCATCTTTCTAGAATCCTTCAAATTAAAACCAAAGAGAAAAGCACATTAAGAAACTCTTGTCTGGCTTTGTGTCCCAGAAACAGGCACCATCTCTTCTGTGGAAAAGGGCAAATTTAACTCTTGGCATGCTTTATTCTTTCTAAATTAAAGAATTCTTTTTTTGGGGTGGAGGTGGCCTGTGGGGAGACAGTCTCGCTTTGTCACCCAGGTTGGATAGCAGTGGCACAATCTCAGCTCACTGCAACCGCTGTCTCCCAGGTTCAAGTAATTCTCCTACATCAGCCTCCCAAGTAGCTGGGACTACAGGCGTGCGCCACTGTGCTCAGCTAATTTTTGTATTTTTTTGGTAGAAACTGGGCACCATGTTGGCCAGGCTGGTCTCCAACTCCTGACCTCAGGTGATCCACCCACCTCAGCCTCCCAAACTTCTGGGATTACAGGTGTGAGACACCACGCATGGCCCTAGGTTAAAGTATTCTTATGTGAGGTGTGCCTTAAATTCAATCTCAGAATCCTCAACTTGAGGAAGCAAAATCCTATGGGTATTTTCTAACTGTCATTTTTAATTGGCACCTAATAATTGTACATATTTATAGCGTATAGTGTGATATTTTGATATATGTATACAATGTGTAATGATAAAAATCAGGGTAATCAGCACATCCATCCCCTCAAATATTTGTCATTTCTTTGAGTCGGGAACATTTAAAACCCTCTCTTCTAGCAATTTCCTATATGTATTTTGTCTTGCAGAATCTGATCCTCCCAGAATTAGTCTGCCAGTTTCCAGGTCCTAAATAGCTCCCAGAACACTGCAGAATGGCCAGCAGCAGTCCCCTAGTGTAGAAGTCAATGTCACCTACTTTTTTCTGAAGATTGTGTACTAAGGTAATTAAATGAAAAAGGAAACTTCTCATCTCTGGATGTCTTATGATCTCAAAATTCTACCTTCTATAACTATTCAGAAGGCAGGAATAAGCATCATAGGATGGCCAGAACATGCAAACAATTTTATATTGTTACATTTTCATTTATACTCTCTTTATTGTAAAAGTTGAGAAAATAACAAAATTAGCCATAGAAGTATATCTCCTTTGGGGAAAACTAAATTAACATGTAGTTTATTATTAGATAAATTCACTTTGTTGAACAATCTGATTCATTTTTTAAACAATAAAATATAGTAGGTAGTTGCCTTCTTCCTTAGTCAGTAGTCAGTGCATTCCTGGAAAGCAAGGACTTTATCTTCTAGTATAATAAACTTCCTTTAAGCATACTTAAAATATAGAAATTAATGTGTGCAGCTTTCATTGCCTAACCCATCTATTTCGTGAGAAGGACCATATCTGAATTCTAGCAGACAGATAATATAATGCAAAGCTTCCTATTTATTTAAAAAATCAATGGTGCCAATGTGTTTCCATTATGCCAGCCACTTGCTAAGCATTCAGGTTCTTGGGACTGAAAATTTTAATTTAGCAGCATTTCTTACAAATGGACATGAATAATGAATTTGGGTGCATTTTATTGTTTAATTGTTTCAGTTTGAAGTGAATAGAAATATGTGGCCATGTCACTTTTTTCAATATATTCCACGAATGTACACAAGACACTGTGAAGGAAACACTGTTTGGGTCCAAAAGCAGTATTTCCTAACAAATTTCCTTTAAAAAGCTGTAGTAAGACAACATTTTTTGTCTTTATTATGTAAGAATAATAGTAAATCCTGTTAGTATTGCATTTGAGATTCCTATGCAGATCCTCAAACGTCCACCCAACCATATGGCAATATTGAAGTCCTTCTTTAAGTCTTACTTTGGGTTGTTTTAGGAAAGAATTTACGACTCTCTTTGCAAAGTGCCAGATCTACCAGAAGAGGGCACTGTGCTCCTAATTCACTCCAAAAGAAGCAAACATTCTCACTTTGAGAAACAGCTCTGTGTTATGTCTTATCCCAGAAGATTCCAGGGGCTACAAAAGGAATGTTTACACCACGCGTCTATTGCATTTGGATGGAGATGAAACAGGGAAGTCGTAATGAGTTCAATAGTTCCAAAGGCAAGAAAACAAAGGTGACATCTATTTCCTGGTTTGTCACCACTTCAAGTCATTTTTCGTCCATGCCACACGATGGCGCCTCTTCATCAATTATAGCTGCGCTGCCACAGGGAGCCCGCAGACAACTTTGGTCCCAAAACCTGGAGCTGACAATCAGCACTGTCACTTTGACAATATAATTTTTTTTTTTTACATAAGTAGAAGCTTTATGGAGAAACTTTGTAACAGCTTAGTTTTCTTTTTTTCCTCTACTTATAAAAATCTTCTTTTAGAGAATGTTTTCCTGTTAGAGATGATCAAGTGTTGGTTCAACGAAACAGAGAGCTATTTTCACGGTATCTGGGGGATTTTCACCAGTTCCTGAGCAGAGCCGCCATTCAATGTAGAGAATTCTCGACTGCACATTGTCACTTGTTTCCACTACTAGGTTAAAATTCTCTCAGCAAAAATAAAGGAAAGCTTTATTTTAAGCAATCCATAACAATCCACCTGTCCAAGCCATGAAAAAGATAAATTTTTAAGGAATATAATTGTATTACTTATGTAGCAGTTAGATTTTCAATTATGAAGAGCTTAGCTGGATAATTTTCTAACTCATAGTACTGGCTCTCAGTTTGCATTTTGACTCGTACAGTCTCGTGAGCTTGAGACATTTCTGGGCTGTACTGCAGAACCTGGAGCCGCGGTCTCTCTTTGTCACATTAGAGTAATGCACTTTCTAGAAAGACAAAAGCAGAGAGCAGCCTGGGCATCAGTGGGTTTATGTAAGGAATGCAGACTGATACGATGTCACAATAAAACTACTGAAGAGGGCTGGGAGCGGTGGCTCATGCCTGTAATCCCAGCACTTTGGGAGGCCCAAGTGGGTGGATCATCTGAGATCAAGAGTTCAAGACCAGTCTGGGCAACATGGCAAAACCCTGTCTCTACTAAAAATGCAAAAATTAGCCAGGCATGGTGGGGCATGCCCCTGTAATCCCAGCTACTTGGGAGGCTGAGGCAGGAGAATCACTTGAACCCAGGAGGCAGAGGTTGCAGTGAGCCGAGATTGTGCCACTGCACTCCAGCCTGGACAACAAGAGTGAAACTCCATCTGAGAAACAAACAAACAAACAAACAAAACAGACTACTGATGAGTATCTTTTTTTTTTTCTTTTTTTGAGACGGAGTCTTGCTCTGTTGCCCAGGCTGGAGTGCAGTGGCGTGATCTTGGCTCACTGCAAGCTCTGCCTCCCGGTTCAAGCCATTCTCCTGCCTCAGCCTCCCGAGTAGCTGGGAATGCAGGTGCCTGCCACCATGCCTGGCTGATGAGTATCTTTAAAAACCCACCACATTGGTTAGTTAATCATTTGAGAATGCTCTAGGCTCATCCTCTACTATCATGCTTCAATGGGTATGAGGTGGGGACTGGGAATATTTATTTTTACAAAATGCGCCAGGTGATTCTCCCTCACTTCCAGGTTTTGGGGTCACTGAAATGGAAAATATGGTGAAAGAACAGATGAGAGATAAGAAGAACTTAAGTTAAACCTCTAACAGTGAGGATGGCAGGAAGAATTTAAGACACAGGGACAGATAGATTGTGAGGACTGGATAAATGAATGAAATCTATGATAATTCCAAGTTTATGGGTATGTGAATGAGAAGACTGTGGTGCCAATTCACTAAAGCATGAAATAGATAAGAACATAGAATTATAGAGTAAGTTGAGTTCTACTGGGGATATAATACATTTGAAATGAATGCATAACTCCAAGTTGCTATGTTTAGTCCAGTTTGGAGGCCAGGAATTATCAAGATAGAAATAATGTTGAACCCTCAGGAGAAAATGAAATGCTGAAGAGCACTGACATTTAAACCTGGAAGCTGATGAATCTCAAAAAACATATTTATGGCCAGCTCAGAATTGTTTAAATTAAAAAATATATTGAAGCCTCTACTTGAGACTTGTATTCTCCCATTTGGCTAAGGATTCCTTTATTTCAAATTTTCTTAAAATCAACAAGAATGCTTGCTCACATCACCTTCTTGGCCACCACAGTTACTGAGTTTGCCAGCCCAGATATAAGGAGTGGACAGGGTTTGAGAAAAACTGAAAGATTGGGAAACAATGAGGAGTGAGAACATAATCAGGGGAGAAAAGTATGAAGCAGAAAGAAGGTTGCAGCCATCATTCTGTTGAATGCAACAGAGAAGGTCAATGAGACTGGTCTCAAGCGATTTGACTTTTCATCCAATAATTCATGAAAGAGATGCATTTTTTCAACAAATGTGTGTTGAGCACCTTCTCTGAACCTGGTAGTATGTTAGGACCAAGTGAGATGACAATAAACAAGATAGATGTAATTGATGTCTTCGTAAAATTTATAGGCCAGAGGCCATAGAAAATATACAGGGGATATACAGAGATGAAACCTATGAAAAATGTGAGTGCCTGATGCTATCGGGGAATAGATGAAGAGTGCCTGGGTCAGTCTCCTTGAGAAAAGGACATCTACTGCTGGCCCCTTCTGCTTGGGTTATCCGGCTCCCTATGGCTAGGACCAATCTAGCTCAGCCTTTGGCTTTCTGCTCTTCTTTGGCTCTGCACATTCTCCTGGTCTTAGTGTTGCTTTTAAACCAGGCCCCATCAAATGGGTGGAATCTTTGTATTCCTGACCTGGGCCCAAGGAACCCCATTAACCAGGTAGATAAACTTTTCCCTACAGTTATGAAAAGAGGAAGAATTTAAGTGGAAACCAGGTCATTTCAGATATCAGGCCATATGAGCTTTTTGACATGTAAGCTTATCAGTTTCATGAATATTAATTTAGAATGCTACACATTGGCACCTAGAAGTCTGAAATGAGGAGACAGAGCCAAGATTATGGGAAAGCCAAGGCTGCTAGGATTCGCAGGAAGAGTATGAGAGAGGAGAGAGATGCATGGAGGGAAAATTCCAGGAGTTTTCCTCATTAGGTATTCAGTTGACTATGAATCATTTCATGCGGAAGCCAGGGAGAAAACTAGCTGAAAGGACTAGAGGGAACGGTGCCTGGAGGTCACATAAGCTGGGAATAATGCTAGCACCTGTTCACAACAGCCAGAGTGGAAATCTCACAATTTATCAGGTAGAATACTGAGACAAATTTTGCTTCAGTAGTGGGAAACAATCAACCCTAGACTAAATGCTGCGATTTTCACCAACAAAGCACAAAAGCAGATTTGAGGATTAAACTATTTCCAAGTAACTTAAGCGTGTTCCAGAATAAAGTTCAAGAATATTTATATTAGTATAAAAACATCTGGCAACCAACATGGTAAATCTTTAAATGTCTGGCATTCAGTCAAAAATTACTGCAAATAATTTTTGCAAAGAAGCAGGAAAATAGAGTCCATAATGAGAGAAAAAAAGTCAGTCAGTTGAAACTGACCTAAAGATGTCAAGGTGATTGAATTAGTAGACAAGGGCATTATAATAGTTATTATAACCGCATTTCATATGTTAAAGACACTAGCAGAAAGATTGGGCCTGGTAAAGAGAAACATAGAAGATATTTAAAAATTCAGTTAAAATTTCTAAAGATAAAAATTACAATGCTTTTGATGAAAAACACGCTGGATGGGGATATTTCCTGGTGAAAAGATTGAATTTAAAGGCAGCTATAAGGACTGCAAAATGAAACACAGTGAGAACAAACACAAAGAAAACAAATAAATAAAACACCAGTTAACTATGAAACAATGTCAAGGTGCCAAATGTATTAATTGGAATCTCTGAAGGAGGAAGATAGGGTTAGAAAAAAAATTGAAAAATATCATAGCTGAAATTTTCCAAATATAATGAAAAACTATAAAACCGAGATCTGGGAACCTCGAGCACAAGAAACGTGGAAGAAGTTACAACAGAGCATATCATAATCCAATTGTTTGATACTAATGGTCAATAGAAAGCAGAGAAAATATCCATTACATGCAAAAGAATAAAGATAATGATGACAAAATATTTTTATCAGAAACAATACAAAAGAATAACATCTTTAAAACATTGAAAGAAAAAACTGTGTCTAGAATTTGCTCCCTGGCAAATATATTTTTCAAAAATAAGGTGAAGTAAAGATTTTTTAGAATACAAAAGTCAAAAGAAGTTATTACTAGTGGACTTTCACTACAAGAAATGTTAAAGGAAGTCTGACAAGCAGAAGGAAAATGATACCAGACAGAAACCTGGATATGCACAAAGGGATGAAGATCATCACATGGTTGCTAACTGCATGGATTAAAATAAAGGCTTTTACATATTATTTAAATTTGTTTACAGATAATACACCTTAAAGCAAAAATATGTGTCATGAGGTTTATAACACACAAAGAAGTAAAATATATGACAAAAATAGCAAAAAGCTCTGAAGGGAAGAAATGGGATTTACTGTTGTAAGTTTTTGTGTATAAAATAGTAAAATATCACTTGTAGGTAGACTGTGATAAGTTAAAGGTACACATTCTAAACCCTTCAACAACCACTAAAATAACACAACTAAGAGTCACAGCCAGCCAACAAAGGAAATAAAATGGAACTATACATAACACTCAATCCAAAATAAAGCAGAAAAAGAAAGAAAAGAGAACAAAGGACAAACATAACAAATAGAAAACAAGATTATAAATTTTAACCCAACAATATCAATAATTGTATTAAATATAAATGGTCTAAATACCCCCGATTAAGGAACAAGTTACAGATTATCTTTTTAAAAATATCAAGACCCAACTATATACTGCCCAAAAGAAATTCACTTTAAATAAAAAGATAGAAATCAGTTAAAAGGGTTGAAAAATATATAGCACTATTCAATATGAACTTAGTAAATGAAGGTTATTTTGTTATGAACAAGTGGCAGCCTGTTCATAACTGTAAGACAGATGAAAAGAAAACTTTATTTTATTAGCATATAATCACATTTTATAGCATCTACTAAAGGAAATGAAGCTCCTAAATTGGAGAGCAGCAGTTTACATTGTTGATACCAGCCACCAAGAGAAAACATTGTTACTCCTTTGTCCCAGTATATACTGATAGAATTCTTCAAATGATGCTTAAGTTGGTAAGAAAGACAATTTCTATAGAAACTGAGAAGGTCTGGCCTTTCTTTGGAAAACTGTTCTTTAGAAGTTCCATCAACCCTAGCAGTGACACTGGGATGCAGGAGCAGCCTTAGGGAATCTGGAGCGACCATCGAAGCTCCAGCCAAGGTTGGTCAAGGAGGCAGTCAAGGCTCATATCCTTTTTTTTTTTTTTTTTTTTTTTTTTTTTTTTTTTTTTTTTTTTTTTTTTTTTTTTTTTTTTTTTTTTTTTTTTTTTTTTTAATTGTGTATCTTTTTTTGAAGTTTCTCACAAGGTTGTTCAATATTGCATATCCTTCTCCTGGCTTCTCCTCATGATAACATCTTAAAAGCAATTAAACTGACATTGGTACAATAAAATTAAACTACAGACCATATTTTGATTTCATCAGTATTTGCATGTACTATTGTGGTGGCGGAGGGCGGCAGTGCAGGTTATGTAGTTCTATGAAATGTTATCGCCTAAAACACAGTCATGTAACTAGCACCACAATCAAGATATAGAACTCTTCCACTATGTAGGGTCCTCCAGTTCCCCTGATTTCTTTCTGTGTCCTGACCAAAAATCACAGAATGAGTCAGGCACTGTGGCTCATGCCTGTAATCCCAGCACTTTGGGAGGCTGAGGCGGGGGAACTACTTGAGGCCAGAAGTTCTAGACCAGCCTGAGCAACATAGTAAGACCCTATCTCTATACATTTTTTTTTAAATTGATGGGCATGGTGACATTCACCTATAGTCCCAGCTACTCGGGAGGCTGAGGTAGGAGGATCACATGAACCCAGGAGGTTGATTCGAGGCTGCAGTGAGCTATGATTGTGCCACTTCATTCCAGCCTTGGTGATAGAGCGCGACCCTGTCTCTATTTAAAAAAATAAAAAAACGCAGAGTGCCTTGACTTCTCTGTGACACAGACAGCTGTAGGTTTTTCCCAGAAGGTTTGAACCTAAATCAGAGCCTTGAACATTTTCAGGTACTGACTTCAGGCACTGAAAGGTATCTAGGTTGTTGCCCAAAGAAACTGGCCCTGGCTCTGAGCCAAATCCCTTTAAAGCTCATATAAACTGCCTACCCTGACCTTCTTGCTACAGGCATACCTAGGAAGAACACTCCCTTTCTCTCACCATTTGTAAGCATATTCCCTTAATAAATGCTTTGCACTGATCACTCAGCATTTAGGGCTTCTCTCTTTGGAACCCCAACCAGCCCCTTCTCTGGACAGTTTGGGTCACTCCCTTGTGGGAAATCACCTGGCATTGCTTTTGGGGAGATGCCAGCTGTGGGTTCAACATGGCAAAAGACACTACCACAGAGACTCTCTCATTTTATTTGTTTATAATCAAACCTTAGCCCAACCTAGTCCCTGGCAACTACTCATTTGTTCTCCATGGCTGTATTTTGTCACTGTGATAATATTATATAAATGGAATCATACCTTATGCAACCTATTGAGATTGTCTTTTTCATTCCATGCAATGCCATTGAGAACTATCCAAGTTGTCTTGTGTGTCAACTGTTTGTTCATTTTTATTGCTGAATAATATTTCATTGGTTGCAGGTACTCCAGTTTGTTTATTCATTCATCCATTGAAGAACATCTGGTTGGTTACCAGCTTTCCGCTATTATTTTAAAAGCTGCTGTGAGGATTCATAAAGGTTTATATGTGAACATAAGGTTTCACTTCCCTAGTGTAAATACTCAGGAGTATGATGGCTGTGTTGTACAGTAAATATATGCTTAACTTTATAAGGTACTGCAAACCTTATTTCAAAGTGGCTGTACTATTTTATATTCCCACCTGCAATGTGCGAGAAATCTACAAATTATTACTTCACATCTTCATCAGCATTTCCAGTTTTTTTTTAATTTTAGTCATTCCGATATATGTATAGTAGTAGTTGTGTTATTATTGTTCATTGTGTTTCTCTCCAGTGAGGCTGTCAGTTCTAGAAGGTCAGAAAATGTGTCTTATTTATGGCCTGGCAAACACCGACAGTCAATAAATATGTACTGTCTAGCTGAAAGAGTGCAAAAAAAGACAAGGAAATGAATGGAGAAATGGAGCAGTAGAAAGGGAGGTTGGGGAGGAAACAAAGAAGAAAGAAAGACGGGTGAGGAATCTGTGGGTGTGGGGCCACAGTGTTTGCTCACACTCCAGGCTGCTGCTCTGTCGGTGAGACCAGACTGCTGGGCCCTACAGGAATGATGTTTTTCTGTAGCTGCCTGGGCATCTGCCCACACTTTGGGACTTACGTTCTTTAAAACCAAATAAGGATCTCAATGATATGTCACCTCTTCTATTCTTTGGTAAAGTCACACCTACCACCAAAAGGGAAAAGGAACGTCTCTTATCTCTTATCCCATAATCTTGTTGCTTAATCAAGTCCATCTCTAGTTGCAGAAGACTGAAAGAAAATGTTTCTCTTGTGCATGGGGGTAGGGGAGCGGGGCATTTTAAAATTTGAATTCTGTTTTCCCTCTTGTTAATCCATGGACTCTCATTTTACACTGGAATAAATATTTTGCTGCTTTTATGGATACCAGGAGAGAATCATTGAATGCAAATTATCTTGAAAATCTTGGATGTGTAGTTTATGCACATATATACTGCTAGCATAGCAAAAGGGAGAGGAAGTTGTCTTAAACTCTTTTCAGCACCCATCGCCTTTGCAGGTAGTCTTGTTCATTCTTTCCCCGGAGTATGCCAACCAGTTCATTGCCTCCAGCCTTCCTATCTTCACGACATTCCCATTTATTTCTTCTCTCTCAGGAAGAAATAACACTAAGATGTAATGTGTTACCTTTCCCATTACCAAATAATGATGATATATTTTTGGAATTTCAGGTAGCAGCCTGAAATGAGCACTGGTTTATTATTTATCCTGTAGGCTTCTGAGTTCATGAAGCCAAACTACATGAATGGTTATCAATTTTAACAAAGTGACCCCTGCCTATAAGATGTAGCCTCAAGCTAGTCTTATAGTTCTGTTTACTGTGTTTTTCGACCAGCAATAAGATGGCCCATGAAAGGGGTTTATATGGAAAGCTTGATTTATTTAATCTGACGTTACATGCTCTATATCACATTGATACAAAACACTCTAAATTCATATTTTTAAGAGCTATAAAAGGCATATTTATGCTAAGCCCCACTTAGCCTATTGGGCTCTTGACAATCTACTGTTTAAAAGAAATTTTAAAAAACATCTTTGGAGATTATCTAAAACTACACAATTTCGTAGCAATTCAACTAACATTTATAATAAAATCACTATATGCAATTGACTGTGCTGAAAACTTTATAGGGGTTACAAAGAGAAATATGAAAGCTTTTCAGTTAAATCACATTAGATAGTCTAATACACATAAATTTTAAATAACGATTTAAGATGATTTTTAATTAACATTTATTCTAGCTTCTTCATTGTACTTGGATCAACTTTAAATCAATCCTTTGTTCATTGTATTGAAGTAAGACAAAGATTTAATGTCAGTTCTTCACATGAGAATAAGTACTAAAGGTACTATTACCTGGAGACTAAGCATTGTATAACAATTCCAAGTGTTATCCGGTAGCTTTGCAAAATTAGCTACAGTACAGAACCAAGATTCTCCTTCTTTACAGACCCTATGCTCACTAATCCCACCTTTCCCTTTCACTCCTGCAGGCAGAGTGCTCAGAAGAATAATTTATAAATTAGGTAGAGTTGAATCAATCCAAATAACATAAAATAATATTCTTTTTTTTTTCGTTTTAGAATGTTCTTTATTCTGACAGTTGTTGGACAAATATAAGGCATGTTCACAAGTATCTGAAGTTATGTACAAAACACACTCATTCGACGGATGTTCCTCTTCTCCTTTTGTACTTGCTGCTGCTGCAAACTGATCTCATGCATGTTAACACCCATAGCACTCAATTCTTATGGATATGCAGACAATGTTTTGGGGACCACTGTGGAGAATCTGTTTCAAACTAAGGTGTGAACTTCTAAGAACTAAGTCACTAAGACATCAGAACTCACGGTGAACAAAGGCAGAGGAAGGTGACCAAATCAGCTCATAAACTCATGACTCTAAGTTTCCAGTGGAACAAAGAACACATTGAAAAACTCAAAAAATAATATTCTTATTGGAGATGCAAGCATATCTTACTTAAAGAAAGTTCTTTTAAAGTATTGGATGTTAATAAATTCTTCTATATTTAGAAGAATTCTTCCACTTAAACAAATTTTTTAAATTCTTCCCTTTTTTTCTACAAAGTGCATTCTCTCCACTGCTCACAATCAGCTTAAGCACTTCTCAAGTTGTTATTAAAGAGTATATCTTCTTAAAATAACTAATATTTCTAAATATAGAAGAATTTATATCTTTTCTATATTTTCTATAATACAGAAAATATGATAGTTCTAAAAATACCACTAATATTGAGGGCAAATACAATACTTAATTGAACACAACATGTATGTCAAAGATTATGAAAAGTAAATATGTATACTACATGTGAAAAGAAATTATGCCTTACGGCCATCAGAACTGATGCTATGTCAGCTAAGTACAGAGGACTCAGAAATAAGAGACTTAAAAAAAATTTATAACTACAGTCTGTTTTCTTCACTAAATTTCATCATTAGCTTTCTTGTTCACTCGTGTATTTCAAGTATGTGGCAGACTGGTTCAAGGGTGAATGATTGATGACAAATTAAAATTATTTAAAGGCTGCATATGGACTTCCTGCAGAACCCATATGTACAACCACATGTCAATTAAGCAAAGAACAGACTATAGGAAATCTCTGTTAACCACACAAAAAAAGGAAGATTTTAAAAGAAGGAAAGGGAAAAGTTCTCTATCTAATTAGTAATCACCAAATAAGAGAAGAAAGCTGGCAACTTCCGGAGAAGGCTTAGTACACTGCATGGCTCAGTTCTCCAAGTGCACTGCACAAAGACAGCTCCTGACTAGGGAATGGAAATTGTCATAGTTTACTCCAAACCCTATGGTTTTGTCATTTGGAGATGATGGAGTATTAAAGAACACGGTTCTTCATATGAGGACTGAATGGTCTATGGAAAGCAATTCCATTCTTGCGATTCCAGTATCCCATCTGAATGATGGTGCTTCTGACTCTAGCAAGATTAGCAAATGACTAGGCAAGTTCATTGCAGAATCTTCATTTGGCCTGGGAAATTCTTTACAGGGAGCGAGTGATGTAAATGCAGAGAGTCTAAGGGAAAAAAATTCCTTCACTTTTTCTGTCTACAAAGTGCATTCTCACCACTGCTCACAACTGGCTTAGGCACTTCCTCAAGCTGTTATTAAAATAAAGAAGTATATCTTCTTAAAATAACTAATGGGCTAAACAATTAAAAGATTAGCAAAAAATGCTTAAAATGATTAGATTAGAATTAAGGCTGTAAATTAAATTTAAAAAAAAATTGGAGATAAAAGAACAAGAAGTTAAAGATTTAAATACAGTAATCTCAAAACAGAAGGTGATATATAAAATGCAAGCTACAACAAACTAACAATTTGGAAAATTTCAAAAGAGGCTTAGAATCATTACAGTAAAAGTTTAGGAGACTTAATGTTGATCTTAGAGCCCAACCCTCAATAAGAATTATTTTAAAATTATTTACAGGCTGCATATGGACTTCCTACAGAACCCATCCGTACAACCACATGTCACTTAAGCAAAGAACAGACATTAGGAAATCTCTGTTAACCATAAAAATGGGATATTTAAAAATCTTTAAGAAGCTTAAGGTAATTTGAATTTAGAATTAACAAAAAAATAAAGGCAATAGAGAAAGAAGCAGGTAGGCTGGGAAGGGCCGGGGCAGGTTCTTTGAGAAGTCTAACACCTCCAAGCCAACGTTGGCAGGATTTATACCAGATATGCAGTAAGCCGTCTAATGGCTGTAGGGGAGAAACACATCCCTTGTTTAATACACAAAGTCCCCCTCTTCCCTTTATCTCCCATATTATTCATTATTTTCAGTTAATAGTAATATAGTTTTATTTGATAGAATTATTTCAAAAAATCTGTCTTTTAAATATATTCTAAGAAGAGAAGACAACTTATGAAATAGTCAAAGTGAGGTGAAGATACATTAACCAAATGTGGAAGGAAAAGCCTCATGAAGCAATGAAAAATAGGCCAAAATTGTAAAGCTTTCCTCAGAAAAAACTAGAACTCCATTTTTGCAAATCATAAAAAAAATGAGAAAGGTAGATTGGTTCATTTTAACTTTATTAGTTTCAGTGAAAGCAGATTATTTCCAGGAGGAAAAAGAGCAAAGAATAATGTCTTTCCTTTTCAGAAACGTGAGAAATGACAAGTAGCTAGTCATTAATATTTTTTCTTTTTGAGAGTGATTGCCAAATTCACTCAGACCTAATATTCATTTGATTAAGTGTCATTCACTTTGAAAAATTGATTCAGTTAAAGCCAAATTTCAATTGATTATATCTAGAAAATGGTATAGAAAATAAAATAGGAAATCTGCTTCTGCTGCCAGGAATTGTGCACCCTAAACCTGGGGTCTTGCAAAGGAAAGAAGAAAACTGATATTGACTGAGCTCAATGTGTCAGATGCCATATCTTTATTACCCTATTTAATCCACAAGCAACTTCTTAAGATTAGAAATTATTATCACTACTTTATTGATGGGAAAAGAGAAATTTACTAAGTCATTTTGGACATAGTTTATGTCCACATAGTTTAAAGTAAATCAATTGGAAATTAGGTCTCCCATAATTACCACAGTACAACATGCTGTCTACTTACCTTTTCTGAATATAACTATTCATTTGTAAAAGCAGTTTTAAGCATTAATGAGAATATTGTGAAAACACTTTGCAAATTCCAAAACACTATAAAAACATGTGACATTATTTTGATTAGCAATATTTAATCGATTAAAAAGTAAGACAGAAACTTGTGTAATTCAGGCTTTCATTCTACATTTGTATATTATTCCCCCCAAATTCCTTTTTTCACATTATATCAATTCCACAACAAATATTAAAGAAATTGGAAAAGAAATGTCTTTATTAAATAAACCTTAGATTGAGGCCAGAGTCCTCATGCTATTGTTAATCAAAGGACAATGAAGGGAACTCTACAAAACAACTTTCATTAAAAGTTGCCTTTTTTAACGTAAGGTCTTCCTTATGGTAAAGCAATTTAGCAACATCATGATGACCAAACAAGTCACTGCAAATATTTTGCTCTTTGTGATGGAAAATCTTTAGAAAGTGCAAAAGCTGTGACTGGTCAAAGAGAGTCACTTATAACTCATCTGACGAATTTTGTGTTTTAATTTTTCTGCTTTCATTGTTGGGAAATAAGGCAGGATTTTGAAATTTAGCATTCTCTAAAGGAATAAAATTACTTATGAAATAAAAGTAGTCTCTATCTATAGGTCTGAAATGTTCCAAAGATATGCAGCCTTGTCAACATTTCTTAAATACCTTACTGATGTCAAATAATTCATTTTAGCATATTCCTTTAGAAAATGGTAAATTGTTTTTCATTTTTTTCTGTAAGTTGTACCACTCTAGATTAATAAAAAAACAGAGGGCCGGGCACAATGGCTCAAGCCTTTAATCCCCGCACTTTGGGAGGCTGAGGAGGATGGATTGCTTGAGCTCAGGAGTTTGAGACGAGCCTGGGCAACATAGTGAGACCTCGTCTTTACCAAAAACAGAAAAAAAAAAAATAGCTGGACATGGTGGTGCACACCTGTGGTCCCAGCTACTTAGGCGGCTGTGGTGGGAGGATGGCTCTCTCAAAAAAAAAAAAGAGGGTGTGTTTGTTTATTGGCAAAATAACACAGCAAATAAGGAATAGACCATGAACCCAAGTGAAAGGCTTATGTCTGTTGGGCTGTTTTTTAGTTGCCCATGAACAGTTTGGAAGTTTCCAAGAACTTGTTAAAGAAACCTGGACATGCTCTGCTCAGAAAGTTGTGTGCCCCAGAGTTTGTTCCTTTGGGAACGTTGCTCCACCACAACAGGGGTTTGGTAAAATGAGTTTGAGAAATGTTCCATACTATATAACTCTTCTTGGACTTTCAAATGCACATTATTATATTTAAGACAGAGACATTATGCAGTAAGCCTATTTTAAGTTTGTAACAATGTTCCATGACTCTTCATAGTTTCCATGGATCACAGCTCCGGCCTGGGGAGTAATGGATGCTGCCATGAGCCTGTTCAATTTACCATTTTCTACTCATGAAGTACCAGTTTGACTATGTTGGATTTAGATACAACTGTCAATTAAAATCTTGTAGGGCTAAGATGATCAAAATGATATAAACTAAGTTCATAGTCCAAATAATCTATGGAGAAAGGATGGTCCATGACAATGATGTAAGCTTTCTGTAAAGCTAAATTTATTCAATTTGAAGAACTGATATTTATTTTGAATCCTTCCAATTTGTAAAATGAAATGTTGGTGATAAGAGGTTTAGTGTACTCAGCTATGGGCTTCATCACAATTGTAAGCCCAACGCTATAGTACACAGCATGGCTCAACATAGGCTCAATACAATTTGTTAATTTATTAAATAAATAGTAACTATTCTGTTTAGTATCCTATTTTGCCAAACATAAGTTGACAACCCTATGTTGGTTTGATCATTGTTTTTAAAACTCAAAAATCTTGGAATCATTTGAGTAGATGAAAGTCAATTTTACTAAAAACATATATTGCAGCAGAGATGGCTTCCTTTCTGTAGTGTTGTCATTCTCCAGGTACCCAAAGAGAGATGACATTCTTAGCCCCTCTTGCATCTCATTGAGGCCATGTGACTTATTTTAACCAACGTGGTGAAAGTGGAAGTGATTTCTGCCCCTTCTAGGTCAGGTCCTTCTCCATTAGCAGGCTGAATGCAAATGACCCTGAGTCCTAGGAATGGTAAGGCCACAGGATCCTGGGTCCTGGAATCACCACAAGATGGAAAGCCAATGACCAAATGAACACACATTGAGCAATTAATTGATGCAAAATAAACTTCATTGTGTTAAAGCATTGATATTTTGGAATTTGTTTCAGAAACTAGTGTTACCTAACATCTGTATCTCCATCTATATATGAATACACACAGATATACACCTTCGCAGACATATACTAGAAGCATATGCACGTAAAAGATAGAAGTGGGAAATAGAATTAACAGATTTTATTTATTTTTATTTATTAACAGGTTTTATTTACTCTCTGGTCAATAGGATTAACAGATTTTATTATTTAAAAAATTATCATACTTTTCTAAGTTTTCTTTAGCAAATGGGCATTATTACACATTAGGTTTATAATCAGGGGAAGAGCAAAATAAATATATTATTTTTAAGTGATTTCCAGCCTGCAAGACCTCTTCCTTTTTTTTTTTTTTTTTAAGTTTTTGGGATTTTTCGTCACTCCCTGGGTCCCTCAAGCCCTCTGTTTTTTTGTTTTGTGGTTTCTTTTTTCTTTTTTTTTTTTTATTTCCAAACTGGAAGCACATCCTATCTTTAGTCAGAACTGACAAACTTGCAGTCATCTCTGCCCTCTCTCAGTGGTATCTGAGGAGTAAGCACCATCTAGTTTCTCTCTTTACCACCTCAAAATGTAGGAACACTGCAAGGGGAAGAAAACCTACCTGGATCACTGTGCTGTAGCTGGATCCTTCATGATGTGTTTTGCATTTCTAGCTTTTTATTCTGAAATAATTTCAAACTTAAAAAATTGCAACAATAGTACAAAGAAATCTTATGTTCTCCAACCAGACTCACCCATTATTATCATTTTACATGTCTCTCTCTGTAGATACATAGACAGATGCCAGATAGATACATAGATGATGATAGATAGATGATGATGATGATAGATGATAGATAGATAGATAGATAGATAGATAGATAGATAGATGATAGATAGACAGATATTTTTCCAAACCATTTGAGAAAAAGTTAAAGATATCTGTCAATGTTTCATCAAAATTCTTGAAATACGCAATGATTATTTCTGTAATTCCACTTATTATGACCTAGATGTAAGAAAATACTTACGGATATGAAAAAGTTTTAATTTCAAAGTTGTTAAATCAGCAATACTTATATTAAAAATTGAAATGACTTTTATATCCAATAATGAGTTTGGCTGAGCAATAGCCATTACATACTGCTTCCAAATGTCCTTTTGTTTGCCACCCATCATTGGCCTCTGGAGCCATTAGGACAAAGTCCAAAGCTCTTAATACGTCTACCTCTATTGACTACATCACTCTTATCACTGCTAGGACTCCTTTGATTCCGCCTGAGCCCCCTTCAGAAAAAAAAAATGATCACCCAGGATACCCTCAATTTTACATGGCACTGATGAATGTTGGTTTCACCAGGTATGTCTTCTCCACACTCTCTGAACCTAAGGATCCAACCAGGGACCATCATACATGGAGACCCCAAGTCTCGGGGACTTGTGCCTGACAGCCTAGGTGTCAGGTGATGCTATTTAATCCAGGAAAGCAATTAAAAGCCTCTCTGAAAAAGGAGTAATAAAAAGCCCAGCTGTTCAGGAAGGTGTGCTCAACATAAGACCAAATAACTTAGAATATAATCAGAATTCTATAGAACTTACAACAGATAACTTATCCTAATTTGAAATAGAGTCTCTTCCTTGAAATCACATATATTCATGAGAATTTCCACAAAAATAACGTCAACTTTCTTCTTAGTAACATCAATGGAACAGATTCCCCGACCTGGTTCCACAAATTAAGCTTCCAAAGCTGTTTACCCTCTTCTAGCTGGTATGTTCACTTTCCTTACCAAGAACAAATATAATATTACAGAATCTCAGGAGGAAATCATTTGACTTTGATACCTCAAATTCAGAAATTCTGAAGTAAAAATCAACATAAAATTTCAAATAGGGAGCATTTGGAATTATATTTCTCATATAAATATTTGAATGGAAAATCATAGAATGTGAAATAGCACTTATAAAATAAAAAGAAATAAAGTAAACTCAAAAATTTGCCTCATAAATATTAAAAACATTTCATCAAATGTACAAGTTCTAAGAATCAAGAAGGAAATACTCCGAAACATATTTATTTAAAAGGCAATATGGTTTGTGTTGAAGACATTGTGGGGCAAAAAGGGCTTCAAAATGGAATGGAAAATGCAACATTCTTAATTGACTTTTACTGTCAATACTAGTACTGAATCACTTACTTTTTCTTAAGGAGTGTATAAAATACCACACAAAAATGTAATTTCATTTAGTTTATTAATATGATCCAAACAGATTTAGCTTAAGAGATGAGGACAGGACATAAAACAAGATTTGGCTGAGTTATATAAAGAAAACCAAAAGAGTGACAAGATTTTCAATTGGTGACAATTTAAAGTCATTTATTAACTAATATAAAAATAAATCTACAATAGAACCATGACTTAAATTGAGCCAGTATGTGGTACATGTGTCACCCAACAGTCAGCAAGGAACCATTCAGAACTTACACTCTCCTGGACTGGCTCACACGGTCTGTCTTTGTCCTGGAACCTCATACAAGTCCCCTCACAGCACTGGGTTTGCGGCCAGCTACACTTTTTCTCCTCAGCCTATGATCAGTTATTAATACATGCCATTTCTATGTTTCCCATAGCCTCTTTCTTTTCAGATAGTGACAGAGCTCTAGAAAAAACTCATCTGGCCAGTACTAAACAGGGAAGGTGAAAAAAAGTACTTTAAGATGGGTGTGGGGTCATTTGGGGTACCAACAGACTCAGATAAACAAGGGAACCCGAGTGGGCATCAACAAAAAGCATTGAGGTAAGGGGCCCAGTGGTAATTCACAGAAAAGACCAGAACTGGACAATGTTAAAGTCAGGAAGAATGGCTGTTACACTTGAAAAGTCACACTAGAAGAACAAGAAAGAAGAAAAAAACTGGAATGAACAGTAGTCCCTTTTATATTTTTTAAAAGGAAGGAATTTTTTAAAGAAATATAAAAGTCAAGTCAAAAAGTGAAATAGTAACAATGAGTATTTAAATAAAGCAGAATGTAGTAGGAAATAAAGAATTCTTTTATTCCTACATGACAGCCCAATTTTTAAAAATGGTTATCTTAAGTCAGGCCAGTTTTATTTTATTGACCATGTATATATAACATCAGGTATTTCTAAGAAAGAGAAGAGAATCTGATCGATGTCTCTCATGTAACATGGAAAGGAAAAAGGAGGGAGGGAAAATGGGGAAGAAAAGTCTCCACACTCTTCATGCCCGAAGTGGACACAGTCTTTAACCTGTACTTCAAATGACAGGTTCAGATCATAGAAAACATTGTCAAGTCCAACAGAATTTTGATCACAAGCTCTTGGTGCTCAGCGTGCAGCTGAGTAGCAAAAGGCACACAAGCAAGTTGATGGAGAAATCTCTGTGCAGGGAAGAGGAAGAAGACGTGCCACACACCAAAGGTTCTGCTTTATAGGGTCTTTCTATATCTGGAGGTAATGCTGTCATTCCTTGAATCTGAAAACGGAAGCACAAACAATGCAAATGAACATCTGATTTAAAGCAGGACAGTGACCAAGCAGGCTGAGCTGCCCACACTTCTGCAAGGGATAAAGGGGGCAGGAGTGGTTACCAAAGGAGTCACACACTGGGGGAGTCAGAAACCTAGGGTTTAGGAGGAAACAGAAAAGAGGACCAGGCACTCCTTTGGAAAAGAATACAAAGCAGTCTTTATTGCTTTTTGCAGGACTCATTCCAGCCTGTTCCTGCTCTATCCCAACCTTAGTTTTAGAACTAATTTATCTCTTGAAATGGGGTAGAATGAGGAGTTTTCACTCAACCCAAGTAATCATTGAACAAAAATTATCAGACATTAAAAGGCAACTGGACCCCTGGATTTTTGGATATTTGTCTTCTCCTTAGGTTTTCCTGTAACAGATTCAGATAAAATGTGTCAATTGGGTTGTCAGAGGTTAAAAAGAGCTTACCGACCACTCAGCATTGTCTGTCTTGGAACATCTCACATTCACTGGCAGGCTGAGGACCAGCTTGTTGAAGGAGAGACCTTCCTTTTTAGTCCATTTAAACTTATTCATAGCATCCATGAAAGAAAGGTTTTTATATTGCTTGGGGCTTTTGATAATGAAAGGCCAGGTCCTGAATTTAAAAGACACAATTAGTCATATTCAGAACAAATGCATTACATGTTTCCTTTACTTTTCAACGTCCTAAAATAGATCTCACACTTATTCATTTTCAGACACATAGATAACCTGATACAAAACGTTGATGAGCTCATCAGCGATTACTAGAAGAAATACCAAATAAAATCTTTTTAAAGAATGATATATTTTAGTAGCAGACTGGCATTAATTTTATTTTTAATTTAATATTTTTTAATAGAGATTGGGTCTCGCTATGTTGCCAAGGTTAGTCTGGAACTCCCGGGTGCAAGCAACCCTCCCACCTCCACCACTCAAAGTGCTGGGATTCTAGGTGTGAGCCAACATAACCGGTCAAAGTTTAAACAAATAATTTTGTCTCAGAAAGCCTCTACAGAGCCTCACAATTCCACATTAATTTGGTTTGGTTCTAGTTAACAAATTAACTGGTAAGCATTCATTTTTGAAGAGTACAATGCTAATGGTGTAATCAAGAAAACTGCAGGTTCCCAAAAGATACTATGAGAGATGGAAAGTTCAAACCCATGCACTATAAAAGCCTGACCCCTGCTGGCTGATCTGTTTTGGCTTAGCTAAGTGAGAAGATAAATACAACAAAAAATGTCATTTGATCAATGCTTCAAAAATTTTACTCATTTCTTAAAAGAAGACACACAAACGGCCAAAAAAATGAAAAAATGCTCCACATCACTAATAATCATCAGAAAAATGCAAATAAAAACCAGAGTGAAATACCATCTCACCAGTCAGAAGGGCTATTATTAAAATGCAAAAAAAAAAAAAAAAAACTGATATTGGCAAGGTTGCAGAGAAAAGACAATGCTTATACATTGTTGGTGGGGATGTAAATTAGTTCAGCCAACTGTTGAAGCAGTTTGTAGATTTCTCAAAGAACTTAGAACAGAACTACCATTCAACCCAGTAATCCTATTACTAGCTATATACCCAAAGGAAAATAAATAGTTCTACCAAAAAGACCATAGGCATTTGTATGTTCATCATAGCACTATTCACAATAGCAAAGACATGGAATCAACCAAGGTGTCCATCAAAGGTGGACTGGATAAAGAAAATGTGGTACATGTACACCATGGAATACTATGTAGCCACAAAAAAAAGAGAGAAATCATGTCCTTTGCAACAACATGGGTGCATCTGGAGGCCATCATCCTAAGTGAATTACACAGGAACAGAAAACCAAAAACCGCGTGTTCTCACATATACGTGGGATCTAATCATTGAGTACACTTAGACATAAAGATAGGAAAAACAGACACTGGGAACTACTAGATAGAGAGGGAGAGAGGGAGACAAGAATGAAAAAACTACCTGTTGGGTGCTAGGCTCACTACCTGGGTGATGGAATCATTCATACCCCAAACCCCAGTTTCACACAATATACCATTGTAACAAATCTAAACATGGCATCCCTTGAACTTAAAATAAAAGTTGAAATTTTAAAAATGTACTGAGAAAAAAAATACCCTATATAGAATACAGTCTGCCTTCACCTGCCACTCCAAAAATCACATGCCAAATATCCAAGAAAGGAAAAAGAAACCACAAGAATGACATGAGCAGACAGAAAAAGTGACAGAAAAAGTGAAGTGAAAAAGTGAATGACATGACTTGCTTGAAAAGATACTTTTCAGGTGTTGTCTTTCATTAAACATAAGTTTTATATTATTGATTCCTGAAAAAGGGAAAAGTGTAAGTGTTGGCGTGTCACAAAATTTTACATTAATCCATGGACCTTGCAGGAAATTATCATGGTGACTAGAAAGTATTTGGCACCCACAACATCCCAAGATGTTACAGTAATTTCTGTAATTATCAAATAATCTCAGCTGAAGAATATACATTAATCTTCACTTTTAAAAATTTATTTATGTCATTACTCTCTCTCTCTCTCTCTCTGACATACATAACCCACTCAGGCACATTTAATATCATCTTTTTAAGTAAATTAAAAGTTGCTTATTAATTTTTTGGAGTTATAAAGATAATTTTTTATGTCTAAATTTGAAATATTTCTTCCGTATCTAATAAGTGAGATAATGAGGAAAATAGGTAATATATGCAGATCTTTACATTTTTCATAATTTCCTTTAATTAGAATCAATATATATCTTTGTTGAGTTTTAAATGCATTATTTTATACAAAGACTTTAAAGTGAAGTCCCATAAAGTAAGAGCAATCAGCATCACATTACATAAACATACCTAGCAATGACCTAAAATCTACACCACTTGAAAATTAAACATATTGTGACAATTTTATAGAGATACAATCCAGAATTAGTATAAAGCAAAAACTTGGCTTGAAAGAAGTTATTATATTTGCATACAATGTCCTTTTAAAAGCACTAAAAGCTACAGGTATTGATCATTTTAAGTCAATTATTAAAAATAAAATTTACTTTTCAAAAAGATAAAATGCCTAAATTGAAAAAGAGAAAATCAATTTTATTACTAGAGAAATGCTAGGGGAAAATCATCAGTCTGTAACCATCTGAAACACCACAAGGTGGCACGACAGTCTTTACTATGGTGCTTAGGTGGCCTAAAGCCTCTGGTGCCCAGCTGTTAAGAATGAATAGTGTGACCATTATACACAGATGAAATCTTAAAAAGCTTTGCTGCTATAATAATTTCGTAAATTGCCTATTATTGAGATTGCCCAACATAAAGTGACAGAAGAGGTGTAACCCCATTTGTCAGTTTTTAGAACAGATATATAGAAAGGCCAAGCCCAGTGGCTCGTATGTCGGAGACAGAAAGACTGAGGCTGGGTGACCTGGGGATATATGTGGTCACCAACCTTTCTGAGATGGCATTTTTGTCTCATATTTATCATCTCCTTTCCACTCCCACTAACTTGGTTTAGGCCCCTGTTCTATAATAACTTTATACTAATAAACATCCTACTTGTCATCTCTAACCTTTCTAGCCTATCCTACACACTTCCAAATCATCTCCTAGAGAAAAGAGCAGACTGAAAAAGTGAATATTTATCCTGAATACTTTTTTTTTCAAAAAGACTAAGCTTTAAACCAGAAACAGGTAACCTTAAAGTAGCAAGTATTTCTGCTTTTACTGGGATTAGGGATTAGTTAGAAATAATTAGGAATGTTACAGAAATAAAAAGTTACATTTCTGCATATCTTGTCAGTGTATAAATGTCTATCCATACATACATGTAAACGAATGGCATTATATATATATATATTACTGTAGTCAATAAAAAGCAGTGTTATTATTATGCTTTAATATTGATGGGTAATTTTCCTTTGTAAATTCCATCTAAACTCTGAGACATGTTTTTCTTAGAAGATAGCAAAGTTTACTGCAATACACCATGGTAGAGTAATTTTTTAAATTTTTAAGTGAAACATAAAGCTATTTACTCTTATAAATTCAAACTGATCAATGGAAATTTTAAAAGTTTAATGATTTTTATACTTGGTCCCTCTCTTCTACATAAATTGAAAAGCAGATGGAGAAAAATAATCTGTGGTTACATTTCTTATCTGAGCCTCTCTGGACTCCTGTTTTAAAAGTTTTATTGCTAGTGTCTTTCTTGGGGTAGAGAAGGAGAAGGAAGGAAGAGAGATGGAAGATGTAACCAAGAAACAGTGTCCATGTACTTATAGCTAAATGAACTGTATTACAGACTCTCCATCCATCAAGCAAGTAAACATGTGATCAAAAACTAGTAAAAGGAACAAAACTTCATTAACAGACATCTACTTTTGGCCATGTTGGAGTAACTGACACTAACTTCCTGTAAAAAACTCAAAATTCAACAAACCATATGAAACAGCTGGTTTGGACATTGGAAAATAGCACAGAACTATGATCCCCAAAAGTAAGGAAACAAATAAGGTGTTTGAATATTATGTTCATCCCCGCTTTCTGCCTAGAAGCATTCTCTGGACCAGAATGCAGGAAAGGGGATTTCGAAACAGAAAATGACAATCTCAATAAGTTAAGGAGATGAAAACCAGAGTTAAGGGAGTCTGAAGAAGCTTACGTATTCAAGGTAGCCTATTGCAGAGGAAAAATCTGTATAAGGATCCTCTGAGTCAGTAACTAAGCAATAAGCCAACTATATTTAGGGTAAAATCCACAAGACTGGGCAATGAACAGCTAGAAGATTGTGACTTAAACAATTCCCAGAGCCTGTATAGAGCTAGCAGACATTTGAGCTTAAACTAGCTAGAGTGGAATGTCTTTGTTGACTACACGGAGTAAACATCTATTCTAGACTCACACTAACAAGGTTCTTTAAAGAAATAAAAACAACCTAGTACTAATTAACACAATGTGCATAATGTCCTGTTGTCTATGTCTAGTCAAAAATTATTAAACACATCAACAAGTATGTAAATGTGAATCTAAACTAGAAGAAAAAATCAGTCAATACTCCAAGATCTTGAAATGACAGAGATTAAAGAATTAGCAGACAAGGATAACTAAAACTTAAAAAAAACATATATTAACAAAACATGTGCAAAACTTCTATATTGAAAAACCACATAAAAGTGCTTAGAGAAATGAAAGAACAGTAAATAAGTGAAGAGGCATACCATGTTCATAGAAGACTCAATAATGTTAAGATATCAATTCTCTCAAATTGTCTAGAAATTCAATATAATCCCAATCAAATCCCAGCAGGTCCTTTTTAAAAAATGAAATTGACAAGTTGATTTAAATATATGTATGAAAATAGAATAAACCTAGACTATCAAAATAATTTTGGGAAAAAAATGACAAAGTTTTGGAGACCTACATTTAAGACTTCCTATAAAACTATAATAATTAAATGTGGTTTTAGAGTAAGGCTAAACATATAGAGCAATGAAACAGAATAGAAAATCCAGAAAGAACCAATATATGGACAACTGATTTTCCAGGAAATATTCCAAAGTAATTCAATAGTAAAAAGGTAGTTTTCTTTCATCAAATGGTTCTTGCACAACTTGATATCTATATGAAAAACAATGAACATTGGATTTACCTTACACTACACACAAAAATGTGTTCAAAATGGATCCATTTAAATGTAAAAGCTAAAACTGTGAACTTTTCAGGGGGAAAAATAAGAGAAAGTCTTCCATTGAGTAGGCAAAGATTTTTTAAGCAGGGTATGAAAAGCACAAAACAAACCAAAAAAATGATGAAACAAACTTCAATAAATACAGCTATAAAATGAAAGTCAAACCACAGACTGGGAGAAATTGTCTGTAAACATGCGTCCAACAGAGAACTTGCAACCAAAGTATAAAGAACTCTTACAACTCAATAATAAGAAAACAAGTAATTCAATTAACAATGAACAAAAATTCTAATAAATAATTAAAAAGAAATACACAGTTGTCCCTTGGTATCCATGGGGGACTGAGGATAGCAAAATCTGTGATGTTCAAGACACTTATATAAAATGGTGTAGTAGTTACATATAACCTATGCACATGCTCCTATCTACTTTAAATTATCTCCAGGTTACTTATAATACCTAATACAATGTAAATGCTATGTAGATGGTTATTATGCTGTATTGTTAAGGAATGATGACAATAAAAATATTCATATATGTTCAATATAGATGCAATTTTTTCAAACATTTTTTATCTGAAGTTGGTTGAATCCACGGATGCAGAATCCATGTTCTGCCTCTGGGAAAGCAGAGGGCTGACTGTATACACACACACACACACACACACACACACATTTATTTATACACATGCACATATATATACATATATACACATATATATGTGTGTGTGTGCATATATATATATATAAAACTTTAGGACAATTCTCTGAGTGGCCCTGGACCAATCCAATCCATTCTCATTTTTGCTTGTAGCTCTCAAGAATAACTATAGAATGTGCTGGAAACACAAAATCTTGAGATGGGAAGGGACTGACTGGAATAGCCCAGGTTCTGTTCCAGTACCCCCAATAGGGTTTGAATGTTCATGTCCCTCCAAAACTCATGTTGAAATCTCATCTCCACTGCAGTGTATTAAGAGGTGGGGCCTTGAGGAGGTGATTAGGTCAAGAGGGTTCCATGCATCATGAATGGAATTAGTACCCTTACAAAAAAGGCTTGAGGGAACCTTCCAATTGTACCTTCGACCTGTGAGAACACAGCAAGAAGGTGCCATCTTGGAAGTGGAGAGCAAGCCCTCAGAAGACACTGAAACTGCTGGTGCCTTGATTTTGGACTTCCCCGTCTTCACAACAATAAGCAATAATTTTCTGTAGTTTATAAATTACCCAGTCTAAGCTATTTTGTTATCACACCCCAAGCCGACTAACAGACTCCCCTGGAAACAGAGTGTCCTTCAATGCTTTAGCCTTGAATCTCACATTGTCCCGGGATATAAAACCAAGAATGGGCTGCTTTTCAAGGTCTTTCAGCTGCCACGCAACTGGGACATGTACAGTAGAGGCTCCATCTATTCCAGGCAGATTTCCTGAGCCTTGGAGAACTGGCTTACAATAAATTCTAGGATTCTGTTGTTTTCACTGCCTATCTGTAAGCAATAAACCCATTTAATGTAACTTGTTATGTATAAGTACGATCTTTCTTACTGGACTCAGACAACCTGCACAGTGAACCTGCTTTACAATAACCAATAAACATGTGAAGGAGGCTCAGTATCATTAGGCACAAGGAAAATGGAAAATAAAGCCATAAGAAAATACCACTAGATACACATTAAAATGGATAAAATGCAAAACACTGAAAATACAAAATACTGCCAAGAATATTGAGTAACAGGAGTTCTTACACATCACTGGTAAGAACGAAAAATACATTATTTTAAGAACATTTTGAGAGTCTATGGAGTAAACATAAACTTAGCCAACAGTATCTCAAGTGGAATCTGCTTAAGCCTACCGAACTCCCGAGGGCAGGGTCGCCCAGCACCGCAGCTGCCTGCTTTCTAAGCTGTTTGAGCTCCTTGGGAGAGGAGCAGCAGCCAGCACTGGGACTCGCAACTGCTTAACATACTAAGCTCCCTGGGCGGGGGAAGGGCAGCATCCATCTCTATAGCTCCAGACTGTGCTTTTCCCCTGCTGGAGCCAGAGAGGCTGGATGGCTTGGTCACAAGACTTGTCCCCCACAGCCCGACACACTGGCTGTGGCAGTCTTCTGCCAGAATGCCTCTTCAGGCTTGACCCTGACCCATCCTTCCTCACTGGGTGGGGCTTCCCTAGAGGAACTCCAATGACTCCAACTAGAGGCTCAGGGACAGAAGCTGGATCTCCCTAGTCCTGAGCCCCTAAGGGGAGGAGTGGCCACAGTCTCTGTGGACCAGCAGACTTCGCCTTTCCTCCTGGTAGTTCTGAGGAATCCGGGCAGCCCAGATGAGTGGGTTTTCTCCCAGCAAGGCACACACCCTCCACCAAGGGAAAAAGTGCTTTGTAAAATGAGTCCTGTTCCCTGTACCACCCAAATGGGTGAGACCCTCCAACAGGGGTTGTGAGACACCCTGTACAGGAGTAATCCTACTGGCATCAGGTTGGTGCTCCTTGACGTCAGAGGTCCCAGAAGAAGGAGCAGGCACTCATCTTTGCTGTTCTCTAGCCTCCTGGAGTGTCATCTCCAGGTGTGGGAAAGAATCAGATTAATAGGGCCTGAAGTGAAATGCCAGCAAAATGCAGCAGCCCTACAGAAGAGGGACCTGACTGTTGAAAGAAAAACAAGCAGGAAGCAACAACAACAGCATCAATGACAACAAAAAAAGCACCCACAAAAAACCCCATCCAAGGGTCAGCAGCCTAGAAGACCAAAACTGGACAAACTCATGAAGATGAGAAAGAATCAATAAAAATATGCCGAAAATCCAAAAGGCCAGAGTGCCTCTTCTCCTCCAAATGATTGCAACAACGCTCCATCAAGGGCGCAGAACTAGATGGAGGATCAGATGGACGAATTGACAGAAGCAGGCTTCAGAAGATGGGTAATAAAAACTATGCTGGGCTAAAGGAGCATGTTCTAACTCAATGCAAAGAAGCTAAGAACCTTAATAAAAGGTTGAGGAACTGCTAACAAGAATAATCAGTTTAGAGAGGAATATTAATGACTTGACGAAGCTGAAAAATACAGCATGAGAATTTCATGAAGCATACACAAGTATCAACAGCCGAATCAACCAAGCAGAAGAAAAGATATCAGAGTTTGAAGGCCACCTTGCTGAAATAAGGCATGCAGACCAGACTAGAGAAAAAAGAATGAGAAGGAGTGAACAAAGCCTCCAAGAAATATAGGACTTCATAAAAAGACCTAACCTATGACTCACTGGAGTACCAGAAGGAGACAGGGAAAATGGAAACAAGCTGGAAAACATGCTTCGGAATATTATCCAGGGGAACTTCCCCAACCTAAAAGAAAGGCCAACATGCAAATCAGGAAATACAAAGAACACCATTAAGATACTCCATGAGAAGATCAACCCCAAGACACATAATCATCAGATTCTCCAAGGTCAAAATGGAGGACAAACTGTTAAGGGCAGCCAGAGAGAAAGGCCAGGTCACCTACAAAGGGAAGCCCATCAGACTAACAGCGGACCTCTCAGCAGAAACTCTACAAGTCAGAAGAGATTGGGGGCCAATATTCAACATTCTTAAAGAAAAGACTTTTCAAGCCAGAATTGCATATCCAGCCAAACTAAGCTTTATAAGTGAAGGAGAAATAAAATCCTTTTCAGACAAGCAAATGCTGAGGGATTTCGATACTACCAGGCCTGCCCTGGAAGAGCTCCTGAAAGAAGCACTAAATATGGAAAGGAAAAACTGGTACCAGCCACTGCAAAAACATAACACATTGTAAAGATCAATGACACTATGAAGAAACTGCATCAACTAGTGTGCGAAATCACCAAATAGCAGCATGACGACAGGATCAAATTATCAAAGTCACACATAACAATACTAACCTTAAATGTAAATGGGCTAAAGGCCCCAATTAAAAGACACAGAT
This sequence comes from Nomascus leucogenys, assembly GCF_006542625.1. Lineage (NCBI taxonomy): Eukaryota > Metazoa > Chordata > Mammalia > Primates > Hylobatidae > Nomascus > Nomascus leucogenys. The sequence continues at coordinate 118,515,539 of NC_044383.1, forward strand.
TGGCAAATTGGATAAAGAGTCAAGACCCATCAGTGTGCTATATTCAGGAGACGCATCTCACATGCAAAAACACTCATAGGCTCAAAATAAAGGGATGGAAGAAAATTTACCAGGCAAATTGAAAGAAAAAAAAAAAAGCAGGGGTTGCAATCCTAGTCTCTGACAAAATAGACTTTAGATCAACAAAGATCAAAAAAGACAAAGAAGGGCATTACATAATAGTAAGGGGAACAATTCAACAAGAAGAGCTAACTATTCTAAATATATATGCACTCAATACAGGAGCACCCAGATTCATAAAACAAGTTCTTAGAGACCTACAAAGAGACTTAGACTCCCACACAATAATAGTGGGAGACTTTAACACCCCACTGTCAGTATTAGACAGAACAACAAGACAGAAAATTAATGAGTATTCAGGACTTGGAATCACCTCTGGATCAAGTGGACCTAGTAGACGTCTACCGAACTGTCTACCTGAAATCAACAGAATATACATTCTTCCCAGTGCCACATGGCACTTATTCTAAAATCGACCACATAATTGGAAGTAAAACACTTCTTGGCAAATGCAAAAGAACTGAAGTCATTAAACAAACAGTCTCTCAGACCACAGTGCAATCAAATTAGAACTCAGGATTAAGAAACTCACTCAAAACCATACAATTAATGGAAATCGAACAACCCAGTCCTGAATGACTCCTGGGTAAATAATGAAATTAAGACAGAAATCAAGTTCTTTGAAACCAATGAGAACAAAGAGACAACGTACCAAAATCTCTGGGACACAGCTAAAGCAGTGTTAAGAGGGAAATTTATAGCACTAAATCCCCACATCAGAAAGCTAGAAAGATCTCAAATCAACACCTTAACATCACAGTTAAAAGAGATAGAGAGGCAAGAGAAAACTAATCCAAAAGCTAGCAGAAGACAAGAAATAAATAAAATCAGAAAAGAATTGATGGAGATAGAGACAGGAAAAACTCTCCAAAAAAATCAATGAATCCAGGAAGTGGTTTTTTGAAAAAAAAAACAAAAACAAAAACAAAAAACAAAATAGATAGATCACTAGCTAGAAAATAAAGAACAAAAGAGAGAAGAATCAAATAGACACAATAAAAAAATGACAAACGGGATGTCACCAATGGCCCCACAGAAATACAAACTACCATCAGAGACTATAAACACCTCTATGCGAATAAACTGGAAAATCTAGAAGAAATGGGTAAGTTCCTGGACACATACACCGTCCCAAGACTAAACCAGGAAGAAGTCGAATCCCTGAATAGACCAATAACAAGTTCTGAAATTGAGGCAGTAATTAATAGCCTACTAACCAAAAAAATCCCAGGACCAGATGGATTCACAGCTGAATTCTACCAGAAATACAAAGAGGAACTGTTACCATTCCTTCTGAAACTATTCCAAATAATTGAAAAAGAGGGACTCCTCCCTAACTCATTTTATGAAGCCAGCATCATCTTGATACCAAAACCAGGAAGAGACACAACAAAAAAAGAAAACTTCAGGCCAATATTCCTCATGAACATCGATGTGAAAATCCACAATAAAATACTGGCAAACCAAATCCAGCAGCACATCAAAAAACTTATCCACCACAATCAACTTGGCTTCATCCCTGGGATACAAGGCAGGTTCAACCCATGCAAATCAATAAACATAATCCATCACATAAACAGAATCAAAGTCAAAAACCACATGATTATCTCAATAGATGCACAAAAGGCCTTTGATAAAATTCAACATCCCTTCTTGTTGAAAACTAAATAAACAAGGTATTGATGGAAATATCTCAAAATAATAAGAGCTATTTATGTCAATGCCACAGCCAATACCATATTGAATGGGCAAAAGCCAGAAGCATTCCCTTTGAAAACTGGTACAAGACAAGGATGCCCTCTCTCACCACTCCTATTCAACATAGTATTGGATATTTTGGCCAGGGCCATCAGGCAATAGAAAGAAACAAAGTGTATTTGAATAGGAAGAGAAGAAGTCAAATTATCTCTGTTTGCAGATGACATAATTTTATATTCAGAAAACTCCATCATCTCAGCCCCAAGACTTCTTAAACTGATAAGCAACTTCAGCAAAGTCTCAGGATACAAAATCAATGTGGAAAAATCACAAGCATTCCTTTACACCAACAACAGACAAACAAAGAGCCAAATCATGAATGAACTTCCATTCACAATTGCTACAAAGAGAATAAAATACCTAGGAATACAGCTAACAAGGGATGTGAAGGATCTCTTTAAGGAGAACTATAAACCACTGCTCAAGGAAATAAAAGAGGACAAAAATAAATGGAAAAACATTCCATTTTCATGGATAGGAAGAATCAATATCATGAAAATGGTCATACTGCCCAACATAATTTATAGATTCAATGCCATTCCCATCAAACTACCACTGACATTCTTTACAGAATTAGCAACAACTATTTTAAATTTCATATGGAATCAAAGAAGACCCTGTATAGCTAAGACAATCCTAAGCAAAAAGAACAAATCTGGAGGCATCACACCACCTGACTTCAAACTATACTACAAGGCTACAGTAACCAAAACAGCATGGTACTCGTGCAAAAACAGACATGGAGCAGAACAGAGACCTCAGAAATAACACTACACATCTACAACCATTAACAAACTTGACAAAAACAAGCAATGGGGAAAGGATCTCCTATTCACTAAATGGTGCTGGGAAAACTGCTTAGCCATAGGCTGAAAACAGAAACTGAACCCCTTCCTTACACCTTATACAAAAATTAACTCAAGATGGATTAAAGACTTAGGTGTAAAACTGCAAACCATAGAAACCCTAGAAGACAACCTAGGCTAATACCATTCAGGACATAGGCATGGGCAAAGACTTCATGACAAAAATGCCGGCCAGGCGCGGTGGCTCACACTTGTAATCCCAGCACTTTGGGAGGCCAAGGCGGGCGGATCACAAGGTCAGGAGATCGAGACCACAGTGAAACCCCGTCTCTACTAAAAATACAAAAAATTAGCCGGGTGTGGTGGCGGGCGCCTGTAGTCCCAGCTACTCAGAGAGGCTGAGGCAGGAGAATGGCGTGAACCCGGGAGGCGGAGCTTGCAGTGAGCCGAGATTGCACCACTGCACTCCAGCCCGGGTGACAGAGTGAGACTCCATATCAAAAAAAAAAAAAAAATGCCAAAAGCAATTGCAACAAAAGCCAAAATTGACAAATGGGATCTAATTAAACTAAAGAGCTTCTGCACAGCAAAAGAAACTATCATCAGAGCAAAGAGGCAACCTACAGAATGGGAGAACATTTTTGCAATCTACCCATCCAACAAAGTCTAATATCCAGAACTTACAAGGAAGTTAAACAAATTTACAAGAAAAAAACAATCCCATTAAACAGTCAGCAAAGGATATGAACAGACACTTCTCAAAAGAAGACATTTATGCAGCCAAGAAATATGAAAAAACTCAACATCACTGATCATCAGAGAAATGCAAATCAAAACCACAAAGAGATACCATCTCATTCCAGTCAGAATGGCAATTATTAAAAAGTCAGGGAACAACAGATGCTGGCGAGTCTGCGGAGAAATAGGAATGCTTTTACACTGTTGGTCAGAATGCAAATTATTTCCACCACTATGGAAGACAGTATAGCAATTCTTCAAGGATCTAGAACCAGAAATACCATTTGACCCAGCAATATCCCATTCTTGGTATATACCCAAAAGAATATAAATCATTCTACTATAAAGACACATGCACTTGTATGTTTATTGCAGCACTATTTACAATAGCAAAGCCATGGAACCAACCCAAATGCCTATCAGTAATAGATTGGATACAGAAAATGTGGTACATATACACTATGGAATACTATGCTGCCACAAAAAGGAATGAGATCATGTCCTTTGAAAGGACATGGATGAAGTTGGAAGCCAATGTCCTCAGCGAACTGACACAGGAACAGAAAACCAAACACCACATACTCTCACTCATAAGTGGGAGTTGAACAATGAGAACACATGGACACAGAGAGGGGAACAACACACACCAGGGCCTGTTGGGGGATGGGGGGTGAGGGGAGAAAATTTAGAAGATGGGTCAATAGGTGCAGCAAACCACCATGGCACTCGTATACCTATGTAACAAAACTGCACATTCTGCACATGTATCCCGTTTTTTGTTTGTTTGTTTAGAATAAATAAATAAATAAAAACACTTTGTGTTCCAGGAAAACTTAATTCAGATGCTCAACACTAAAGTGTATTCAATTTAACTTATAAATCCTACAGGTAAAGGAAAAATTCCTCCATTTGTCCAGAGAGATCTCCCAAGGGAAAGAAATATGATTCTAAAATATCATATCCAGCCAAACTGCTGTCCAAATAAAAGAGTAGAAATTCCCAAATGTGAAAGAACTTGAGGCATAAGGCACTCAGAAGCCCTTACTGATTAAACAACTTGAAGATAAAATCCTAATGACTCAAATTTCAAAACTCATTAATGTAGAAATCATAAAGATTAGGGTTATCATTGAATTGATTTATCTAATCAAGTCATGTTAAATATTCTGGGAATTATAGTTTCATAATTAACTGTAAACATTAAAAATCTTGAAAATATAATAATTATAATATAAATAATAAATATTTAGTGGTATAGAAAGCAGAAGTGGGAAAAATGTGAAAGTATAAACGTCTCCATCTTTCATGACCTAAAATTGAAACTTACAGTGAATCTAACATGATCTAACATCACTATGATGATTTTATGATCTATTTTGTCAACATTCGAGATCCTCTTCATAAAATATTATTTCTTGTGGTTAAAACAACACCAACAACATTTATTTGAACTTCAACAAATGTTCAGTTTTACTTTAGTTTCTTTCTTGTAAGTTAAAAATTGAAAGTCAATGGTTTTTAAAAAATAGTGCATAAATTGTAATCTTGTAACAGTATTTAATCAATTCATTTTATGTAAATATATACATATTAAGATGTTAATAATAACATTCAATCAACATGTTAGCAATGTTTATGTTGAGTAGAATTTGAGGTGGTTGCTTTTGCCTTCTTTATAACAACTTGTTCTGCATTACCTGAACTCTTTATAATAAGCATGTGTGAGCTTTAAATAGTAAAAACATAAAGTGATTTTTCCTGCAAAGAGGAAGAGAAACAGCTATTGATGCTTTTTTAGGAACAGAACCAACAACACAGGAACTTTCCATTACTTATATCTCACCAGACCTGCGTATTCAGTCTTGATTTATGGTAAAACAGGGAATACACAATTTATCTAAACTCATTATCTATTTTGTTATTTGATCTTTGTGAGTTTTTTGTTTTTCCTTAAGACTTGCCAGATCTGTAGGAGACAGACAGAAATAGCACCCCCAAGAACAGACAATAAAATTGAGACAAGACATAGTTGTCTCATTTTTTCTATCAATCCTTCCTAGGATTGCTATAGAATGTTTAAAATAAAATATAGAACCTGATTAATCATTATATGAAAAGCACAGAATAGAAGAGTTTTGTTCATATGTTATATGATATTCCTTTTTAGTATTATACGCTGAATACCAATTGGTAATATTCTTTTAAGCAAATATTCTTTTAAGCAAAACAGAAAGAAAGCACCTAAGCCATTTTTCGTTCTGATGTTTGAGCCAGCACCTTGTTAATTTTGCCTTCACTATCATTTATGTCACTGTGGTGATGAACCAGATTTGAACGTCTAATTTAAAGTCTAAACATGTATTTTTAAATAGAGGCTCTTTTGTGCTCATATTTTTGAGGAATAAATTTAACCATGAAGTTAAATGGGTTTGGTCCTTTTTTTTTCTTTTTTTCCTTTTTTTGGCAGGGGAGAATGACACCTCAAAACTAGCCTTGTTCTGTAAAGCAATTCTCCCTGTCTTTCCAAATTATGAAAACCCAACTTGAGTATTTCCTGAGGGAGACCAAAGGTATGGACACTGGTGGAGCTCATTGGGAAACAGGAGAGCCGAGGATTTTTAGAGGCTTTGTACCATTTAAACTTAAAAAAAAAAAAAAAAATAGGCCAAAGAATGCATTTCAATCATCTTGCAAACATACAGCTTTTAATATCCATTTGTTTTTAACATTCTCTCAAATTAACCATTGATTAGAACATTTCCATTCAATATGTAAAAAATATTCTAAATGAGAAAAAGACTACTCAAGGCTAAGTAAGGAACAATATAACATCAATATTTGAAAACCAAGATTATATCCTAGTGTTTTTAAAATGATATTTTATGTGATGCTTGGATTTTTGTTGTTTTAATTTGTTTACATATGTAATTATTTACTTGTTATATATTTATGTATATTTATATATTGGCCTATATGTGCATGTTGTATGGAGAGAAAGAGATCAGAGACTAGATACAAACCCCAGCTCTCCCTTTTATTATGTACTATATAATGTTGAATAATTTCTTAATCTCTTGGTTTCTATTTCCTCCCCTATAAAACTGGGATTGCATGTCTTGCTCTACCTGTTGGAATTGTGTAAAAATGAATTATAAAATCATGCATATGAAAATACTTAGTAAACTATAAACCAATTTACGTAAGCATTTTGTTTTTTGTATTTTATTAGATATAGGCATTTCTTCTAGTGGTCATTTTGTTGTTGGCATAAAAATTCAGTAAAACCTATCTATGAATCATAAATTTAATTCAAAAGAGGGGTGGGTCTCAGTTCATAATTCACAATCCTGTAATATTTAGCCACAAAAACTTGACCATATTTTTATTCTCCTTCATCATCTGCATTTTACCATATCCTCACTGAATGTTTTTTCACTCTCTCCTTAAACATTTGTCTCAAAACTCTATGTGTGGCTGGGCATGGTGGTTCACACCTGTAATCCCTGCACTTTGGGAGGCCGAGGCGGGTGGATCACCTGAGGTCAGGGGTTCGGGACCAGCCTGCTCAACATGGCGAAACCCTGTCTCTACTAAAAATACAAAATATTAGCTGGGCATGGTGGTGAGCGCCTGTAATCCCAGCTACTCAGGAGGCTGAGGCAGGAGAATCACTTGAACCCAGGAGGCAGAGGTTGCGGTGAGCCGAGATCGCGTTACTGCACTCCAGCCTGGGCGACAAGAGTGAAACTGTCTCAAAAAAACAAAAACAAAAAAACTCTATGTGTATATTTTCTCTAATTACATAATTACATCAGTCCCTTTCATTTTGAAAAGTAGTGATCATTAGAAAATTCTTCTTTATATTAAAACGAATTCAGCCATCCCCAAATTTCCACCAGCCATTCTAATTCTTCTCACTGACATCAGTAAGAAGAGATAGATCAACCTTAATATATCCAAAACAGAATTCTCAATATCATCTTCAGGCATGTTCCCCTAAGACCATTCACACACCATCACGGAGCCTTTACTCTGCTCTATCCCTCACTGCCTCCCTGAGATGCCATTGATCAGCAAGCCTATGAGTGCTCCTTTCAAAAATTAACCTGAACGGAATGTGTCTCATCAACTCGGTGTCACCACCTTGGCACAACTGACCCTCATCCCTCAACTAGACAATCACAATAGTTTCCTGATTGATATTCCTTCCAGTCTAGCCCTCCTAGAGTCCTTTCTCAACATAGTAGCCAAATTGACTTTACTTATATCCTTTAATTGCTTCCCTTTGCACTTAAAGCCCCAAGGCCTTATGTTGCCCATAAAGTCCTAAATCATCTGGTCCCACCTGCTCTCTTGTGTCTTCACTTATTCTCTACCATACTTCACTCTTCTCCCGCCAAATGCACTCTCTTGCTGTTCCACAAACACGGTAGGTTCAGACTAACCACAGGGTCATTACACTGGCTCTTTCCTGTGTAGAATTTGCATATCTCTATAGCTGGCTTCTTATCATGGAGGTCGCTGCTCAGATATCACCAACCCAGAGAGGCTTTCTTTATCCTATTGACAACAACTACATACTTCCTTCACTGTTTTGTCTTCATAACATCTATTACTATTTAAAATATCTTTTTTGTTTATTACCTCTCCCTCACTCCAGAATATAATCTCAAGAGGGCAGGGATAATATGAATCTTGTTTATTATATCTTAAATAGCTCCCATAATTGTACCTAAAGAGTACAATCGTACCTAAAGAGTTAACATAATAGGCCCACCCCAGAAAGGCCTGCTTGCAAGGACAATCCTTGGCAGTTGCCTGGAAACTTAAATAGTAAACGATTTTCTATATTGACATAAACTTTCTCTAATGATAAGAGTGACTCATTGTGCCTAGACTGTGCAAACAACGCAGTTTATGCTGAACACCTGCTTTCCATCTGGAAGTATGGAATTTTGGTAAGCAGTAGGCGGAGAGCATCTACATGACTAGTTCCCCCAAAAAACTCTGAGCACTGAATCTATGATGAACTTCTCCAATAGGCAACATTCCATATATGTTGTCACAATTTGATGACGGTGGAATTTGGTGCATTCTGTGGGAATCCACTGGAAGAGGGCTTTTGGAAGCTTGCGCCTGGTTTCCTCTGGACTTTGCTTCATATAGCTTTTCCGTTTATTCTTTCTGCTTTGTATGCTTTCACCATAATAAATGTTTTCCATGAATACAACTATTTGCTGAGTCCTGTAGGTACTCCTAGCAAATCACAGAACCTGAGGGTGGTCTTGGGGACTCTGGACATAGTAATCAAAAAGGTTACTGGGTCTCCCCAGTTAAAAGTAATCAAATAGAACAAACAGTGCATAAAAATTTCTATAAAGTGGTAATGGATCCAGTATGACAATAAAGCCCACTTTCTCTGAAATACATTACCCCATCATGAAATACATTTACTACTTACGTGACTGGTCTGTAGATCTCCTTAACACCAATGAACTGAAGTTGTTCCATAATGTCTGGAATACTTGCACATCGAGTAAGATTAATTCTTGGGTAATAAAGAAGGTATGAGAGACACATTTCACTCCTGGTGCTTAGTCCTCCCTGAAAACAGATGGGTTATTTAGCAAAGTATGCGCTCTACCAACTTTGACATTTAAAGCACACAAGTCATTAATGTCACACAGTTCCTTCCAGTATTAAAATTTAATACATCTTAAAGCTGAAAATTTTAAAAACTGGCTTTTTTAAAAGGTAATGACACGATTAAAAATTAATAGAATTATTTCCACTTTGAAAATTTGCCTTTCTTAAATAACCTAATAAATTCTGCTGATGGGATGTAAACTTTTCAACACAGTGAACATTTCAGAGAATCATAAAGATGTTTGGTTAGCATAATACCAATCAATCAGGAATTTTTGCGGGAAATTTTTCTGATGTAATTGAGTTTTCTAGAATCTTGTCTTCATGTGTACAAACATTAGCAGCTGCATACCACAAGGGAAACAGATTTCATATTTTGAATCTAGGTAGTTAATTGTCTACTAAAATTTGGAAAAAGATTAAAGACCCTCAAAAGAACAGAATCCAGAGTTACTACAACATATTATCTAATATGTCTAATTTCAACCAAAAATTATTAAGCGGGAAAAGAAACAGGAAATTATTATCTATCTTCAATGGAGAAAAGTCAGTAGAAATGGATTGTAAGATTGAGATGCTGGATTTATTAGACAATGACTTGAAAACATAAAAATATGTTCAATAAAGCTGTTTTAAAAAGTGTTCAAAGAGTTAAAGAAAAACATGCCCAAGTAATTAAAGGCAAATATCTTAAAAATGAGTAAACAGATAAGGAATGACATCAGGAAAGAAGAACGTTTTTAAAAATAGAAATTCTAGAGCTGAGAGGTACCAAAATGAAATAAAAACTTCACAGGATGAGCTCAACAGCAGGTTTCAAATAAGCAAGGAAATATCAGTGAACTTGAAGATTAATCAATAGAAATTATCCTATTCAAATAAGAGAGAAAAAAGACTAAAGAAAAGTGAAAATATTTCAGAGATCTATGGGCCAATATTAAATGTTCTAGCATTTATGTCTAACATATATGTACGTTTTCATGTATGTTAAATACATGTAATTGGAGTTCTAGAATGTGAGGAAGAAGATAAAAAGGTAGAAAAAATATTCAAAGGAATAATGCCTGAAATAATCCCCAATTTAATGAAAAACATTAACTTACAGACCCAAGAAGCTCAACAAAAGCCAAAGGTAAATACAAAAAGAGCCATACCTAGACACATTACAGTCATACTGCTGAAAACCGAACATAAGAGAAAATCTTGAAAGCAGCAAGAGAAAAATGACACATCATATATAGGTGAACAAGAATACAACTGACAGCTGACATTTCATCATAAATGAGGGAAATAACAAAAAGATATTGAATTATATATTCACAAGTGTTGCAAAGGAAAAGCAACTGCCAACCAAGAATTCTGTATCCACCAAAATCCAACTTTTGAAAACAAAGGTGAAAAACTTAATATTGTTTATATTCTAAATTAATGTAGGGGCTAATATACAATGATTTTACTAACTGCAAAAACATGATGTTTTGCACTTGATGAGCAAGGCAGGATTAAGCAAAGGGAGATGCTGATCTGCAAATGAAGTTGCATCTGATGCCTCAGTAAATATTGTATTTAATTTATCCTTAAGTTAGGATGGCTGTTCAGAGTTGTACCAAATTGTAGAAAGAAAGCCGGGCCTTTGCAGCCTCTTATCAACTAGTCATTGACTGCTGGCTCTCCTACTGTAAGGATCATAATTTTAAGAAGTTATTCTCTAACACCAAGGGGAATTTCCAGTGAGGTACACAGCTGTGAGCTATCATATTATCATCTGATATTCCCACTGGCTGAGGTTTGGTTGTGTTGGCCCTGAAGAGGGTATCAAGACAGTGCACCAAAATAACCACTATAATAATAACTCATTTATTATGTCTTTAGTAAAATATTTCAACAACAAAAATTATACATAAGGCATGAGAAAAAAATAAAACCAACACCAGTACATTGACTACTCCGTGTGTGCCCAGCTTCTATCCCTCTTCTTCCCATTTCAACCAAAGGTGATTACTATCTTAATATTTTATCTTTCTGTTGCTTTTCATTACACTTAACATTCAGTATATTGAAGTATGTATCCCTAAATAATATATTGCTTAATTTTCCTGAACTTTACACACATAATATCACACTATATATATTCTGCTGCAAGCTTGCTCTTTTCAGTCAACAGTATTTGTTTTTCAGATACATTTATGTTGACATAGGCAGCTTTCATTCATTAATTTTCATAACTTTATACTGTTTCATTATATAATACCACATTTATTTGTTCTCCTTTTGATGAGTATTTGAGATATTTCCAGAATTTTTTCATTCCTATATTATTACGTTACTATGAATAGTTTACATATTTCTCTCCTGAAACACATTCTGCAAAAGTAATTCCAAGGTTAAATCTACATAGGAACGGAACTGAGTAGAGTATATATGAATCTCTAATTTTACTAGATAATGCCATATTTTTCCCCAAGATGGTTTTACAAGTTTAAATCACTACTATCAGTGTATAAGTGTTCCAGTTTCAGCACAATGGAAATGCTATTTTAAATTTTGCCAAACTTGTGAGTTCAAAATATCTCACTCTGGTTTATATTTGCATGACTTTGGTTTTAAACAAAATTGAGCATCTTTTCATATATTTATAGTATCTATATGGGTTATTATTTCTTTGAAATGCTTTTGTCTTATCCTCTTTTATTGTATGCTTCTCTTCTGTCACTGATTTATGGACTTTGTTTTATAAGCTAGATGATAATGTCCTGTTAATCTATGTATTGCAAATATTTTTCCCAGTTTAAAACTCTTCTTAATTTCTTAATAGTGTTTTATTTTGGTAAGCAAAAGCTTTGACGTAGTCAAATTTGTTAATCTTTTATTTATAGTTTGTGCTTTTTATGTTTTGCTTAAAAAATTCTTAAGTACTCCAAATCATAAAGATATATTCAGGTATTTTTTCTTCCAGTGGTTTTAAATTTTTGCTGTTCACATTTAAATATTTAATACATCTGGCATTGATTTTTATGCATTGTGTGAAATTAAGACTCAGTTTTATTTATGTCATATGGATATCCATTAGTGCCAGCACCCTTTAATAAAAAGTTTATCCTTTTCCATTTATCTAAATGCCATGTCTATCATAAACCAAGTTTCCATCTGTAGAATTTGTAGGTCTGTTTCTGAGATGCCTCTTCTGTTCCAAGTCTTCTAACTTGGGACTCAAAGCATATTGTATTAATCGCCAGTTTTAAAATAAGCCTTCTTATCTAGTAGATTGTTTTCTATCTTGTTCTTTTCAGTTTTGTCTTGCCTATTTTTAACCTTTTGCTCTTCTGTGTAAATTTTAGAATAAACTTGCTCCATGTAAAAGCTAAAACAGCAAAATGTTTATATAAATAAAAAAAAGCTGAAAATATTTGCAGCCTTGGTCTGGTGAAGATTCCTCAGCCAGGATACCAAAACCTCAAATCGTAAAATTTCTCTGAAATTTTTTTACTAGAATAATATCAAATTTATGGGCCAATATGAATAGAAGTATTTTCTTTATTTTACTGAGCCTTTCTATCCATGAACACGGTATCTCTTACTGTTTTTAGGCATTCTTTAATGTTTCCCAATAAAGATTTATATTTTTTTCACAGAGATCAAACACATCTAGTGTTAGACAGATGTGTTTGATCTGTCTAAATAAAACAGATTTGATCTGTCTAAATAAAACAGATTTATTTCTGTTTAATTTTTATTTTAAATTGTATTTTCTTGAGATAATTTCTTATACACTCAAATGCAATTAATTTTAGATAGTATCAATTTGGAGGAGGGTTTGATGCAGAAAATTACAGTAACTGTGAGTAATGTGTTTTGCTTCTTCACTTCTTCCTTTCTGATCCTTATATCTCATTTTTGTATCTGTTCCAGTACAATGTTGAATACAAGTAGTGATAACAAATACCCTTATATTCTTCCTAACTTGAAAAAAAACACTTATGGTATTTCATTTAATTTAATATTTGCTATAGCTTTTTCATAGCTAACTTCTACCTAGTTAAGACAATTCCGTCCTATTCCAGGCTTGCTAAATGTCTCCCCTGTCAACAATAAACTTGAATTTTATGAATGCTTTCTCTACCTCTGTTGAGGTGATTATATGTCTTTTTCTTTCAATATCTTCATATAGAAGGCTTTAATATATTTTCTAATTTAAATCAATTTTATATTCCTTAGCTAAACTCAAGTTGGTCTTATCATTAGATTTGTATATAAAAAAGGATTTGGTTTGTCAAACTCTTGTCCAAGTTATTTCCATCAGGTGCGTACTACTGGCTCCTTTTATACTATCCTTGTGAAGTTTTAGTTTTAAGATTATGTTAACTACATTTTATGACTTGGTGGGAGATGTTCCCTCTTTTTGTGTTCCTGAAAGAGATTGAGAAAGAAATGAATTACCTATTTCTTGAATGCTTGGTGGAATTCCCCCAATAAATCTGTTGGGACCAGATTTCTCTTTGAGTCAGAGGCCTCAAAGTCATGAAATTCATTCTCCCTTTGGAAGTCTGGATTTATCTAAGCCAGACTCAAGCAGAGAGTCAATTAATGACCATAGTTATTTTAAAAATATTAGATGAGAAAAATTAAAAGACTAAGGATAGCTTTTCATGAGAGTCAATAAATTACACTCCAAATATTATCCAAATATTATTTAATACTATAATATCATTAGTTAATTTGAAGTCTTAGAAAATGCTAAAACATCTCCGATGTAAGTTTTATGATATTTGATGCTCAAGATTTTTAGAACTTTTCTTTCCAAATGGAAATGGTTTTTACTTTTTTCTTCTAAAATCAAGTCTATTTCTTTCTCTCCATAAATGAACTTTAATAACAATAAAAGTTTTCTTACCCAAGTCATCTCAGCTCTATCTTTCGTGTTGTAGCGACATTCAGTAATTAGGTTATCTCCCTGAAACATAAAAGTAAAAGCTTTCAGATTGAAGTTTTATGCTGGCTTATTTATCAAATACATTTGTACATCAACAGTTAATGTTTGCTGTATGAATGGATGCACCAAGTAATTTGATTCAGCAGAAGATCTCTGATCTGTTTAATTCTAAGTTTGCTAATATAACAAGCCAGCAAATAAATAGGACTCTCTGTGTTTCAGCCAGACTCCACAACATTCTAGCTGGATGACCTACATATAACCCAGGCACAATTTGTTCATCTAAAACCTAAAAATAAAAATTGTTCTTATTTTTGGCCATGGCGCGGTGGCTCACACCTGTAATCCCAGCACTTTGGGAGGGCAAGGCAGATGGATCACGAAGTCAGGAGTTCAAGACCAGCCTGGCCAAGATGGTGAAACCCCGTCTCTACTAAAAATACAAAAATTAGCCAGGGGTGGTGGCGGGTACCTATAATCCCAGCTCCTCAGGAGGCTGAGGCAGAGAATTGCTTGAACCCAGGAGGTGGAGGTTGCAGTGAGCTGAGATTGCACCACTATACTCCAGCCTGGGCGACAAAGCAAGACTCCATCTCAAAAAAAAAAAAAAAAAAAAAAAAAAAGGTCCTTTTTTTTTCACAGCTGTTATGAGCAGATTAAATGACATAACATATAGTCATTAGTAGCAAATGAACACTTAATAAACCTCAGACATATTGTGATCACCTCTTCATTTACATTATTTTCTTTAAAGCTCTCAAGTCATGCCTTTATTTCCTTATGATAGAATTGTGAGGCAAATTAATAGAAGTTTATTGTTCTAGTGTTTTCCATCCTTTTGTACATTACAATACACATGGAAAATGATAACATTTTTATGTTTCCCCTTTAAGGTAAGCAGATGAAGCTATTCATGGACCTGAGGCCGTCATCTCTGGGCTTTTGCCCTTAAATTTGAATCCCCTGCAAGGCCACTCAAAGGGCCCAGAGATGAGTATCTCATCGCACTTATGCCATAATCATGGTGCAGCAGTTAGGAAGCTCTGAGATAACATTGTTTGGAAAGCCCCGGAGACATCATAATAAAATAGAGTGTAGTCCTTAACAACCTTGACAAGATCACCATTTCTCAAACTTCTTTCTACTCTTAGGATGTATCAAAGAATTTCTAAGATCCAAAGCTATGGATTTAAGGGATAGCTATTAGTAAAAAGAAGATCCTTTTCCTCTTTATCATTTTCTTCTGTTTTTTCAACTTTCCTTTTACATCCTATTGTGCCATGTCTTCTCCCTGACAGTTCCCATCTAAAAACCCGGTCTTCAGCATCATGTAGAAAAGATATTGCCATTACTCTCATTTCATAAATGGTACAGGGATCTGACTTTTAAAAGTAAAATAAGGGTAGAAAATTATACTACAATTGAGCTTGATGGTCATGGAATAAAACTTTGAGAAAACAAAGCATTATAACATTTTTAAAGCCTTCATTCTCTTCTCTCCTTCACCATAACCCCAAGTATTGTGTCAAGCTGGATCACACAGCATAGTTTAATTAGCTATATCCAAATAGCTTTATCAGATAAAAGAATTATCCTTACATTCCTTTTTACTAAAATGAAACTTCTAAAAATATCCTATCTTTTCAACATTGCATAAAGACACCTCTGATTTTACCACCGCAGGAATTGCAACCCAAAGAATCACTAACTGGAATGTCAAGTATAAAAAAAGGGTAATGTTTAGTCCTCAGAACCTGAGATTTTTGTTTGGGGTTGTTTTTATTTTTCAGTCAACAACTTGAATTGCTCCTGGGAATCATAAGAAAAATAAGTTTCAGTTTTGGAAAACAGATCAAACACATTCCATCTAGGTTGTACAACACCCACAGTGGGTGGTGTTAAGAATACAGATGCAAGGAAAAATTCATTTCACTAGTAGAAACCTTGACACATCTCAGCAGATATGTCTCGTGACTTTTATAACAGTCAGTGAAAAAGAACAAAAACATGCATACTGGTAAGATTGTTTGTTCTTCCTTTAGATACTGAAACTCTTGGAAATTGAAGTCAAAATCATCATCATAGGCAAGTAATTTCATTTCCTTCCCTTTTCGAAAATGACGCAGCCTGATGCCTCTACCAGCCAGGTGAGCATGGAGAAGAACAGCAAACACATGAATTCCACTTGGCTTTTCGGCTTCCAGAGCCTGCACGGGACACCAAGGAAGACGCGATTAGCCCACATTAATGCATGTTCAGACAGTTCACATTCAAACACACTTGGAGGGACAACTGAGATAAAAAGCTAAAGCAATTTAAATGAATGCTTGAACTGACAAAGAGTTTGAATTCGGATTGTTCAGTGTTCTCCTTGTGAAGCAACATTTGCCGGGAGAAAAGTAGGGGAGCTGATGCTTATAAGGGGCCTCCCAGACCATTTCTACATGTTATCTTCCTTTTTCTTTCTTTTAGGAGGGTAAGAGGCAATAAACACTCTTAGTAAAAAGATTCCAGTATGTTAGTAACCTGAAAACTCAAATTCTTAAAAGGAAATATTATTCCCACTTTTCCAGATAAGAAAGCGAAAGTGGGTCAACGGAATTAAGTGAATCGCCCATGGTCCTACAGCTTGTAAATGAGGTCATGGCAATTTGAATTATGAACTATGGCCTAAATAACTCAGAAGAGCATAATCTTTCCACTTCGCCAGTCTGCCATATGGTCCTCAACCACAATATCATATAATTCATAAAGAGTATGATCCATGTTGAAATATTTTCATTAAAAAACTTTAAGTGAAAATTGTCATTACTAAATACTTATACTTTTCTCCTATCCAATTTTTTTATATTAGTTATTTTTGCTCTGTGGTGAAGGAAGGGAAGGAAAGCATAAGGCAGAGAAAAATAAAAATAAATGATGGAAAAATCAATATGGATAAAAGGTAAACTAGAGAAAGGAAAAAGACTACATAAACAAAGGTCAAAATTGTAAAAGATGATATAAAGCATGCAACATGCAACAAACAAAAAAGGCAGGAGTAAGAAGAAAAACACCCTGCCAACTACTTCTGTCTTTAGAGTTCTACTCCTGTAGCTTCAAGATTTAAAAAAGGAGTCAAAAGTCCCACTAAAATTGCAATAATGGTTTCACAGTGTGTCAACAAGAAAAGAATTGATAATAAACATGCACGGAATTTTTCACACCACAGTTTCTAAGAGCATTGACGAATCTGCAGAGAGCAGCTCAGACTCAGATGCTGCATACCTCTTCCAGGCACTCCAAAGTGCAGTGACCCTCAGACTGGAACTCAGGCATCCCTGGAGGGATGGTATGGAAGAGGCTCACCCAGAGGCCAGCCTCAATCACCCCAGCATCATATTTCCTTACATCCATTGTGTAAAATAACCTCAGTCCAGAATTATCTATTAAGCCTAGAACAAAAGCACATAATTAAAGTGAGTTTCGGTTCTTAAAATGTTTTCATTCCCAAGAAAATTCTTGGTTTGAATTTTTTAAAGTTTTCATATTCTGTTGAAATAGGTTTATTTATTTTCCATAAACTGTCATGAGGAAAAGGGATACAAGCAGAGATTAGTGGCAGACAACATTCAGTTTCACAAACAAGAATTAAAACATGAGTAGCCATATTGCCTGCAACCTTTGTGGACTCACACAGCATACCACAAGAGAAATGTTTCAGTTATCTGGCTGTTATATTCCACAATTATCTAACATGAAGACAGAATGAAGATTCTAAAGTCATTCGTTAGAATATAGGATAACTCAATAAAAGTTTTATTTTATATTGTTTTCAAGATGAAGTTCAATAACATTTACTTTGAGGTAAAAACTCCTTAGTTTAGAAACCATCTGCTGATGAAGAAAACTACTGAAGATTCACTTTATTTCTGTAAAGTTTGTCACCATTTTCTTCTTTATTCAACAGCCATTCAATCAACACACAGTCATTAAGAATCCATTATGTAAATGGCACTCCATTAGGCATTGTAGGGATGAGAGATGAATAAGACACACTTGTTATGACATATTCATTACAGGGAGGGAGAGTATGAGCCCCAAACATTTCATAAATTCATTTCACTAACTTGGAAATTAATTGACTTCCTTCTGCAGTAACTAACAGATTGACTCCTTCCCCTCAGTTTCCTTTCTTGTCTCATTTAAATCAATCAGCTTAATCTATTTCTAGTCAATCATTTTTAAACACAAGGTCTTTATATCAAATATTCCTCATTGTATGTTATATACCCCTCACTCACAAACACACACACACACACACACACACACACATTTAGAAGATATCCATTACTTTGAATGTTTTAGGATGTAATAAGTTGTTAAAATTAAGTATTTCAATAATTATCCCAGGAAATTCTTACCTCTCAACCTCCCTAACAGCCTTGGAAAAAAATCCAAGCTTTCCTTTCCTGCTTCATGAGTTTGTAATTGTGAACATAAAATAATTTGCTATGTGTTTATTGACTCCAGCTTGTTCAGATATTCAGGGTCATTCCAAGGAAGCACTGTGATGGGACAATTAAGGACACTGACTCTGGAGCTGACCAACCTGGATGCAAATCCCAGCTCTGCTGCATATGAGTTATGTGACCTTGGGCAAATACTATGGTTAAATATTTATCCCCTCCAAAAAGTAGGTTTGAATGTTGTTGAAATTTAATGGCCATTGTGATGATATTGAATGGTGAGAGCTTTAAGAGGTATCTAGGTCATGAGGGCTCGGCCCCTGTGAATCAATTAATGCCATTATTTCAGAAGTGGCTTTGTACTCTCTTGCTCTCTTTACCCTTCCACCATGTGAAGCCTACTGCCATGTTATGACCCAGTAAGAAGGCCCTCATCAGATGCCAGTACCTTGTACTTGTACTTCTCAGCATCCAGAACTGTGAGGAATAAATTTCTGTTCATTATAAATTACCCAGTCTGTGCTATTCTGTTACAGCAGCACGGAACAGATGAAGACATAAAGTTACCTAATCTGTTTGTGCTCCAGTTTTCCAGTATGGAAAATGGCCATAATAGTAGCACTACTACCTCATAAGGGTGATGTGTGGCTTAAACACCAAGTTCTAAGAGCAGTGTTTGGCACAAATGAGGTGCTCAATAAATGGCAGCCAGTCACACATATAGTGGTCACACATCTACCAGGGTTTCAATCAATTGTTAAATAAATCATAAAAATCAATTCTCCTTTTGTGTTATTATCAGTGCAGATACAAATGAGCACGATAATGTAGAACATCTATACTGACCTTAGAATTTTCTCTGGACATATCTTGCAAAATTTTGTTTTGTATTTTATATTTTTGGGATCTACCTCCTTATAATAGTTTGACAGGGAAAAAATATAAGTGGAAATTCCAGTTGCATTTTGTAGAGTTAGGTTCATTAGTTGCATTAGCTGTTTGGAGCATTAATAGATAATCTAGTAAATAAAGTAATAATTTCTTAAGCAAATATAAAATGATTATTAAAAAACTTTTCTGGAAACATAAATTCATATTATGCTATATTTATAAAAATAAAATTAATCTAAAATTTGGTCTAATTATGTACACGAATAAAAATAGAAAGTACTAAAAATCCTGAGTTCTCTATTAACCTGTTAGGAAAATAAGCTTATGTTTCATTTTTACATTGAAACTATGAGAAAGTCAACTTAATTGACAACAGAGAAGGCAAATAAATTAAGCCTTCTACTTTTGTAATAAAGACTAAAAGGAAGAAGCAGTTCACATAGAACTTCCAACTGGAGAAGTATTATACATTATATAAAATATTTATTCTATTAATAATTTAAAATCAAAAATGTAAAAATTTTTTAAAAGTTGCAATGTAAGACATATTCAATAATTAATCCCATTGTTATTATGATTACAATTTTTATGGTTTATAGTCACATATGATTTCATGGAAAATCTAACTTTGAGAATTTATTAATAGGTTATTTTGCTTGGTTTATGAAAGTTTTAAACTTTTATCATAGATTCATGGTTCAGAGTATGGGATATAATTGGTGGGTGGAAATTAAAGTGTATTCAGAGAGAAAATATTTCCTATTAATTACTTTAGGGTAAAAAAAGATACTTTATTGGCTTGCTCACAAATAGAATAGCTTAACACCTACTTTTATAGAAACATCACTCTTTAAATATCATAGCACGTGTCCTCTCTTCAAAATCTATTATTCATGCTGCTGCAGCCAGAGTGGTCTTTTCAAAATACAAATTTTAATATTTGACTCCACTGTATCAAACTCTTCAATTGCTTCTCATTGTCTTCAGGGTAAAAATCCTTAATGGGCCCTACAAGATCTTAGATGGTCTGCTTCAGCCTTCCTCTGCAGGTTCATCAGCATCTTTCTTTACTGCACCCTAATCCTTCAGCATCTCCAGTCACCCAGGTGAACAGTTTGATTCTTTAATGAAGACTTTTTAGCCCATCCCCACCAACACACACCCCTGGCTGGATTAGGTCACCAATTAAATACTCTCATAGTGTTAGGAATCTTCTTTGGACCAATTGGCATATATATAATTTCATATGATTGCTGTGAAAAATTGATTGTTTCTCTTTCCCATTGGGCTATAATTTCCATAAGGGTGGGAACACATCTGTTTTTCACTCACACTATATCCTCAAGCACAGATCGGGTACATAGTTGGAGCTCAGTATTTGCTGAAAAATTGCATGAGTCAATACAAAATAATAACTTGGAGTTACTTCTGTTGATAATTTCATGTTAAATCTATCAATGTTGGGATTTGGAATATCATACAAATGATTTCAGAAACAAAATGTACATCCTTACATTTCTTTACTTCAATATCATATTACACGGTGTCACTGCATAAGTACTTTTTGAGTATATCTATGGTTTGCTTACCACACAACAAAATGCTTACACTTTTTAATATAATAAATGGTAACTTTTTCTTATGTGCAGTTAGAAAGAAAATGTTCCATAAACACCATGTATGTATTGGGACTAATCTACATCATAAAGGAAAAGTCTATTATTCTACTTCCTGGTAGGTAGCATGCAAGTGTTTTTTTTAAGATTAGCGACTGCGTGTGCTCATTTACCTGGTTTGGTGCTGGTTAATGCCTGCTGTTACAGTATAATTATAAATAGTACCCACTTTCACTTTAAAAAGTATCCTAATTTGAATGACAAATGTATAGCTTAATTCCTTCTAACACTGGCTACTATTTTGTTTCAACTCTGTTAAAGACAAGACTTACAAAGTACAAAACTTTTTATAAAAATCATAGGTAAAACATATGAACAATAAACTCACCTTCCTCATAAGTGGGATTGTCATAATGGACTTCTAGGAGCACATAATGCGGATCTAATGGAGTGCCGAGGGATAATCCAACATGAGGTGGATAAGAAAAGCCCTAAATATGGAAAATGCCATGAGACAATGTCCTGTGAAAGTCCCTGAGAGCTCTATTCCACTAAAAAGCCAGCCATCTTCAAGGATATTTCAACCCTCTGGAACCCCATTCATCTACAACTGATGAAATAAAATAAAAATGACTTAAAGAAAAGAATCCCTTCCTATGAAAATGGAGTTAAGCCACCTTCATATCAAAAGCAGCATTAGAGCTTTACTTCTAAGTATTAATTAGAATAATATTTGCGGAGGGAAATATGATCAGTTAATTGTGTTACATCTCAGTAATCATTAGCCCCACCTCTCCACCAATAGCCCAGGCAAAAATCACGGTTTCACAGGTGAGGAATGCATCGGGCATGTTGGGGTGATAGCACTCGTGGCCGGACTCCAGAACGCTGTCGTTAAAGTTGCTGCTGCACTGATAGAGCAGGATGTGGTGCACCAGACTCTCATGGCCTCTCTGTATCACTGGCTCAACCTACACGAACATAAATGAGAGGGAGGACACAATAAATAAAACCACCCTACAACATCCCACAACAGACATGAAACTAGCATAAATTATTATCAGTTTCTCAAAGGGATATTCTTCTCAATTATGTCAAGGTTATGTAGTTCAAGTCTAATTTGTTCTGGAGACAGTGACAATGGTAAAGATATGATGATGACAATGGCAACAACAAAGATCAGATAACCATTTACTCCAAGAAACAGGACTTTACTAATCGGCTTTTTTTGGTTGTTAATTCACTGTCGTGTCCCTTGCCCATTCTGCAGAGCAATTGTTTTGAAAGTTGCTTGCTTTTTCCCAGGTTTGCTCTTCCTCCTCCTCCCTCTCATTTTTTAAAAAATTTTTATTATTATACTTTAAGTTCTAGGGTACAGGTGCACAATGTGCAGGTTTGTTACATATGTATACATGTGCCATGTTGGTTTGCTGCACCCATTAACTCGTCATTTACATTAGGTATATCTCCTAATGCTATCCCTCCCCTCTCTCCCCATCCCATGACAGGCCCTGGTGTGTGATGTTCCCCTTCCTGTGTCCAAGTGTTCTCATTGTTCAATTTCCCACCTATGAGTGAGAACACGCGTTGCTTGGTTTTCTGTCCTTGTGATAGTTTGCTGAGAATGATGGTTTCCAGCTTCATCCATGTCTCTACAAAGGACATGAACTCATCCTTTTTTATGGCTGCATAGTACTCCACAGTGTATATGTGCCACATTTTCTTAATCCAGTCTATCATTGATGGACATTTGGGTTTGTTCCAAGTCTTTGCTATTGTGAATAGTGCTGCAATAAACATAGGTGTGCATGTGTCTTTATAGCATTTTTTTTCACGTAGAAAAAAAGAAGTCAAGGCTGTGGGCACAAATGCTCTTAGTCTCCCTCTCTTCCACCTCAAAATGTTATCTTTACCCATCCCTACCAGAGGTAAGAGGTGAGATCTCATTCATCTCTATAAATGCATGGTGCTGAGAAGAAGGCTAAGACCTTAAAGACCACTGAGTTACAGGGTTCTTTTTTCTTTCCCCTCAGAGTTCTTGGAATCTTTGTTCAGCTGATAAAGTAGCCCTGGTGTGCTGCTAAATATCCAAGAGTTTAGCCTTAGAGTTCATCAACACTTCTGTGTTTAGTCCCAACTACTCAACTTCAGGCACTGCATTTTAAAATCCTTGCTTGCTCTCTACTTTCAGCATGCACATTTACATGAAGTGTTTTCAGCTGTTTTCTCCTATGGCTTTGTTTTCCATTTTCTCCATAGTTTTTTCTCTTTTCTGTAGGGAAATCTAAGCAAGGGGGGAAACGGTATGTAGTGGGTCGAGTCTGAATGGGCAGCCAAGAAATTCCAGTTTTTAAATCCAGTTTTCTTTTGTGTTACATAGTGAGTCATGCCACATCTAAGCCTCAGGTACATTTTCAACATCACATTCATGGAAAAAACATTGCACACGGTTTTGTTTGCACTTGTTTTGTCTCTAAAAGGTCGTGAGCCCTGAAGGCAGAAACTTTTCTATTTTGCTTGAAAAGGGTAGTTATTGTTCAAGCATGGTTGCATAATAACAATGATTGCACAGAAGTAAAACCCAGAATTTCTATAAGAATTTCATTTTTATGTCTAGTTTTAGCTTCTGTCGGAGACTTGACGTTTTTGGGTTCCTCAGTCTTCCAAGGGGGACAGGGCACTGCTAAGATGTCAACAGTAAAATATTCAGGCACATGTGAGATTTTTGCTAAGTACCTCATAAGTTCAGGCAGAACCTTAAGGTTATACTGAGCTCTATAAGGTAGGTCTTGGGAAGAAGCTGTTAGGGCAAAGGAGAGTTGGTTACTATCAGGACAGTTTCAGAAACTAGTGGCCTTCACTGAAGCAGAGGAAGAGGGAGTTAAGGGTGTGTGATGCTGGGTGGTGCTTGACTCTGGGGAGCTTCAAATAAACAGCTTGAAAGAAACTTTTAAGAGCAAGTGCTTTTTTTTTGTCTTCATAGGAAGTGCTAAAACTAACACCAAACTGCAAAGCTACCAATTTATCCCTGGAATAATAATAACATCTGTCTTTTATTTAGACCTACTATCTACTAGCCACATATGAATCATTCTATGTATTTCATTTAATATTTACAACAAATCTATAAGAAAGATGTTATAATCCTTATCTTACAGATTTACTGAAACTCAGAGATTAGACAACAAGCTCGAAGTACCACAGCTGGGAAATGGTGATGGGATTTTAAACCGGGCTAGTCCGACCCCAAAGTCTGTACTTTCCTACTGGCTACACATTATTGCAGGAAGCATGTTGGAGATGCATCAAGGACCCTGGAAGTTGCTGCCAGTGGGAGGGAGGATGAAAGGCTTCAGTAAGGCAAGTTGCCGACAGCTGTCATTAACAAGGGTGATGACCTCAGGAGCCAATGCCAGAAGGTGCTTCTGGAAGCCACTAGCAGGGACCACCACATGCAGATGCCCTCAGAGGTGCAGTGCCAGACTGGGAGTCTTACACCAGGGGAGGGGGCTCCTGGCCTCCCTGCCACTCCAGTCCCAGTGCCCCTCGGCCTCTAGGATGAGAAGACAGATCCATGGCCTTTCAAGGTGTTCCTTCTTACAAAGGGCAAATAACAAGGCTTCTCTTTGAGACTTGATAAGGGCTTCAAGAAGAATTAAACTGTAATCTGACCTTCAGATTACAGATTGAGTGTGCAGCCTAAAACATGAGGATTTCCTAAGCAAAAACACCAACCCATAAAACAACAAGGAAACTTGCTGCAAACTTGGGTACTGATCACGGGAGGAGAGGATAAAAAGGCTTGGAAGAAGCAAGCCCTTGGCAAAATAGAAAGGAGTGAGCAAAGAGAGGAAAAAAAGGAAAGAAAAAGAAGCGCTTGGAAATTATATATAAGGATAAATATAAATTAAGAGGCTGATAATATGGGAGAAAAAATTACCTGACTATCAAACTCCTGAAAAATAGAAGAATAATTTCGAGAGAGGAAATTTTCAGACCACCATGGGGATATTAAGTGAGACACCAAGAATGTTCCTTAAGGATGGACATAACTTGTTTAGTGGAGGGTACAACTTGAGGAAATGGGAATACTTAGATCAGTGCGGGACAGGGCTATTGGCTCAAATGCTTAGCACAGGATAGGATTTCCCACAATGCTTCACGCCATGCTTACAGAGCCTGATCAAGCCAGGGCACTGCTACCAATCCCCTCATGGAGGCTGCTCGTTATTTTCTGCTCCCACAACAAGTTCTACAAACATTTTAAGCAGTCAACAAACTTGTGTTTTAAACTCTGTTATGATATTCTTCTTTAGCCAAGGCACCATCTGAGGAAGCAGAGTGAGGCACACACAGAGCCCCATGCCCCCTCCTGCTTGTTGGCTGAATGCGGCATTAACCTGACTTTCTGATGTGCTGGGTAACTGTCCACGGAAAAGACAAGACTTTTGCTTTTGCATTATTACATTATTTGTAATGATGATAGAGTTATACATTTTTTAATTAAAAATACTGAGGCTGGGCCGGGCGCTGTGGCTCACGCCTGTAATCCCAGCACTATGGGAGGCCAAGGCGGGCAGATCACAAGGTCAGGAGATCGAGACCATCCTGGCTAACAAGGTGAAACCCTGTCTCTACTAAAAATAGAAAAAATTTGCTGGGCATGATGGCGGGCGCCTGTAGTCCCAGCTACTCGGGAGCCTGAGGCAGGAAAGTGGCGTGAACCCGGGAGGCAGAGCTGGCAGTGAGCTGAGATCGCCCTACTGCACTCTAGCCTGGGCGACAGAGTGAGACTCCGTCTCAAAAAAAAAAAAAAATACTGACGCTGTAATGTATCAGTACATTAAAGAGTAGCATTTAAAAAGTGTTCCTTATTCTGGCTACTTCACACATTCACATTATTGTCACAATCACAGGGGGAATGCCAAGAGTTGCCTCTATTCAAAAATATTAAAATTGTAGGAATTATTAAAGAAAGTCATGGCCATAGAAAGTATACAAATATAAATGTATTGGTATTCCTGACACTGGAATGAACATCTAATTTAATCTTGCTTGTAGCCTGGCTGTATGATGGCAGAAGAAATAAATAAAAAGAAATACAAAGCAGTACATATGGAAGTGGAGGCAAGACACAAACATGGAAATTCCCCCGATGACATCAAACTGTGTTATTGATCCCACATTCTTGTACAAAGGTGGGGTGTACAGACCCAGAATGGTGACAGGCCTGTGAGCTTACCTTCCTATGGCAAAACAGACCAGGCAAGGAGGGTCTGGCAGCTGTGGGTTATTTATTAACTACTGTGTGTGTTAAAGGAACAGCCCAGAAACCAGAACACAGATAGAAAGGGAAAGACTTCAACCTGAAAGAATCTTTTAAAGAGGAAAACAGTCTCTTCCGTTAGATCAAGTAACTGGAGCTTTCGGATACACTTGAGATATCTTAGCAAGAAAAGAAGAGAACAACAACAAACAGTTGCTCAAGAGTAGCCAAAACCAAGGTGGAAATTAACACTGACCATAAAGCTGACCTTGGCAATGACCATTTTTCCTAACCTCATCATCTCTTCTTACGCACTTAGCTAGGTCAAATATGCCTAACATAGCCCCTGCAGCACAAAGAGTGCTTAATAACTATTTATTGAATTGAAATAAAATGAATACTACCCTTTCCATGAAGCCAACATCAATGAGGCTGAATCATTAAATTCTTTTGCCTCTTAGTTTCTTGATTATCTCCACTATACTGCATCCCACTTCAGCTACTGAATCCCGTTGTCACACCCTGCCCATGAGTACACTACCTCTGAAATTCTCTTTCTGTGCCTCTTGCCTTTCCTGTTAGCTCTTTCACACTTTTCCTGTTGCTCAGCCAGCCATTTTCTCCTGGGAGGTCACTTGCACTCATCACTCACCAGCACTCACAACTGACCCAAATGCTCAAATGGTGAATCACTCCTGTAATCTGCTCCTTCTCATCCTCCACTTAGGACACTGGAGATTTACTTTATACAAGTATTCGCATGAGACTTCAAAGTTCATAACTCACACTTTTGCCTCAGAACGTCAATCTTTCTTTGGTTTTGCTCTGCATTCTGTTCATCTCCCTGAAGTGGCTATCCTAAAACCTTTCCCAATCTAGGCACACCTCCTAATCAGCTCTCAGCAAATGTCTTCACTATTTTGATGAGAGAGGAAAGCATTTCTATCCACTCTGTAGTTGCCTGAGGGCTGAGCTGGGGGGATAGAATTTGATGCAAAGGACACAATATGATTGAAAAAATCTTAAATGTCAGCAACCCATTCTATATATTCATTTTTCACAATGTAGAAAGTAACGAAATGATTCAAAGAATCTACACTTGGTGGCATCTTATTCTACTTAACTTGAGCTATACAGGGTGGGATGAGACATAGAGAACCTAAGACCAAGTGACTGGGTACAGAGATAAGACCAAAAAATTCTATGTGTTGCAGAA
The DNA here is from genome assembly GCF_006542625.1 of Nomascus leucogenys. Lineage (NCBI taxonomy): Eukaryota > Metazoa > Chordata > Mammalia > Primates > Hylobatidae > Nomascus > Nomascus leucogenys. The sequence continues at coordinate 118,542,974 of NC_044383.1, forward strand.
TTCCCTAGAACTTAGAACGAAGAAAATGTTTCAGAATTTGAGGCAAGAAAATCTTAGGGGAAATATATATTTCCCTTCAGTGACTGAAAGAATGAGATCTTTGACAAAACTGTGCCTACCTGCTGACCTCTCTTCACCAGCACCTACACTGAAAACAGATTCAGTTCAGAAAGGGCTTTTTGTGAAAGACACCGAGTATTGGCAAACAAAAATCCGTATGGTTTTGGAGGCTTCAAATAGCCAATTACCTAAACAATAATGCGGGCTGAAAGAAACATATTTTCTTTGCTTGATTCCCCTGTGCTGGGTTGAACAGCATCTCCTGAAAATTCACGTTTACTTTGAACCTCAGAAGGGGACCTTATTTGAAAATAGGGATTTTGCAGATGTAATTGGTTGAGAGGAGATCATACTGGATTAGGGTGGGATCTAAATCCAATGACATGTGTCTTTATGAGAGAAAGGAGAGGGAGATTCAGACACAGATACGTACAGAGAGAAGATGGAGGCATGAAGATGGAGGCAGAGATTGGAGTGATGTTGCCACAAGCCCAGGAATGCCAGAAGCTACCAGAAGCTGGAAGGGGCAAGGAAGGGGAGCTTTTGGAAGGAACCTGGCCCTGCCTATATCTTGATTTCAGACTCCTGATATCCAGAGCTGTGAGAGAATAAATTTCTGCTGTTTGAAGATATCCAGCTTGCAGTCATTTATTACAGCAGCCCTAGGAAATTCATACATCCTCAATTTTCTACCACAAACTAACAATTTGGAGATTTGTACATTTATACCTAGGTCATGATTGTCCCTGTCATTGTGACATGAACTCATCAACTCATCACAAATACACATTTCTCATACATGACCGAAGTTAAATAGGTTTTTTTTATTTACAGCTAAATATATGTGTGTCGTGCTTTAGCTATTAATTTTGGGGGTAAAGCGGGAGAAAGTACCTTTCTTGTCTTGTCTGATTATAATCAGCAATATGTGAGAAACACAGGGAGGTTACTAGCACCCTTTTGAACAATTTTCCTGTACTCATTCTTCCAACTCTACCCATTTAACCCATGGCTCCTTGCTTGTTAAAACATGAGTGGACGAGTGGAACGTAGCTCTTCAAAAACAACTTGTGACTCAATAAATTCAAAACTAAAACAAAAGGAGAGAGGTGATGGGTGTAATCTGTAATGAGCTGGAAATTTTGTAGATTCCCATCACTTTTCTTCCTGCCTGTTCTTGTTCCTGGCACCCAGCTTTATATACCTACCTGAGGCACAAGTTGCGCCCACATAAAAGCCCGTAATCCATCTCTGAAAAAAGTTATCCAGAGGTCAGCTAGCTCCTAAAGTGATGCTGCCTACGGGAACATTTCAGCCACAACTAACCGTGTAGATGGATGAGCATATGATCATGCTGACATGCTCATGTGACAATGGGAGCACAGACGTATCTGCCCCCGCCCCCATGTCTCCTGCCATATCCTCATCCCTAACAGGAATGGCTCTTTTAGCCTGACAATATATCCGAGGTATGAGAGGCAACCAAAATTAACAAGGAAATGGCATCTTTGCACCACAGACACTCCTCTCTGAAGAAGGTAAGTGTGCAACGCAAATCCTGACTTGGTGATGTGGTGTCAAGGGGCCACAGTCAAGGGGCCAGAGCATGAATGGACCTGTCAGCTAAAGCACACCAGGTGATGGCAAGAAGAGATGAAGTGGGAAAGAGATGAAGAAAAGGAAGGAAAAAGAGAAGAAATGAGGATGAGGAGGCTTGTGGGAAATAACTCACCCCTTACTGCAATCCCGAATTCTCATGCGCCTACCATCTTCAAGCACAACCTTGCCCTGCCAGCCACAATTGGTCAGTTCAGGGAAGGGTGCCCAGCCTATCTCGGAACTTTTCAAATGACGAAAAGGAATTCAACCCCCTCTAGAAGCTGAATATGAGCTGTGAGGTTCAGCAACCTCCAGGGATGATGTTTCTCAGCACATGAAAGAAGCCAGCATTCAGTGAGATACCAGAAAGCAAGCACACAGAGAGGTAGCAGAGACAAGATAAGACAGGTTTGGCAGAGTTCGAACACTTCACTGAAGCCGTTCCTGAAACCAGTTGCATCTCTGCCAACTGTGGTTTATTTACTCAAGTTTTCCTCTTAATAAATGAGTTGATACATTCCTTCTTTTTCTGAAACTAGTTCAGCCTGGGTTTCTATTACGTGCAAATAAAAGTCCTGATTAATAATCAAACACAAATAAGTATAAATCATCAATTCATCAATGTGTATGTGCAATCATGCATGTGCTACCTGAAATTTTTTTCTTCACATTGGAACATTGCCACATAAAATACCTTGCTTTTGTTTTACTCTTCCAGTTTATTTACTATTCTTAATTGGACCTGCGTAAGTTAAAAATAGTTACTTCAGTAAATGCCCTTGAAGAGTAATATGTTGGGAGAGAATCACTTCCTCTACTACATACCTCTGCTACATACCAATGTCTTTCTCCCTTGCTTACTGATTTCTGAATTTCCACCTAGGCACTTAGGATTAAGGCTATTTGACTTGATGAAACAGGTAACATGTTATGATTTACAGTTATTTATTTTTAAATATGAATGAATTAGGTCCTTTGGCCAAACACTTCAAGAATACAAAAACAAAACAGAACATTACTTTTAAGACAGTTTATAACACAGCATGCTTAGTGTATATATTGTTGTTTGAATTTTTAATAGATTACTTATGAACTCTAAGGTACCTTCTGTCCCTATATTAGCATATATATTAATTTTCAATTACTTGAGATATTCAATACACCAGAGATCACCTAGAACTTTATGAAAATTTGAAATTAACATATCTATGGCCAGCAAGAAGTAGTTAATTTTAAATTAATACATATATGGCCAGCAAGAAGTAGTAGTGTCCCAGAGGTCCCATCTTGGCTGTGCGACTAACCAGCTGTGGGACATGCCATGAGTAAGTCCCATGATAATAGCTCTGCTTCCAATCCAGCTCTAGTCTGTGTACAGACTAGATGAATATATACATTCATTTAATCCTCAAAGCAACCTTATGTGTTTAGGTAAAAGAATTATTCCACATTTTACAGATACAGAAAATGAAGCACACATAAGTTAAGAAACTTGCCCAAGTGTCACAGCCCAGATTTGACTCTGGTGGTCTGGATCAAGAATGTGCTCCTAACCACCACGTGATATACTTGTATCTTTATTAGCAGGGTCATGGATGGGACAGCATCAGTGCTGTACCAAGAACACTTCAGATCCCTGGAGCCTTTTCTGTGCACCCACCACTAGGTTCTGTTCTAGGTTCCTCATTTCTAATCACTTGCATCTGCAACTTTCCTCAGAGGACTATCTTGCAGAGAACTAGTGCCACAAAATATACATTCCCCTGGGGCAGGTGAAAGGTATGGAGATGGGGATGTCCAGCAACCTTGCCCAGATGGGACACGTTCTCCAGGGGTTTGGGTTGAGGCTGGAACTGCAATGAAATCACACTCTTGCTCAGCTTCTTCTTCCCTAGCCTTACTCTCCCCACCAGCCAACCCCCGACCCAGTGTTTTCTCCTGGCACTTCCTTAGTAAATCGATTGCACATAAATCCACGTCTCAAGGGGATACATTTCAAATAAGACAAGCAGCATAATGGTGGAACATTTTTTTGGAACACATTTTATTGGGTTTGATTCTTGGTTTATTATTTTCTATCTCTATTTCTTTGTTGTTTAACTTCTCACTAACTCAGTTCCTTTAGCAGTAAATTAGTGATAATGAGGCTTACTTATAAGATTATTTAAGCATTCAATGGCTGGTCCATGTGAAGCAACAGATACCTTGTAAGTGCTCAAACAATAGTACTAGTATTACTATCTTAAGTTGGATCCCGAGTTTTTAAATGCAATTTTAACATTTTACACTCACAGACAAGTAAATCTATACAAGTAATCCATTCACAAGTTCCAATATTTCAAAATTTTAAGGCTTGTATGTCACAAATAGGCAAAAATATTTCTGTAAATATTAATGTTATTGCAAACTATGTAATCATGAAATATATATTGGTGAGTGCCATCTCAATATATTAAGGATTTGATTTTCTAATTTTTATGTATAAGACTTAGCTATATTTTCTCTACAGAGATCTTTTTCTGAAATATGGCATCCCTCTTTTCTCAAAGGAAACTTATTTACATTCACTCATGTATGTTTATATATAGTTTTAAGTATAAATTTTCCTTATCACTTTGATTTAAAAATGTTTTCTTTCAAGAGATGTTCCTATGAATGAATGAATGTTCATTCTTGGACTCAACTGACAACTCCCCACCCACCAACAAAAGCCCCACCTACATCTACATACTATGTGCTCTTTGTTAGGTGCCAAGGGAGGAAATAATGATGCATCACACATGAATCTGACAGTCTTATGGATCAAATTCTAGAACAGCAGAGAAGCTAAAGCTAGAGAATAATCATTTTCTGTTGCTTTCCAGCATCAATTCCTCAATATTTTCCTATCAGGAATCCTGAACTTCTGAGCTACATCTTTTGGCTAAGAATGATCGCCAGCTTCCTTGGGTGGCCTAAACCCACTTATGTAATCCCATCCTTGATAGGAGCTGAAATTGATCCAATCACAAGGAATCTGTAGACTTTTACATGGTAGCTAAAAGCTATCCTCTCCTTTCCCCTGGATGTGAAACAGAAACTGTGTTACATCAGAAATCTATGCTGCCATTTCTCTACCATGAGGCAAAATAGCCTAAGGATGAAGGCAATACAATATTAAGGGCAAGCTCAAAATGAAGCTACAGCTCTTTTTTTTTTTTTTTTTTTTCTGTGATGGAGTCTCACTCTGTCACCCAGGCTAGAGTGCAGTGGTATGATCTCAGCTCACTGCAAACTCTGCTTGCCGGGTTCAAGTAATTCTCCTGGCTCAGCCTACCGAGTAGCTGGGATTACAGGCACGCACCACCACACCTGGATAATTTTTGTATTTTTAGTAGAGATGGGGTTTCACCATGTTGGCCAGGCTGGTCTCAAACTGGCTGGTCTCAAACTCCTGACCTCGTGATCCACCTGCCTCAGCCTCTCAAAGTGTTGGGATTACAGGTGTGAGCCACCGCGCCCAGCCAAAGCTACAGCTCTTGAAATATCATGAACCTCTAGGCTAAGGGATTTGCTTCAAATAAATCTAAGCAACATTCAATTGAAATAAAAATGGGTTTGATGATGATAATAACTGTCAATGACAATTATTTTCTTCAATCACCCTTTATTTGTTTCTTCCCGTCTTCAGACAAGCAATGAAGGTTGAGTGACTACTCAAATCTGGATTAACCCATTTCTTGTTTGCTCTGAGAAATGAGCACTGGCAGCAAGCAACACTTTCTTTTTTTTTTTTCTAAATGGGAAATAGGTTAAGGTGGGAATTTTAATTTGGCAATCTGGAAAAATATACATATAAAACAAAGCATTCCCAAAATAACTAATAGCTAAGCCTGGTTCTATAATGTGCTTGAAAAACACTTTTTTAAGAGAACAATGAGTATTTAGAACACGCTAAAACAACAAGACTCATTTCCCATTTTTCATCTTCAAAGTGTCCTTTAAGTTGCTTTTTAGTCATAGCTATCATCCTAATCCACATCTCTCATTAATCCTATAGGAATTATAACAATAGTCATCTACTTATCTTCTTGGATGTTGCTATTGGTCTGAATGTGTCCCCCAAAAATTCTTATGTTGAAATTTAATCATCAATGTGATAGTATTAAGAGGTAGGGTCTTTAAGAGGTGATTACATGGATGGGATTAAGTCTATTACAAAAGGGTTTGAAAGACTGGGTTCATTCTCATGCCCTTCTACTTTCTACCATGTGAGGACACAGCAACAAGGTGCCATCTTGGAATCAGACAATAGCTTTCACCAGACAGCAGACACCAATGACAGTGCCTTGACCTTGAACTTCCCAGCCTCCAGAACTGTAAGAAATACATTTGTGCTCTTTATACATTACCCAGTCTAAAGTACTTTGTTATAGCAACACAGACTAAGACATGTTTAGTAACTTGCCTTTTGGAGAACACTCTATATCCCAAGCAGATGATCTTCCCAAATTGCACTTTTCACCTTGTTAATCTGACCAATCATATTCAATGGCTCCACACTGCCCATCCTGTAGCTGATAAAGTCAGTACTTCTTTTTCTGACATTCAGGGCCCACTGTCATTAGCTGCATGTTATGCCCATGGTCCCATATGCATGAATTCCAGTCATAGAAATCCCTTCCCTTCATGCACTATGTTCATTCTTACACTCATGATTTCATTCATGCTGTTTTCCCCATCCAATAAGTCCCCCTTATGCAACTTTGCTTATTTAAATCCTATTCATTTTTGAAAGCTCAAGTTTTGTTTTCCCTGGATGCTTATGTGATTATTTTGGCTCACATTTGCCCTGTTGCTCAGAATTTCTTTCAGGAGGCAGTACTATGTGGTAGCTTAAAGCCAAAGACTTGGTTTGGAATCCAAGGTCTGCCCCTTACTAGTTGTGTGACCTGAGGCAAATTACTTAACCTTACTGAAACTCAGTTACTTTAGTTATAATATAGAAATACAAATCAGCTTTTTTTTTCTTTGAGATGGAGTCTAGCTCTGTTGCCCAAGCTGGAGTTCAGTGGCGTGATCTCGGCTCACTGCAAACTCCGCCTCCCGGATTCAAGCGATTCTCCTGCCTCAGCCTCTCAAGTAGCTGGGATTACAGGCACTTGCCACAACACCCAGCTAACTTTGTATTTTTAGTAGAGATGGGGTTTCACCATGTTGGCCAGGCTGGTCTCAAACTCCTGACCTCATGATCTGCCTGCCTCAGCCTCCCAAAGTGCCAGGATTACAGGCGTGAGCCACCACGCCTGGCCCAAATCAACTTCTAATCTATTATAAAAACTAAAGGAGAAACGTGTCTAGCCCATAATTTGTTGTAAACGTTAGTTTAAAACTATACTCAGTTCTGTACAATTTATCACATACATAACTTTTTTACTGAATGCAATTATTTCATATGCAAATTTTTTTCTCCTTAGTTGGAGTAACAATTCATTGTTTTACTACTTGCTGCCAATTCATTATATGGGGCTGACTTTTTTAAAGCCTTTGTTATTTGTGTATGAGTGTCTGTGTGTATGTAATTAAGAAAACATAACATGAAGATTAGATCTTGCTATTCTTTGACATGCTGTTGTATACATCTCTATAGGTATGAGTTGTTTTTAAATGATACATGAATTGTTTTTTAGTTTAACCTGTATTTCAGATTCCAGAATTTCATAGAGTCAAATGCATACACAGTTCATACAGAGTAGATATATATTATTTTGCTTTTTTATGATGCAGAAAAAATGATTCAGAGAACTTTTCCAATAGCTTTTTGGTGGTTTCGTTTGTTTCTTTCGGTCAATACATGCGCTTCAATTCAGCAATACATCAAAGGGGTGAGTATATCTGAATTTCTGCCAGCCCTATGCAGGATAGATAGATGCACATGGACCAACATGTTTCATGGAGGATGAAAAACTGCAGAAATGGGCAATATACAGGAACATAACTCCACATCACAGAACAACAAGGGAGACAGAACTACGCAGTAAAAAAATGCTTGAATACTAGAACTACGCAGTAAAAAAATGCTTGAATACTACAACTTTATTTTATGTGACCCATCCTCCTATCCTGGGGAAGTAAAGATTAACAGAAGAAATTCAAAGCAACATTAAACTAAGGAAAGGTAAGTAAACATTAAATTATCAAAATAATGGAGAAATTATTTGCAACACTTATATCAAACAAAAGGCTTAATTCCCTTAATATAAAAAGTTCTGATAAAACAAGTCAAAAAACAAAATTGTGAAAATGGGCAAAATACATGAATCAAAACTTCATGGAAGTCTGGGCACGGTGGCTCATGCCTGTAATCCCATCACTTTGGGAGACTGAGGTGGGTGGATCACCTGAGGTCGGGAGTTCAAGACCAGCCTGGCTAACATGGTAAAACCCTGTTTCTACTAAAAATACAAAAATTAGCTGGGCATGGTGGTGCACACCTGTAATACCAGCTACTCAGGAGGCTGAGGCAGGAGAGTCACTTGAACCCAGGAGGCGGAGATTGCAGTGAGCTGAAATTGCACCACTGCACTCCAGCCTAGTCAACAGAGTGAGACCCTGTATCAAAAAAATAAATAAATAAAAGTCCATGGAAAAGAGATCCACATGGTTACAAACAGAGAAAAAGGTATTAAATAAATATATGGAATTCAATATACTGAAATGAAAACAACGACATACCTATCAGATTGGCAATATTCACCTATCAGTATGGCAACATTTAAAAAGTCTGTCAATAGTCAATTTGAATAGAAAGAATATAAAAAAAAGCATAAAACCGGAAATAATTTAATATTGTTATTAAATTATATTAAATTCAGATATTCATACAATAATAAAATGGATCTCTACATACTGAAGGGGAACATTTTTCAAAAGGTACTGTCAAATGTTAAAAGCAAGTGTCAAAATACGTAGTGTAATCCTATCAGGATCTAAAAGTTAAAACAAGAAAGTTATATATACATATAAGATATATGAAGTTTTTTCTATATCTATTAAGAGAAAGGAATGAAAACAGAAACAGAAATAGACATAAAGGTATTGATTTCATATGTATAGACAATTTCAGAAAAACACAAGAAAATATTAATGATGGCTTTATAAGCAGTGACACTTGAGTAGTATTAATAGAAGTTAGGGCATTTTACTTTTCACTTTACAATCTTTTATATTTGAGTTTTTACAGTGAGCAAATATTACTTTTACAGTGTATTTTTAAAAATTCTGGTTTCATTGCTTACTAACTGAATGGCCCATGACAACTTAATTAACTGTATGAGTCTCTGTCTCCTACCACACAAGGTGATCATGAGGATTGCATGAGATAAAAAATTCCACACAGGAGAAGAAAGTCTTCTTAGTAAATGACCTGAGGTCAGCTGGTTATTCATATGGGGGAAAAAATCAATCTTGACTCTGATAGCGGCAGGAAGCAGACAAATTCCTAGGCAGATAGGGGCGGGTCCCTGGTGAAACCTGACCTTCAAACTAAAGACAATTTAAAGCCTGAAAACCAAGCCACAAGTCTTGGATAAATCCACGGACTGGATTGAGAACCTCTGTTCCCATTTGGCGCACTTTCCCTTGATTGATCCCCACCCTTCACCTATTTTACACATATCTACCCTTCCCTAATTGGTGTTTTACACTGTTGTACCACCTTTGAGTGGGGTCTTTATTTTAGCCTTTTTTGCATACTCATAAACCAATCCACACACATTCTCCTATTCCAAACCCATAAAAGTCCCAGACTCAGCCACACTGGGGAACTGACCACCTTTGAGTCAGGAGCACTACCCGACTTTGGGTAAATGAGCTGCCCAACTCATGTCTCACTCTCTGCTGAAAGCTGTTTCATCACTCAGTAAAACTCTCCACCCTGCTGACTCTTCAGTTGTCCAAGTAATCTCATTCTTCTTGGACACAGGACAAAAGCCTGGGACCTGCCAAACAGCAGGTGCAAAAGGAGCTGTAACACAGCTGTCCCGTGTGATAGGAAGCAGCAACAGGGCCAGGCCAACCCAGGGGCCACGGTCCAGAGTGGGGCAATGGGAACAAATGAGCAGAGGTTCCATCGGCCACGGAATTTTCTGGCTTGCGAAGCGGCATCGAAAAACATCTTGTATCATTTCCTACCCCACACTATAAACTATAAAGTGTCAATTCCAGGTAAATTTTAGGTTTAAATGTAAAAGCCTAAAATAATATTTGTAGTAGATAACATAGAAAAATACTATCATGTTGTTGGATTCAGTGTTATAGTGTTTTTGAGAATTTCTGTGTCTACGTTTATGAGGAATAATGGTCTGTACGTTCTTTTTTGTGATGATTTTGTCTGGCTATATTATCTGCTTAATGCTGGCCTCATAAAGTAAATTGGTAAGTGTTTCTTCCTCTTCTAAAAAAAAAATAGAAAAGAAAAGAATTCCATACAGTGCAGGGTATATATAAAGCATTTATCCTATTAGTTCTCGAAATGTTAGTTCTCATAATCCCCATCCATTATCTGTCTATAATATTTCCTTGAAAATTACATTCATTTTATATTTGTGGTAAGCTATCATACTTAATTAGATAATAGTCTCCAAAAGCCTTTGAAAATATTTACTTCCCTATTACTGAGTCAATGCAACATAATTTATCTCCTCTTATATTTTAACGTAAAATTTGTATTTAGAGTAATAACTGACTAGGAAGGATTTTGAGCTGGGTTTCTAGAAAAACAGAGTTTTCTTCTGTAAACCCAATTATATCCTCTGAGTTTTTAGGCCTTTAGAATAATTAAAGGAGTCTTTTTTTTTTTTTTTTACCTAAATCTGCTGTCAAGATTGACAGACCAAATGACAGATGCCAGTACGTGTGGCTTTAACTCCAACCAGTCACATCTCCTGATGAGGGGATCCCAGCAAAGATACCAAGACCCTTCTTTGGTTCTGTATCAAACATTTTCTGTTTCTCTGGATTATATTTTGCTTTTTTGGTCTCCTTTGAAATTATAGCTGTGGGTCTGTTTTTTTGTTGTTGTGTTGTTGTTGCGGGGGGCGGGGGGATTGTTTTAAATGATTTCAAGGCCTAATAATTCTATCCAAGAAAGGGCAGAACTTAATTACTAACACATGATTCTCATGATAAAATACCAGAGCCCAAATTAGAAGAAAGAAAAAAACTTAGGTTTTTACTTTGTAAAATATAACTTACATATAAAAATAACCAATTTAAATATGCATGTCTTTAAACTAACTTCCTTTTAATAAAAGTTTTCATATCCTGAAACTTCTAGTACCGTGTTTATATGTAATTTGTCATGGTTTTGGCAATTTTAAATAAAGTATATTATTTTAGCACTTATTCATCATAATTTAAGGATTTTATTTAATGAAGAAATGTAATAAATGGCCCATCTTTTTTTTCTAGGAGCAGGGAAATAACATCAATGACATTTTTTATTTCTCTGAGCATAGTCTAAAGGCTAAATCTAATTGTAGGCAATACAAATTAATAATATTGCTTCATGTAGAATTCTATGTTGGTTTTTATCCAAAGGTCTAGAATTCACTGGCATTTTAAATGCCTGCAAAGTAAGTTCTGTTCTATCTGGTAAAGAAAGTAGGATAAATTTATGATAAGTGGTCTCTAAGATACAAAATAAATTTGCTTTAGAACCTATAATAAGTCCAGGTCTTTAAATCATATTTTTTTGCCCCTTCCATGAACTATCTACAAGTAGCACAGCAGAGCTGTATTTTGATTAACTAGATGCATAATCCACAGTGCCACCCATTCAAAATGCATTTGTCCCACAAACAAAATAAATTTTTTGAACATTGTTTACAACTTCCCATTATTGGCTTGAGTCTAGATTCGAGTCACTCATCCAACAAGCATTTACTAAACACTATAAGAAACTGTACCCAAGGCTGCAGATCTAAGGCACAATTAGATCAATTGTCAAGGAGTTAAAAGTTTTATGGTCAGGTAAAAGATAAATTCCACTAACAAAGGGTGCTAATATATCAATAATAGCTATCATTTGTGAGTGTTTATATGTACCAAGGACATTACACAAGTTATCACATTTAATCTTTATACGACACTGAGACTGGTATTACTGTCTTCATTTTGCAACCAAGAAAATTGAGGCACAATTAAGTAAACTGAAGAAATTAACACGTACTCTTAGTGGCAGGCTTAGAGTTGCACCCTGGTCCAACTGGTTTAAGTCTCATTCTCCACATGACTGATTGTCTACCTTTCTTGTCTGTACAGGATACAGTGGAGATACAAGGGAGGGAGCTATGGTCAGAAAAGGAATTAAAATAAGGTCCAAATAATTTTGTACTTTAATTTTGTAGGACTGTTTCAAAATGTCATTTGGGCTGGGTGTAGTGGCTCACACCTGTAATCCCAGCACTTTGGGAGGCCGAGGCAGACAGATCACTTGAGGTCAGAAGTTAAGAGACCAGCCTGGCCAACACAGTGAAACCCCGTCTCTACTAAAAATACAAAAATTAGCCAGGTGTGTTGGCGGGTGCCTGTAATCCCAGCTACTTGAGAGGCTGAAGCAGGAGAATTGCTTGAACTCCGAAGGTGGAGGTTGTAGTGAGCCGAGGTTGTAGTGAGCCAAGGTTGTACCACTGCACTCCAGCCTGTGTGATAGAGTGTGACCCTGTCTCAAAAAAAAAAATTATTTGATTTATTTTATGGAGTGTTGCCCTCTAGTTGGAAAAGGGATAACAAAAATATTTAAAAGACTATGCTTAACTTCTTGCAGAATTTGTGGTGAACCATTGCTACCATGAAGAAATACAGTCTTTTATAAGTCATAAAAGTTAAACAAATAAATGAATAGGAGTGGATGACTTTTTCAGTTCTCCCTCTTCTCTTTTTTTTTTTTCTTATTCTCCATGTGTTTGAACATGAGGCCCCCATTCAAAAAGTTCTCATTTATAGAATAGTTCCATGAAAAAGAGAAAACAAAGTAAACTCAGGCTATGGCTGCGTTAAATAAACACTGGCCTTCATGTCCGTGGGTGAATCTCCATCGTAGGCAGATACCCCCGACTCCAGGAAGTCTGTTTATCTTAGTAAAGAGGTTCACACTGAACTTACTTTTTCAAAGGTCCTAAATCTCCTGTTGCTTTCTAGATACTGCATAAAAAAGTATTTTCCTATAGATATAGGTTTCTTGAGAGGAAGGCAACTGTCTTATTAATCTTTGGGTTTATTTGATTGCCTGCATTTTATTTAATTTGCAGTCAACAGAAAAAATAATGTAACATCATTCATATAACAACCACCCAGGATTCTGTCACTTTTACTTTGCTATTTATCTTCACCCTGACTTAATCCAGTACATTTCAGTGCACTTCAGTGTTACCACTAAGTACTCAAATGTTGAAGTGACCTGCCAAACTCAAAGATCAAGGTGGGTCCCAAGGACAAATGCTGGGGTCATTAGTCTTAACAAATCTGATTTGTTTTTCTCCCTAAACTTGTCAACATCTCCTTTAAGTTAAGCCTAAAATAACTTTTGCAATTAATGCTTTTTATCAGAGTTTAAATATTCTCAGGTATGCAGCCATAAAAACTACATTAAAATGGATGTACATATGAAGAAAACATATAAAATACATGGGTGATTTATTCCATATTGTATAAAAACCACACTTAATCTAAATGTTGTAATTCACAACCCGCATAAGTTTTCAAAGAAAAATTTACAGTTTCAAGAATGTGGCCAATCTCTTTTCTTGGCAGATAAAGGAAGAACTCTAACAAAAGATCATATAAATCAAGTTATGATAATGGTTCCAAAAAGACTGCATTGTCTTCACTCCCTGCTAAACCAGCATTTCTTTTTGGATTTTTACCAAAGTCCTAACACCTAACATCAAAGAAGGTGCCAAGTCTTTCATCTTCTACCTCCACAGTAACCCTTGTGTGTATTCTCTCCTTATTTATTTTTATTTTATTTTTTATTTTTCCAAGGGTTATGGGGGCACAGGTAGTATTTGATTACATAAGTAAGTTCTTTAGTGGTGATTTGTGAGATTTTGGTGCACCCATCACCTGAGCAGTATACACTGCACCCTATTTGTAGTCTTTTATCCCTTGTCCACCCCCACCCTTTCCCCCAAGTCCCAAAGTCCATTGTATCATTCTTATGCCTTTGCATCCTCATAGCTTAGCTCCTACATATCAGTGAGAACATACAATATTTGGACTTCCATTCCTGAGTTACTTGACTTAGAATAATAGTCTCCAGTCTCATCCAGGTTGCTACAAGTGCTGATAATCCATTCCTTTTTATGGCTTAGAAGTATTCCATCATATATATATAGATATATTCCATCATATATATATATATAGATATATTCATATATATATACCACAGTTTCTTTATCCACTCATTGATTGATGGGCATTTGGGTTGGATCCATGATTTTGCAATTGCGAAATGTGCTGCTATAAACATGCGTGGGCAAATACCTTTTTCGTATGACTTGCTTTCCTCTGGGTAGATACCCAGTAGTGACATTGCCAGATCAAATGGTAGTTCTACTTTTAGTTCTTTAAGGAATCTCCACACTGTTTGCCATAGTGGCCTTACTAGTTTACATTCCCACCAGCAGTGTAGAAGTGTTCCCTGATCACCGCATCCACACCAACATCTCCTGTTTTTTGATTTTTTGATTATGGCCATTCTTGCAGGAGTAAGGTGGTATTGCATTGTGGTTTTGATTTGCATTTCCCTGATCATTAGTGATACTGAGTATTTTTTCAAATGCTTGTTGGCTATTTGTGTATCTTCCTTTGAGAATTGTCTAGTCATGTCCTTAGCCTACTTTTTGATGGGATTGCTTGTCTGTTTGTTTTCTTACTGATTTGAGTTTGTTGCCGATTCTGGTTATTAGTCCTTTGTCAGACATATAGATTGTGAAAATTTTCCCCCACTCTGTGGGTTGTCTGTTTACTCTGCTGACTGTTCCTTTTGAGGTGCAAAAGCTCTTTAGTTTAATTAGGTCCCAACTATTTATCTTTGTTTTTATTGCATTTGCTTTTGGGTTCTTGGTCATGAAATCCTTGCCTAAGCCAATGTCTAGAAAAGTTTTTCCAATGTTATCTTCTAGAATTTTTATAGCTTCAGGTCTTAGACTTAAGTCTTTAATCCATCTTGAATTAATTTTTCTATAAGGTGAGAGATGAGGATCCAGTTTCACTCTCCTACATGTGGCTAGCTTATTATCTCAGCACCATTTGTTGAAAAGGGTGTCTTTTACCCACTTTATGTCTTTGTTTGCTTTGTCGAAGAACAGTTGGCTGTAAGTATTTGGGTTTATTTCTGTGTTCTCTATTCTGTTCCATTGGTCTGTGTGCCTATTTTTATACCAGTACCATGCTGTTTTGGTGACTATGGTCTTTTAGTTTGAAACCAAGTAGTGTGATGCCTCCAGGTTTGTTCTTTTTGCTTAGTCTTGCTTTGGCTATGCAGGCTCTTTTTTGGTTCCATATGGATTTTAGAATTGTTTTTTCTAATTCTGTGAAGAATGAATGATGGTGGTATTTTGATGGGGACTGAATTGAATTTGTAGATTGCTTTTGACAGTACGGTCGTTTTCACAATATTGATTCTACCCATCCATGAGCATGGGATGTGTTTCCATTTGTTTGTGTCATCTATGATTTCTTTCAGCAGTGTTTTGTAGTTTTCCTTATAGAGGTCTTTGGCCTCTTTGGTTAGGTATATTCCTAAGGTTTTTTGTTTTGTTTTGTTTTTGTTTGTTTGTTTGTTTGCACCTATTGTAAAAGGGGTTGAATTCTTGATTTTATTCTCTGCTTGGTCACTGTTGAGGTATAGAAGAGCTACTGATTTGTGTACATTAATCTTGTATCCAGAAACTTTGCCGAATTCTTTTATCAGTTCTAGGAGCTTTCTGGAGGAGTCTTTGGGATTTTCAAGGTAAATGATATCAACAGCAAACAGGGACAGTTTGACTTTCTCTTTACTGATTTGGATGCCCTTTATTTCTTTCTCTTGTCTGATTGCTCTGGCTAGGACTTCCAGTACTATGCTGAAGAGGAGTGGTGAGATTGGGCATCCTTGTCTTGTTCCAGTTCTCAGAGGGGATGCTTGCAACTTTTCCCCATTCATTATTAAGCTGGTTGTGGGTTTGTCATAGATGGTTTTTATTATATTGAGGTATGTTCCTTGTATGCCGACTTTGCTAAGAGTTTTAATCATAAAGGGATGCCAGATTTTGTTGGATGCTTTTTCTGCATCTATTGAGATGATCAGGTGATTTTTGTTTTTAATTCTGTTTATGTGCTGTATCACATTTATTGACTTGCCTATGTTTAACCATTCCTGCATCCCTGGTATGAAACTCACTTGATCATGGTAGATTATCTTTTTGATATGTTGTTGGATTTGGTTAGCTAGCATTTTGTTAGGGATTTTAGCATCTAAGTTCATCGGGCATATCAGTCAGTAGTTTTCTCTTCTGGTTATGTCCTTCTCTGGTTTTGGTATTAGGGTGATGCTGGTTTCATAGAATGAATTAGGGAGGGTTCCCTCTTTCTCTATCTTGTGGAATAATGTCAAAAAGATTGGTACCAATTCTTCTTTGAATGCCTGGTAGAATTCTGCTGTGAATCCGTCTGGCCCCAGACTTTTTTATTGTTGGTAATTTTTTAATTACCCTTTCAATCTCGCTGCTTGCTACTGGTCTGTTCAAGGTATCTAATTTTTACTGATTTAAGCTAGGAGGGTTGTATTTTTCCAGAAATTTATCCATCTCTTCTAGGTTTTCTAGTTTATGTGTATAAAGGTGTTCATAGTAGCCTTGAATGATCTTTTGTGTTTCAGTTATCAGTTGTAATATCTCCCATTCTGTTTCTTAATGAGGTTATTTGGATTTTCTCTCTTCTTTTCTAGGTTAATCTTGTTAATAGTCTATCAACTTTATCTTTTCAAAGAATCAGCTTTTTGTTTCATTAATGTTTTGTATTGTTTTTTGTTTGTTTGTTTCCATTTCTTTTAGTTCAGCTCTGATCTGGGTTATTTCCTTTCTTCTGCTGGGTTTCGGTTTGGTTTGTTCTTGTTTCTCTAGTTCCTTGAAGTGTGACCTTAGAATGTCAGTTTGTGCTCTTTCAGTCCTTTCGATGTAGGCATTTAGGGCTATGAACCTTCCTCTTAACACCACCTTTGCTGTATCCCACAGATTTTGATAAGTTGTGTCATTATTGTCGTTCAGTTCAAAGAATTTTTTAATTTCTATCTTGATTTCATTTTTGACCCAATGCTCACTCAGGAGCAGGTTATTTAATTTCCATGTATTTGCATAGTTTTGATGGTTCTGTTTAGAGTTGATTTCTAGTTTTATTCCACTGTAGTCTGAGAAAGTGCTTGATATAATTTCAATTTTCTTAAATTTACTGAGGCTTGTTTTATGGCCTATCACATGTCCTATCTTGGAGAAGTTTCCATGCACTGTTGAAAAGAATGTGCATTCTGCAGTTGTTGGATGAAATGTTCTGTATATATCTGTTAAGTCCATTTGTTCCATGGTATAGTTTTAATCCATTGTTTGTTTGTTGACTTTCTGTCTTGATGACCTGTCTAGTGCTATCAGTGGAGTATTGAAGTCCCTTATTACTATTGTGTTGCTGTCTATCTCATTTCTTAGTTCTATTAGTAATCGTTTTATAATTTTGAGAGCTCCAATGTTAGGTGCATATATGTTTAGGATTGTGATATTTTCCTGCTGGAGAAGGCCTTTTAATGTTATTTAATATCCCTCTTTTTCTCTTTTAACTGCTGTTGCTTGTTGTTTTAAAGTCTGTTTTGTCTGATGTAAGAATAGCTACCCCTGCTTGCTTTTGACATCCATTTGCATGAAATGCCTTTTTCCACCCCTTTACTTTAAGTTTATGTGAGTCCTTATGTTGTAAGGTGAGTCTCCTGAAGGCAGCAGATAGTTGATTGGTAAGTTCTTATCCATTCTGCGTTCTATATCTTTTAAGTGGAGCACTTAGGCGATTTACATTCAATGTAGTATTGAGATGTAAGGTATCATTGCATTCATTGTGCTATTTGTTGCCAGTGAACCTTGGATATTTTGTTTTTTGTTTTTGCTTTTTAAATTGTATTTTTGTTTTATAGGTCCTATGTGATTTATGCTTTAAAGAGGTTGTATTTTGATGTGTTTCTGGATTTGTTTCAAGATTTAGAGCTCCTTATAGCAGCTCTTGTGGTGCTTCCTTAGTAGTGGCGAATTCTCTCAGCATTTGTTTGTCTAAAAAAGACTGTATCTTTCCTTCATACACGATGCTTAGTTTCACTGGATACAAAACTCTTGGCTGATAATTGTTTTGTTTGAGGATTCTGAAGATAAGGCCTCAATTCCTTCTCGCTTGTAGGGTTTCTGCTGAGAAATCTGCTGTTAATCTCGTAGGTTTTCCTTTATAAGTTAACTGGTGCTTTTGTCTCATAGGTCTCAAGCTTCTTTCCTTCATCTTAACTTTAGATAAACTGATGATGATGTGCCTAGGTGATTATCTTTCTGTGATGAATTTCCCAGATCTTCTTTGTGCTTCTTGTATTTGGATGTCAAGGTCTCTAGCTAGGCCAAGGAAGTTTTCCTTGATTATCTCCCCAAATATGTTTTCCAAACTTTTAGATTCCTTTTCTTCCTCAGGAATACCTCTTCCTTATTCTTAGGTTTGGTCATTTACCATAATTCCAGACTTCTTGGAGGCCTTGTTTATATTTTCTTATTTTTTCTTTGTCTTTGTTGGATTGGGTTAATTTGAAGACCTTGTCTTTGAGCTCAGAATTTCTTTCTTCTACTTGTTCAATTCTATTGCTGAGACTTTCCAGAACATTTTGCATTTCTATAAGAGTGTCCAAGGTTTCCTGAAGTTTTGATTGTTTGTTCTTCAAGCAATCTATTTCCTTAAATATTTCTCCCTTCACTTCTTGTATTGTTTTTCGGATTTCCTTGCCTTTCTCTGGTGTCTCCCTGATTAGCTTAATAAGTAACCTCCTGAATTTTTCTTCAGGTTAATCAGGGATTTCTTCTTGGTTTGGATTGATTGCTGGTGAGCTAGTGTGATTTTTTGGGACTGTTAAAGAGCCTTGTTTTGTCTTATTACCAGAGTTGGTTTTCTGGTTCCTTCTCATTTGGGTAGGCTCTGTCAGAGGAAAAGTCTACGGGTGAAGGCTATTGTTCAGATTATTTTGTCCCAGGGGATGTTCCCTTAACATAGTACTCTCCCCCTTTTTCTATGGATGTGGCTTCCTGTGAGATAAGCTGCAGTGATTGTTATCTCTCTTCTGGGTGTAGCCACCCAGCAAGTCTACCAGGCTCCAGGCTGGTACTGGGGTTTGTCTGCACAGAGCCCTGTGATGTGAACTGTCTATGGGCCTCTCAGCCATTGATACCAGCACCTGTTCCAGTGGAGGTGGCAGGGAGGTGAAATGAGCCCTGTGAGGGTTCTTACCTTTGGTGATTTAATGTTCTATTTTTGTGCTGGTTGGCCTCCTGCCAGGAGGTGGCACTTTCCAGACAGCATCAGCTGTGGTGGTATGAAGAGGTGGTGGGCGGGGCCCTAGAACTCCCAAGGGTATATAGCCTTTGTCTTCAGCTACCAGGGTGGGTAGGGAAGGCCTATCAGGTGGGGGCAGGGCTAGGTGTGTCTGAGCTCAGACTCTCCTTGGAAGGGTCTTGCTGCAGCTGCTGTGGGGAATGGGGGTGAGGTTCCCAGGTCAATGGAGTCATCTACCTAGGAGGATCATGGCTGCTTCTGCTGAGTCATGCAGGTTGCCAAGGAAGTGAGGGAAAACCAAGAGTCACAGGCCTCACTCAGCTCCCACACAATCCGAAGGGCAAGTCTCCCTCCCACCGTGCCCCTCCCCCAACATCCTGTTTCCAGGCAGTAGATGAGCAGGGCTTGAGAACTTGCCCCAGACTAGCCACTTCCCAGGTGCAAAAGAAAAGGGATTTGTTTCTTCCCTCACCTGTGGAGTCTGCACACCAGATTCCTGCCCTCCCCAGGGTTCTGGCCAGGAGGCTTCTTGCTGGGTTCAAATTGTTACAAAGTTCAGCTGGGGACTTCCTTCTCCCTGTGGCATTTTACCCTGTGCCTCTGATCACCCTCCCAAAGGATCCCTGTGGTACCAAGCAGGGATGGCATGCTTAGGGACCCAGTGAGCTCCCAGGTCCTTTCCCGCTGCTTCCTCTATCCCTGTATTTTGCTTGGCTCTCTAAATTGACTCAACTCCAGGTAAGGTCGGAAAGTTCTCCCACAAACTAGACCTTCAGGGGTTGGAGTCTATCACCATTCTCTGGTATGTAGGCTGGGACTTCTTCTTATGGCAGGAGTAATGGCGTGCTAATCCCAAACCAAGCCTCAAGTGGCCTTACAGTTTCTAATCCCTCTTTTGGAACTTTGCCATCACCATTTGAACAAGCCCAGTCTAGACTTCTAGAGAACAAGATACTATAAAGGAGAGCCCACTTGTTCAGCTGAGGCCTCCTAGACCTGCTTACAACGAGCTGACTCCCAACCAGAAGAGAGAGCCCAGGCACTATTAGAAAGCTGCATACCCAACCCAAGCTGGTTACATACCTGTTTGTAGCCCAGCTACAAACAGAAGAACCATCAAGCTGACTTGTAAACTACAACATGTGCTTCTTCATTTAAAGCTTATTTAAAGCTGTTGAACTTTGGGTTTGTTTGGTTCACAGAAATAGCTAACCAATAAAAATGAATAAAAAATTCTGGTATGTTCAGAAAATGAAATTCAAAGATGAAAATGAACACATTATTTTCTACAAACAACATGGCCAACTTGCACATCCTGTTGAGCAAAAAAAGCCAGACACAGAAGAACACTAGTGTTTCTGTCTATCTACAAAAAGTTCATAACAGGAAAAATTAGTAAAGAGTAATTTAAGTCAGCAAACTGGTGACCTCTGGGTACAGACAGTACCTGGAAGGGGACGAAAAGGACACTTCTGAGTTGACACTCTATTCTTGATCTTGATTCTGGTTTCATGAGTCAGTTCACCTTATGAAAATTCAGTGAGTTTTATACTGTTTGTGCACTTTTATCTAGGCAATTCAATAAAAGAATGTTTTAAAAAGAAATCGGTAAAGGGTTGAACAGAAAACTGACAGAAGAGAGCATAAAAAGAGTATAAGCCTCACTAGTAGTCTAAGGAAAGCAAGCCAAAGCAGTCAGAAATATTAGTTTTCACCCATTAATAGGCAATAAATTTAAAAGACTAAAATATCCAGTGCTCAAGAAGGGATGAGAAAATATTCACATATAGCTAGTGTGTGAATTTTATAAACTAATCTGACAAATATATTAAAGTTTGAAATACATGTAATCTTGATTACATCCATTTAGCAATCTAGCCTATAGAAATGAAACCACCAATACATAAGGCTATACTTACAAGAACATTTACTGAAGCAATGTTTATGGTAGCAAAAAACTTACATCATCTTGAATGTGCATCAAAAGTGGATGTCTGCAAAAATTATGGTTTATACATAATAGGAGATTAAATTATGTAAACCTTAAAAATAATGTGCTATAATATTTTGTCCAGTAATGATAAGGGCATTAATTTCAAAAGCAAAATTCAAAGTAATAGATATAGAGTGATCCTAATTTGTTTAAAAATAAAAGAGATTAACCCAAAAAAATCCTATATAAATGTTGTAAATGTTTTCTTCAGCATAAAGTTTTAGAAAAATACAAATAAATCTGTTAGCATTAGTCACCTCAGGAAAGTAGAATTTGGAGAAAGAGGGCACTACTAATTTTTATTTTATATATTTTTTACTTTTTTACTTGTTATGACAAGTATATATTACACTGGAAATGAAACAAATACACATGTTAGAAAATATTCTCATATTGGAAAATAAAGTGTTCTTCTAGAGAAACAAACTCCTTAATCTTTCAAATCATGAGAGATAAAAACTCAACAGTTGTGATCTCTTTGCAAGATTGTTAAAAGCCAGTCCAGAAGCACATCATATCACATATGAATTTTATCTGATTATTAATTCAAGCTGAAGAAGAAATAAATTATCCCATAAAATATCTCTTAGCACTTGGAGTAAATATAGTTTGAAAAAAATGTGACTGAACCAACAATCTGTTGGAAAATTCTATTTGCTATATGAGTGGAAAATATTACTCAGAGTACTGACATTTCCTGTTTATCACTGAAAAAAGAACTTAGTTCTCTAACCTTGTAAATGTAATTCAACTGTGAATCTTACAAACGCTTGCAATAAGAGTTTGCCTTATTAAACAAATCAGGTTCATTTGGCAGTCTAGTTCTTAAAGTAACTAAACTTTATCTTAAAAGTAAGTATAGAAATAAAAAGGAAAGAGAGAAAAGTAATGAGTTCCAAGTTATAAAGGAACTAATATACCATATAAAATCTAGTTAAATGTAAATATTTCAATTTTTCCCTCTTTTAAATGTCTCAGAAAAGTCAATGAAATCAAAGTGAGTGTCCAGCTGTTCTAAATTACTGGATAATAATATCCAAGTAATTTAGAGCCTTTTGAAAAGCTTTAAAAATTATTTAATTATAGATTGTTAAGAGATGATAAAATGAAGATATAAATCTTAGGTGTATTTTTTACTTTGAAATTGTTTTATATTTCATATTTTGAAGGAGAGATAGAGATAAGTAACAAAAATTTATGACCTAAATTTCAATCTCAATTTCAATTAATTAACTGGATGAGAAAGGCAGTTTTTTCCTCTGGACTTCATTTTCTGCAACCATGAAATAAAATGTTGACAAAAGCAAACAGAAGGTTTAGACTGTTAGAGGAAAGAAGGATTACTATAAAATGACAATATTTCACATCTATTGTGCCTCAGGTGTTCTATAAACATTTTCCAAATAATTTTACAGTAGTATTATGCATAGGTCATATCTCCATTTTGCCAATGGGAAAACAGATTCAGAAAAGTTCTGTAAGTTACTCAAGGTCATATAAGTGGTAAATGGTAGAGCCCGGATTTGAAATCAGGTCTATGTGACCAGAAAGACAGGAAGGGCCCTTCAAACTTAGGTTCATATAGGTTAAATAAAGTGTTAAAGCTCCCCCTACTAGACTAAATAAATGGTGTTCATAATACACGTACTAATAACACCTATGTGTGTAGCACATTTGCACTGAAAAGAGTTCAACACAGTAATTCAGATCTCAGGCATTAGAATTAAACAAGGCTAGGTGCCCACCCCATGTTTGCCACATCTGGCTCCGTGACATTAGAGATGACATTACATTTTTCTGAGCCTGTTTTCTCATCTAGAAAATGGCATAGGTAGTAAGTAAAGCACAGTGTTTGACACATGATGAGCAATCCATAAATACTTGTCTTCTAAAATTCAATATTTTAAAAGCATTTTCAAAGTAATCTTGAGAAGATATGAAGTGTTATTTTTATGTTATATATGGGTATATACTAACACCAAAATCATAAAAGTTAAGGGAAAAGTCAAGGGGCATATTCAAAAACCCTGTGTTTAGTTTCCATCCTAAAGGCCCAATTTTACATTGAAGGTATGAGGCTAAAATCAGCTATTATGGAGAAAGTACACAATTTTATTAATAAAGGTAATTTTATAAAGACTATGGAAGATTTCAATGGCTAAGAGAAACAAACATACATCTTTGGAGGATGATATTAAAGCAGTATTTTTTCAAAGCTTGGGCAATAAATAAATAATTCCTTGAGAACTTTTTTTAAGCCCGTGTTTCAGTAAAATAGAAAGCAAAATGAGACAAACCTTTTCTATAAAAAAAACCCACATATATCACATACATTTAAATTATTAAGAAAACACAGCTGACATTAGCAATGGAAATGGACATGGCTCTAACAGACTCCACTGTCAAGTCACTGGCTCTAGGGAAGACCTTGTCATTTCCACAAGAACTGAAATGAAGAGATGTACACATAAATAACAGAGAGTCCCCAAAGCTGCCGAATGAACATTCGTGTCAAGCTATGTGATAGTGGCAGTAAAGGAGAAGAAGAAAGGAGAAAGCAGTGATTGTTTGGGCACAGTCCCATGCCATATGGAAAGAATAATTTGGGGAAAGCACAGAGTAGATGAATTTTAGGTAGGTGGTAGTAGTGGTAGAGGATGACTGCAGAGGCAAAAACAGAGGCCATCGTCCTCTTTGGAACTGCCTGCGGCTTTCCTTTTTTTTTTTTTTTTTTTTCTAAGACAGGATCTTGCTCTGTCTCCCAGACTGGAGTGCAGTGGTGAGAAAATGGCTCACTGAAGCCCCAAACTCCTGGGCTCAAGTGATCCTCTCATTTCGGCCTCCCAGCTAGCTGGTACCAGCTAAATTTTTTAAATTTTTCTGTAGCAACAAGAACTCCCTCTATAGCCCAGGGTGGGCTCAAATTCCACTCCCAAGATACTGGGATGATAAGTGAGAGCCACTGCATCTGCCTAGCTTCACTTTAAAGAACTAAATGGTTACATGCATATGTGTGCAATTAAGAGGCTGGTTTTATTTCTATTTCAGAGAACATGATACAAATTGCTAGAGTTTTAACAATAAATAAAATTTGTTAAAGCCACACAAGAGTAATACTCAAGATAAAATTAGTGACCCCATTTAGGTATTAAAGGCCTCGGACTTCAGTCCCCCCTGCAATATTACACACTGGGGACTTTGGTATGGTTAATTTATTCTCTGATCAAAAAATCCATTTATCCTGACAACAAGTAACTGCAGGGATTCTGCATTCTAATTTGATGTATTAGACTATGGGTTTAAAGTTTAGCCAGCAGCTGTTAGCTGGCTTTAGTATGGGCAGATGTTGGTTGTATCAAGTATTCTTTGCCACATGTGGGACCAAGTGGAGCTTCCTCAGAGACCAATGTGTAATACTTCAGAATGTTAATGTTGAAGTCAGAGTCTTATTTTTTAGTCAACAAATGCTGTTTTCTGTAGACCTAACAGTCATGTTTGGCGGCTAAACCAGCAAAAGTGTTTATGTCTGTTTACTTTTTAAATAGATCATCTTCCCCAGGGAAAGGAATACTCATAGGAAAACTACTGGCAATGGGCAAATTACTTAACTTTTCTGGGCTTCAGTTTCCTCATCTGTAAAATGAAGATAGTAACACTGCCTACATCATAGGTTGTTTATGAGGACTGACAATCCCCAAATTGGACAGTTCTCTCAATAAATGTTGGTTCTTATCATCTAATTTTATCTTGATGCTTAAGCACATCAACAGAGGTTGCCTCTGTTTATGCCTCTGCAGTCATCCTCTACCACTACTACCACCTACCTAAAATTCATCTACTCTGTGCTTTCCCCAAATTATTCTTTCCATATGGCATGGGACTGTGCCCAAACAATCACTGCTTTCTCCTTTCTTCTTCTCCTTTACTGCCACTATCACATAGCTTGACATGAATGTTCATTCGGCAGCTTTGGGGGCTCTCTGTTATTTATGTGTACATCTCTTCTTCTCATCCAGACTGTGAGGTCTTTGGGCTGAAAAACTACGTGTTATATTGCTCTATATACAAGACATAGCACTGAACGCTGTCCAAAGCAGACACTCACTAGATACTCTGATTCTTTTTCATGATTTACAGGTGTAGTGTGAAGGAATGTTTCCAGCTGATTAAGATATATAGTGGGCATATCGAGTACACATCTGATTTCTGAAACATACCACAAACCAAAGTGTCTCTCCTATATTTTCATTTCCTCAGGACAAGCTAAAGACCAAGAGGCTATGGGAGCATTATTAACAGTTATTTACATGGTCTTGCCTTCACTAATTTTTAAAATTCCACACAGAGCAATTCAGTGAGATTTCAGTGGTGCAAAGATCTCTCTTTATTGGCAATGGGATGCATTTTAAAGTCAGTGAGGTGGTTTTCAGTGTATGGTTCCTAAAATGGACCCATTACATTATAAACATGAATGTGTAGCATTAATCTCCATGTATATATTTCACTAGAACATAAATCTTTTTTCTTTCATAGAAGAAATTATCCCTTCTATCTGAATTACTTCAAATTTTATCATAAAACTCAGCTGTGGTTCCAGGAAGCAGCTGGTGTTTTTGCCTCTCCATTTTCACCAAAAAAACAGCAAGCAATGCATCAAGGAATAAACTATCTCAAAACCATAAACTGCTTAACTCTTCTTCATGTGCATGCAACTAACATAGTATATATCGATAGACATTCAATATGTGTTCACTCTTTACAATATTTGTTGAATAAAATAGTTTATTACTATAATAAGATGTATTAGTGCTACTTAATATGAAGGGCATTTTACTAGGTGCTATAAAATGTAACTTGACAAATGCAATCTCCTGGGAAATGTTAATATATATAAAACAGTTATTTTCAAACAGAGGGTTTATATCAGAGTTACTTGGGGAACTTTTCCCAAAAAACAGCAACAACCACTATCATCACAAAAGCCTGGACTCCCTCCCTGAAGATTCTGATCCTAATATGCACCCTACATTATGAATCAAGAAAAATACAATAATAGCTCAATGAAGCAAACCTCAACCATAACATTTTTGATGTTAGTGTAGTATTTTTCTTCATAAAATAGATATACTATTAAGCTCTTATATATAATCTGAATTTTTGATGCACAAATACATTCATATTAAATGACCCAAAGGAAGTCTTGATACCTTAAAGAAGGTATTGATAACTCAGTAAAGGTGGGAAAAAGTATCCTCTGATTTATGAGTTTTATAAACTTGAATACAAAATATCTCACTTATCAAAAGTGAGTTTCCACATATAATTTTTCCTGCTAATCACTAAAAGCTCCATTTATAAAAACTATTAAAAATTTCACTGTTGTATCATAAGGCAATAGACATCTTCCTGTTTTGATAAGTATACAATTGTTTACATTGAAAATAGAAAACATATAAATAAAATTGACCTGTGATATCCTATGGCAACACACAAAAATTATCTGAATTCCTTTCACAATTTTAAGAAAATCTTTTATTATAATTTTATGCATATATATTTATACACTTCTTCTATAAATTTCCAACTTTGTCAATTCCAATAATACAATGAAAGAAGTCATAGAATTTTAAGGGTTAAAGATCACTTAGAACAACTTCTCAGTTATACAGATTTATAGTCTTTGAGTTGTGTTATTAACATGAATTTGGTCTCTTGAGAGGCATTGTGGTGCAGTCACATTAATTTTCAGCTAACCAAAGGTTAAAGTAAGATTAGAACCCAGACTATCAGTCTGGTTCTTAGGTCTTTTCTGAGACACCAACACTTCTAGTTTTTTCCCCAACAACATATATCTCTTTGTGTTTTAGAGCACTTTAGGCATTTTGTCATAAATTTAACCGCCAAGTGAAAAATGTTAGTATTTCTTCTCACGAGTAGCTTTTTACAGATCGTTATAGCAAAGGGGAATCAAACAGTCCATTACCATTATTTTCACTTAACTCCAAAGAAGATCTTAGCTCAGCTTAAACAGAAAGCTTTTGGCTTGCTTCCAGCAATCTTTATGCTACAAGACGTGTCCAATAAGATTAGCAGGCTCACTAACTTCTTTCCACTGAAATTATTTCCAATTCCTTTCTCCTTAATATCATCTCCCAGATTTAACATGAAGCCTTTTTGCAGCCATAATCTTTAGCCTAATCATCTTAACTCTAATCTTACTTAAATGACTTCCTAAATCACAAATGAAACTTCGTATGTGTCATCCATCGTTAATGAGCATTTGTAATCCCCAAGGGTGAAATCACCCAGCCTCTGTGTACTCATATGTGACTAGATCTAAGTCACTTTCCAGGATCTCTGGACTGATGTCTCTGGAGGATTCTGGTGGGGTCTACTCACACAGTCCTGTGTCCTGTGTCTATGCATTAATTCCGTAGGACTCAAAAGTAGTCCAGCAGAATATAGTATTGTGCACTTCCAAATTTGTTGAGTGTAGATCTCATGTCAAATGTTCTTACCACAATTAAAAAAAAAAAAAAAAAGAGACTCAAGGAAACAAGGGAGGTGATGAATATGTCTATTACCATGGGTGGTGATGTCACTATAAGTGTTTGCATATTTCCAAGCTCATCAAATGGTACACACTGTAACTGTGCAGTTCTTTGTATATCTGTTATACATCAATAAAGCTGTCAAAAAATAAAAAGTAGCTCAGGTTCTGACAAGTTTACTTAAAGAACTCATGGCTGGATATAAGCTATCAGACATCTTCCACACAAATTATTTTTCATTGTAACATATGCATCTTGAAAAAAATAATAAGGCCTGGATAGATATTTAGAAGTAGAAGGCTAGCAAAATTGTATGGCGAAAGCCCCATTAGTATTGCTCAGAAGATCTGCATTCGAGTCTTGGCTCTACCTCACCTAATTTGTGTAATGTTGAGCAAGCTACATAAGCTTGCTGTGTCTCAGTGTGTTCATATGGAAAGTGGTGGTTATTCAGCTTACTTTGTGGGAGGCTGTGAAAACGTAGTGAGATAATGTATTTAAAGTATCAAAAAAACAAGAAAGTATTTTACCTACATACTTCCTTGTATGTAAGTAAAAGTCATTATAATTTAAAGTTACCACACCTCTTAATCCCATTGTGCTATCAACATCTAGAATTCAACATAAATATCTTAGTATCCTTTCAATAAAGTGCTATTAATTAAATTATTTACTAATTTTTATAATGAATAATTACCAAGAAAAGTGCTAGTGCTTTTCAATTTTCTCATCTAAACTTTTGTACTACCTGAAAAAGATATACAAGGTTGGAGTAGACTTGGGTGGTAGAAGAAAAACTAAAAAATAAAAAAAAAATTGCTTCATATCAGTTGAAAATGGCATTATTTTAAGGCCATAGAATGGAAGACTATTGGGTGACTTAAGAATGTCAAAGATTATCTCCCAGAGGATAGTCACCAGTTGGTTTTTATCCTTACTTAGACAAGAACAGGAGGAAATTAGCTTAAATTTCATTTGGGTTAGAGTAATGGAAGCAAGCTATGAAATCTAATTCCCAGGGAATCTTTTCTTCAAAATAAAATAGAGACTTACTGCCTACCATTGTTTCAGTGCAGCCCTGACTCCAAGAATGAGAAAACACTAGATGAAGTTTTAGTCATTCATCTCTATAATCCCCTTCAAGGGAAGAAAACAAGCAATGACGAGCCTATTATGCAACAGGTGTTTTCACTTGTTTTCATTTCATCTTTGCTGAAAATTATTTTCCTTACTTTGCAAGTCAAGATGCAAGCTATGAGCATTTAGTCTTCCCAAGGTTATCCAGTGAATGAGAAAGAGAGTTTGAACACAACTGCTAACTACCTCCAGAGCCAATTCTTGTACACTGCACCAACTTACCTCAGTAAAGTCTTGCTCACCCTGGCACTCCTAATTTTTATCTTTATTTTAAAATGACATTATCTCTGTGACTTAAGAGGTATCTGAAAACTAAAGCAAATTGGGAATATAACCAGTACTTATTGAGCTATCTAATACACTGCCAAACATATAAGCACTCTACAGATACCGCTCTCATTTGATGACAGCTAACATACGAGGCAAATACGGTTATCAGTCCTACGTACAGATGGAACCTAAGGCTCAAGGAAGTTAAATTGCTTGCCCTGAATTCCACACTAGCAGGCTGAGGAGCCAAGATTCAAATCAGTTGCTCTGACCCTGTAGGCCATGGTACAACCACTAGGTAATATGGATATTATAAAGATTTGTGGTTTCAGAATTTGATTTGTTGTGAATACTTTACATTTGCAGCCCTTCTGTGTTTAGAACCAGCTGTTCCCAAAACTTAATAGCCATTAAATAATATCAGTAGCAAGTTTAGTTAAGTGCATGGGAATTTAAAGATCAAAAAGTGAGTGTTGTATAGCCCAGAAATAAGAAAGTCTATGGGCATCTTTTTTAAAAATCAAGTATTTCTGTCAACAGACCAAGCAGCCACACATGTCTCTAGACATTCTGGATTCTCCTGGGGATTCTGGGGCACTTTGTCATGCTCTAGAAAGGACTAAGACGCCTCAAAACTTATCCTCCAAGTCCATGCTCGACGTGCTAAAGAAAGGGGTCTTTTAACTTCGGCGTACTCAGTATTTTCACCTCAGCATGCCCTGCGATTGAAAAGCATGCATGGCAGGAACTGAGACCACAGGGCAGCAGCCAAACCCCAGCGCAGACTTTTCTTTTTGTTTTCATCAAATCACAGATATTTAGAAGTAGAAAGAGCCTATTGAGGTCATCTGGTCCAATCCCTTTATCTTACAGACAAGGAATTTGAGGACTAGGCAAGGTTAAGTACTTTCTCTAGGGTCAGAAAGCTAATTAGTGACAGAGTTAGCAATAAATCACTTCCATGAAAAGACATGCTTTCAAAGCAAATTTAATTACCTTGTACTTTCAAATGACTAATAAGAACACCCATGTAGCTAGACGATCTCCAGTGTTTCCATGAAGTAGATGTAACTCAAGAGGATCTTGAATGAACTTTACAACACTGAACAATCTAAGTCAGCAGTCTTTCAAATGCACTAATTTGAGTCAAATCGTTACTTGTAGGGGAAGTGCTCCTACCAACTTTTTTTCTGTACAAAGTTACAGTTTCAGCCACAGTAAATGCCCCAGTATTTTCATCTCTTGTCTAGTAGATAAAGAATAGACAAAACTTAGGATACACTTCGAAATGAGGAATAATTTTTGGCATCCATAAACATTGTACCACAAATTATTAAAGGAAAAGATTCTTTTTATTTTTATGGCATAACTTTTTCCCTAGAAGATCAAGAATCATCTATTTTATCAATTGATGACAAAACCCAGAGGTGTAGGGGTAATCCATTGGTGTTAATAATTTAATAACCAAATAGAGTGTTGCAAAATATTTAAAAGAAATGGAAAGTATTTTCATGTAAGATAGATTACGAAAGTTAATTTATTTCAACATGAATCTAGCTAAAAACCCAAAGATTTGCCTTTATAAAATAAATAGAGTTAAATAAGAAAGGATAAAAGGGAAACATCAATAAGTAAGAAGAAAAAATTCTAGAGCTGGAATGGATATGGGTTAAAAACACAAATAATCATTAAGTCAGTAGTTAACAGCAAACACCTAGTCTCCTATATGAAAAAGTGAAACAGAAGGTGAACACATGAAAAAACAATGAGA
Organism: Nomascus leucogenys; assembly: GCF_006542625.1. Taxonomy (NCBI): domain Eukaryota; kingdom Metazoa; phylum Chordata; class Mammalia; order Primates; family Hylobatidae; genus Nomascus; species Nomascus leucogenys. Next base: position 118,573,938 of record NC_044383.1, read on the forward strand.
ACTAGACGGGGCAGTCTGTGCAAATGCAGGCTGACAACAAACCAAAATGCTGTTTCCATCAGGGGGAAAAACGGCATCAATTAAAATATGGCTTGAAATATTATTTCAGGAAAGAAGGAAAGAGATATACTGTCAGAGAAGAGCTAATTCTGACAGCCATAAAAGCATGTAGTTTGACATTGAGAATGCTCAAATTCCCACAGTTTACCAAATTTAACCCCAAAGACTTACACATTCTCGGAAAATAGAAACCCTCTATTGCACTTAACATTTCAGAAATGTGTTAATGATAAGGTTTTCCATTTGACTGTGTCTTTTTAAGTGAACACAGTAGAAAAACGGGTAGCAATGTCCATTTGACATGTTGTATTAAGCCTAATGTTCATGTTAGGTGCCTACTCTAGGAAAATCAATTTTCGAGTGGCTATTTCATGGCTCTACAGTAATCTGGCTTCAAGGACATTCCACGGCTATTCAATGTCAATTATTCTTAAATTTTCATGTTCTAGGAAACACTCCCCAAATGAAATCATTGAGATTTATGAGTGCTACTAATAGAAGAGAACAGAAGAATGGATATTTCATGGAAAAAAAAGATGTTTTGTTCAGTATCAAGTAATAAAGCATAGCATTTCTCTTCCTGTAGCAATTGATGATGAAGAGGATGATGACAGCGTTTTACCTCAACTTCACATTTCTGCAAAGCTGAAAATGTTCAAGGTGACCCCCTTAAATGAAGCGATGGACAAGCTAGGTTTTCTTTGGAACTCTGACTGCCTAGAAAGGGTTTACTTGTTTGGGATCCCTCTGTAATCCAGAAACCTAACAAGATGATCAACAGATTAGCAATTGCGTGTTGCTAGTGATCTACAAAATTTTATTGAATTTACATACTTTGTTTAACAGAAATTATGTTCCCAGCACTGTTATAAATACTTTACGAATATCAAACTCATTTGATTCACTTAATACTCATAGCAATCTTGTTAGGTAAGAACGATTATTATCGTCAATTTCCAGAGGAAGAAACTGAGGCACAGAGAGGTAAATTAATTTGCCTGAGGTCACACAACTAGTAAGTATAATCCTCTCTTAAAACTCAGCAATGGTCAACCTTTAAGCTTGATACTGCATCCTTTTCCAGGCCTTCTTACTAAATGGTAGTTTTCAATGAAAAGTCATTCAGGGAGCAACACTGAAAATAAATACTTGCCTGATCATAATAGTTGTTTATTAATAGTTTTCTAAGTGTCAGATACTGTGCTAAGTGCTTAAAAAAACAACAACTCCTGTTTGATCTTTAATGTAAGCAATTCCATTAGAAGGCACCATTTCCATTTAAATGAAAATACTGAACTATGTGTGGCTCATAACTTTTCTGTAAGTTACATGACTAATAAATGGAAAGAAGGAATTCAAACCTGAACTATCCATCCAGTCACAGAACCCACCTACTGTAGTATGAGAGGTACTGCCTCCCTATTAGGGAGCTAGTCCTTTAAGGAGAGAGGGCTAAGGGATGATGATTTTGGCTGGCTGTTTTTCTTTTTTCTCCCCTTTGCCATAATAGGCCATCAGCAAGTTTTCTATTAAATGGAATGAGACAAATCGCATTTAAACAGATATATTAGGAGTGTAGTTCATCTATGAGAATTCCCAGACAATAAAAGCCCCTCAAAAAAAGCAGTGTGTTAAGCCAATTCAATAACCCCCATTTCTAGCAAAGTATATCCAACCATGACTAACAGTCATGACAATGCCATTACTGTTGACTAAAGAGAGTGGTAGAATCAACCTTCTTTAAAAAATTTTAAATTTACGATAAAGTCACATCTAAAATAAAGCTTAAAAAGAGTCATGCTGAAATATGGAGAGGTGGGCTGCAGAGTGGTCTCGAGTACCTGACACAAAGATGATCTCACATGAGAAGTACAGTTTAAATATAAATTACCAAGAATATTCTTTTCTACAATTTCCATATTCACCTGCAATGTGATATGCTGTCATCTGATAATACCCACATTTTCAAGCCACAATTTTAAACATTTTTTTAAGAATCAAAATACAAATCAATAAATTGAGATCACAAATGAGTTGCAACAGCCAATAATTGTATTATAATCCTATCTTTTCTAGAGAGAAAATCATTTATGTTTATTTTATATTTTAGTCATTTTAGAGATTATTTACCTTATTTTATAATTTTAGAAGCAAATAATTTTTACATGGTTAAAATTTAAATTTTAAATATAATAAATATTTTTAAATTTAGTCATTCTTATCAAACTACTGATATATTTTCTTTGCTTAGTCTTATAGTTACTATAAGTATAAAATGTGTGCAGTAGTCTTCCCTCATCTGAGGGGAAAACATTGCAAAACCCCCAGTGGATGGCAGAAACTACAAACTCTATACATACTATGCTTCTTCCTATACAAGCATTAAAGCTTAATTTATAAATTAGGAGATTTCCAAATACTTTCTTGTAAGACCTTAACAACAATAACTAATAATAAAGCAGAACAATTATAACAATATGCTGTAATTAAAGTTATGTGAATGTGGTCTGTCTCTCTCTCAAAATATCATACTGTACTCACCCTTCCTGTGATGCGAGATGATACAATCCCTACATAATGAGATGGAGTGTAATGAATAACGTAGGCATTGTGACATAGTATTAGGCTACTACTGACCAGAATCTATATTCCTGAATCTCTGCAACTATTCCTCACCTGCAGTAAATGGCTTGGTGTTACTCATTTCAGGCAATCCCTTGTTGAAGTCTTTGTATAGGCTCAATGCTTTCTAGCGCAGCACGTTGCTGTCAATCGAAACACGTTTCTGTTCATGTTTTCTACCCACAAATTTAATGCCTTTTCCATTTCAACTAAGCACTTATCATGCACTGTGGCCATAACTTTTGCAGTCTGAAGTGAGACAGCAAAATTGGCATGAATTTCTTTTTCCTTCTTCACAATTTCACAGAGAGAAGATTTATTCTTAGCATAGGTCTTAACAACCTTATCTTTTTTTATTAAGTTGAGAGCTTTCTCCTTTTCACTTACAGAAGCACTTGATGGCTTCTCTTGGGCATATCTGAATTGCTAGCTAGCATCACTACTCTTGTGCTTTGGGGTCCATTGTTAAAGAAAATAAGGGTGACTTCAACACAAGAACTCTGATACCATGACAATCTGATAACTGCAACAGTAAGTCTAATAACTGAGATGGCTACTAAGTTACTAATAACTGAGTTACTAAGTTACTAATAACTAAGTTACTAATAACTGAAATGGCTACTAATAAAGATGGGCAGCGTTTCCAGTGTGAATACGCTAGACAAAGGAATGATTCACGTCCCAGCTGGAATGAAGCAGGACAGTGCAAGATTTCATCAAGCTACTCAAAATGGCATGCAACTTAAAATTTATGAATTGTTTATTTCTGGAATCTTCCATTTAATATTTTCAGATCACAGTTGACCATGGGCAACTTAACCCATGGAACCACAGATAAGTGGGTCTAGGCACTATCAACATTTAAACTGCAAATACAAACGAATTAGGCACTATCAACATTTAAACTGCAAATACAAACGAATTCTTTGTGTGAATTAGACACCAGAAAATGAAACTGATTTCTCACAATTCAACTGTAATCGATATTCTTAAAACTCACTGCAAATGACACACCACACAATATGATATAAAATGAATCTTCTCATTTCTGTGAAGGTACTTTTTGTTTGTAGCAGAAAAGGACTGAGGCTTTTTGATACAGTGATTTATGGAACATAAAATAAAGAATAAGGAGAAGCTCTTAACTGATGGCTTTTCAAAACATAGGAGTCTTTGATTTTATGGAAAGAATATATACTTTTCTTAAATTATTAGAAATCATCTCTACTAGAAAAAACAGCATGGAAATCAGACAACTTAAGGCAAATCCTAGATTTATGAATTCTACATCATTAAAATTTTGTTGAAACCTTGAATAAGTTGCAAATGAAAACTGGATTTGAAAGGCTGCCTTAAAACCACTTACATATTACTAAATATTTTGAATTTATTTTTTCAGTAGAGCTTTCTTTTTTGAATAATATCCTATTTTAGTTAATTTTCAAGGAAAATGTTTCATAATACTTAATAAACTTTAAAATATTTTAAGGTTTAGCAAGATAAGGAATCCATCCTATAAGTGGTATTCTCACATAATAATAGGATTTTAAATTCTAGCCACCAAACCTCTGTCCCCTGTAACAACAAAAGTTTGTATGAGCACTCCCTTATGACCTACTGTCCTTCCCTCAAATCCGTTTTGCTCAAGGTAAAGAACTTTTGTTGTCTAGAAGACCTCCAAACATTGCAAAAAATGCTCCAATGCCTTTCATGTTGATGCAAATGTCTAGTGAAGACAGCTATGTATTCCCAAAAGTACTTAATTCTAAGTTCATGTATCTGAGAATTACTTGATATGCTTCTTATAGGAAAGTTTATCTGAGTATCATTTAATATGCTTCATATAGGCAAGTTAGCGAAGAAAGATGAGGTACCAAGCAAATATCCTACATAGAGGGTTGAAACATACACTGAGCTCCCTGAAACATACATAATTATTTTATTTCATTCAATTCAATTATTAGCATTAACAATGGGAAGAATAAAAATGCATCAACAGTAAGTGGTTAAGAAATTTACAATTAATGTTTGCCAAAAAGTGGATAAAGGACCAATTGTTTGAAACATTTGTTTTTATTTCTGAATCTACAGTTTTACATTTGTCTCTTAAGCCTGGTTCCAATTAAATTTACTGCAAATGACATACAGTACATACAAATGAAATATTCTCTTCCCTGAGGAAGACTTTTCATTGGTACAAGGGAAGCACTTGGGCATGGTATTAATTATACAAAATTAGAATCTGCATTCCCCTTTTCCATACACAAAGTAGAAAATAACTTATTGCACAGAGGTAAATGATTCACCTGCAGTCACACTGTTGGTTAAGTCTCCTGTCTGCAAAAATAACCTATAAATATTTAGGACTACATATTAACTCAATAACATTCCCTAAAGCCACTCCCTTTGCCTCTGTATGTAGTTATGAATCATTTCATAAACCAAAGGCAGAACTGTAAACAAAAATATTTGTAAACAAAAGAAAACTAGGGAAATATATTAAAAATTAACAAATTATAGCCACGAATAAACTTATAGAATGTGCTCAGTGTTTCTATCTCTGCTAAAATGTCTTGAGGTTGATAGGAAAAGTGTTATGACTGTCCACCTTTTACAGATGAAAAAACCTAAGGCTACATCATTACCCCAGAGTGACTTACCTGAGAGCACATAGTTTAATTAAAGGGTGGACTTACGATTCTCTAACCCATGTATTTCCCTCTAGATTCCAGAGTCTGGCAATTCATTCCTTATCCACATCGCTTCATTACATGGTCTGGGGACTGACAGAAAGGCAGCAACGTCTGGCCTTCTGAATGTTTACTGTATTCTGTATGCACTATTTAATTCTATCTTACTCTTTCTTGTGTCTTGGCCATGTCTCTCCAGTCTCATTGTAAGTTCTTTGAGAGTATGGATCATACCTTTGGCCTCTGTGGAATTAACAATTACTAGCACAGAGTCAAGGACTTGTAACTTTTTAAAAATATTTGTTCATTCGCTAAGTAGATGCAAAAGTTCTGGTAGGCCCATTCCAGAAGGGTGGAAAATAATTGTATGGCACAGGCAAATTGGGTTTATTTACTACCCAATTCTGTATTTTTTTATTTGTGTAGAAATTCACTAATTTTCTTTTTTCTATTTTCAAAAAAATATTATAACTTTTTTTTATGACAGTATCCACTGTTTTCAATGAAGCAGATGTTCCCAAACATTATTGGTGAGGAATGTAACCTTTATGGGTATAATTTATCAATATGTAAACATACTATTTTAAATTGCAATTCCAGTAATTCCAATTGTAGAAATGTTGCCTAAAATAATAATTAGCAGTGTTCATGTGCATATCAAAACGTGTACCTTTGATGTGCAAAATTAGGAGATAACCAAAATATTAGATATAATCCAAGCTTTCAGACTCTTGAAAAAGTATGCAGGTCAGCTAAGCCAGTTCTTTTTTCTCTAAAAAACTTTCAAATAATTGAAAAACATTTCTATATTTTTTACTGTTTTCATTATATTAATAATATCAATTTCTTCTTCCATTCATGAAAATCAATTTTAGCCTATGAATGAGTTACATACCTTTATTACATGATGCTTTTCTTGGAACACAGGAATCTTAAACATTTGGCACCAATATGTTGTATCTTTGTTTGGGATGGGGACCTGTCTTAATAAAAAGGGGAGGAAGACACAAAGTCACCTTCTCTTAACATGCTCCTGAATAAAATAATGTAAACAAAAATGCTCGTATACACTTTCAATAAGCCCATCCCTACAATCATAAAACCTGAAAACACTTACGTCCTGATTTACCAGATCAAAGTACGGTAAAGCTGTAGACAGCACACTAGTTTTCTCAGGATTCAATAACCGCAAACTCTTGGTGCCCCTATTGGAGTCATGGTACTTGGGACCAGCTTCTCCTGCATCTTCATGGTGGTAGGCCCAGATCACTCTCACAGTGCTATCCTGGGGATCAGACATGGGCATGATTAGGTCTCATGAGAGCACTTTCCTTACCACTGAGTTGAGTTTAAAGAACTCTATTGTAAACAAGATATAGAAGTGAAGAAAAGACAATAATGACATTTGGAGTTCTCAACACGGTCTCTAATATTAATTGCATAAATTTGATTAAGTCATTAAAGATCCAAATATATGAGTTACTTTTTGGAAGGAATCATCTCTCAGCATGCAAGATTATGTGTTCCAAAACATACTGAAGGACAACTGACTCAGTAATTACACTTTTAAATATATGACACCAATAAATCATTGTCACGCCAAAACTTCAAACTTGCAACTGGTAGCTTCTAAACAAATATTCTTGTTCAGCAGCAGAGACTTTGGAAACTTAAACGCCATGGAAGATTTTAGGGAAAAACAAATTAATACAATAAAAATTAAAATTACCTAAGACTTTTCCTTTTACAGTAGATGTTTTCCTAGGCACTAGCCTAGTCACACATATAAATTTACAGAAAGTATAAATATAGAAGGATTTCTGATTCTGAGTTTTTTAATTATACTACAGTTAATCTACAGTCATTTTATGAATCCTGGGAATTTCCTAGGGACTGGTTTACCGCAACTACGGAAAGTACTGTCAGATGAAATTGGTTTCCATTGAGCAACCAAGAGAGATTGCCCAAAGGGCTATGGGTTGGGGAGGGTTTGCTGGGGTGTAAAGAAATTGTTCAATCCTCCCACAGATAAAGGTGTTTTTGCCAGATCTTTGTAATAAGAACTTTGAAAATAAATAATAAGGCAAAAGCTATTTATTTTAAATGTTCTCTTTGCTATATTCTTTCTTAATAAGTCAAATGACTATAATTATTATTCCAATTAAAGTATAATTGCACTGTATATTGCATTAAAAGTAATCCCTCTCTTTGCATGCATTTTTTCTGCCTCGTTTACTCTTTATGCTGAATGTTAATCAGAACTGCTTCATATTTTTTACATTTCCATTTTTGAAGCTTTGATTTACAAAATAAAAAGGTAATCGTATTGGTCTACACAAAATAAAATTAATCCAAACAATTCATGGAAATTTCTGAAGTATTACATATCTTCTAAATATTTAATTTGAATGCACATAAAGATATTAATTTTTGCATGAAGTCTGAAAATAAGAAATCTCATTTAATATGCCAATAGGCAATTATAATCAGCCACCTATTCATCTTGATTTTAGGAATTTACAAAGATTAGTCCATTACAAATCAGATGAATTATATCCTAATATTCAGATTCATAATTCTTTCTTGTGTAATACATTACTTCAAACAGTTATCTGTTGTGTATTTTCAAACTTCATGGAGAGTAAGATGTATTTATGGCTAAATCATACAAATTTTAAAGGGATCTTCAAAATGTTAAACTCACACAAAAATGGATTTTATTGAAACTTACAGTCTTATACATTTTTGGCTTCTAAAAAAGTAAAAAAGAAAGAGCTAAAAAAAACTAAAAAATAAAAATAAAAAAAGATTTCAAAAATATTAGAAAAAAGACTATATGACTTGTTTCTCTTATTCTTTAAAGTGCTTCACAAGTGTAAATATACAATTTATTCATGCATGCATTCACTCATAGATGCCTTACCGTTATACTCTTGTCATTTATGTCACATGTATGCAGCTCTCTGGTAAATTCAATTATTGTGTGTGTGCTATTTTCCATGGCATATTCTAGATGGTAATCTTGCTGAGCATCTTTTTTCAACTCTCTATTTGCATTTGTAAAATAATCCTGTGGAAAATATGGAAAAGAAAAATCAGGATACCTAAATACAAAGAGAAAAGAATTTATAGGACCTTTAAAAACAAAGTCTTGATATCTAGAGTTATTTTATAAATCCCGGGAATTTCCAAGGGGCTGGAGTATTCCAACTGGGGAATCAGGTCCCTGGGAAACTAGTCCATCTTTGAACTTCTGACCTTTCAGGAAAGCATAGTGTAGATTGATAATATCATAGAGCATCAAGAGATGGAATGAATAAAACATTTGATACCATTGTGTGCCTTTCCTTCCTTGGAAAAATTAAAAGAGGGCCTATAGCACTATGAAATGTCTTACCGCAAAGTTTGCATTTATACAAAAAAAGTTTGATAACTAGTTAGCAGCAAAGCCAGAATCAGCCCTAAGGTCATCACTCTTTCTATTACAACTCCTGGTGGAGCCCCACTTCACCATTCATAAGAGCAAAGAGATCCGTGGGCAAGTGCGGATTATAGGTTGTTTCAATATGACTTTTAATGGCATATCCTTATTAAAATAAAATGCAATGGGAAATATGCAAAGAAACAAAACTAGTTGAATTACACGATATTGAAAAACTAGGGAAGTTTTGTTTTTGGGGATTAGCCATAATTTTTGTACTAAACTTGTTCAACGGTGTACCTATCACTTCTTTTTGAGACGGAGTCTGGCTCTGTTGCCCAGGCTGGAGTGCAGTGGCACGACCTCTGCTCACTACAAGCTCCACCTCCCAGGGTTCACGCCATTCTCCTGCCTCAGCCTCCCAAGTACCTGGGACCACAGGCACCCGCCACCATGCCCGGCTAATTTTTTTGCATTTTTAGTAGAGATGGGGTTTCACCATGTTAGCCAGGATGGTCTCGATCTCCTGACCTCATGATCCGCCCATCTCGGCCTCCCAAAGTGCTGGGATTACAGGTGTGAGCCACCGTGCCCAGCCAGTGTACCTATCACTTCTGGGAGGCAGACCAGTGCGGTGGAGAGAACATTGGCTTTGGAAAAAAATGACTAGGATGTGATTCCCAGTTGTACTCCTAAACAGCCTTGAAGAATTGTTGAAGTAAAACTCTGAAAGCTTAAGTTTTAACATTACTAAAATGGGGATAATATATACCTATTTTATAGATTTTGAAAAATAAACAAGTGAGATAGTATGGGCGGGGGCATAACTGCCTACATGGTTAGCGCCCATTCGATACATATTTTCTCCTTTGCACCATAGTTTGGTTTTATCCCCAAAATATCTTCTTATGCCTTTTACCATTCGCCTACTCTGTTGAGTCATCAAAATCACAGTATTAATTTTTGTCACTTATAAAAGACACAAAATTTGCCTTAATTACTGCCTTTCTGGTTTTTCAGTACCTGATGATATTTTATTTTTGAGAAGTTGTACAGTTGATTTAGAATATACATGCTGAAACATAATTATAATTACTTTTACTAACAGTAAAATTGTATTTGAAGAATTTATAGCTATGTTTGACTGAGAAAATGCAATATACAAGATAAAACCTCCCATTGTCTATAAAAGTCATACTCAAATAGATGGCATTTGGCATTTTTATTCCTAGCACTTTTGTATGGTAATTATAAGTGTGCGTATGTTTCCCATCCAGGGTACCACATCTAGATTTTCTTTAGTATGTTAAAACCCCAAATTTTTGGCAATGCAGAGTCTAACTCACCTTTCTTGACAATGATAACAATAACTACAGCTTCTTATAGGCACCAGGCCCTGTTTACACCTGTTACATGTATTAACTAAACTAATCTTCAAATCAAATCTATCGTGATAAAACTATTTTTCTGCTTTACAGATGAAGACATCAAAGAACAAAGAGGCTAAGCGACTTGCCCAGGATTTACAGCTAGTAAACGGAAAGGCAGGATTCAAACCTTGGCACTCTGGCCCCAGAGTCTGGATCCTTTTTCACTCTTCTACAGCATAGTGGCCACTGCTGGTGTGTCCGGAATTGGTGGGTTCTTGGTCTCACTGACTTCAAGAATGAAGCCGCGGACCCTCGCAGTGAGTGTTACAGTTCTAGAGGTGGCGTGTCCAGAGTTTGTTCCTTCTGATGTTCAGATGTGTTCGGAGTTTCTTCCTTCTGGTGGGTTCGTGGTCTTGCTGGCTCAGGAGTGAAGCTGCAGACCTTCGCAGTGAGTGTTACAGCTCTTAAGGCGACACGTCTGGAGTTGTTTGTTCCTCCTGGTGCGCTCGTGGTCTTGCTGGCTTCAGGAGTGAAGCTGTAGACCTTCGCGGTGAGTGTTACAGCTCATAAAAGCAGTGTGGACCCAAAGAGTGATGAGCAGTAGCAAGATTTATTGCAAAGAGCGAAAGAACAAAGCTTCCACAGTGTGGAAGAGGACCCGAGCGGGTTGCCACTGCTGGCTCGGGCAGCCTGCTTTTATTCTCTTATCTGGACCCACCCACGTCCTGCTGATTGGTAGAGCCGAGTGGTCTGTTTTGACAGGGTGCTGATTGGTGTGTTTACAATCCCTGAGCTAGACATAAAGGTTCTGCACGTCCCCATCAGTTCAGTTAGATACAGAGTATGGACACAAAGGTTCTCTAAGGCCCCACCAGAGCAGCTAGATACAGAGTGTCGATTGGTGCACTCACAAACCCTGAGCTAGACACAGGGTGCTGATTGGTGTGTTTGCAAACCTTGAGCTAGATACAGAGTGCCAATTGGTGTATTTACAATCCTTGAGCTAGACATAAAGGTTCTCCACATCTCCACCAGACTCAGGAGCCCAGCTGGCTTCACCCAGTGGATCCTGCACAGGGGCTGCAGGTGGAGCTGCCTGCCAGTCCTGCGCCGTGCGCTCGTACTCCTCAGTCCTCGGGTGGTCAATGGGACTGGGTGCCGTGGAGCAGGGGGTGGCACTCGTTCGGGAGGCTCAGGCCGCACAGGAGCCCATGGAGGGGGTGGGAGGCTCAGGCATGGTGGGCTGCAGGTCCTGAGCCCTGCCCCGTGGGAAGGCAGCTAACGTCCGGTGAGAAATCGAGCACAGAGCCACTGGGTTGGCACTGCTGGGGGACCCAGTACACCCTCCACAGCCGCTGGCCTGGGTGCTAAGCCCCTCACTGCCCAGGGCTGGCAGGGCCGGCCGGCTGCTCCAAGTGGGGGGGCCCGCCAAGCCCACGCCCACCTGGAACTCCAGCATCCCGCAAGCACCGTGCACAGCCCCGGTTCCCGCTGGCGCCTCTCCCTCCAAGCTGAGGGAGCCGGCTCGGCCCGCCTTGGCCAGCCCAGAAAGGGGCTCCCACAGTGCAGCGGTGGGCTGAAGGGCTCCTCAAGTGCCACCAAAGTGGGAGCCCAGGCAGAGGAGGTGCTGAGAGCAAGCGAGGGCTGTGAGGACTGCCAGCATGCTGTCACCTCTCACTGGGATAGGATGGGTACGTTTATTTTTGTTTATTTTTTCTGTCTCCAGAAATTAGCTATGTCAGTTTTTCACATAAAATGTTACTTTTCTTCTGCCAAAGTTGAGGTTTGTCAAAATTCTTATTTTGAGAACTGGGTTGCAATTGTGAAAGTAATTTAAATGAAATACTCCTGTGAGTCTGTGATTTTCCCATTTTTCATCATATAGATTTTCAATATGTAAATGAAATAACAATGTCTGTAGACAATGAGAAATTTAGATCAGTTAACTGTGCCTTTTCACTGAACTCATATTTCATTACATGATCCAAGCAGTTTTTGCAATACAATACAAACTGTAATCAGTTCAAGGAGTAGAATAATTATCCGAGTCTTGCAAATATGTTTCCAAAACCATTATTTCCACAAAATATGGAAGTATCCAGCTGGTTTGCCAATTTTCCACTCATTCTATTTCCACTCAACAATACCAACTCCTTCCAGCTATTCCACCTTTTTCTGGCTTTTCAGGTAACTTAGTTATTAGAAAATGAGAGAAACTTCACTCAACTTATGTTGATGACCCCTTGTGCCATCTGCCCTATGTAATCAAGCGAGTGCTTAATATTTAGAAAAGACAGCTGCCAATTATTTCAAAGTTCTGAACTCCCAGAAAAATGCTGTTGTCTAAAAGAAGCTCATATCTTCAACCTTACTGAAGGAAAATATGGTTGGATCTTATTTTAAATAAAATTTAAATATGAACTAACCTAACCACCATGGTAATTCCACTATAATTTTTTTCACAGCCTGGGCGCGGTGGCTCATGCCTGTAATCCCAGCAATTTAGGGGGCCAAGGGGGGTGGATCACCTGAGGTCAGGAGTTTGAGACCAGCCTGGCCAACATGGTGAAACCCCATCTCTACTAAAAATACAAAAACTAGCCGGGCGTGGTGGCAGGTGTCTGTAATCCCAACTACATGGGAGGCTGAGCTGAGGCAGGAGAATTGCTTGAACCTGGGAGGCGGAGGTTGCAGTGAGCCAAGTTTGCGCCATTGCACTCCAGCCTGGGTCACAAGAGCAAAACTCCATCTCAAAAAAAAAAAAAAATTTTTTTTTCATATTTTCCAACTTTGAGGTCCTATTTTGGAGGCAGATCTTCAGATTTGATTATAATACACCTTAGCTATCCAAATAATATTATTATTTAACATGTTTACTTCAGCTGGGCCCTCACTAATGGCTGGAAATCCATGTTAATCTCTTGCTATTTTCTGAAGACACCTCCCAAAACAAATATTCTAAACCTTCTCTATGCAAGATTCTGACATTTCCCCATCCTCAGCTTATGATCACACATCTCAGTTTATTGAGAGAATTTCAGTTATGATACATGAGAGCTCCCATTTTCATTCTTTCTATCCTAAAAAATATCTACTTTATGGAATCAAAATAAAAATACTGATTGTAAAAGAAAGCAGAAAAAGAGAAAAAAATAAAAAGAGAAGATGGAATAAATAGAAAATAGATGTAAATGAAATGGAGAAACATCACAATAGATCCTACAGACACTAAATGGTTAATAATATTATGCTTATCTTGAAGCCAAATAATTGGATACTTTAGATGAGAAACAAAGTCCTTACAAGACAAAAACCAGCCAAAGTCATTCAGAAAAACAGAGGTACTCTGAATAGCTCTATAATCTACTCATGGGTAAAAACCTTTCTAAGAAAATCCTAGGCCAAGATGCTTTCACTTGGAATTTTACCTAATATTTAAGGAAGAGGTAGTACCAACTGTTCACAAATTCTTCTAGAAAATGAAAGAGGACAGAACACTTCCTAACTCTTTTTTTTTTTTTTTTTTTTTTGAGACAGAGTTTCACTCTTGTTGCCCAGGCTGGAGTGCAATGGCATGATCTCAGCTTGGCACGATCTCAGTTTACCACAACCTCCGCCTCCCGGGTTCCTAATTCCTTTTTTTATACCAGCATTACTTTGTTACCAAAATTAAAGACACTACCAAAAAAACTACACACCATTATCACTCATGGACCTAGATGTGTATTTCCTTAAAAATAGAAATAGAAATATTTCTTAGCAAATAGAAGCCAGCAACATAAAATAGAATAATATAGCATGATCGTGCAGAGTTGTCTTAACATTAGAAAATCAATCAGTATGACCTAGCACATCAAAAGTCTAAAAAAGAAAAACCATATGCTGAACCCAATAAATGCAGAAAAAAACAGTTTATAACATTCATTCACTGCAGAATCTCTCAGTAAACTAGCAATAGAAGGGCACTTCTTCAACCCTTTAAAGGGCACCTATAAAAAACCTACAGCTAACATACTTAATGATAAAAGACTGAATTCTTCCCCCTAAGTTTAAGAACAAGTCTGGGAAACAAAGCAAGGCACATTCTCCACGTGGAAAGCCCTACAGGTGATTGTCCACCATGAACAGTTTATTTCTGTTATTCCCTGGCTCTACTTTCACCTCCCATTCTCTAACTAAGGACTTCAAAGTTCTGTCCTTAAAATTATATTTCTATCGGCCAGGCGCGGTGGCTCACGCTTGTAATCCCAGCACTTTGGGAGGCCAAGGCGGGTGGATCACGAGGTCAGGAGATCGAGACCACGGTGAAACCCCGTCTCTACTAAAAAATACAAAAAGTTAGCCGGGCATGGTGGCGGGCACCTGTAGTCCCAGCTACTCGGAGAGGCTGAGGCAGGAGAATGGCGTGAACCCAGGAGGCGGAGCTTGCAGTGAGCCGAGATTGTGCCACTGCACTCCAGCCTGGGCAACAGAGCAAGACTCCGTCTCAAAAAAAAAAATTATATTTCTGTCTTCATATTTCACCATTTGGGAATCTCATCCACTCCAATAGTTACAAATTATCACCTTTATTCAGTATCACATATTCAAAAGTCTTTTTCCCTTGGAAGTCTTAGTGTCATTTCAAATGCAATGGATCCAAAATTGTATTCATATTTTACTTGTGTTCCTGAATTTCTTTAATTATACTACCATTCTCCTAGCTATCTAAATTCAAAACTGTAGTCTTTATTTTTCTTTTCTTTTTTGAGACAGGGTCTCACTTTGTCATCCAGGCTGGAGTACAGTGGTGGAATCACAGCTCACTGCAGCCTCATCCTCCTGGGTTCAATTTTATTTCTTGTAGAGATGAGTTTTCACCATGTTGCCCAGGCTGGTCTCAAACTCTTGAGCTCAAGTGATCTGCCTGCCTCAGCCTCCCAAAGTTTGGGATCACAGGTGTAAGCCACCATGCCCGGCCTGCAGTTTTCTTTAACTTCTTTCATGTGACTCACATCTCCACACATAGCCCCTGCTTCTATCAAGTCTTCCTTTGAAAATGAACCTACCTTTTAGTTCTATTTCATTTTGACTATTCCTATTTCCCACACTCTACGTTTACATACTCTGTCATAGTCTTCCTTGAAAAATCACTCTCAGTGTGTCACTGCATTTTATTCAACAGTATATAGTACAAAGTCTATAATTCAGGGTCCAGGTTTCCTCACATTGAGCCTAACCTGGCTTTCCAGGTTACCTGTTATCAATCTCACCACGGGACCTGTACTAATTGCTCCCTTCAATTACTCTGCCTTTTCCCAGCTCTTTGCTTTTGTTCACATTCTTCTTCCCTATCCCCCCTACTCTCTTCATTCAACTAAGATATCTTCTCCACTAACTCCACCTACTGAATCTCTTTTTCCCGCTAAGGCTCATGATTCTATTTCCCCTATGAAGTTTTCTTTGATCATTCCAACCAGAAGTGATCATTCCCTCTCTGAATTCCTATTCCTCTATTTACATTCCCATGTAGCATGCAATCTATTTTAGGCATTGCCTTATCTTTTCAACCATGTGATAATTGCCTAGAATTCAAAAGTTAATCTTAGTATTTCAGTTATAAATTTGTGCCTTTAGAATACTTATTTACATTGTCAATGGAACAAAACAAGGGGGGAAGACAATTATTTTCCCATTTGCTCTTAATTATATTTACACATGGTTAAGACCGGATATGGAATGTGTTTAACCAGATGCTAGAATGACTTTGGGTCTGCATGATCTACCATACAGACACATCTGGCACTGAAATCTGGGAATGTTGTTGTGACCTTTTAGCCCCTACATGCACATGAATCTTAGGAGACTGTCATTAGTATTCAGAAAAAAAGAGTTTATACATGCAACAACTATTTTAAATCCTTTTACACAAGGAGATAATCCCCTACCTATTTTAAATAAATAAGAAAAAAAAAATAGATCTAAGAGGGAGAAGTCATGTTTCAGAAGGTTTTCTGATGTTAATTTATATCCTCAGTACCTAACAAAGTGACTGGCATATTGAAGATGCTCGTGAAATACATGCATATACTTTGAAAAGGAGCATCCTGCTTTTCTTTCTGTTAAATCTAAATAAGGAGATAATTTTGAAAATAAAAGATAAAACACAAGAACCTATCATCTGATATTCACAGCTTTGTGGTATAGAAATAGTTTAACTTAATGGGACCAAAGTATTCCCCAGTAGTACCTTATTTCTCCTGTCTGTATTAAGAAAATACATGGACTGTAATCAAACACAGCCTTAATACTGTCAATATTATACAACAGAAGTGGCATATTGGCCAATCTTAAAAGCACAATTAAATGAAGTAAAAGAAGAGAAAAAGGCAAAAAAAAAATTGGGATCCTAAACTTCATAGCATTCAACTATTCTTGCCTGGAGGATGAAAAGCGGAAAAGAAAAGAGGGAAATAGAAGGAGAAAAAAAAAAGCAAGCCACTGAAAGAATAGTCAGCAATAAAACCATCAGTCTTGAGATTCAGATTGGTTAAACCTGAAAAAAGTGTTAAATGAATTTAAGTCTCCTGACAGTCTGACAAAGGGATAAATGTTATTCAAGTGGATAATCAATGGATAGGTTATTGTGTTACTATCATCCTCTAGGAAAAATACTAGAGAATGAAACAGATACAGCAAAACATTGACCAATTAAGAGTTCAAATACAGGTAAAGTCACTTAGAAGTTGATATTCACAAAACCATACTGTATAGTACTTAAGAGATACTTAAGAAAACTTCCTACGTCATTTTCACTACATCTGATTTCACCTTTAGAATTAGAACCAAATGACATCCTCACCCACTCCTCATTTTATTTAGCGAATAGAATCAAATGCAGCTCTATTATGCACTCATGGTAAAGGCCATTCCTCAGCTATCTTCCTATGGTGCTTTATATTCCAGGATTTAAAAAATAAAAATAGAAATATTGATCACTGTGCACTCTTGTTGTCATGGCCTGGTATCACAGTCATTATAAAAATGTAATTGTATAATATACGTATTTAACATATAATATACACATATAAATATACAATATTGATAAAAGTCACTCCAATTAAGAATCATTAAAATTAGACTTTATGTGGGTAAGAAGGATGGAGAGGATTCAGAGAATCATGATTCTGTATAAATTTTGTAAGAATTTAAGAAAAAAAGTAGATGTTTTTTAAAATGTAAATATAAAAGCTGACATACAGAAGTCATTCTCACATTTATACAGTATTAATGATCTGCAAAGTGAAATAAACGAGGTAATGTTATTCTATATAAATGACTTTCTGTGGATCTCAGTCATATTCTAATTCAAACACTGATTTAGATCAGTTTCAATATGAATCATCACTGAGGTATTATTTTTTTGTTTTGTGGATTATACTGATTATGTATTTAGCTTGTTTATATATTTTTAGATAAAAAATTACTTGTTACACCTGAAAATATGAGTTAATAATTCGATTCCAATAATAAAGCTAATTTTCAGTTGTACCGTAGACTATTACTCCTGAAACATATTGTCACAAGATATTTTTTCTTTTGAACACTTCGTGCTTTGAAAAACGTATGAAATATATACTTGAGGTTTCAAAGTGCTATGTAGCAACAATAACATAAATTGCCATTAGAAGCTGATAGTAAGTTGACATCTGTTATTTAGCATGATAGCCTGAGTACTTGCTGTCACTTTCAAACTGAGATAACATATACCAAAAAAACCTTGCTATGACCTCTTGTTTAAAAGCATGATGGCACAGGTGTTAAATTGGTTCTCACTCATTGTCAGTCTATTTTTCTCTCAAATAAAATCTTTGACTGGTGCTGTGTTACACAGGAGGAAGTAAAAACTCTTACGGGTGTAATAAAAGATATGAATAGACCTTGGTTGCGCTTTGAAAACTGAATGTAAGCACAGCTGCAGGGAGATTCTTGAGAAAAATGTTACCATCTGTCATCATTTTCTTCAACAGGTGCTTGTAGTTTTTCTTTTTCTAAATCTCAAAAGCCTCGTTACTTCAAACATTTGTTTATAATATCAATTTCTATAATAAGTGTTATGGTGGTTTAATAATATTGATAGTATAATGATAAATATTTTGAGTTAAAGGGAATCTTTGATCCTAAAAAATCATAGAGCTGTATAAACAAATTATATAAACACAATCTTCAGAGTTCAGTATAAGCTGATCTTAATAAGTTATTTCTTCACTAATCTTAGAAATTTAAGTGGAATGTCAAAATAGAAGGTGCTTACCTTTTAGAAACCACTTCAGATAAAGCTGAAACTGTCTATGTCTAATAAGGGATCTGTTAAATACCTACCAAAATGCCAAAATATGAACCCTGTAGCTAGTGTTCCAATGAGAAAAAGGCCCACCTGAGCAACTGTTTGTCCTTTAAGTGTCACCTTCTAAACACAAACATCCTGAATTTTCTCCCATGCCAACTGTCTCATTTCAGTTGTCACGTAGGATAATGTAATACCTTGCTATAATTATAGAATCATCAAAGATACAGAATAAAATCAAAATTTTGACACTTCATTTGGAATATTTCAGTGGAAAAAACAATTTCAGACTATACCATCTGAATAAGATACTACTTTGCCTTCATCCTATCCCATCACCTTAATTTTTTAAAAATGTGGATGATGGCTGGGTGCAGTGGCTCACACCTGTAATTCCAGCACTTTGGGAGGCCAAGGTGGGTGGATCACCTGAGGTCAGGAGTTTGAGCCAAGCCTGGCCAACATAGTGAAACCCCATCTCTACTAAAAATACAAAAATTAGCCGGTTGTGGTGGCGGGCGCCTGTAATCCCAGCTACTTGGGAGGCTGAGGCTGGAGAATCACTTGAACCTGGGAGGTGGAGGTTGCAGTGAGCCGAGATCGTGCCACTGCAGTCCAGCCTGGGCGGCAGAGCGAGATTCTGTCTCAAAAAAAAAAAAAAAAAAGAATTCTCTTAACTGGTTATGTCTATTTTTTGCAAGGAATAAATTTTGAAGTTAAAACTAGTTCTTTCCTTTATCCTTCCCTCCCTCCCTCTCTCCCTTCCTTCCTTCCTTCCTTCTTCCTTCCTTCCTCCCTCCCTCCCTTTCATTCTTCCTTTTTTCCTCCTTCTCCCCTCTCCTTTCTTTCCCCAGCATATACTTTATTGAGTGACCATTCTTCAGACCTTGGGTAGGGTTGAGGATACATGACTATACTGGACAGTAGACAATGGAACTTTAGTTTGGGGTGGGCAGACAATTTCTAAAGAAATTTAAATAAAATATCCAACAATTTTTAGATAAATACTTACAGAAAAATAAAACAGAGATAATAGGGGTTCAGAAGGCTATTTCAGGGTGAGTGATCAGAAAAGTCACCACTGAGGCAATGATACTTAGGCTGAGAAGTAAACCACAATTAGGAACCATCCATGCAATGTGTGGGAAAGTAGTTTCCAGGAAGAGAGAGTAGCTATTGAAAAGGTCCTGGACAGGAGGTTGGGTTATCCAGTGTGATGAAGCAAATAAAAGCCAGTGGGACTGAATTACAGTGCCCAAAGAGGTCCCTGAGGTCAGCAGAGATCAGATGAGGCCCCAAACATTGTGATAACTTACATGCCATTGTAGGGAGCTATAAGCAGCAAGTGGCATAATGTATATCTGTATCTGTATCTCTATATTTCTATGGCTTCCATGTGAGGAATGAGGAGAAGAAGGAATAGGATTGGTGGTTGGAAGACACTCAGGAGCCTGGCAGTGGTCCTGCAGGTTCAAGCTTGAGTGGTAGTATCACTGGAGAGAGGTGGGCAGGTGTTAGATTTAGTTTCGAGGAAGAGTCAATAGAACCTGATGATGGGTTTTATATATTGGGTGAAGGAAGGAGCAGAAAGAAGAATGGCTTCTAATTTTTGACTGGAGCTAAAGCTAACAAGAAGTGCCATTTGTAGAGAGACGGGGAAGCCTGGGAAGGAAACAGGTTGGAGTTAAGTCAGGTTAAGTTTAAGATGCCTAGCTAGAGGGAAGGCCAGGAGGCAGAGAACAGGTAGACTGTTCTTAGGTCAAAGTAATGCACCACCAGGGGAGGGGTTCAGGACCTCAGAAACTTCACGCTCAGCTTTGCTTTTGAAGCCCTCCACCTTCCTTTGAGTAAGGAAGTCAGAAAACCTTCTTTTCCCTCTTTTAATTATTTTTTCAGATTTAATTATTTCCCTCTTTTAATTATTTTTTCAGATTTCAAAACTTACACATAACAACTATAGGGAATTCAAAATATACCGAAATTATTATTATTATTATTATTTGAGACACAGTTTCACTCCATCACCCAGGCTGAAGTTCAGTGGCACAATCTTGGCTCCCTGCAATCTCCGCCTCCTGGGTTCAAGCAATTCTCGTGCCTCAGCCTCCCAAGTAACTGGGATTACAGGTGTCCGCCACCATGCCTGGTTAATTTTTGTATTATTAGTAGAGGCAGGGTTTCACCATGTTGGCCAGGCTGGTCTCAAACTCTCGAACTCCTGACCTCAAGGGATCTGCCTTCCTTGGCCTCCCGAAGTGCTGGGATTACAGGCGTGAGCCACTACACCCAACCAATATACTGAAATTAAAAACAGGAAAAGAGGCTGGGCGCAGTGGCTCACATCTGTAATCCCAGCACTCTGGGAGGCTGAGGCGGGCGGATCACGAAGTCAGGAGATCGAGACCATCCTGGCTAACATGGTGAAACCCCGTCTCTACTAAAAGTACAAAAAATTAGCTGGGCGTGGTGGCGGGTGCCTG
Organism: Nomascus leucogenys; assembly: GCF_006542625.1. Classification (NCBI taxonomy): domain Eukaryota; kingdom Metazoa; phylum Chordata; class Mammalia; order Primates; family Hylobatidae; genus Nomascus; species Nomascus leucogenys. The sequence goes on from NC_044383.1 coordinate 118,594,907, forward strand.
TAGTCCCAGCTACTCGGGAGGCTGAGGCAGGAGAATGGCGTGAACCCGGGAGGCGGAGCTTGCAGTGAGCCGAGATCGCCCCACTGCACTCCAGCCTGAGAGACAGTGCAAGACTCCATCTCAAAAAAAAAAAAAAAAGAAAAGAAAAGAAAGAAAAGGCCAGGCGCAGTGGCTCATGCCTGTAATCCCAGAGCTTTGGGAGGCCGAGGCGGGCGGATCACGAGGTCAGGAGATCAAGACCATCCTGGCTAACACGGTGAAACCCCGTCTCTACTAAAAATACAAAAAATTAGCCGGGCTTGGTGACGGGCGCCTGTAGTCCCAGCTACTCGGGAGGCTGAGGCAGGAGAATGGCGTGAACCCGGGAAGCGGAGCTTGCAGTGAGCAGAGATCACGCCACTGCACTCCAGCCTGGGTGACAGAGCGAGACTCCGTCTCAAAAAAAAAAAAAAAAAAAAAAAAAAAAAAACAGGAAAAGAGATGAAATACTCTCATAACCATTGTAATGATTCAATGCATATCTATCCAGAGACCAGGCAAACTTCTTGAGGCAGGTGAAAAAACAATATAGACAGTGTTATAGTTGCTAATGTCTTCCCTTCCATTCATTTCTTGAATAACCTGAAAGTGTAAATGCAAAGTAATTTTAGCATCACACATAAGATGGAAGACAGGCTGAAGGAAACCTAATCCCAGCTCCCATCAAAGGAGAATTTGTCTCAAAAATGTTTTAAGAAATGATTACGCAGTATTTAATACTTCCAGTGAGAATGCTCATGATCTCACAATCTTACAAGGCAACCCACTCAATTTTAATATCTCTGATTGTCAGAAATGTATTCCTTATAGTAAGCTAAATTCTTCTACTCTTTAATTATATTTATTGGGTCTTCTCTTCTTTCTTCTGGGGCTTAATAAGTAGACACTAATCCACCTTTCCTGAGCAAGACTGTACACTACTACTCCAAAGACAATGATCATGTCTTTCTCATTGTTCTTTCTCCAGGCAAAATATCGCCAGCTGTTTTTCGTTCCTCAGGTACTCAGATTTCCCAAGGTTTCAACCATCCTTGTAATTCTTTGATATGCTCCAGTTTATCCATATGTCCATTAAAAGCTATTTCCAGAAGGAGTCCTCTGGTGTGGTCAGCCTAAGATAGGGTGCTATGTCAGTATTACTTCCTTTGATATGAGCAGTAGAATTTTAGGCTAATATTGCATTTATCTGTTTGGCAGCCACATTGTATTGAGCTAACACAATATAGTTAATATGTAGAGCTTTTTCATATGAATTCCAGTTAAGTACAATTTTATACTGTGTACAGGCACAGATCATTTTTTAACAGAGTTGTTGAACTTTACTTGTATTCCCAATGAATTTTTAACTTTTAGTTTCCTTTTATTATTTTAGAATATGGCCATCTTTTAAGTCCTCATTATGTAACCTAATGTAGCCAGTCTATTAATAATGAGTTTGGGGCAGAGCACGGTAGCTCACGCCTGTAATTCCACCACTTTGGGAGGCCGAGGCAGGTGGATCGCTTGAGGTCAGGAGTTTGAGTCCAGCCTGGCCAACATGGTGAAATTCCATCTCTACTAAAAATACAAAAATTAGCCGGGTATGGTGGTGCACGCCTGTAATCCTAGCTACTCTGGAGGCTGAGGCAGGAGAATCATTTTAACCTGGGGAACGGAGGTTGTAGTGAGCCAAGATCGCGCCACTGCACTCCAGCCTAGCAAAAAAGTGAAACTCCGTCTAAAAAAAAAGAGTTTGGGATATGGGTTTAAAATATTTAGGATTATAACTAATTCAACTTTATTAGTGCATCCTCTACAAGGATATAGTGAGAAACCCTGCAAAATACCTTACTATCACTCAGATGCACCTATATTTAATACCCTAATCTACAGGTCCAGCAAATCAAATGCAAAAGAAAATGCAGTCTTGTATAATCTGTGTACTGAAACCATGCTGGTCTCTAGTCATTAATGATTACAAGGTGTTCACAAACCAATTACTTCAAGTTTTACTTCAAAGTTTTTTCAAAAATTACTATAATCTCTCCCACCTATACATTTAGTGCAGACCTTTTCCCTAAGTTCAAAAACTGGAATATTTGTCTTCATGTGGTCTTCTGACTATCCTCTCATTAGACTAAGCGATTGATTCATTACATCTTGTATTTATTAAGTATTTTCACTGTGTCACATACTCTACTAAGAGTTTTACGTGACTATTTCATTTAATCCTCACAAAAGCCCATGCATTAAATATGATCTCCCTTCTTCACAGAAAGAAACTGTCACTTAGGTTAAGGAGTTTGCCAAGGGCCACACAATGAATAAGCAGCAAGCAGTGCTGGGATTCACACCCCGTCTAGAAGATTTCCTGCTCTTTACTTCTCAGCAGATATTTATTGAATATCTGCCAAGCACATGGAATCATTCCTGGTACCTCTAGAAGATTTGGCAGCATTGACACAGTCATCAACTTGCAAATGTTCCTTCCATACTCTAATAAGATACTAATTATCCACCACTGCTGTTACTCTTCCTCCTCCTCCCTTCTGCAACTATAGCTTGAGGGCATTTCACTGCTTATTAGTAACCTTGGAGAATGGAGAGGAAAGGGAAGGGAAGGGATATCTATTTACATAACTGGAAAGACGCTGGAGAATTTTTCAGAATAAAAAGGGGGTCCATTTTGTTACTGTTAATTCTAATAAAAGATTTTGGAGAAGAATACTTCTCTTGGCTTAAATACAAGCCTACAATTACCTAGGACTTTCATTTACTAATGAAATGAAATAACATTGCTTTGACACGCTGTGACCACACACAACTGTTAAATTTTAAACTCTGTGTGTGCAGTTATTCGTGTTGCTTAGAAATACAGCAGCTGGTACCGGTTGACAAAAGGTGTGTAGGAATGGGAGAGGGCTATGAGGATGAAAGAAAGGCTCCTAGTTCAGAAAATTTTGAAACATACCTCTACCCTCAGTTCAACAATTGTTGTGTCAGTCCATAAATTATTATTATTATTATTTGGGGGACAGAGTCTTGCTCTGTTGCCCAGGCTGGAGTGCAGTGGTGCAATCATAGCTCACTACAGCCTCAAACTCCTGGCTTCAAGTGATCCTCCTGCCTCAACCTCCCGAGTAGCTGGGATTATAAGAGTGAGCCACTGTGCCCAGCCCTCACTATATAAATTATAGAAAATACTTACTCATTAAGCTTATCCCAGAAGGGTTTCCATGCCAGGAAAACCCAGCTTATTTTCCTATCTTAAAAAATAATCTTAAATGTGCAAGCACATGCTAGCCCTTGTTTAAAACCTCAGATGGTCACTCTGAACAGTTGTGTATGGAATCTTGCTTTGTATCCCCATGTCCTGTGTCTGCAATTTTCCATGCTTCTGCAGGTCGAATTGCCTGATTCCTACCAAAGAACCTAACCATATAAGGTCAGTAGTTACTCAACTTGCCCCACATTGGAATCAACGGAGAAACTTGAAAAATATATTAATGCCTGTGTCCACCTCCCAGGGATTGTGCTTTGACTGGTGGGGGATGGGGTTGCCTGGGCACTGGAATTATTAAAACATCTCCAAGTGATTCTAATGTGCAGATGAGATTGAAATTTTGACATAGGAATAAAAGTATCTTTCCCAGTTCTTACTTCTCTATTAACTCGGCCTGCTCATGTCTGGACTGCAATCTGCCATAGCATGAACTCATTTTGGCCCTATCCAAAAGGATCTGGGTCTGCCAAGTACCAGGAGGCCTAGTGTCTACCTGGTCATGTCTATCATGAGTTTCCTTTTATAAGTGAGGTTTCCATAGAAAAAAAAAGACAGAAATTTAGTTTTTCCTAAGAAACTTGAGATTTCAAAGTTTTAGTTTAAAAATTGCATGAAAAATGGAAATCTTCCCCAGTCATACATTTTTTTGTTGATCTATCTTCTCAAAGGCCTTTAGCTCTCTAATATTATTGAAGATGAGAAGGAATACAGAATATAAGAGAAATACATCCACGCCTAGTACTAAGAAAGAAACTTCCATAAAATCACCAAGTCTCTAGATCAAAGCTTGAAAGACTCTAGCTGAGCTTACTAAACATCTGTGTAACAATGCCACAGAAATAGAAAAGAGAGCTCATGCGGTTCAGACACATTTGAAAAAAATATTAATTATATTTTCCCCAGGTAGGTAGTTTCCTGTATTCAAGGTCTACTGAGTTCTTTGATGCCTATGCCAGATCATCTTCTTCATAGTACATAATGTTTTGAATTGTACACACTACGGTTAACGTCAAAAGACAACCTTCAAAACTTGGGACACTTGTTTTCTTTCATGTTTTGAGTATCAGCATCCTGATCTCAGATAGCCACACAGACACACTGCTTATCACATCACTCCGTTTTAATTATCTGCACAGCACTTAGCACTTTCTGATGTTTCTCTTGCTTATTTATTTGTTTAATGCTACCTCCACCACCACAATACGGGCTCCATGATACCAGTGGTTTTATCTCATTCAATGTTGTGTCCCCAGCATCTAGAAGTGTTCAATAAACATTCAGTGAATATTCAGTAAATGAACATTCCAACATTCTGAGTACTTTCCTGAAACAGTCATATGACAGCCACAATTTCCATGCTGTGTGACATGAAGGCCCACATTTATACACCTACAAAAGGAGAGTAATAAGATATTGACCACACAGGACTATCATGAGAATTGCATGAGAACACACTGTAAGGACTTATCACAAGGTATGGCATATGATGAATGAAAAATCATAAAAATCATATTATGGAAATGTGTCAGTGTGCCATTTATAGTGGAATAAAAACAGTAAGAGAAATGCCATGATTTCATTTTATCAATTTGTTTAAAATGTATCTGATTATACATGTTCTTTCACTATTTAGGAGGAAAATTAACATACGTTTTTATGTAAGCTACAGTTTGCTTTCAGGAGAAGAAGAGTACCAAACTGGGACTCAGAGGAATAAATCCAGGCTGCTGATCTGCATGGCCCAATAAGCCATTTAATAGTTACCTAAGGTTTAGTTTTCTCACCTGAAACATTGAGGGGAGAGGCAAGGAAGAGTAGGAGGTTTGAGGGGAATCAACCGAAGTACGAGCTCTTAAGAGGCAGCGAGTAAATACGCAAAACATCAATATTTAGCTCATAAAAGAAAGAATGGCGTCAAGATTTTCTCACAATGTTTGGCTAAATTAGATGAATAAGATAGACCTTCATAATAAATTAAATGTGATCTATACATTATTTGTATGATACTCAGATATATAATCCGTAGCTTACAGTTAATAAAAATTATCCATTTGAAATTATTTTTGCAGACATTTTTGCGTATATGCTATATGGTGTCCTTATGAACAGCTTTTTTTTTCTACTGAAATTTAACAAGTTAAAAAGAAATAGATTTAGAATAAGCTTCCTGGAGAAATGTTTTTCCTGTTTAAAAGTTCTTTACCAGTTTTTTTTTAAGTTACAATAAAAAGCATTGTGAGTCATCCATACGCAGTTTTTTTTTTATTACATATGGATCAAATACTTCCAGAAACATGACAATGTGTAATGAATTCATCCCTTTCACCAGTAACTTTATTTTAATATGGCTCTATTACAAATGAAAAATCAATAAACCACCATTCAGTTTCTTTGAAGTAGACTCTTGCCTCTCCTTCCAACACCCTAGAAATATGCCATCGGTTGCCTAAAGCCTTGAACTTCGTTTGTCAATTCAGGTGCATTGTTTCCTTGGCTGTTAGTTCTGCCTGTTTCCTCAGGCTAATTATGAAATCATCTGCTCTGCCAGGGAGAAGCATACAGCTGAAGAGCATCATCCTGTGTTCCAGCATTACTGTAGAGCATGTGTCCTTATTACTAATGCACAAAGCATGACACTTGGAGAGGTCTCTTCGTTGCCTGGAAATTGGGGGGCATAATCTGAAGACTTATAAATATCTCTTAACAAAGCACCAGCTGAGCTGTGTCAGGGTTGCACACTCTCTTCATCTCTCCCTTACAGCCTTTCAATTTGCTTTCCAAACATTTCTTTGTTGCCGTTGGCTGGGGTGTGCTTAAAAGAAGCACATCGTTAACCACAAAGAATGCTTACTGTTTTCTGTGATTTCAAATCAGCTCCAAGCACTTCCTCAGCAAGTGGCCCGGCAGCAATTACCCTGCTGCTGAAGACACTTCGCATCACAGAAGGCTTCAGTTTTTGAGACAAGCAAGCAAGGCTGTAAGAAATGATAATATATGTTTCAGCCTCCATTCACCGGCGATTTATACCCCCATAAGAAGGGTGAATCAATTTTTGTGCAAATTCAACAGGCATATTCAACAACGTTGCTCTCTTCTCTAATTCACACAAACTCAGCATTCATCTACTGCATTACTTGCCTCAAATGGGCACTCACAGTTGCTAAATGATTCGGGTGGGGGTGGAGTTGCTCTGTCAAAAAGGGGCAAAAGAACAAGGAAAGGACATGAATCCATCAGGGCAATGAGAGTTGAACTGATTCACTGAGACAAAATAGTGAGGTTTTGAAAAGCCAGTGCAAAAGGAGATGGCTTCCCACCTCATCCCGACACTTCTGTGAAAGACGGTGTAGAAACTGACCTCGGCAGCATTCAAGGGAAATGTTTCCACAAGCATGAGCTGCTCCAGAACAATTTATCCAATAAATTATGCTGAGATAGGCTTCACTTTACAACCACATTTCTCTCTTTTCTTTCCCATTTTGATCATACCTGTTAATATCCTCTTTGTGGAAATATCTCCAGAAGGAGTCAAAAAGGTTAAAATGGGCAGCGCAAATTTCCATATGCCAGGTCCCCGGATATAGTTTTAAAGGGCCTGTGGCTTTAAGTAAAATCTGATTTCCTAACTCCACAGGTCCGCAGGTAAATGTCACACTGCCCTCTGGAGGTAGTCTCATTGGATCTAACCCTGAATTAGTGATTGTCAGCTACAGAAAAATATATGGTTGCTGAATTTCAGAAGTCTTTTTCTAGGGTGGAGAGGGTATAGAATAGGAAGACAGTTGAAAAATTACCAACTGCTTCCAACTCCTTGTGAGTGGAGTGTGTGTGTGTGTGTGTGTGTGTGTGTGTGTGTCAGAGAGAGAAGGGGGTGGGAAAAGGAAAGGAGAATAAGTAAAGATTGCCCCCAATTTCAGTAGTGCCAAGAGAGAAAGGATGCATGTAGACAGGAAGCTTCAAGATGGCCGACTAAATGCATCTGGTACTCACCTTTTCCAGGGAGAGGAGCTAAAATAGCAATTAGATAATCACATTTTGAATAGATCATCTGAGAGAGAATACTGGAATTCAACAGAGAAGTGATGGGAAGCACTGAAAGCAAGGAAGGAGAGGGAAGCAAGGAAGCCAGCTTAGCTGGGATCAGCTGGGAGCCCGGAGAGGCTCCTTAATGAGAGGAAAGGGTAAGTGAGAGACACCAAGTGGTCCACATTCCTGCCACAGAATTCTACAGTGCTAACCATAGGAGAGCCCTTGGACTTTCATGGGCCCTGAGACTCACAGAGTACTGCCTAGAGATCACATAACGGCATTGTTCTAGACAGGGAGCTCATGCTGAGTTCTGTAAACCCCCAAGTCCTAAGCGGCTGCAGCACGGTGCCATTATGAAAGCCCCGCCCCTGCCAGAATGTGTCCTGCCTGGGGGCCCAAGAGCCCCTGAACCTCCATATCCCTGGAGCCCAACTGACACTCATCACCCACAGACACCACTGTTGGGCTGAGGCAGGAGCCACTGGAAGTGACCTTGCCACCTCAACAAAAAGGTAGCTGTACATTTTCATGTGCCATCTGCAGGACTGAGGACCGGTTTGCCCAGTTCATCATGGACATCACCAACACCAGCACTGACCACCTGGGTTCCAGAAAGTTGTCCCACCACAGCTGCTGCCATTGCCGCAGCATACCTGCTACCCAGAAGCATGATAACCTGCCCATCCTCCTGACCCACCATGATATTCCCAGCACCTGGAGAGGCTAATGCTCAACCCACTACTGCCACCACTGAGGCCCAAAGACTGGCCCACCTAATGTCCTAGTTCCCAGCAAAACTTCACCACAACCTCCACTAATAATCACACCCTAAACCACTGAGGAAATCACAGACACCACTGACACTGTTTACAGCTGGAAAAATTACACAGAGACTATACAACCACCCACACCTAGAGTCAAGGCCAAAGTGCCCTACCCAGCCAACACCATAGATAAATCTTCAAGAAATGTCATCCCCTATGAAAGCAAATTCAAAAAACTGGAGCAACTGTTATATCAGATGCACAAATGATCAATGTAAGGACACAAGAAGCATGAAAAAATAAGGAAATATGATATCTCCAAAGGCACACGATAATTATCCAGCAATAGATTCTCGTCAAAAAGAAATTTAAGAAATACCCCCCAAAAAAGAATTCAAAATATTGATTTTAAAGAAGCTCAGTAAGACACAACAGAATACTGAAAAATAATGCAAAGAAACCAGGAAAGCAATTCAGGAAATAAATCAGAAATTTACCAAAGAGATAGATGTCATAAAAAAAGAGAAACAAACAAATTCTACAACTGAAGAATTCATTGAATTAAATACAAAATACATTCTAAAACTTCAACAATAGACTAGATGAAGCAAAAGAAAGAATCTCAGAACTTGAAGGGAGGTATTTTGAAATAACTCAGACAAAAATAAATAAAAAGGATAAAAGAAGAGTGAGCAAAGCCTATATAACATCATAAAGTAACTAAGTATTTGAATTTAGGATCTGAGAAGGTGAAGAGAAAATGAAGGAGTTAGAAAACCTATTTAACAAAACAATAGATAAAAACTTCCCAAGTCTTGCAAAAAACTTTAGACATCCAGAAACAAGAGGCTCAAAGGTCTCCAAATAGATAACAATTCAAAAAGTTCTTCTGCTCAGCACATTATAGTCAAAATATCAGAGGTCAAAGACACAGATAAAACTCAAAAAAGCAAGAGAAAAGCATCAAGTCACTTATAAAGGTAGCTCTATCAGACTAGACTAACAGCAGAAACCTTATAGACCAGGAAAGAATGGGCTGATATATTCAAGATGCTGAAAGGAAAAAAAAAACTGCCAACCAAGGATACCATACCCAGAAAAGTTATTCTTTAGAAAATGAAAGAGAAATGAAGTCTTTCCCAGACAAGCAAAAGCTGAGGCAGTTTATCACCACTAGACCAGATCTACAAGAAATGCCAAGGGAGTCCTACACCCAAAAGTGAAAGAACAATATCTAATATCATTAAAACACATGAAATATAAAAACTACTAGAGCAAACATAAAAGAAGGAAAAGACTAGAAGGTTACCACTACAGGAAAACCACAAAACCACAATAATAAAAAAATAATAGAGTAAGAAAGGAACAGAGGATACACAAAACAACTAGAAATCAGCTAATAGAATAAGAGGAATAAGCTCTCACATATCAGTAATAACCCGGAATGTAAACAAATTAAAACTTTCACTTAAAAATACAGATGGGCTGAATGGATTAAAAAACATGACCTGACTCTACACTGCTTACCATACTCATCTCACCTGTAAAGCCACATACTAACTGAAATTAAAGGATGGAAAAAGAACTTCCATGCAAACAAAAATCAAAAGTGAGCACGAGTGGCTATGCTTATATCAGGTAAAACATACTTTAAGTAAAACACTTTACAAAGAAAGTCATTATGTAATGATAAAGGGATCAACTCAGCAAGAACTGGATATATATTTAGAAATACAACAATTCTAAATATATATGCACTCAACACCAAAACACCCAGATCTATAAAGCAATTATTATTAGATCTAAAGGGAGTGATAGACTCCAATACAATAATAGTTAGGAACGTTAACAGCCCACTGTCATCATTAGACAGGTCATCTAAACAGAAAATTAACAAAGAGACATTGGATTTAAATTGCACATTAGACTAAATGGACCTAACAGGCATTTACAGAACATTTCATCCAACAGCTACAGAATATACATTCCTCTCATCAGCACATGAAACATTCCTTAGGACAGCCCATATGTTAGGACACAAAACAAGTCTCAATAGATTTTTAAAAATCGAAATCATATCAAGTATCTTCTCAGACCACAATGAAATAAAACTGGAAACCAATAACAAGAGGAACTTTAGAAACTGCGCAAATACATGAAAATTAAACAACATACTCCTGAATGACCATTGGGTCAAGAAAGAAATTAAGGAGGAAATCAAAAAAATTATTAAATAAAATGGAAAATAACATATCAAAACCTATAGGATACAGTAAAAACAGTGCTAAGAGGAAAGTTTACAGCAACAAACACCTACATCAAAAAGTAGAAAGATTTCAAATAAACGATCTAATAATTCACCTAAAAAAACTAGAAGAACAAGAAAAACCACACCCAAAATTAGTAGGAGAAAAGAAATAATAAAGATCAGAGCAACACTAAACAAAACAGAGACAAAAAAAATACAAAGGATCAATAAAAGGAAAAGTTAGTTTTTTGAAAAGATTAACAAACTTGATAAACAACTTGCTAGAATAATCAAGGAAAAAGAGAGAATACCCAAATAAAATCAAAAATGAAAAAATAGACAAGTATAACTGATACCAAAGAAATGCAACAGATTATCAGGGACTATTATGAACAACAATACACTCACAAACTACAAAACCTAGAGGAAATAGATAAATTCCTTGACTCATACAACCTACCAAGACTGAATCAAGAAGAACTAAAAAACCTGAATAGACCAACAATGAGTAATGAGATTGAATCAGTAATAAAAAGTCTCTCCCAACATAGAAAGTCCAAGACTTGGGGCTTCACTGCTGAATTCCCATGTGACTGTCTTCTTACGTGATGTTCAGATAGAGTCTACATTCCCTCTTGAATCTAGTGGGCTTGTGACCACAGTGAAAGACTAAGTCATAAAAGGCTATACGGTTTCCACCTAGCCTCTTGGTTCCCTCTTGGGACCTGCCACTATGCTGTGACGAAGTCAAGCAGCCACACAGAGAGGCTATGATCCTACCACAGCACCAGGCAAGGTCCCTGCCAAGAGCCAACATCAACTGCCAGCCATAACTTCAAGGAAACAAGGCTTCATATTCTTCCAACCACCCACTTTGGAGTTGTCCCCACCAAACTTCAGACTTGTGAGCAAAAGAAATTTGTCATTGCGTTAAGCTACTCTGTATGGAGATGGTTTGTTACCAAGAATAGACAGCCAAAACAATGGGCAAGGCCCCCAATACTGGACCCATTTCCTGGCATAGAATAGAACTGGCCTAAAAAGAAATGGGACTTGCCTCTCTGCCTTTCATGAATTTTCGTTATTTGGGTTGATTCTTTATTAACATTGGACTTTCTCTCTGAGTCCCAGATTAGGCTGTCTATAAGATATATCCCAGCTGAAATTGTGTGTGTGTGTGTGCATGCACACTATATGATGAATTGTTGCCAGTATTTAGTAATTAGATTTTTATATAAACACACACACAGAGAAAGAGTAGAGAGAATCTAAGTTTTTGTCTTCTCTCTAAATAAAAGAACAAACAGAAGATCTGGCAATAATGAATTTACATTCCCTTTTAACAGTAATTCACTTACAAAACCCCCAGTTCCCTCGGTGCCATCTCCTCTCTGTTGCATTACATCCTGCCTGTTCCATTCAAGCTCTCATCACTCTTTTCTTTTTCTCATTTTTTAATTTGTATAAATGTATGAGTTACAAGTGCAGATTCTTTACACACAGAGATTGCATAGTGGTGAAGTCAGGGCTTTTAGTGTATCTATAACCTAAATAACATACATTGTAACAAATAAGTAATTTCTATTCCTCCACACCTTCCCACTCCTTCACCCTTTCCAGTCTCTATTGTCTATCATTCCAAACTCCACATCCTTGTGTACACATTATTTATCTTCCACTTGTAAGTGAGAACATGCAGTATTATTTTTCTGCATCTAGCTTGTTTCACTTAAGTTAATGGCCTCCAGTCACTCTTAGATTTATTTCCTGACATCTATAGACATTTGGGCTTGTGACATCTATTAAGCCAACGATTCTCTACCTGATTGATAAAAATTTACACTTACATAGTTCTCAAGAAGTTAACACCCTTTCAAAAAGAAGAGTTTAATATAATTAGGAAAATAAAAGTCAGAATAATTTTTAAAAACTAAAGTTTTAGTTTAAAATTAAATTTAAAAGGATAAAATAAAATACATGCAGAAAAGCCACATGATGAGGTGACTAGGATAGCAACTTAGGTTATTATCATACACCCTGGTGTAATTGTCCAACTCTTAGTGGCTGCTGTGCATATATTGATGCCCCAGGAGCCAATGTTTTTTGTGTCATTGTTCTATATAAATGTTGTTCTTGCCAGGAGCAAAATTACACAAAACATAAAGTCTACTAATAGAATCAAATATGCTACATTTAAGAATCCTATTTATGGCCTGGCGTGGTGGCTCATGCCTGTAATCCCAGCACTTTGGGAGGCCGAGGCGGGTGGATCACCTGAGGTCAGGAGTTTGAGACCAGCCTGGCCAGCCTGGTGAAACCCCATCCCTACTAAAATACAAAAATTAGCCTGGTGTGGTGGTGGGCGCCTATAATCCCAGCTACTTGGGAGGCTGAGGCACGAGAATTGCTTGAACCTGGGAGGTGAGGTTGCGGTGAGCTGAGATCGCACCACTGCAATCTAGCCTGGGCAATAAAGAGAGACTTTGTCTAAAAAAAAAAAAAAAAAAAAAAAAAAAAAAAAAAAAAAAAAAGAATCCTATTCACTTTTTGGTATAGTTGCTGAAAATACCCTTCTCACACTAGTGTATGCAGAATCTTAAATAAATAGTTTCTAGAGAGGAGATTGAATTCCGAGCATTGGAGAATGGAATCATTCAGCCTGAATAATAAAACTGAAATTGATACATTTATTTCATTTATAGTATTTGGTGTATTTCATCTTATTAAACAGATTTTAAGTAAACTGTCTTTCCATTTAATTGACTAGCATAATTTTAATGCATTTTACATGTCCTAAAATGAGTAGAATGTTTATGGAAATGGAATGGTAAAATGTCAGCCAAGTAAGAAAACGATCATCCTTTACATGTAAAAATGATTTTATTTCCTTACGAATAAAAATGGAGGGGAAATCCTATTTATTGCTCATTAAATGTATTGAGAATGCAGCCAGTCATAATTTATCTCACAGTGATGTGTATTCACTAATTACTTTAAGAAAATTTCTATGTTTCAAAATCAATCTAAAGAGTACTTAACTAAGTCCTATGCAACCTTTATGAAGAACCACAAACAGGGTGAAAACACTGTAGTTTAACCAAGTTTATCTTTGTGGTGGGCCTATCATGGCATGTTGAATCAGAATTCTACTCAAGGCTTTTCATTTGACATACAATTGGGTGGGCTTTCTAGAAATGCTACTCTTTGGAGGAAAATAATATGGAGTTAACATTCAAAGTATATCCCATTTTATAATATTAGCATAGTAAGAGTTATGCTCCCTTTTGTAGAACATGCAAAGATAGTTAAGGGGCATACTATACTCCTCTCCCTAAACAGTCGAAATTTCTTTCTTTAAAAAACATTAAATAGGTATTTAAATAAGGTATCGTCTACTTTATATCACAGGAGAATGAGTCATTCCCCTAGTGAGGCCTGCATTTGTGGTCAAATACTTGGTTCATAAAGTTAATGTCTGAGATGCTGCAGGAGAAGAATATTTATACATCAGTGACTTCAGCAGAATGCAATCCTCATAAAACTTTATTTTATTGGAGTTGTAAAGTTACTTATTTGGGGGAAGAAACGATTAATTTATGAAAAAATAGATAATAGAGTGGTTTTGAACTTTTATTGTTGTCACTTTATTTCCTGCCAGAGTTAACAGCTCAGTGCCAGAATCAGCCTTCAAATTTGATGGCATATTTCAGTCGAAAAGAACCTGGGGATAAAATTACTAAAAAGCGCACTCTAAATCCACCAAGAACACTGATTTAAATACTGTCAAAGCCTTAATGCAATGCCAGAACAATTCGGAGTTTTCATCTGGATCAAGACTTTTAGCAAAGGGCAGTATGTTCGGATGAATTTTTATAAGTAACAAAGCGCGTACGTTCACCGCCATCCAAACGTTGGTCACGATCAAGCAAGGATGTCCAGGAAACCTAACCACCTAATCATTCTGGTCATCTCACAATCTTCTTCTTCCTTTTTTTTTTTTTTTTTGTCTTCCTATTTAGTAAGGCACCCATGAACAGGCAAGGTGGTTACTTAGGCTCCTTCAAAGCACATCAGCAGCGGTCAAATTAACTTTATTGGTTATTAAAGTAAGCCAAAGTTTTTGCCACTTCATAGGATATTTTGCCTGGGGACCTTCGATTTTGGTCTCTAAATGTGGCTTCCTGAACAGCTCTCGGAATAGGAAAGTCCCTAAGCGATTCTTAGGGACCCTTCATTCTTCTGGAGAATGGTGTAGCTGACATCAGCCCCGCGCCTGGAGGCTCCAAAATAGCCACGATTTGGAAAGTTCTGAGATTTCTTTGCACTCCTAGACAGCAAGTCCGCGAAGTACTAAAGCGCTCTGTCCCTTCCCTCCTCTGAGAGCTGTCCCGTTAGGTCCCCAAAGCCAAAGCCTAGGTCCTTCTCCCTTCCCATCAGGGATGAAGCGGGTTGTGTTTCAGGTGTGTAGGCGGTGGGGGGGGGCGTCTATTAAGTGGGGCGCTGGGGACAGGAAAGTGTTCAAAGAAGGAAACCTGCCTGGGGTCACCCGTGCTCGGCTTCCCTACCGCGCGCCTTCTGGGGCTCCGGGAGCGCAGGCGCTGCCCGCGGAGGTGAGAGTGAGCGTGGCCGGGGGCGCGGGGCTGCGCCAGGTGAGAGGGAGCTGCGGGCCCCGGGGACGCCCCTCACCTGCGCCCTCCCTGGGGTCCGGGCGGGACCGGGCTCGGCCGGGCGGGCTTCAGGAGGAGACGCGCTTACCTGGAGGTAGGGCCGCCCGTGGGCCACGCCGCCCACGACGATGTCGGCGGACGCCATCGCCCCGGTGGGCGAGAAGCCGAAGCCCACGTAGCCTGCAGTGCGCACCTGAAGGCGGAAGGCTATCTGGCTGCCCCGCTGGCTCCAGCCCAGCCAGTACTTGCCCTCCGAGTCCAGGAGGGTCCGGTGCGAGTAGGTTCGGCCTGAGCCCCCCGCCGCCGCCTCGGGGAGCAGCCCCCACAGCAGGAGCAGCGGCCAGCAGCACATCCTCGGGCGCCTCCTGCCCGCCGGTACCGGCCTCCAGCCGCTGGGGAGTGAGGAGCAGAACGAGGAGCGGCGGCGGCGAGCGGGAGTCCAGGGACCGCCCCTCGGGCCGGCCGCGCGCCCGCCCGGGAGGGGCAGGACCCGCTCTCCCCGCCCCGGGCGGCCTGCAGGGCGCGCCCCGTCCCTTCCCGTCCCGTTCCGTCCCGTCGGGTCCCAGTCCCGCCAACTCTCACCCTGCCCGGCCCTTCCAGCGGATCCACCTGCAGCCCCCGACCTCTGACTTGGTCCCCGAGGTCGGGGCTCGGTGGGAAGGAAAGCGAGGGGCTTCCCGGAAAGAAAGGGAGGAGGAGGCAGGAGGAGGCAGAAGCCGAGAGAGGAGAGAAGGAGGCCTGAGGCAGAGGGAAAAGGAGGAGGGCAAGAGAATCCTAGAGCGGGAAGAGCGTGGGCTCTGCGGGACGTGGGCGAGAGGTTGCAGGGGAAAGAATGGACATTGACGACAGAGAGCAAGTTTAGCCTGGAGAGGAGGAATTGAGTGAGCAAAGGGAGTAGTCTGGGGTGCGAGGGACAGAAAGGCCCGTCCAAGGTAACCTTCACGTCTCCGTATCCGTTGCTGTCGACTTTCCAGAACCTTTGTTCCCAGTGACATCCCTATTTCAATGGAGGGACACAGTTCACCTTCCCCCACCCCCCTCGAGCATTTCTCTCGCCCTCCCACCCTGCGGGGCCGCAGAGCTTGCTCCTCACGGCAGGAGTTGGAGCCCTGACGCTTGCCTTCACCTAGTTTTTGTTTGCTTTGGTTTGGCGTTGATGGGACAAAGTCAGCCAAACCACTTTGCCATCAGCAGAGAAGGTAAGGGATGAATTGTCATTTGAGAGTTATATTTTAATTTAACATTCTCTTTTCTTGCTATTCCAAGTTCTAGCCATAACCATGTTTATCAAAAGTTTGTTTTGTTTTGGTTTTGCCTCTACCTTTGACCACTCCTGTCTTCAGAATGCTAAATACAATATGGCCACTAAAATTTACCTTGCTTATTTATTCCTTTATAATCTGCCAAGTTTCCAAAAAAGTTCGAAATTTTGTCTTTATAGAAATACAAACAATGCAAAATAGAAAAACAAATAAGAGAGAATATCAGATGAGAAATATGGGTAAGAAGAGCAGGTTCCACACTAGCCACCCTACACTCCTCATTCTCTCTCCTCACCTCGTATTTCAGCCTGTTTTTCCCCCTGCCTATCTTTTCCCATAACTTTTCCAAAGTTACCGTCATGCATCTAATTTATATTCTTCTAAGGATACGGGAATATTTGACCATGTCTGGAAGGTGACCTGTAGGTGGATCTGCTTACCAAAATGCTCAGGGACTTGCCTGGGAAGGGACTTTTCCCAAGGAGAGATTGGATCAAGGTCCGCAGGGCTGGCCAATGGCAATAGGCCAGCATCAGAGAAGAGTGATGTTGGAACCTCAAAATAAGATGAGAAATAAAAGAGCCTGCAAAGCCTTACAAGAACTGGGCATGGAGACTATGATATATAAGTAGCTGGTGCCTCGCCTCCACCAGGACCCACTGGGCAAATGTCAAGGGCAGTAACAGCCATACAGCAATGTTAGGGTGGCAACCTTAGAATTGGGTTTCTACAAGCACCATACCAGGGATGTGGCTTCAGCCATGAAGAAAGGAAGGGGGATATGGAGAGAAAGAGGAACAAAATAGGGGGAATGGAGTCCCAGAGGAGTGGCTCACGGCACCGGGTGGGACACACTCACTATCCTCTCACTATCCTTGGCAAGGATTTCAGGGAAGTTAAATTACTGCAGAGTGACTAAAGGCAAACTTTCTGTTTTGTGACCCTACTTTTATTCCTAGTGTGGAGGAACCTGGAACGAGCACATTGCTACATCTGCTTCCTGGGGTTCGTTATATAAACCCCAAATTCACATCTATTAGGACATTTTGTCTCCTTATTGAAACAAAAAGAGGTCATGCCTTCCAGAATTCTTCCCCCATTAACTGTTTTAGCTTTACCTTTCATCACTCCCATCTCACTCACCCATCAGCCTCTAGACCACATGAAAACTCCCTCTGGAATCCTCAATGGAGAGCCATGCTATTTTCCATCACTGTGCCTATTCGTAAGGTTTGTCACTTCTCCCCTCCTTCCTTTGAAGTATTTTCTTGTCCTCCTTCTCACACTTCACTGTAAGATAGCATCCTATCTGTGGATACTATCCACGGTAGTCCCCATGGAATGTTCTGCCAGACCGCATATGGCACCCCTGACACTTCAGTGTACTTTTTGTCTACAGGCTTGTTTTCCTCCAGTAGCCTCTTTAGGTCAGGAACCACATCTGGTTTCTCATTGCCTACAATGTGGACATCTTGCAATAGGTACTTAATGAATACTTGTAGGAAGAGTGAACAGATGCATGCCCAGATCCTCCTGTAAGCATCCTGGTAACAAAGTTGTTCTGTGGGGGAAAGCTTGGCCCCAGATGTAATTGAGTGTTCTGCATTGGTATTGAGGCAAAGAAAAGACCACACATGAATACACAAAAGAGAAAGTTTTAAATTGTTTTCATTTATTATTTCATTGAGTGTAAAGTTATTGTCTTTTGTTGTGACTGGCATTGCATCCGAAACGCCCTGAGCACTCAAGAAACATTGAAACTAATATAACCATTTTGAGATCAAGTCAACAAACAGAACATTAGCATAATTCATACTCAAGAGATCCACTCTGCTTTGGCTTGAATCACCCAGTAATTTGAGACAGAATAGAAAATGTTATCTATGTGTGCTTTGTACGCTGCTTGAGTTCTCTGGATCAAAACAAACTCTACACTTCAGTTGCATAGAGGACTCAGTTTTCTGACGTTGGAAATCAATTACTGCATTGCTGCTTGTCTTAAATTTGTAAGGAAGGCAGGGAGAAAGCACAAGTCTGTTGAAAACTTAGGGAATATGGCAGAGAGGAGAATGAAATTAGTGGTAAAGGGTTTCAAAATTAGTTTTTAAAACTAATGTTTTTGTTAAAACTGAAACTTGCTGGTTAATTAAAGAAAAAAGTCAGGAAATGCAGAAAAGTATGAATAACAAAGTAAACTTAAAAAATCACCTGAAATTCCACCATCCAAAAATAACCCTTGTATGCATTCTGAGAACATCATTCCAGAACCCAGTTCCATTAAAAGGCTGGAGGAGCAGTCTGCTGGGCAAGCATTTGCAGAGAAACAGGTGAATTAGCTTTGTAAGATTCTGCTTGAAATAAACAGAGTGACTTTAAACATATTAGTTACAAGCACATTTTTAGGCTGCTTCTCTCCACATATATCCTTTGAATACATGAATAGACAAAAGAAATCAAATAGACAAAACTAGCGATTCAGTGAGGTTTTACTTAAGTTCAGAACATTCAACCAAATTAGTCATTCCTAAAATGAATCATTTTCTCACACTTTTCAATCAAGGATTTGAAATGTTATATTTATTTTGACTCCTCACTTTGATACATAGCTTGCAACCTGCCAGTGTGACTGCCCCCATGCTGAGTTTCCTTACCTCCAAACCCTCTGTTGCTAAGGTTTATTTGTATTTCTACATTAGTCAACTGCAAGGGGTTGGGGGAAGGAATGAGGAA
Organism: Nomascus leucogenys; assembly: GCF_006542625.1. NCBI lineage: Eukaryota > Metazoa > Chordata > Mammalia > Primates > Hylobatidae > Nomascus > Nomascus leucogenys. Next base: position 118,613,908 of record NC_044383.1, read on the forward strand.
AAAAGAAAACCCAAGGGACGATTATAAGCCAATGCAGTCTCCCTATATGAGCTAGGATGGGCTAAAGTATTTCTTCTTGAGAGTATCATAATTTTCCTGCCTACTTGTACCTAAGGTTCAACAATAATACTAAATATTTATAAAGTTCTTGTCTTCTAGGGAGCTCAGAGAAAAATATTTATGTAAGTGATCTCAGCAGTTCTCCAAAATAGGGAAGCTGAAGCATTTTCTCACATTAGTCTATAAACTAAGTCACTTGTGTGGATAGGTGACTGGTTCAAGTTCATACTATGAGTCAGTGGCAGAAAAGCCAAAAATAGAACTATGGTGTTTTGAGGTTTTTTTTAACTACATACTTTACCAGCTCTCACCTCATCTCCAATAAAAAAAAAATTAAAGCTATTAGGTAATCATCATGAAACATTCTTTCAGCAGGGCTGATATTTTTTACATGAGCAGGATGCTATGATCTACTATTAGCTCAGTGTTATATATTCATTTTAATAACAGATGATATTGATGATAGTCATGTGGATGGAGAAGGTGAGGATATAGTGCATTTACTCCTATTATCAGGAAACTGAGAATTGCTTAACTGAATTCTTGAGGTTTCTTTGAAATTGAGTGCCAGTTGGCACTGAAAATCACTCTTAGGTTCTTATGAAAATCACAGCAAGCAAACCACTTTCTCTGTGCAAATCCTACACTTTAGTAGTATCTATAAACTATGCTCTGGAATAAAACTGTTTAACTAAAAGTAGTCTGTGGAAAAAAAAGGAATGCTCTTTTTTTTATCACTAATGACCATCTGTTATAATTTCCCTTTACAGGGAACCATAATGTGTATCAAAAATTGGTAGGGAAGAAATAGATTTACTAAATACTCAGTCTATATTAATGCAAAGCCATGTTTAAAATGTTGTTTAGGGGATTTATGAGAGTAATCGATGCTGAAATTGTACTCATCAGAGTGATCTGTGGCACAAAATAAATATCAGTGGTCTCACACTTCGGCAAACCTCACTTATAAGAGGGCAAGCCAACTGAAGCTGCCAGTGATTATAGTAAGAGAAAGTAGGAGTAATAAAATGTGCTGAATTAGTTATAAGAATGTCAGTCTTGCAAGGGCAGAGACTCTGTAGTCCATACCCTCATCTTGCAAATAGAGTCCTAGAGAGGAGTGAATTGTTTAAGCCTACAGTATTTTTAATAGATACAAGCAGGAAAGGTGGTGGCCTGACACAATTAACAACAATGCCTGGCTCCCCCAAATCCTCTTCTTAACAGCTGTTCTTTTGGGTGTCTCAGGTCACCACTGGAATTACTTTTACCAAGCTTTAGCTTCTATATACATGTTGAGAGAAAAAGTAGAAAGGAAGAGGGCATTGTGAAAATGGTGATATTCTCTCCAAGTAGAACTCCCTAGAAATCACCCTTTTGATTACTCTGTAGACTTGGCCCTTAAGTACTTGTGCTTCTGTATGCTTAGAATTCTATGGCCATTAATTTAAAGAAAAGCCTAGGTTTAGTCAAATTGAGCAACCAGCATCAATTCAAAACTAAAAATAAATTGAACTCCACACTGAGAATAGGAGGATTCAGTACTACTCACTTGATTCAAAAATACCCATGTGGTTTTGGGGAGCTTTAAAGAAATTTCTACTATGATAAAGAAAACATAAGGACTAGATATATAAATATAAAAATTTAATTTTCCAAAAACCCAATTGAAGTCATTACAATCATTACTAGGAATAATAAACAATGACCAGAGTTTCCCTTAATTGAAAAACTGAAATAATTAGCAATTATTTTTCACATGGAAACTGGCAAATATGACATATTCTGGAAATGGGTGTTAAGCCTTTGAAGCTTCTAATCAATACATGAATAAAAAAGAAAATGTGCACGTTTATTTTCTGTGCTGCAAGATTTTATTTTCTTTTATTTCTAAATCTAAGCTCTCGTCTCAATTCTTTGAAAATTTCCACATTTAAAGATCCAAATTAATGATCGCCATTCTAACTGGTGTGAGATGGTATCTCATTGTGGTTTTGATTTGCATTTCTCTGATGGCCAGTGATGATGAGCATTTTTTCATGTGTCTTTTGGCTGCATAAATGTCTTCTTTTGAGAAGTGTCTGTTCATATCCTTCGCCCACTTGTTGATGGGGTTGTTTGTTTTTTTCTTGTAAATTTGTTCGAGTTCTTTGTAGATTCTGGATATTAGCCCTTTGTCAGATAAGTAGATTGCAAAAATTTTCTCCCATTCTGTAGGTTGCCTGTTCACTCTGATGGTAGTTTCTTTTGCTGTGCAGAAGCTCTTTAGTTTAATTAGATCCCATTTGTCAATTTGGACTTTTGTTGCCATTGCTTTTGGTGTTTTAGACATGAAGTCCTTGCCCATACCTATGTCCTGAATAGTATTGCCTAGGTTTTCTTCTAGTGTTTTTATGGTTTTAGGTCTAACATTTATATCTTTAATCCATCTTGAATTAATTTCAGTATAAGATGTAAGGAAGGGATCCAGTTTCAGCTTTCTACATATGGCTAGCCAGTTTTCCCAGCACCATTTATTAAATAGGGAATCCCTTCCCCATTTCTTGTTTTCATCAGGTTTGTCAAAGGTCAGATAGTTATAGATATGTGGTACTATTTCTGAGGGCTTTGTTCTGTTCCATTGGTCTCTCTGTTTTGGTACTGGTACCATGCTATTTTGGTTACTGTAGCCTTGTAGTATAGTTTGAAGTCAGGTAGCGTGATGCCTCCAGCTTTGTTCTTTTGGCTTAGGATTGACTTGGCAGTGCGGGCTTTTTTTTGGTTCCATATGAAGTTTAAAGTAGCTTTTTCCAATTCTGTGAAGAAAGTCATTGGTAGCTTGATGGGCATGGCATTGAATCTATAAATTACCTTGGGCAGTATGGCCATTTTCACGATATTGATTCTTCCTACCCATGGGCATGGACAGGTGCTGGAGAGGATGAGGAGAAATAGGAACACTTTTACACTGTTGGTGGGACTGTAAACTAGTTCAACCATTGTGGAAGTCAGTGTGGTGATTCCTTAGGGATCTAGAACTAGAAATACCATTTGACCCAGACATCCCATTACTGGGTATATACCCAAAGGATTATAAATCATGCTGCCATAAAGACACATGCACACGTATGTTTATTGTGGCACTATTCACAGTAGCAAAGACTTGGAACCAACCCAAATGTCCAACAATGATAGACTAGCTTAAGAAAATGTGGCACATATACACCATGGAATACTACACAGCCATAAAAAAGGATGAATTCATGTCCTTTGTAGGGACATGGATGAAGCTGGAAACCATCATTCTCAGCAAACCATCACAAGGACAAAAAACCAAACACCTCATGTTCTCATTCATAGGTGGGAATTGAACAATGAGAACCCATGGACACAGGAAGGGGAACATCACACAATGGGGCCTGTTGTGGGGTGGGGGGAGGGGGGAGGGATAGCATTAGGAGATATACCTAATGTTAAATGACGAGTTAATGGGTGCAGTACACCAACATGGCACATGTATATATATGTAACAAACCTGCACGTTGTGCACATGTACCCTAAAACTTAAAGTATAATAAAAAAAAATCCAAATTAGATAATTAACTCAGCTTTACAGAAATACTATTTGATCTTCAAAGGCATCTTTTCCCTTACTTAAATACTTAAATAAAAGACCGTACAAGTTAAACCAAATAATCTATAGCAGTGACTGTCACTGCTATAATTGATTAGATAACTTCTGTTACTTCCCTTAAAATAGTATTGACAAGACAGGGTCTATCAAAACCCCAGACCATTAGAAAATTAGCCTTAGGAGTTAAACCATCAATAATAATGATAACATAGGAACATAACCAGAATGATAATTTCGAAGGAGTCCAGACTTGGAGGAATATCACTATATTTACAATGCCCTCTTCCTCTTTACTCTTTCTCCTTCTCAAATGTTTATGGAAATTAATACTTGGCAAAACCAATCCCAACAGTGAAACTGAGATACCAAAAGAATAAAGAATAACTTTTAAGAGGGGGATATGGAAGGAGTCAGGCATTGTTAGCATTAGGAATAAAACCATGACCATAATCAAAATATGTTTACTGAGGGGTACAGGTATGTTACATAGATTGTCTCATTTAATCTTTACAACAACCTTACGAGGTCAGTGTTGTTCTCTCCATTTGGGGGAAACTAAGGGAGAAAATTGTTTTTCAGTTATTATAAAAGCAAAGACAACAAGATATATTCTCAATTGTGAATGAATTCTTTTTTAATATTACATGTTGCAGGACATGGTGGCTTATGCCTGTAATCCCAGCACTTTGGAAGGTTGAGGTGGGAGGATCACTTGAGGCCAGGGGTTTGAGACCAGGGATCACTTGAGGCCAGGGTCTCAACATGGTGAGACCCTTGTCCCTAAAAAAGAAAAAAAAATTAAATGTTTCCCAAGTTATTCCATATCTTATTAAACAATTCTATTGGTAGTGTTTTTGTCAGATACAAATAAACAAACCATAGTGAGTCAATTTGCTACACGTTTGGAGTTTTTCTTGACACAAGTTTCTAAAATTTTATGTGCTTACTGAGTTCCCAGAGGAGTGGCTATATACTGAAATTGGTTATATAGCAATGGGACATATAAAAATTTAGTGTTAAAAAGGGCATCGTGGGGGATGTGATGTGGAGAGGGAAAATGATTTTGAGTGAAATCGAAGAAAGAGAGTCATCTTTTTTCTTTTTCTCTCTTATCCTGTCTCTCTCCACACACACACACACACACACACACACACACACACACACACACACACAGACACACACACACACACACACACACTAAAGTAAGTTCAATTATTCTTGTTGAGGAAATGGTAATAATCATTTTTCTCCTCTTTTCAAATGTTAGGAAAAGGAGAACTAATCATGTAGAAAATTTAAACTTTATGTAACATAAAATGAGAATAGATATTTTTTAAGGAGAAACTTAGAAAAAAAGTGATCTAGCTATCTTTTTCAAGTATATCATCAGTGATTAGAATACACAGCAACAGAAAATTATGGAGAAAATTGACATGATTACATTTGTTTTAAATTGTGAGTTTATCTTGTGACCCCTTGTGATATTAGAGAGTACAGGCACTTAGATAATTCAGATCATGACTACAAACATAACATTAACCAATTAGTGGGCACAAAATATTTTGAAAATCTAATTTTAAAAAGAAAATTTGCCAGGCCCAGTGGCTCATGTCTGTAATCCCAACACTTTGAGAGGCCAAGGAAGAAGGATCACTTAAGCCCAGGAGTTCAAGACCAGTCTGGACAACATAGTGAGACCCCATCTCCACAAACATTTTTTTTTTTTAAATTAGCCATGTGTGGTGGTGCATGTTTGTGGTCCCAGCTACTCAGGAGGCTGAAATAGGAGGATCAATTGACCCTGGGAGGTCAAGGCTGCAGGGAACCATGATCACCCCACTGCACTCCAACCTGGATGACAGAAAAAGACCATGTCTCAAAAAAAAAAAGAAGGAAAAGAAAAGGAAAAAGGAAAGGAAACTTGTTTTCCTTTTAAAAACTGACAAATAATATTTATTTTTGCTAGTTACACTGTAGGGCTGTTAAATCAGAAAAATAATCAAACCTAAGAGAGTCAAAAGATATCATGATTTGGTATCTAAACCAGAGAAATCCAATATTATTTGTATATTTAATATATTGTTAAAAACCCCTTTTGACTAGCAGAACCAATGTTTTGATTTGAAAATATTTCAAAAATATCTACTCTTGTGATTTATCTTGTGTAAGTTCATCTATGTGAAGAATATTTAGGAGGCCTAAATATTCAAGGAAAGGAACTTTGACTTGACCTCTAGGAATCACTTTCATCTGCCTCCCAGAAAGAGGAAGCCAAATGGCCAGCCAACACAGACCATGTCCAGCTCTGAGAACTTCCTCTTTAAAAGTGATCTCTTAATTCAGTGTTGCAGAAATTCCTGGATTGATCTATTTCCCTAGGAAATAATAAGTAATAGTGAGGAAAGCACATTCATTCTTAATTCTTTAATTCACAGTGAACAAGAGCAAATGCCATGTGGTAAACTGCATGTTATTTAATAAGAGTGGTAAAGTTAGACAAACTGATCGATCGTGTGGTAGTCATTCTTAAAGCATATTCATTGTCCATTCTGCATTACCTAATGGAGCAAATGACTCCTTTAATATAAAGAAATTACCTGAAAAGCATGTATTTAAGATAATGTCAATTCCGCATGTTTCTTTTGGCTGAAAAGAGAAAAAGAACTAGAAAAAGCAACAGATTGAATTCCTCTGAATGAGTCAGAAGAGTGGGAGATGTGTAAAAATCAGGATGAGGGTGACAGCGGGATACCAGAGTCCTACCTACATCAGTCCCATGGCCTCAGCCCATGTGATCCCCACCTCCCTCGGATATCACATTTCAAGGTAAATTTCCATCAATTATGGCCACTGCATTAATTTGGCTAGTTTGTAGTATTTCGCAAGGGAGCTTCTAAACCTGGAGAACAAGCGCTTGGGTTTTTCCAACAGACAACAGAATTTAACCTAAATAGACTACCCAGGAAAGCTCTGCCCAACTGACATAGACATTGATGACAGAGAAGACAAGCTAGTGCAAAGAGATGATAGTAGCAGTAGAGCTGACCTAACAATCCAGCCTGAAAAGGAAAGTTAAAGATTAAAATACAGTTTAAATATATGTGAGATACTATGTCAGATTTGTGAGCAGTCTCCTATGTGGTTGTGATTAGAAGAATGATCTTCATCTATAGAACAAATTTTAGTTGGGGGAGCACCACAACTTTAAAACCAGAAAGTCTAAGAACATTGTGATTTTTATGGAAAGAACACTTTAAGAAATAGTACTCAAATATTTAATAGAAGGAAATGTTCACAGGATTCATTCTCTAATGGAAAAATGTTGTTTTCTAAAAAATCTCCCTTTTGTAAATATTTACCATGATTTACAAATCTCTCTACTTTTGCCAATGATTAAAAATTATTAAAGCAGTTGATTTTCATGTAACTAGAGAATGTCTAAGCAAGAAAACATTTAAAAATTTCAAGTATACTGTGAAACAAAACCTTTCTAAGAAACTATCCACTTCCTTAACTCATTGGGATTCATCTGTTTGTATATTTTGCTTGAAATTTGTGAAATGTTCATTTAGAGATTGAAATGCAGGATTTTACTTTATTCATTTATTTGCAAATACATTTGAGAATCTATTGTGTACCTATAGGTTGTAGGCACTGGAGATGTGCTAACAATACTCATTCGTTCCTCTCATGGAGCTTGCATTCTAGTAATTTAAGTAACTCAGGAAATATTAGAGGTAGAATCAAAATAGAGGTAGTCACAAACCTGACAGACTTTTTCCCTTTTTGAGTTGGACATGAAACATTTTTCTTTAATATAAAACCATTTTTGAAATAGTATCACTTTGTTATTTTGAGCTCCTTCAAAAGAAAGAAGAAAATAAGGGACTCCATTCCCCTAAATAAATAAAGTATGGTGTGTTTTCTCCATGTGGCAAGAATTATTGGAACAAAGTAACTAAAACAAAGCAAAAATCTGGGGAAAGAGTATTTATATAAAAGAGAACAGTATCAAGCTACTCTTATGGAGCCAAGACACAAAATTTAAACCACCATAAACAAATAATGCATCCACGCACTAAAGAAATGAATAGAGATGTGTCATTCTGAGCAATGCTTGAGTATGATGTTCACGAAGGTCTGAAATGCCAGTGCATTTCATTATGTGATATCACAAATACCTAAAGCATAGATGTTTAAATCTATCAACTTAATTTATTGGGAAGCAAATTCAGTCAACAAAATCAATGTTTGGGTATGTATGGGACATTTTTTTTTGTTTTGCTCCCCTGTGGGATCCAAGTATGGAACATTTTGAATCACTGGCTTTGTTGCATAAATCTTCTCAGCCTCCTCCCTTCTTGCATTCACTCAATGTAATCTACACATTACAATCATTCTTTGAGTCTCACTATTTCAGCTTCATTTCCCAGCTTTATTTCCTCTATAGCATGACATCACTGTCCAGGACCCAGGCTCCACCACACACACAAGCACAGAGTTAAAATACATCTCCAATTGTGTAGTATATTTCATAACCACATGTTATGGAAAAGCTGTATTTGCTTAGAAAACATACATTCTCACAGAGCATCTCTCTAATATCTATTTAACCCATTTTTTGCAAAAGTTAAGACTCATTTACTGAGTCAGCATATTGAAACAATATAATTTTTAGGAACATAGTAGAAACTGAAATCTTTCTTCTATATAGATTTTTTTCCTTAGATATTGAGAAGCTTTTGAATATCCTGAAAAATATGATGAAATAACTTCTTTATAACCCCACACTCCTAGTCTACCAAGCAAATTAAAATGTCTGATTTAAAGCAGATGCAGATTTTAATGAATCATTTCTCTGTTTTCAAGTGCAGGCACACTTTATTTTGCAGCATATATAAGATTACATTGGAAGCATTTTTTTCAATGGGCACATACTTTATTTTGAATTAAATAAACTCAGCTTGTGATGATAGTGGTGAAAGTGACTGATCATTGAAATTTATGATTGTCTTTCTCCTCCCTCTCTCTTTCCTCTCTCCCTCTCTTCCTCCATCCCTTCCTCTCCCTCTGTGTCCTTCCCTCTTTTTCTCCTTCCCCATCTCCCGCTTTTCTTTCTCCCCTTTGTAGTTTCTATAGGCAGAGTATAAAAAAAAATAACATTTCATTTTGGGGGAAAAGAAAGAACATGGATTTTGGCACAGGGGATTGCCTGGAATTGAATCTCAGCCCTGCCACTTACCAGCTATGCCACCTTAGGAAAGTTAGTTAATTTTTCTGTGTCTCATTTTCATCATTTCTTAAATGTGGATAAATTAGTAACTATCTCATAGGATTAATAGACTTACAGGAACTTGTATTCGTAAAGTCCTTAGAGTCTGGCACCTTGAAGTGCTGTATGAGTGTGCAGTAATAAATAAATAAGCCTAAACACAAGGCTCTTCTTCCTTTCAAGAAATAATTTCTCCAGAACAAAGCAATAGAAAGTGAGTTAAGCACCTAATTTTTGTTTACCTCCCACATTGCACCTGTTCTTGTGTAACAAACACATTCTATTTCAAGAAGTTGAAATCCTTTCCTTTTTGTCCATCTAAGTTTTCTGTTATTTGTATGCCATGGGTCATTAATGAAAAGCAGGATTCTCTCTGAAATTAAACAGTGGGGAAGTCAACTGGAAAGAGAGAAAAGTGCAGCAGAAGTGACTAAAAGTGAAATACAAGAAGCAGAAGAAAACATTTTAAAACCCCGTAATTAAAAGCATGCACAGAGTCCTGTTAACCTCGGCTGACTCCAATAACATGGTTACAAGAGAAATGGTCTACTCCAGCATGTCGTTAGCCATAAATACAGAGGTAAAGTGGTCCAGGGCAAATAACATCAAAGGCAAAGGGAAAGTGGGATGGGCGAAGGTGCCCCATCCAAACTCCCTGGATGAGCTTAGCTTAACATAGTTTTCCAGCAGACTAACCAAACCAGCAGCGTTGACCTTAAATATGAATTTTTCACCATCGCTGGCAGATGAGCCTGTAAGTGGCGTCAGAGGCGGTTACTCCGGGGACCAAGGGGCTCACTGAAATTAGAGACAGACTTTTTATTCCCCTGTCTCTTGAGTGTTGACTGCTTGGGATCCTTGAATTTGACTTGGATGAATGAAGGCCCTCTCAGACTTGCAAATTCCCCCTAAGGGTTTTGACATCACTTCCAAAGCACTCGCCCTTATCAGCTGCATCATGCTGACCTCTGACCAAATGGAAAGACCTAGTTCCTGAGAGAATTCTGAGATGGCTATTCATTTGTAAGAAAGTTCAAACACAAGTCTGTGGACTTAGGAAATCATTTTAAACTACTTATTAATTCTGAGAATTTAAAATGTGAATACATCTTGTTATGTTGTATTGCTCCATAATTACTACATTTACTAAATTGATATTTAATATCTACTCTCCTTAAAAAACAAACAAATGAATAAAATTAAAGGAGTGGTAAAATGTGAACAAGTGTAGCAAAAGGCCAAGAAGTATTTTTATTTATATTTGTATTTTAAAAGGATAGTAATTGTGCTTGAGATCAAGACAAATGTGATTTCTCTGTGTGGTAGAGACAGGTGGTTCCATATGGCTATGCTAACAATGCAGTGTCGTTCTTCCCTTTACCAACAGCCAACCACTGGCCTTGCCCTGGTTGTCCCTATTATTTAGCATAAAATTTTCTAACTAATTAATTTAAATTATGAAAACTTTCTGCCACATAAAAAGATATAAGGAATACTATAACCTACTTCCGAATAAAGGTGTTCAGCTGAACACCTGATTTGCATGGACTCCTTCCTGAAACCCACCAACGTAAGTTTTTGGAGCTCTAAACCCATAAAGAAAAAGAGAATACAAGGAGGAAAAGAGCAGCAAACTTTTCGGGAGCTCTAAACCCATAAAGAAAAAGAGAATACAAGGAGGAAAAGAGCAGCAAACATTTCGGGAGCTATAAAGCCTATGGATCGATGGCAACCTACTTGGCAAGTTGAGAAAACTAAATATTAACTTGGTAGTAGAAACATTTCAGGAGAAAGGTGATTTAAGTCACAAAATCTTCAGATGATGAAACACTGGGGACTCAAGAGGGCCCTGCAGTTGAAGGTGAGGGAGTGGGGAAGTGTTTGAAAACTTTAGAAGAAGTCAGAGAATCAAACTCCCCCCTCTGACATGGCCTTATCAAACATTATAACAGTGAGAAAATTATAACAGAAAAAGGAATCTGACCTAATCAACTCCATCTTGTCTTTACCCTCCAAACTGCCCTTGTTTATTCCTGGGCATAGACCAAGCTACCTTTGGGAGGAATTTAGTTTATAATTTAACTTTGAAACAAAGATGATAGCCCTTCTGCAAAACAAATCCCTCCTTGCTTAGGGACCAGACCACCTTTGTAAAACCAATAAATTAGCCATAAGATTAGAAATTATGGCTTAGGAGTCATGCAGCCAGAGGCCACACGATTCCTAACTTCCCCAGGTGCTCCAAAACATTATTGTAAAATCTAAGATTGGTGTTTGAGTTATTTTTCAGACCCTGCATTCTGATGGATCAGCTGGTGCTACCCAGACAGGTAAACTGGCTTATCTAGTCTTGTGGTCCCCACCTAGGAACTGATTCAGTGCAAGAGGATGGCTTCAACTTCCTGTGATTCCTTCCCTAACCCAACCAATCACCATTCACCATTCCTTAGCCCCCTTCTGCACCAAACTATCTTTTAAAAACAAACAAACAAACAAACAAACAAACAAACCCTTGGCTTCATGGAGACTTACCAGAAAAAAACTAAAAGTATCGATACAAAATAAAATAAAAACTCTAGCCTCAGAATTTTCAGGGAGGCTGATTTAGTAATAATAAAACTCTGGTCCCTCATTTAGCTGGCTCTACGTGTATTAAGTTCTTTCTCTATTGCAATTCCCCTGTCTTAATTAACTGGTTCTATCTGGGCAGTGGCCAAGAAGAACCCATTGGGTGGTTACACCTCTCTTCCACTCAGCTGCTCCAATGATTCTCTTCAATTCCAGGCCAAAATGAAGGTTTATTCTGCAGAAAGGACAACAGAGAAATTTTAATTGGGAGAGAAAGGGACCATGCAACATTGAAGACAGGAGTCCTATAAAGAAAAAAGGGAGAATAAATGAAGTGCTGAATGTCAAATGACTGCCCCTTTTCTCCACTAGCTCCTAGAATGCTGAGAGCTGACTTAAACCCTCCAAACAGGAGATAGATTACTCACTGGAGGATCTACTCAGCCTAAAGATATTAATGTTGGAGACTCCTCAATAAAAGTGCCAAGTCCAATCCCAGGATGAAGCCCACAGTGTACAAGTCCCACCAGGCCCTAGAATTTCCTATTTTGCTGCCCAGCTTTCAGTATGAATGAACTTCAAAGGATCTTTAGGTATTAGAGGAAACCTTCTACTGTTTTAAAATGAAAGTCAGTGACCAAAACAGCAATGAAAAACTAATAAAGGAAAGTAGATCATCCAAAGAAAAAAAAAAGCCAGCTGAGAAGGAAAGTGGGAGGGAGGAATGAAGAGAAGTTTGTTAATAGGTACAAATATAAACTTAGATAAAAGGAATAAATTCTAGTATTAGTGCAGTAGGAAAATTATAATTAACAATAATTTATTGTGTATTTCAAAATATCTAGAAGAGAAGAATTGTAATGTTCCCAACACTAAGAAAAGATAAATGTTTGAGGTGATGGATATCCCAGTTATCCTGACTTGATCTTTATGTGTTATATACATGTATCAAAATATCACATGTGCCCCAAAAATATGTACAACTATGATATATCAATTTAAAAAAACACAAAAATTTCAACTTGAAAAAGTGGATACTATCCTGAGAAAACAAAACATAACAAAACTCTTTCATTGATATACTCAGAGAGCTAAGAAATAATATAGCATCAGTTAAATAATAGCAGGATACTAGAAGAAAGAACAATTTTATAATGAAAGGAGTCTGAGAAATTAACAATAAAATATCAGCAATGAAAAACTCAAAAGAAGATTAGGAGCATAATGTTGAAAAAAGAAATGCTCAAGAAAGTTAAGCAAAAATCAGACAGGAGAATAAGATTTTAACTACTTGACCAAATTAGTCAAGTAGTTCCTATCCAAATAACAGAAGTTCCAGAAGACAAAGCAGAAAGATTTGGGCAGAGTGGGAGAGAGATCAAATAATTTACAAAAATCTCACTGGGCCAAGAATGAAAATGAAATTACAGAAGATCATCATGAAATCGCTGCATGTGGATGATTGCCAGACGAGGAAAAATTTTCATTAACAAAGAATCAGATTGGCTGGAACCTCTCAAAAGCTAATTGGAAGCCCAAATTCATTAGAATAAAGCCATCACAATTCTTAAGGAAAGTGATTTCCAACCTAAAAATAAACACCCAGGGCTGAGTTACTGTATTAGTCCATTTTCACACTACTAATAAACACATACTCAAGGCTGGGTAATTTATACAGCAAAAAGGTTTAACGGACTCAGTTCCATGTGGTGAGGGAGGCCTCACAATCACGGTGGAAGGCAAAGAGGAGCAAGTCACATCTTACATGAATGGCAGCAGGCAAAGAGAGAGCTTGTGCAGGGAATCTCCCCCTTATAAAACCATCAGTTCTCGTGAGACTTATCCACTATCACCAGAAAAGCTCAAGAAAGACTCATCCGCATGATTCAATTACCTCCCACCCGGTCCCACCCACAACACATGGGAATTGTGGGAGCTACAATTCAAGATGAGATCTGGGTGGGGACACATCCAAACTGTATTAGTTACCTATTGAGCATGAGAGTAAAATAAAGAATTTTTGAATTTGCAAAATCTTAAAACTTATCTTCTATGCATCCATTCTAAGGTATGCAAGAGTAAGAAAGAGGATTATTATGGAGCCATGAATCAGAGTCCCAGACACAAAAGAAACAGAGAGCTTCCCAAAAATTTGGTGAAGAGAGATTCAAAGATGTTGACTCAGTCATAGAAATAAACTGAACCACATTTGCCGAGAACAGAAGACTCCATGAGAACTTTCAGAACCCTGAAATTAACAGAGTACAGAGTGTGTTTGAGATATTTCATACATCTGGGAGAGTTTAAGGATAGATAAATGCCAAACACAAAGAAAACTAAGCAAACAACACACACAGGGCAAAAGATAAGACATTTAGCTCTTACATTTAGATCTGTGATCTATTTTAATTATTTTTTGTGTATGGTATGAGGTAAGGGTCTAAATCCCTCTTTTTGCAAGTAAATATTCATTTGTACCAGATTATTTTTTGAAAGGACTATATTTTGTCCCAAGGAATTGCCTTGGCATCTTTGTTGGAAATAAATTGACCATAAACTTAAGAGTTTGTTTTAGAACTTAAATTCTGTTTCATTGATCTACAGGCCTATTCTTATGCCAATACAACATCATCTTGCTTACTGTAGTTTTGTGCTATCTTTTGAAATCAGGAATTATAAGTTCGGCAAATTTTTCTTTTTTTCTCAAATTGTTTTAATATTCTGGGTTTTTTTGCATTTCCATATATATATATTTTAGGATGAGTTTGGCAATTACTGGCATTCTTCTGCTAGGGAGAATTTGAAGAGAATTTGCCATCTTGATATTGAGTCTTCCAATCCATGAACATGAAATATTCCTCCATATATCTTCTATATACTCTTTCAGCAATGTTTAATATTATAGTTTTCAGTGTATCTATCTTTCACTTTTTTTGTTAAGTTTGCTCCTAAGTATTTAATTATTTTAATGCCATTGTGAATTGTTTTCTCTTCTTTTCCTTTTTATTTTATTTTATTTTATTTTATTTTATTTTATTTTATTTTATTTTAAAGTTCCAGGTTACACGTGTAGGATGTGCAGGTTTGTTACATAGCTAAATGTGTTCCATGGTGGTTTGCTGCACCTATCAACCCATCACCTGAGTATTAAGCTCAGCATGCATTAGCTAGTTTTCCTGACCCTTTCGCTCCCACTGCCCCACCTCTGACAGGTCCCAGTGTGTGTTGTTCCCCTCCCTGTATCCATGTGTTCTCATTGTTCAGCTCCCACTTATAAGTGAGAACATGCAGTGTTTGGTTTTGTGTTCCTGCATTAGTTTGCTGAGGATAATGGCTTCCAGCTCCATCCATGTCCCTGCAAAGGGCGTGATCTAATTCCTTTCTACGGCTGCATAGTATTCCATAGTGTATATGTACTACCTTTTCTTTATCCAGTCTATCATTGATGGGCATTTGGGTTGATTCTATGCCTTTGCTATTGTGACTAGTACTGCAATAAACATACATGTGCATGTATCTTTATAACAGAATGATTTATATTCCTTTGGGTATATACCCAGTAATGAGATTGCTGAGTCAAATGGTATTTCTAACTCTAGGTCTTTGAGGAATCACCACACTGTCTTCCACAATGGCTGAACTAATTTACATTCCCATTGTGCGAAAGCATTTCTATACCTCCATAGCCTCACCAGCATCTGTTATTTCTTGACTTTTTAATAATCACCATTCTGACTGGCATGGGATGCTATCTTATTGTGGTTTTGTTTTGTATTTCTCTGATCATCAGTGATGTTGAGCTGTTTTTCATATGCTTGTTGATTGCATAAATATCCTCTTTTGAGAAGTGTCTGTTCATGTCCTTTACCCACTTTATAATGAGTTTGGGTTTTTTTTTCTCGTAAATTTGTTTAAGTTCCTTTTAGACTCTAGATATTAGACCTTTGTCAGATGGATAGATTGCAAAATTTTTCTCCCATTCTGTAGGTTGTCTGTTTGCTGTGATGATAGTTTCTTTTACTGTGCAAAGCTCTTTAGTTTAATTAGATCCCATTTATCAATTTTGGCTCTTGTTGCAATTGCTTTTGATGATTTCACAATGAAATCTTTGACCATGTCTATGTCTGAATGGTACTGCCTAAATATTCTTCTGGCATTTTTATAGTTGTGGGGTTTACATTTAAGTCTCTTATCTATCTTGAGTTAGTTTTTGTACAAGGTATAAGGAAGGGGTCCAGTTTCAGTTTTCTGCGCATGACTAGCCAGTTCTCCCGGCATCATTTATTATATAGGGAACCATTCCCCCATTGCTTGTTTTTGTCAGGTTTGTCAAGGATCAAATGGTTGTACATGTGCAGTCTTATCTCTGAGATCTCTATTCTGTTCGGTTGGTCTATGTGTCTGTTTTGGTACCAGTACCATGCTCTTTTGGTGACTGTAGCCTTGTAGTATAGATTGAAGTCAGGTAGCATGATTCCTCCAGCTTTGTTCTTTTTGCTTAGGATTGTCTTGGCTATATGGGCTATTTTTTGGTTCCATATGAATTTTAAAATAGTTTTTTCTAATTCTGTGAAGAATGTCAATGGTAGTTTCATGGGATAGCAATGAATGTATAAATTGCTTTGGGCAGTATGGCCATTTTCATGATATTGATTTTTCCTATCCATGAGCATGGAATTTTTTTTATTTGTTTGTGTCCTCCCTGGTGTCCTGAGCAGTAGCTCTTCTCGAAGAGGTCCTTCACTCCCCTCGTTAGCTGTATTTTTAGGTATTTTATTCTCGTTGTAGCAATTGTGAATGGGAGTTCATTCATGATTTGGCTCTCTGCTTGTTTGCTGTTGGTGTATAGGAATTTTTGTGATTTTTGCACATTGATTTTGTATCCTGAGACTTTACTGAAGTTGTTTATCAGCTTAAGAAGCTTTTGGGCTGAGATGATGGGGTTTTCTAGATATAGGATCATGTCATCTACAAAGACTGTTTGACTTCCTTTCTTTCTATTTGAATACACTTTATTTATTTCTCTTGCCTGATTGCCCTGGCCAGACTTTCCGATACTATGTTGAATAGGAATGGTGAGAGAGACCATCCTTGTCTTGTGCTGGTTGTCAAAGAAAATGCGTCCAGCTTTTGCCCATTCAGTATTCAGTATGACGTTGGCTGTGGGTTTGTCATATATGGCTCTTATTATTTTGAGGTATGTTCCTTCAATACCTAGTTTATTGAGCGTTTTTAACATGAAGTAATGTTAAATTTTATCAAAGGCCTTTTCTGCATCTATTGAGATAATCATGTGGTTTTTGTCTTTAGTTCTGTTTATGTGATGAATTACATTTATTGATTTGCATATGTTAAACCATCCTTGCATCCCAGGGATGAAGCCAACTTGATCATGGTGAATAAGCTTTTTGATGTGCTGCTGAATTCGGTTTGCCAGTATTTTATTGAGGATTTTTGCATCGATGTTCATCTGGCCTATTGGCCTGAAGTTTTCTTTTTTTGTTATGCCTCTTCCAGTTTTGGTATCAGGATAATGCTGGAATCATAAAGTGGGTTGGGGGGAGTACTTTCTTTTCAATTGTTTGGAATAGTTTTGGAAGAAATGGTACCAGCTCCTCATTGTGCCTCTGGTAGAATTCAGTTGTAAATCTGTCTGGTCCTGGGCTTTTTTTTGTTTGTTTGTTTGTTTGGTAGGCTATTTATTACTGCATCAATTTCAGAACTCATTATTGGTTTATTCAGGGATTTGACTTCTTCCTGGTTCAGTCTTGGGAGGTTATATGTGTCCAGGAGTTTATCGATTTCTTCTAGATTTTCTAGTTTATTTGCATAGAGGTGTTTATAGTATTCTCTGATGGTTGTTTGTATTTCTGTGGGATCAGCGGTGATACCCCTTTATCATTTTTTATTGTGCCTATTTCATTCTTCTCTCTTTTATTCTTTATTAGTCTATCTAGCAGTCTATCTATTTTATTAATTTTTTCAAAAAACCACCTTCTGGATTCATTGATTTTTTGAAGGATTTTTCATGTCTCTATCTCCTTCAGTTGCACTCTGATTTTGATTTTATTTCTTGTCTTCTGCTAGCTTTGGGATATGTTTGCTCCTGGTTTTCTAGTTCTTTTAGTTGTGATGTTAGGATGTTGATTTGAGATCTTTTTAGCTTTTTGATGTAGGCACTTAGTGCTATAAATTTCCCTCTTAACACTGTTTTAGCTGCATCCCAGAGATTCTGGTATGTTGTCTCTTAGTTCTCATTGATTTCAAAGAATGTCCTGATTTCTGCCTTAGTTTCATTATTTACCCAGGAATTACTCAGGATCAGGTTGTTCAATTTTCATGTAGTTGTGTGGTTTTGAGTGAGTTTCTTAATCTTGATTTCTAATTTGATTGAGCTGTGATGTGAGAGACTGTTATGATTTCAGTTCTTTTGTGTTTGCCAAGGAGTGTTTTACTTCCAATTATGTAATCAATTTTGGAGTAAGTGCCATGTGGCACTGAGATAATTGTATAATCTGTTGTTTTGGGGTGGAAAGTTCCATAGATATGTACCAAGTCCACTTGATCTGGAGCTGAATTCAAGTCCTGAATATCTTTGTTAATTTTTTATCTCAATTATCTAATATTGGCAGTAGAGTGTTAAAATTTCCCACTATTATTGTGTGGGAGTCTAAGAGACCTCTTTGTAGGTCTCTAAGAGCTTGTTTGATGAATCTGGGTGCTCCTGTATTGGGTGTGTGTATATTTAGGACAGTTGAATTGAACCCTTTACCATTATGTAATGCCCTACTTTGTCTTTTTTGATCTTTGATGGTTTAAAGTATTTTTTTCAGAAACTAGGATTGCAATCTCTGCCTTTTTTCCTGCTTTCCATTTTCTTGGTAAATTTTCCTCCATCCCTTTATTTTGAGCCTATGTGTGCCTTTGCAGGTGAGATGGGTCTCTTGGACTATAGCACACCAATGGGTCTTAACTTTTTATCCAGCTTGACATTCTGTGTCTTTTAATTGGGGCATTTAGCCCATTTACATTTAATGTTAATATTGTTATAAGTGAATTTGATTCCATCATCATGATGCTCTCTGGTTATTTTGCAGATCTTTTAATGTAATTGCTTCATAGCAACTGGTCTGTGTACTTCAGTGTTTTTTTGTAGTGGCTGGTAATGGCTTTTCCTTCAGGAGTTCTTGCAAGGCAGGCCTGGTGGTGACGAATTCTGTCAGCATTTGCTTGTCTGAAAAAGATGTTATTTTTGCTTTGCTTATGAAGCTTAGTTTGGCTGGATATGAAATTCTGGGTTGGAAATTATTTTCTTTAAGAATGTTGAATATTGGCCCCCAGTCTTTTCTAGCTTGTAGGGTTTCTGCTGAAAGGTCTGCTGTTAGTCTGATGGGTCTCCCTTTGTAGGTGACCTGGCCTTTCTTTCTGTCTGCACTTAATATTTTTTTCTTTATTTCAACCTTGGAGAATGTGATGATTATGTATCTTGTGGTTGATCTTCTTGTGGAGCATCTTATTGGGGTTCTCTGGATTTCCTGAATTTGAATGTTGGCCTGTCTTGCTAGGTTGGGGAAGTTCTCCTGTATGATATCCTGAAGTGTATTTTCCAGTTTGGTTCCATTCTCCCTGTCTCTTTCAGGTACCCCAATTAGTTGTAGTTTCAGTCTTTTTACATAATCTCATAGTTCTTGGAGGTTTTGTTTGTTCCTTTTTATTCTTTGTTCTCTAACCTTGTCTGCCTGTCTTATTTCAGCAAGACAGTCTTCAGGCTCTGAGATTCTGTCCTCCACTTGGTCTATTCGGCTATTGATGCTTGTGGTTGCATTGCGAAGTTCTTGTGTTGTGTTTTTCAGCTCCATCAGGTCATTTATATTCCTCTCTAAACTTGTTATTCTGGGTAACAACTCCTGTAGTATTTTATCATGGTTCTTAGCTTCTTTGCATTGGGTTAGAACATACTCCTTTAGCTCAGCAAAGTTGGTTATTACTATTACCCACTTTCTGAAGCCTACTTGAGTCAATTCATCCATCTCAGCTTCAGCTCAGTTATGTGCCCTTGCTGGGGAGGTGTTGCAATCATTTGGAAGAGAAGAGGCACTCCTACTTTTTGAATTTTCAGCGTTTTTGCATTGATTCTTTCTCATCTTCATGGGTTCTCTGAGGCTGCTGACCTTTGGATAGCATTTTTATGGGGTCTTTTTTGTTGATGTTGTCGTTGCTTTCTGTTTTTCTTTTAATAATCAGGCCCTTCTTCCGTCGGGCTGCTGTGGTTTGCAGGGGGTCCACTCCAGAGCCTATTTGCCTGGGTGTCTCCTGCACCTGGAAGTGTCACCAGTGGGGGCTGCAGAACAGCAAAGATGGCTGCTGGCTCCTTCCTCTGGGAGTTGTGTCTTTGAGGGGCACGTAGCTGATTCTGGCAGGAACACTCTGTATGAGGTGTCTGATGACCCCTGTTGGGAGATCTCATCCAGTCAAGAGTCACGGGATCAGAGGCCTGCTTAAAGAAGCAGTCCAGCTGCCCCTTGGTGGAGCAGGTTCACTGCGCTAGGGAGAATCCCTCATCTGTACTGCCAACAGGCAGGAAAGACTATGTCCCCTGAACTGTGGAGACTACAGCCTCCCCTCCTGCCAGGGGCTTCTTCCCAGGGAAATCAGAGTTCTGTCTGTAAACCCCTGGCTAGAGTTGCTGAAATTCCTGCAGGGAGGCCCTGCCTAGTGATGAGGGATGGGTCTGGGTCCCACCTAAAGCAGCAGGCTGACCAGGATCTGCCACAGCTGCTGTGCTGCACCATGGGAAATTCCTCCCGGTCCAGACCACCCAGTCTCCTTGCACTGTCAGGGGAAAGCAGCCAACTGGAGCTGCAGTGATGGTGGCCACCCCTCCCATGGGAATTTGGTCACCTTTGGCAGTCTCCAGCCTGCTACCGCTGGCTAAAACCTGAGCAGGTTACACAGCTCTGTGCTTGAAACCCAAGACCCTGGTGGTGTGGGCTCACAAGGTGATCTCCTGATCCATGAGATGCACAGATCTGTGGAAAAAGCATGGTTTCCTAGGCAGGGTAGCAGATTCACTCACTGCCTCCTTTGGCTGGGGGTGGGAATTCCCCTTATTCCATGAGGCTCCCAGGTAGGCCATCACTTCACCCTATTTTTCCTTGCTCTATGTGGGTCCACCAACTGCCTAGTCAGATCCGGTGAGATAACCTGGATACCTCAGTTGATGGAGTAGGATTCACTCGTCATTTTTATACTTCTCGGTGGGAATCACAGACTGGAGCTGCTTCTATCGGCCATCTTTTCCCCTCCCCTCTTTTTCTTTTTTTTTTTTCTTTTCTTTTCTCTTCTTCCTTCCTTCCTTCTTCCTTATTTTTTTTTTTTTTTTGTCAGAATCTCCTCTCTTGCCCCAGCTGGAGTTCAGTGGCACAATCATAGCTCACAGCAGCCTTGAACTCCTGGGTTCAAGTGATCCTCCCACCTCAGCGTTCTACAGGTATGCATCACACCCAACTAATTTTTTTATTATTACTTTTTGTAAAGACAGGGTCTCACTATGTTGCCCAGGCTGGTCTTGAACTCCTTGGCTCAAGCAATCCTCCTGCATCAGCCTCCCAAAATGTTGGGATTACAGACATAAGCCATTGTGCCTGGCCTGAAATTGTTTTCTTAAATTTTCAGATTGTTGCTAATATAATAAAAATAAAAATAAATATTGATCTTGTAGCCATCCTTGCTGAACTTGTTTATTAGTTCTAAATTTTTTATTTTTGGAATATTTGAGGTTTTCTAAATATAGGATCATGCCATCTGTGAATAAATACAACTTTACTTTCCTTTTCCAATCTCAATGCCTTTTATTTTTTGCCAGAACCTCCCATACAATGTTGAAAAAAAGTAACCAGGATGAAAATTCTTGCCTTGTTTCTGAAATTAGGGAAGAAACATTCAGCCTTTCATAATTGAGTATGATATTAGCTGCCCTTTAGAAAGATGAGGAAGTTTCCTTCTATTTCTTATTTGTTGAGATTTTTTTTAATCATAAATGGGTATTGGTTTTGTCATATCCTATTCTGCATTTACTGAAATGTTCATATGATATTTTGTCCAGATTTATGCGGAGGAGATTTATTTAATTCCTCGCTCTGACATACTACAAGTAGGACATTTCAATGAAATTATAACCTTGGTGATTATATTAGTTATTCTTAGTTTGTGGTTGGTATTGTTATTTCTTTTTGAATCTGCCTGATCATTTTTATGTGTTTATTTCATTTTTAATTCTTTCACTATTTTATCAAAAGTTATGCTGCATTCTTATTTTAACAATTCTTTAATTCAAATTTCTGGGTGTTCAATTCTGTGACTTCTTGTTCCCGTCTACTCTCATGTATAATGCTTTCTTTTCTTGTATGCTTTATAGTTTAGTAGTGTATTCTCATGTTTGCTAAGCCTATACTACATAGGAATCATGGAGGGCATGGCTTGAAGAGAGACTTTATAATTGTTTCTGCCAGGCACCTCAAGGCTACCCAACTCAGGACCTTGTTCTGTGAATTTTTTAGTATGGGGTTCTTGGATTTTGCAGGAAGTGTAAATCCAAATTTGACGCTGTGTGAAGATCTGGCTGTGGCTACAAATTCTTAGGGAATATTTTCCCTCCCAAAACCCGGGCCAATATAGATGACACTTCTTATTGTTTTCTTTTCTTGGTGGGCGAACTTTTCTAGTTCTTCTTTTGCGATGGATGTAGCACTTTCAGACTTTCTATTATATTGTTAGTTCTTTATTCCAAATCTTTGTCTCTCTGGGTCTAAGCCTTAGTTATTAGTAACTGCTGTGGTTAGAAGGCTATGCCTTACTCGCAGGAAGACGGACATTGCCAAATCTTTTGGGGGTAACTATTAATTGAGTGCTGCTTAGTACTAAGATTTTTAGCTTCTTCTACCTGTTTTTCTTCATTTCTTGAGTGTATAACTGTGTTTATGTGGCAGTGTTGCATCTGGTTTCCAAGATGACCTATAATGACCTTTATTTCCTGGTACTCACATACTCGTGTAGTCTCCTGGAATCATGGTGGACTCCTGTGAGCATTAGGATGATGCAGAAATGACAGTGTGTTTTCCAAAGTTAGGTCAGAAAAGCATGACAGTTTCCATCTTGGCTTCCCTCATGGATAACTTGCTGTAAGGGAAACGAGCCTTATGTGTTAGGGACACCCAAGCAGCCTGTGGTGAGGCCAACATGGTGAGACCCATATGGGGATGAATTGAGGCTTCTGTCAATAACCAACATCAGTTATACAACTATGTGAGCAAGCCTCCTTGGCAGTAGATCCCAGCTATGCTACTCCTGACTTCCTGACCCACGAAAACTGTGAGAGATAATGAATGTTCATTGTTATTTAAAGCTATTATTAATTAAGGAATTTTATTATACAACAACAGTGATATAATACAAGTGGCATTTATTATATGGTATCCAGCATTTAATGGTGTTTCCAAAGAGAGTGTTCACAATTTTTTAGTCTACCATATTCTTAGAAACAGAAGTATGGCCAAGAAATAAGTACATCAAGTATTCTCCAGCCTCAAGTTTTTTTCACTAGCTAGTACCTTCTCTGGCCACCCTATCTAAAATTTCAGGTCTTTTTTTTTTTTTCATACTTTCTATTCTCCTTCCCTTCTTTTTTTCCTCTGCCTTACTACTTATCACTGTTTGAACATACTAATCACTTCATTTAGGTTAATTGTCTGTATTCCAACTACAACACTATACTCTATAAGGGCAAGGATTTTGGTCTGATTACTTCACTGCCTCATCCCATGACACAAGAATAATACCTGGCAAATAGTTAAGTGTCCAATAAATATTTGTGGAATTAGCAAAGGAGTAGACGAAATTTTAGCCTGAGCCTCAATCAGATTATCCTGATAAAACCTTCCCTTATTATACTCTGCTATGCCCCCAAAGCTTTCATGACTCTCCATAGCATTAAGTGTGAGGCCCCAATCCTCCAGATTCAGGGTGCAGTGTGCCATGCCCTCCCTCCCATTTATTTCTACTTCTCTTAATGTCTAGACAACTCAGTTGGCTTTTAATCACTAAAAATTTTTGACTAGTCGAATTCCCCAAGTTTCCCATTTTTCTAGACAGAATTCGCTTTAACTCAAGTTTGATATCTCTGCTTCTTCAATTTTATTTAGAGTACCAGTCCATATTGAAACTAACCCTTTATAGATATCTAAATGGAAAAAAAACAAGGTAAATTTCACAACTGCATTATTTACCTGGGTTCAACATTTCCTCCATCACCTCATCTAATTTTTTAACTTAAACAGTGTGGATGTTGGTCCTCTCATAATATTCTATTTTAAAAATTAGATATATATGCAATGTAACATTGGAAAACTTCAGAAGCAAAAATTAATACAAGCTTTTTAAGAATTGTATTCTTCTTTAGCCAAAATTTTGATGTTAGTTTAATTCTGCAAAAGCAGTATGTTCATTGGTTATTCTTCACTAGAAAGAAAGGTGTGTTTGCTATTATAAATATGAAAGTGGAGAAGAATGCTAGTTTCCAAATAACAAGAATGTGATCTTATTAGAACTATCCCTTCCTCTTCTCTTACAGATTTTTGTTGTGCCAACACAATACTAATCAAAGCATGGCCATTTATTGTATCAAAGGAATACAAAGGAATAGTTAATTTAAACAATATTGCCCTTAGAAATACCACTAGGAGGGCCGGGTGTGGTGGCTCACGCCTGTAATCCCAGCACTTTGGGAAGCCGAGGCGGGCAGATCACAAGGTCAGGAGATTGAGTCCATCCTGGCTAACACGGTGAAACCCTGTCTTTACCAAAAATACAAAAAATTAGCCGGGCGTGGTGGGCTCCTGTAGTCCCAGCTACTCGGGAGGCTGAGGCAGGAGAATGGCGTGAACCCGGGAGGCGGAGCTTGCAGTGAGCTGAGATCGCGCCACTGCACTCCAGCTTGGGTGACAGAGCGAGACTCCGTCTCAAAAAAAAAAAAAAAAAGTACTACTAGGAAATACTTACTTGGACAGAGTATGGAGGAGGAGGTTATTTCTGGTTCCTAGAACATATGGATGTTTTAAATATGCCATGAGACTATCATTTGGCTGACTAAAGTCAGATCTCCACACGGCAACTGAACCCCGCCAGTTACACAGAAAATGCTTGGTGCTTTGAGATGAATTCAGCTGTCAGGGTGGCAGAGCAATGAAACATTCAAAAATCACTTGAAATCCATGGTCTACTTACCAAAATTGAATACATTTGTAGTTTTCCAGGATGTTTTTCATAATATAGAAAATTTAAGAAGAAAACATGTACCAATTTTTACAGTGTATTCTAATGATGAGGCCACTGCTATTGTTATTTTCAAGTTAAATAGAACAGTTAATAGTTTTTACAATTCACAATTACATGTGAAAATACTAAATTCTCCTTTCTTTGAGATAGACATATGTTGTTTTATTGAGACCAACTCTGAAATGAGTTTAGAGTCTGCAATTCACTAGGGAGAAAGTTTTTCAGGGTGTGTACAGGGACAAACAGCAGCGTGTATGTGAACCTACTTGGAGGCAGGGAAGAAGCACAGATGAGCCTGCCTTTCATCCGTCCTGCAGCCCTGAGACGGAGCTGGCAAGCTTGGATCTTCTCAGCACATGGAACCCATATTGTTGAGTTTGTAAAAACCTAAGTACATGTAATTTTCTTGGAAAAAAGTTTCTGAGGACACCTGTGCCTGCATATGCTATTCCAGTAGGTATTCAGGCTATTGTCTTCTAGGAAATCTGAATTACATTAATTTAATAGTAATTAATGCAAGAATGTATATACAGATAATAGAGTAATAAGCAGTTGTTTTGAGGTCACAGGGACAACAGCCACTGAGAAGACAAAGAAACTCAGGTCCCAGTGGAAGGTGAGGAGAAGACTGTGCTAACCTTTAGAGAATCCCTAAACTTGAGTGAGGAACATGAATTTGAGCTGATTCTCTTTATTTATATACACCATTGGAGATAGTAAAGTTGTGGAAGGGGTAGAGTATTGCAGTGAAAAGGGAAAGTCTACAAGACAAGACCAGAGACAAGTAGGACCCCATGCCCTTACATGCAAATAACTGAGTATTTATCCCTCTGGGCCCCTGCTTCCTCCACACAGAAGCCTGAGAGGAATTCAATATGTTAATTTCTTAGGATATCTTTTGAAATATAGGATAAAAGAGTTAATTTCCTACTCCAAGGGATGGTAGCTCCATATACCTACTCATATTGCATCCAACATATCTTCACTCCTAGCTCTATCTCCTAAACTGTGGGTCCTGGAATATGAGTGCCTGAGACACTATATGCATTATACACACTCCGCTGCCATCTCCAAATGGAAAAAATAAATATGTATTGCCTGCCTACATATTACTCACTCAATAAATATTTTTTGAATGTAAAGAGTGAAGGGTAAAAATATAAACAAGGGACTCAGTCCCTAACTGAACAACCTCATTCTGCTATGAATTTTTTAAATTTATTTTTATGGACACATAGTAATTGCACATATTTATGGGGTACAGTGTGAGGTTTCAATACATGCATACATTGTATAATGATCAAACCATGGTAATTAGCATATCCATCACCAATTTATTGTTTCTTTGTTGCAAGAACACTAAAAAAAATCCTCTCTTCTAGCTATTTGAGATATAAAATACATTATTGTTAGCCATGGTACTCCTACTGTGCAATAGGGTATCAGAACTTATTCCCCCTATCTAACTGTAACATTGCACTCATTGACCAATCTCTCTTCATCTCCCCTCTCCCCCTTCTCCCAGTCTCTGGTAACCACTATTCTACTCAACTTCCATGAGATCAAATTTTTTTAGGTTCTACATACAAGTGAGATGATACAGTATTTGTCTATCTGTGCCTGGCTTATCTCACCTAACAATGTCCTCCAGGCTCATCCATGTTGTCACAAATGACAGGATTCCATCCTTTTTATGGCTGAATAGTATTCCATTGTGTATATATACCAGATTTCCTTTATCCATTCATTTGGTGATGGGCATTTAGGTTGATACCATATCTTTGCTTGTTTGGAATTTTTTTAAATTCTGAAGTCACACATCTATATCCATAATATATCTTGTACACAAGATTTAATACCCTATTTTACATTAGAAATTCAATAGATTAACTGGGTAAAATATTTTTATGTGTTTCCTTTCTTTGTGTATTCTGGCTATAAATTCACAATTTGTTACTCTATTGATAACTTATTTCCCAATTATGAACCTATCAAGTGTTCACCTTTTTGTTTTAAAATCACTTTTAAGTGGGGAAATGTTTTGAACTTAAGTGTAATGCAAATGAGAGTTAAGATTGTTGTCTGCTTTGGACATACGGCTTCATTTAGCATGTTTATAGTTTTTGAACTTTTGGGAAAATATAATTGAAGAGAAGTAATATGAACATAGAATACAGTTTAATTAAGTCTTTATAGACCTCTTTAAACTCATTAAAAACAATCTATATTGAATTTTCTTAAATGTAAACAATGTTGATTTTCAAATGTCAAAAGTTGCTCACTCAATCATATTCTTTCTTCAGATGGAGCCAAATGGTGTAGTCATCACCATTGTACAATATAATTTTAAACAAAATCTGAGGCTGCAAACAGAAAATGTCTCTTTATTTCTATTCTTCCTTAAAATTTAAGTGTCAAGAGGTTTAGAAAGCAAATTTGGTGTTTCCTAATATTTTCTTCTTTGTAGTCCCTATTCTAGATATTCAATGTCTCTTAATTCTGTCATTTACTGGTTTAAAATATGCTTTTCAATATTTAGATATGTTATTTGCTGGACTAGTTCATTGTATTTTTTTCTGTGAAATTATATATATATATATATATATACACATATCTCCATTTTTTTCCTGTATTCAATTGAATCAAATTAGATATCAAGTAATGTAAGTGAGATACAAAAAAATTTAAGACATTTAAGTATTTTGCTTAGGAATAATCAAGTATGTATGCCATTCAATGTTTCAAGTTCTGCTTTAGAGAAAAATCATGGCATTATAGTTGAAATTAAAATGCATATTAATTATGTGTTAGGTTTACTCCATTCATCCTCCATGGGGTTGATTCTTTGAACATAAATATGAACATAAGTATGTTTAAAAATGATAATACTACAAATACCCTCAAAACTATAAACCAGTTAAAACAAGTTTTCTGATACACTAATGCTAAGATTATAAATGAATCTCCATAAACATGGCTAGACATACCCAGAGTCATGTACCTCCACAGGAGCCAGAAAGCATACCTCAAAAGGGTTAATACAAAGGTGGGCCTGCCTGACACACAACAGGCTGGCGAACTACATCACCAGTCGGGTGTCTGGATTGAAAGAAGAGTCAATTTACTCACTGAAGCTTTCTATTGAACCAATAACCTGTTAAATTCCTGGGGGACTCCCTATTGAAGCTGAGAAGAGAAAGCATCTTTATCTCTGCTAAACACACTGCAATCTTCTCTCAAGTGGGACAGCATATTCCACAGAAGAAATTTCAGTTTTGAAGTAAAGGGAGCCAAGGGCTACTTCCAGGTCAATGTGTTTGATTCACTTTTTAAAGCTGTTGTCTTCTTATTATTACCATTATTATTTGAGAGATGATAAACTCATTTAACCCATAATGCCAGTTGATATGGTTTGGCTGTGTCCCCACCCAAATCTTGGCTTGAATCATAGCTCCCATAATTGCCACGTGCGTAGGAGGGATCCAAGGGATGTAATTGAATCATGGTGGCAGTTTCCCCTGTACTGTTCTCATGGTAGTGAATGAGTCTCATGAGATCTGATGGTTTTACAAGGGGTTTCCCCTTTCACTTGGCTCATTCTCTCTTGCCTGCCACCATGTAAGACATGACTTTGCTCCTCCTTTACCTTCCACCATGATTGTGAGGCCTCCCCAGCCATGTGGAACTGTGAGTCCATTAAACTTCTTTTTCTTTATATATTACCCAGTCTCGGGTATGTCTTTATTAGCAGCATGAGAACAGACTAATATACCAACCAAGCACCAAGACATAAGGAGGATGTCATAAGAGAGCACATGTTCACGCAGGAATGTTCACAAGATGTGTAGATGGGAGAGCACAAGTCATGGGACCCAGGTGAGTCCCCTTCATCCCTGGGGCAGGGGAGTATTGGATCTGCTTACCCTCAGTCACAGACTAGGATGCCCAAAATTATTTTGGGGGCAGGAGACAAATCACAATTCATCTAATCTTCTGTTATCAAGTAAAGTGCTTTTCTAAATATATTAATAGATGGAGATGAGAAAATCAAATCTCTAATCATTTAGTTTCTGGAGTCCTGGGCCAACTTTTGGTGAAAGTGAAAACAAATTGTGCCCATATTGTGCACCAGTCTGCATTTGAATTTGAAAGGTGTGTATTAGAGCACCCCTACTATATAAATATGTACTTCCATACCCAGATATATGGTGTCAATCTTGATTTTTCATGCTGATTTTTATTTTTATCTTCCCAGAACATGGTGGATACATGCAGAAAATCAATGCCAGATTTTTCTCTTATTTTTTGTTTGTTTTAATGGAAAAGTTAACTGATGATGATTTTTCATAGAGAGACTTTAAAAGGCAGGCCAATTTGGAATTTGTAAAATATAATTGACAGTCTCTTTCAAATAAATACTATTGTTGGATGAATGATTCAATCAAGAAATAAGAAACATGCCCTTTTCTGGAGGTTATGCAAATCTTTTTAGTATTTTGGTAAATTAAAATAAAAAGATAACTTTAACATATAATTTATTTGCTTGTTTTTGTTTTTCTATATTGAATTGGGGCAGGGTGCCACAAATACAGGTCAAGAGGAAGAGACCACAACCATATGCCATGAGAGGATTGTGACATAGAGAATGGTGATATTTTGGCAATGAAGTCATTAGTGAATGTTACTGATCCTCCCCAATTCCTCATGCCTCTTCCAAAGGTAAGTGACCAGAAGACAAATGTGGGGAATGTTTGAGAAACATAGGGTATGGGGTCTAGTTGCTGAACTGCAGAACTACACCAGAATGCTTCTTAATAGTATTTTTTTTTAAGTCAAGCAGTACTTTAAAGCACATGGAAAAGCAGAAGTATAAAAGTTTGAAGTCCTAGGTTCCTAATGATCATGGGCCTTAAATAGCAAACCTGAGGTGCAAAACCAGGGAGGGATGCAGAGCCAGGGAGGCAAGAGCCAGCCGAAGCACTAGTAATGCAGGAGGAAGGGAGGGGGGCAAAGCCTGGCAAAGAGAGAATATGATAGGGTAGCACAGTTCTGTCTGTGAAATTTTCTGGGAAGTTTGGCAAAATAAGATCCCTGGACCATAAACACAGGGATTTCTGATGCTGTAGGTTTCCTATGATATCAGGAATATGTTTTTTTTTTTTCTGCAACTCCGCCTCCCGCGTTCAAGGGATTCTCCTGCCTCAGCCTCCTGAGTAGTAGCTGGGACTACAGGTGTGCAGCACCATGCCCAGCTAATTTTTGTATTTTTAGTAGAGAAGAGGTTTTACCATGTAGCCCAGGCTGGTCTTGAATTCCTGACCTCAGGTGATCCACCTGCCTCGGCCTCCCAGAGTGCTGGGACTACAAGTGTGAGCCACCACACCCGGCCAGAAACCTGCATTTTAACAAGCACAAGAGGTTATTTCAACTGAGGTCTACCAACTGTCTCAAGAAACCCTAGCTTAAGGGATCAGAGGCAATATGGCCTTGGTCTTCTGGCAACAAGGTGTACACTTAAATATTTGTTCAAGGAGTGGGAAAAGTTTCTGTCCTAGTCCTTATGCATGATCGATTTCTATCTTTTGAGAGGTGTGTGGGTTCAGACTCCAGGAGTTATGAAGCTGACACCATTTGCACTTAGTTGTAGCTCTGATCATTTTTCACCATCTGAGGTAATAACCCAGGGAGGAGAAACTCCAGGCAGCATGGCAAGCCAGGAAGAAGACTAGGAGTCTGAGAGCAGTCTTCTCAGGAAGCTCTACTCCTTCTTCCAGAACATACAACTACATAACTTACATTGTTGTAAGCAAAGGAGCACACCATTTTGCATATATTTTATTTATACCATGTCTTTAACATTATTTCATACTTTTATGAAATCTTTATATTTGCATAATATGCACTTAAGTACATTCAATAATTTCAACAACTATACCACAATGTTGAGCATAACTTCTAACTTTTTTCTATGACATATGTTTGCAATTAAGATATTTAATGATATAGCATTTTTTCTTGTTTCCTGGAGTAAATACCCACAAGTCCCAGGACACAGGTTGGGACACTGGTCAAATGTCATATACGTTTTTAGTTGCATTGCTAAATTGTGATAGTCGTTTCAGAAAAATGCAGCATAACCTTTTTTTCAAGATGATTCCATTTATAGTTAAAAAGGAGTGTCACAAAATCATCTTTAGAAGACAGTGGTTCCTAAGTCTAGGAATCCATTTTCAAAGCTTCTGTGACATTACACCAGATTGCTCTAGCCATTTTTCAAGCATCTGGGATAGGGTGGAGGAAACTAGTATCATTCCATCTGGACCTGCACATTTTATTAATTCACTTGGTTGTTAGAAATGTTTTTTTTATGGCTGGATGCAGTGGCTCATGCCTGTACTTCCAGCACTTTAGGAGGTTGAGGTGGGCAAATCCCTTGAGCCCAGGAGTTTGAGATCAGACTTGGCAACATGGCAAAACCCCATCTCTACAAAAAATACAAAAATTAGCTGAGTGTGGTGGTGCATGCCTGTAGTTCTAGCTACTCAGGAGGATGAGATGGGAGGATGAGATGGGAGGATCACTTGAGCCCTGGAGGTTGAGGCTGCAGTAAGCCATGATTCCATCACTGTAGTCCAGCTTGGGTGACAGAAGGAGACCCTGTCTCAAAAAAAAAATTATGTTTTTTATGTCTTGTGGAAGGGATAGAAATAGATAAGATTGGTCAGATCAGCTATGGGTGTCCTTCACACTTTATTTCAATTATTTATTATTTATTTATTTATTTATTTATTTATTTATTTATTTATTTATTTTTGAGATGAGGTTTTGCTCTGTTGCCCAGGCTGGAGTACAGTGGTGCAATCATGGCTTACTGCAGCCTCAATCTCCTGGGCTTAGGTGATCCTCCCATCTTGGCCTCCCAAGTCGCTGGGACTACAGGTGTGCCCCACCACACTTGGATAATTTTTTGCATCTTCTGTAGAGACAGGGTTTCATCATGTTGTCCAGGCTGTTCTCAAACCCCTGGGCTCAAGCAATCTGCCCACCTTAGCCTCCCAAAGTGTTAGGATTACAGGTGTGAGCCGCTGCACCCGGCCCATCACACTAGATAACTGCATCTTTGCTAAAACTTTTTGTGTGTTTTGTGAAGACAAGTGCCTTTGTGACACAGCTCTATAGCATCTGCATTCATATTCAGGGACTACACTCAGCTAGCTCCTTGCTAATGCACAGTTTGACCAAAGTTCCCTGTCATATTGTATATAAAATCTCCCATTTGACACTTGTGTGGCCTCTGGGATTTTCCCATGTTTTGTGGAGACTGATTTCTAGAGTTCTCCAACAAGATGCCCTTATTGGAGAAGAAATGTTTTTGGCCTAGGGAAACATGTTTAAAAAGGTAACAGAAAAGTAGTAGAGCTGCAGTTTAATATAGACATTGATTTATCTTAATGCCAAGGTAAGTCTTAAAGGGAAATTAAGGTAGTCAGGCTCATTCAAGATTATTAAGGCTAGAATGGCCACTGAGGGGGAAAAAAATAAAATTGATTCAGAAGGAGATTTTAAGAATAAAACAAAAGAAATGTTTTGAAAGATGAATGTCTCAGTCCATTTATGCTGCTATAAAAAAATACCTAAGACTGGGTAATTTATGAAGAACAGAAACTTATTTCTCACCATCTGGAGGCTAGAAACTCCATGATTAAGGTGCCAACAGGTTTGGTGTCTGGAAAGGGTCTGGTCTTTGCTTCCAAGATGGCGCCTTGTTTCTGGATCCTCCAGAAGGGAAGAGCGCTGTGTCCTTACATGGTGGAAGGGTTGCAAAGTCAAGAGAACCTCCCTTCAATCTAAGTCCTTTTATAAAGGTGCTAATCCCATGTATGAATGACCAAGCTCCCAAAGGCCACCTCCTAAAGATCATACCTTTTAATATTTGTGCACTGGGGATTACATTTCAACATGAATTTTGGAGGAGAGATCATCATTCAAACCATAGCAATGGAGATGTAGACTACAGTAAAGGCTGTAGCTGCCACACAGGATGTGATCCAAGTGGGACTAATTTTTGTGAAACACATTAATGATCACTAGAATGGGCAGCATTTATGATCCTTACGAAGGCATGAGGGCAGAACAGCATAGTGATTGAAAACATGAACCTTCAGAGCCAGACTGCCTGAGTTTAAAACTTAGCCATACTTTAGTTAGCTGTGTGACCATGGATCAATTAATCTTTCTTAGCTTTGGTTTGCAATTTGTAAAATAATGATTATAATAATAACCACTTCCCAGGGTTGTTATGAAAATTAAATAAGGCAAGGCATAAAAAGTCCTTAGCATGAAGATTGGCCTCTAGCAAGCATGGTGTGAATGTTAGTCATTAAAGATGATAAGTATCATAATGGTAATTGGTAGTAATTGCCATAAATAGCACAGGACCAGTAACTATAATCAAGAAAAAGTTAAATGTAAAGCAAAATATGAACAAGAGTTAATTTCCATACCTTCTCCCTAAACCCCAAACCTTCAGTAAAATTTAATTTCACACAGTAGTAGCTGGGCACTGAACAATAATGAGAAGAGGCTGTGTTCAGGTTTTGAAGAAAAGTAAACCAGAGAGAACCTGGGGCAGTCAGCAGGGGTAAGGAAAAGGCAACAAAACCAATAAGCAATTAAGCGTGGAACAAGAATCCAGAGTAAGAGGTAGTAACCACTCTACCAGCGTCCTCCTGGGGAATTGTTGGGACAATTGGAGGAAATGCTAGATTCTCAAAACTACCTAGGATAGGGACTCAAGCTATTTTATTCAGATGCTATAGTAAAAGGTGGTTCCAATGTCCTGGGAACTTAGGAAGATTTGAGTTATGCGTATATAGATATGGATGTGTATGTCTATATGGAAAAATATTATTGAATGATATAAACCAAACTGTTAAATAATATTTATTGGAGAGCAGGATAACTGAAAGCTTTCAGTTTTCTACTTTCTATGTTTAAAATAAGTAAGGACTATCTTTATAAACATGAAAACATGAAATATAAAAATCAATGAAGACATTTTTATGATCATGACGTTTATGAATGTAAAAATCGTAACCCAGTGATAGCTGATGGTGTTGTTTATAAGGTATAAACTTTGTCATTCTCACTCCCTCTGCTAGCTGGTCAATAGGAGCATGGAAGCATCCATCATCGCTGCCACATGTTCTAGAAGACTCCTGTGAGAAACAGAGTAATAGCACCTCCTCATTAGCCACTAGAGTTTGGCAATTGCAGAACGAGGAACATAGAGCTGGGCATTTCTTGGTTTGGAGGGAACCAGGTGATTCTCAGTAGAAGTGTCTCTTCCCTGGAGAATTCTTACTGTGAAGGCAATTCAGAATATGCCATCCAATGATCTTCAAAGTTCCACCAACAGCGGTTTCTAGTGTATGGTTACTTTTACCTTAAATTTGATAGATTAATAGCCCGTTTGTCAACTCACAAAATGTCAGGCCCTTCCTTCGTATATCTGTCTGGAATTCCCAGGTAACAGAATGTGTGTTGCCTTCAATGAGCCAGCTCATTGGTCCCTTTGCAACAGCAGATGCCCTGCCCTCAAAAAAGCCATCTACACTTGCATCTCTAGCACATGCCCACAGGCATGATAGGGGACCCACAGGGTCTTAGTGACTTCGGTGTCATCTCCTGGGTGTCTACTTTCTCACCACAGCTGCCTTCAGGTGCCTGAACTTTAGAAGGTGCTATTTTAACTAAACTAAGATACACCCATGACCATGCTGTTGGGGCCTGGCCTGTGCTGCCCTAGGGCACCTTTCATGCACTCACTGCAGCTCTTTTCTGAGATCCCTTTTGCAATATGCCTCCTGATCCCTAGTGTTGACTGTTCTCTCTGCCAGTTGGAAAAGTTGTCTCCTCCCTGTGTCTAGTCCTTTCGAAAGGAAGTTACCACAGCAGAGAAGCAGATCAGTGGCAATTCTTTCTGCTCTTCCCTTTCCATCCCAGGGCAGCCTCACATTGTAAAACAAACCACCAAACCACTGTTCTCTCCTTATGCTCAAGCACTGTTGATGAGTCTAATATTCAGTTCAATTACGACTAGGGATTTTTCTCAAAGGGCCCTGTTGTCCCTCCCTGCTATCTGCCTTCTTTCAGTTCTACACTCTCCATCCCTCTCACCGTACTCAACCTGGCCATTGGCATATCTCCTTGTAACTAAATCCAAACTCTGAACTGACTGCAAGGTTTTTTGTAGGGATGACATGCTAATGAGTGCATGTGGCTAATTGCCTTCTAACATTCTGTGACAGGGAAGCTTTGAGGTTCTGCTTGGCAATGTATACAAGACACCCTCCAGAGGGATGGCAGCTGTGGTAATGTTACAGGAAAGGGGTCCTGATCCAGACTCCAAGAGAGGGTTCTTTGATCTCACGCAAGAAAGAATTTAGGGCAAATCCACAGTGCAAAGCAAAAGTAAGTTTATTAAGAAAGTAAAGTGGTGAAAGAACAGCTACTCCATAGACAGAGTAGGGGCTTCCCGAAAGTAAGAGGAGGAACACGTCCACCCTAGGTATAATGCTTGTGTGTATATATATATATATATATATATATATATATATATATATGATAAAACAAGATCATGGTGAGATGTGCTCTGCTATAAGGGTTTGTGATAAAGGATTAAATTTCTTAATTACTACATTTCACAAGCATAAATATTATCTTTAAAGCAAAATTAGGAATGCTTTTGTTCTCAAGATATCGGGATGTTAGGACACTCCCAAGTCTGGGTCTGTTTAATAAACATTATCAATCTGTTCCCTTAACTGCAAACATCTAGAGGCTAGAAATACCTTTCTTTCTGGGATGCAGCCCAGCAAGTCCCAGCCTCATTTTCCCTGCCCTCACTCAAGATGGAGTCGCTCTGGTTTGAACGCCTCTGACAGTAAGAGGTGGATTTATAGATTTACTAGGTTGTTAATGAAGCTTAATCTCCAGGGCTTGTCACTTGCACTAGCCCATTCTAAGACTTGTTGTGTTCTTGGGGTAACCACGGAAGCAGCACTGACCCCAGCCATGCACAGGCAGCATGAAGTACAAAGTATTTCCCAGGCTGGGAGTCACCCTCTATAATCTGGGCAGTGGTACAGGGACTACAGTAGGACTAGTAGGCTGTCAACAATACCTCCATATCAGCTGAGCTCCAAGACACAACCTGAGCCTCTGGACCCAATCTTTGACCTTAAGAGAAAGGAACAAGGACATGCCTCCCTGCTTGTAGGCCACTATGACCAAGGATTAAAGACAATTTTTTGTTCCTCTCACTCCTCTTCTAAGGTACTGCCCAGTAGGAACAGGAGGCAGTGAAGACCTAACAAAAGCAGACCATATGCATAGTAGCAGCCATCGGTGTCCATAAGCCATGATATCAAAGAGCTGGAGTTTTCCCATTTCTTTTCTGAGCACTGCCTGAACCAGAAACTCAGATGTGACATTACCAGTAATGAGTGGTGAAGCTTCAAGAAAGCTTTCTGAACTTTCCTTTTCCATCCATTGTGCTAGAAAGAAAATTTAATATTTTCAATCTCTCTAGAGAAAATGTTATAAAATTTTTCATATGAGGAGATAATCGAAGTGTGCAACCCAAAAATGTAGAAAACAATTGTTACAGAGGTGACGGGCAGTTAATTAATAACTTTCCTGGATTTTGTGATGTTTGTGCTATTTGTGTGCTTTTTAAAAAACGTTGTATTTTGTGATTTCCTCATTTTAAATACTCATTTTCATAGCTAATTTTGCATTCATAATTTCGTGTTCCTTTTCTTAAACAAGGCCAACCCATCTGGCTCTGGTCTGTCCAACACAAGCTGATGTCTGGCTCCCATTTGGGCTATTACATATTGAAGGCTAACCTTTCTGGGACAGACGCAGAAGGCACATCTCATCTTTCTGAGGTCCAAGTTAATTAAATCAATTGATCATCAATGTAAAGATTTATATCTGAACTCTCAAGTCTCTTTCATTGATCTGTGCCAATTCCTGTGCCAATACCACACTTTCTCAATTGCTGTGGCTTTATAGTAAATTTTGAAATCAAAGGTATAAGTCCATCAGTGTCAGTCTTTTTATTCAGAATTATTTTGGCTACTCTATGTCTTCTGCATTTCCCCATAAATTCTAGAATCAGCAAGTCAATTTCTACAAAAATTCCTATTGGGATTTTGATAGAGATTGAGTGGAATCTGTAGATCCATTTGAAGATAATTGCCATCTTGACAATATTTAGCTTTCAATCAATAAATACAAAATCCATCTCCAGGTATTTAGATATCTTTTGATATCTCTCAGCAATATTTTATAGTTTTCAGTGTACGGGCCTTACCCTTCCTTTTGTAAAATTTATTTCTAAAAGTATTATACTTTTTTGATGCTGTGAATCAATAATTTTTTTCTTAATTTTATTTGTAGAATATTCCTAAGAATAAAATTTTCTTAATTTTATTTGTAGAATGTTCATTGCTGGTATACAGAAATATAACTGATTTTGTATACTGATCTTGTATCCTACAACTTTGTAAAACTCAGTTAATCTATTTGCTTTTTTGTAGACTTTTTCTGATTCTCTACATAAACAGTTATGTCATCTGCAAGTAATGAGTTTTACTTCATTTCCCATCCAGATACCTTTTGTTTTCTTACCTTATTGCAATGGCTATAATCTCAATGACAATGTTAAATGTAGTAAGAATGAATATCCTTTTCCTATTCTCAACCTCAGAAGCAAAGCACTTTGTTTTTCACCACTATAGATGATGTTAGCTTTGAGTTTTTTGAAGATACCCTTTATCAATCAAGCTGAAAAAATTTCTTTTATTTCCAGTTTGTTGAGAGTTTTTATCATGAATGAGTATTGGATTTTGTCAAAAACATTTCTAAATCATGTGGGTTTTTGTTTTATTGTATTAACACATATTAATCACTTTCAGATATTAAATCAACCTTGCATTCAAACATGTGTTTTTTTCTTTTTTTTGGAGGCAGAGTCTCACTTTGTCACCCATGCTGGAGTACAGTGGTGCAATTTCAGATCACTGCAATCTCCGCTTCCTGGGTTCAAGCAATTCTCCTGCCTCAGCCTCCTGAGTAGCTGGGATTACAGGTGTGCTCCACCATGCTTGGCTAATTTTTGTATTTTTAGTAGAGATGAGGTTTCACCATTTTGGCCCGGCTAGTCTTGAATTCCTGACCTCAAGTGATCCACCCACCTCAGCCTCCCAAAGTGCTAGGATTACAGGCATGAGCCACCACATCCAGCTCCTAACATGTGTTTTTAATGGCTATACCTAGTCTTTCATTTTTATCCTACTATAACTAATTTTTATGAGCAAATACAGAGCTTCATCAACTGGGGATCCTCCAAAATTGACAGTAAGAGACATGCTGTTGCATTTGCAGGTATGCCCAGGGTCCAGATAAGTATGCATAAACATTCTGTTGCCATAGTGATTAAGGGCATTCTTCCCAAGATGATTTGACAACAGCAAATCTTTTATAAGTACCTTCTCTAGAAGTATTTGGTAATGATCCTACTACTTCTCTGAATATTCAATAGAAGTACAGATGAAGTAGGATGGTCTAGTAATTAAAAGTATGCTCTCTGCGGACAGGCAGGCTCCCTAGTTCAAATTCTGGCTCTAGCATCTACTTGCTGTGTGACTGTGGGTAAGTTAAACTCTTTGAGCCTTAGATTTCTCATCTGTAAAATACCTCTTTGGTAAAATGAGACAATAAAAGCTACTCCAAAGGGTTGATGGGAAGATTGCCAGTAAATGTAAGTAGAACATACAGTTCAGTACCTGGCATGCAGAGCTCAACAAACAGTAGCAATTATGACTAAGACAGTTTCAACATTCCCCTCACCTTGACCAAACTTTACACGGTTTATTCGTGAGCATAGGCCCCTTTTCTTAGATCATTCATGGAATACTATGCAGCCATAAAAAATTATGAGTTCATGTCCTTTGTAGGGACATGGATGAAACTGGAAACCATCATTCTCAGCAAACTATCGCAAGGACAAAAAATCAAACACCGCATGTTCTCACTCATAGGTGGTAATTGAACAATGAGAACACATGGACACAGGAAGGGGAA
Organism: Nomascus leucogenys; assembly: GCF_006542625.1. Lineage (NCBI taxonomy): Eukaryota > Metazoa > Chordata > Mammalia > Primates > Hylobatidae > Nomascus > Nomascus leucogenys. The sequence continues at coordinate 118,652,907 of NC_044383.1, forward strand.
TATCACACACTGGGGACTGTTGTGGGGTGGGCGGGGGGAGAGATAGCATTAGGAGATATACCTAATGCTAAATGACAAGTTAATGGGTGCAGCACACCAACATGGCACATGTATACATATGTAACAAACCTGCACGTTGTGCACATGTACCCTAAAACTTAAAGTATAATAATAAAATTAAAAAAAAAGAAAACTTGCAATTATAATTTCTTTCTCTATCCCTTTGTGAAGTAAATCTTCTACAACCCAGAAGCATCTTTCTCCAAAGCCTAAGAACCATGCCTTTGAAATGTAATCATCAAGAAAAATTGCACCTCTGTTTCTTTGTATCTGTGGGAAAGGAGAAGCCTAACTTCAGTAGGTACCAATTAGCAAACACAGATAGCCTGATCCCATTTACCAACCTCACCTCTAGTGTCTTTCAGTACTTACTAACTCACCTCAATGCTTAAAATTCTCCTGTCTTCTGTTTCAGTGTGATTGAGTTCAATTTCTTCCCCATTGTGATAGTCTTGATCTCTTTTGCAATAGTCTTGAATAAAGTCTTCCTTGACTGTCTAACTCATCCAGTGTAACTTTTCTTACATTATAATGGTTATTTTATGGAGAAAGAAGCATGGGTTCTCCTTCTGGTTGTTTCAGCTGTATAACTTTAGTCAATATCCACTGGATAGAATTTCAATAAAAGAAAACTATCTCTTTATGGGTTAAAAGGCAAGGGCATAGGGGGGCAAAATAAGAAGCACTGTGGTTCAATTATAGTGTTCTCATTTCTTCTGAAATCCTCTAGTTGAGTATTGTAATTTCAATGGAACAACTTATCTCCCTAAAAGACTGATTTTGAAAGACTATTTTCCTTCCTCTGTTAACTGCTCCCAACCCAACAGCCATCATCATTTTTAAAGGAATTCTAAGGGCAAAGAAAGTAAGAATCTAAGAGAATGTAATACAATTGATGACCCAAAGAAAAGCAGCACATATTAAATTGTGACTTAAATGCTATTCAAAACATAAAATCATGCCATTGTAGTATGTGTTTGCCTGCGTGTCTGTGCCTTTATTTCTCAATGATGAATTATATTTCAATGAAAAAGAATAATGCCTTCCAAGTAATAGTATCATTATATAAGTGACAATTATGCCACTAAATTTAGATAATTTAGAAATAGTCTTAAGGAGAGAAACAAAAATTAGAGAAAAAGTACTGAAATATAAAGTAAGGAACTGAGATGTATTGTTTTTCTCAATGAAGATAATATTTACTTTTGCTTTAAGATCTAGATAGACAAATGTTTTCTGGTTAACAATTTATCCAAAAAGAAAAAAGAATGTCAACTTTTTTTTTTTTTTTTTTTTTTGCTTTATTCCAGAGAGCTCCAGAAGGTTTTTGATTTAAAAAAGAAAACAAAAAACAATGATACTCAAATGTCATATTGGAATCCTTAGGCAAGAGCTGTTGGTTTTTTAATTTGCTCTTAATACTATGATCGAATAAAAAAAGGAAAATTTTACAAATCATTAACAGCTTTGAGGATGAGGGAAGAGCAGATTTTCAAGCATTCTTCTTTATTTAGTCAGAAATGACTGGCTCAACCTCAGCCTACTTCTCTGAGGCACATTCCTACCAACTCTTGCATATTAAATTTTGCCAGAGCAATGGGCCTGACATGGCCTTTTGAATCACAGTGAATCACAGTGACCCTTATCCAACTGAATGTCTCCTCCAATCATGTTGAATGTACACCAAGCATTCTACAGTGCCAAGATTAAGACCTGCATTGTTTTTCTAAAACCCACATTACCTGGCCATTGTGTAAGAGAAAGATATATTTAGGATTGAAGGGTGCTTCTTATTAGACCTATTCAGGAAGAAAATAAGTCTAGAGGAGCCAAACTCAAAACATACTCTTCACCATACATAATCAAATTCCTCAGAAATAATGTTCTTCTTCTCCAACTATATTTTGGAAAATTACATGAAAATCAGTAGATACTTGTAATGCAATCAGTGCTGAATTATTACCCAACAAGCTGAGTCTTTCAGGGCACCAGCAAAACAGAGGAATCAGGAATGACTAAGAAAAGTTTAACTTTGATGAATTTATGTAGCGTCTTGAAATAAAATGTAAAAATGAAGCCATTTTCATTTCAGTATTCATGAGTTTTATAACATTTTGAAAAAGTAAATTTTCTTTTGAAGATTTTATAAATTACACATGGGGTTGTTATTACACTCTCTTCAGTGTTCAAGGTTTCTAAAATTCTCAATTCAGCCCTGGATACAAAAACTCTAAACACAGAGGGTTAAGGTATTAAAGATGAAAGCTAGTACCCTTACAACTATTTATATTGCAAAAGCTTTGCCCTCCTGCAAGAACATGCAGTTTCCCAAACAGTAACCTCTCTTTACAAGGTTATGCTTATTAGCTGGGATTTGAAGCTCAATAGCAACACTGTTCATCCATGGTTCAATTCAGATTGTAATTTCTTTTTAAACTACCTGACCCTTATAATCATATGGTGAGTTGGTCTGATCATTCATCTTCTAGAGGCCAAGTACTTGGTCTGAACACAGAGTCACTTGTGTTTCTGAAGCCTCTCTGCATCAAGATGATTGGGGTGAAAAACTGTCAATTGAAAAAAGTTTGAAAGAAACCTTTTATACAATGTTTTCATTGTCTTGTTCTTTTTCTGGAACCACAATTTCTGATTGGGAAAACAAAAGTCTTCCTAGATACAAGAATGAGGTTTTAAGAGATAATCTTTGTTTCTAATTAAGTGTGGAAGCTATCAACTATTGCATTGTCCCCAGTGTCAGAATGTGCTGAATAAGATTTTGCTTTTTCTCAGGGCCCAGCATTTATTAAGCACTCAGCAAATGCTTACTGAATGAATGAATGACTCTACCCAAGCTCGTGTCTTTGTCTCAAAGCTGTATCTTCCGTCGCAGTATTAAAATGTTTTTATGAACATGAGCATCTGGCTGCACATACAGAGCAGCACATTCCACAGGTTGCCCTAATTGGATCACCAATTGGAGGAAAGTAAGTCACAAGCTGATTGCTTAGACTGGGTTTTTCCCCATCTCTGAACCAATCTCTGAGGCAAAAAAAAAATGCTATTAGGCTTACTGATTTATATAAAGCAGTGCCTATCATTTCTGCAGTTAGGATGGAGTCAATTCCATCCAAAGTCAATAGAAGAGAGACAATACTCTAAAGGAGGCCTAGGAGCCGTGAATAACTGCTGAGGGTACCATAGATGCTGGGTTAGACAAGCAAGAAATAGTGACGATGTGACTTCTGTTTTTATGATGGCTCAGCGGAAAACTAATAAATACAACCAGTGTGTTAGAAATAATTCCATATCTCCTAAGATTTAAAGAAAATCTTTACATTGGTTAAAAAGATACTAATAAGTTTTTGTGTGTGTAACATTTGATACCAGGCTTTTGTTTTTAAGTAAAAAACTCTTAAGATGCAACTTACTGTGTAGTGGAAAGAGTGTTAGACTCACTAGATATTGATTAGCTGACTGACCTAGAGCATTTCTTATCAGTCAACAAAACTATTTCCAGAGAGGTTTGAAATAAAACAGTTGACTTTATATAGATTATGGTTAATATCTTTTGCAGATTTTCTAAGAAATCTTTCCCTATCAGAGGTCCCCAAAACATTCCTTTATCATTTTCCTTCTAAATCTTTTATACATGCTTAAGGAAAATGCGCATGCTCTAATTTGAGGGAACATGATCCTTCATGTATTAATTGAATCAACTTTGGTTACCATGTTGTTCTATTTACTTTTTTGCTGCTCGAGCTAAAAATTGAGTGACTTCAAATACAACATAATAGTTTTTTTCCGTTTTGCTCTCTACATTTTTTTTTTACTTTAATAACTTTATTTAGAACTGTTACAGCTACTTCAGTTGAAATTTCTATTATTTTTGAGACTCTCCTTATCCCTATTAATGCTTTTCACTTTAATATTTGTAAGGCTAATATTGATATAGCTATCCTAACCAGGTATATTTGCTTGTTTTATTTTCCCTAATTCTACTTTTTGTCTTTCTCTGTCCTTGTACTGTCTTTTGTAAACTGTATATATTGAACAAGGTAGACTTTTTTTTTATTAATCTGGTGAGATAGGCAATTTATATTTATTGTAACCATTTATTATATACTATGCCATTTCTTTGCTTTTTCTATGCTTTTTCTTCCTTCTTGAATTTTTGTGGTCTATCAAAGTTGGGATTTCTAAAGTGTTTTTCCCTTATTTCGGAATGTTTCCTCTCTACTGGTTTGAAAGTTATATTGTATTGCTGTTCTTTAATGGTTATCTGAAAATTTCTTGTTAAGTACTTAGATTAACAAAGTCTAAAGTCATTCATTATCTTAACTTCCATCCTAAAGAGTATCAGGATCCTGGAGCACTCACACTAACTTCTACATGCTCCCGGACACTTTCCCCACATATACATTTCCTGAGTTATGTAAAATGTTGCTAGTATTTTAATTATGCTCTTTTTTACTCCACAGAGTAAATACTTCTTAATATAGACAGTATTTATTTACATTTCCCATGATTACTGATTTTTTAGCTCACCATACCTTCTTGCATCTCAGACTTTCCTCCTAGTCATTTTGCTCTACTCTAAAATTCATCCTTATTCTTAAGTGAAGGTCCATTGTTTGTAAATTCTCATTTGAGAAAAAAGTGTTTTTAATATACCCTTGATTTTGAAAGATAATTTCACTGGGCACTCATTCTATTGAGTTATTCTCTCAGTACCTTAAAGATGTTATTCCACCATCTTTTGCCTTCCAGTTTTGGCACTGAAAAGTCTCCTGTCGGCCAGGTGCAGTGGCTCACGCCTCTAATCCTAGCACTTTGGGAGGCCGAGGCAGGTTTATCAACTGAAGTCAGGAGTTCGAGAACAGCCTGGCCAACAGGGCAAAACCCCGCCTTTACTAAAAATACAAAAAAATGAGCCAGGTGTAGTGGTGCACACCTGTACTCCCAGCTACTCGGGAGGCTGAGGCAGGAGAATCAATTGAACCCAGGAAATGGAGGTTGCAGTGACCAGAGATCACACCACTGCACTCCACCATGGGTGACAGAGGAAGACTGTGTCTCAAAAAAAAAAAAAAAAAAACTCTCCTGTCAATTTGTCATTCCTTTATAAGTGGATAGTTATTCTGGCTGCTTTTAAGATATCTTTGCTTTTATTGTTCTGAAGTTTGACTATAATGAATATACATTGGCTTCCTTTTCCTGGTTTATATACATTTTGCTTCTTGTATGTGTGGATCCACTTTTTTTTTTTTTTTTTTAGACAGGGTACAGTGGCACCATCATAGCTCACTGCAGCCTTGAACTCCTGGGCTCATGTGTTCCTCCCTCCTCAGCCTCTTGAGTAGCTGGGATCACAGGTGTGTGCCACCACGCCTGGCTAATTTTTGTGTTTTTTTTGTCCAGATGGAGTGCCACCATGTTGCTCAGGCTGGTTTTGAACTCTTGGGCTCAAGTGATCCTCCCACCTCAGCCCCCCAAGTAGCTGGGACTACAGGTTCATGTCACCACATCTGGCTAATTCTTAATTTTTTTTTGTAGAGATGGAGTGGGTGCTCTTGCTTCATTTCCCAGGTTGATCTCAAACTCCTGGCTTCAAGTGATCCTTCTGCTCTGGCCTCCCACAATGCTGTGATTACAGGCATGAGCCACCACACCAGGTCCCAAGCTTTTCTTAGCTCTGGAAATTTGTCAGCCAATTACCTCAATTTTTTTCTATTTTCTACTTCTTAGACTCCAAGACTCCAATTAGCAAAAATTAAACCTTCCCATTCTATCCTTCAGGTCTCATAATCTCTAATTCATATTTTCTATCCCTTTATCTGTTTTTGCTGCAATATGTTGTTTCCTCAGTTAAAACTTGATAGTCAACAATTCCTTTAGTTGTGGTGAATCTGCTTTTAAACCATTCATTATGTTATATATTTCAATAATTAAATTTCATACCTAAGTTGTCTTTGGTTCTTTTTAATATCTGCCTTTTAACATATCTCTTATTTCACGTTCATTTGAATTCATACATTATTTATTTAAACATATAACTGCTATTCTACTTCTGCTAATTGCAATACCTGAATTCCCTGAATATCTAAATCTACTGTTTCTCAATGCAAATGGTGTGTTTCCTTGCATGTTTGATTAATCTAGAAGCATTAATTAGGGAGGCTTTCCTTCAGAGGGGATTTTCATCCACTTCTTAGAGTAACCACCAGAGTCCACTGACTTAGGACTACTTAAATGCTTTAAAGCATTCCTGGTTTTATGAAGGAGTCTTAGGTTCACTTTCTTTACTTTGCCTGGAGTCCATGGCTTAGTCTCAGAGGCACAGCTTTCCTGTTTCTCAGCTACTTTAATTTTAGCCCACTCTCATTGGTAATAGCCTTTAGTGATCATCTTTCCTTCTAATGAGCCAGGAAATGAACTAATACTATGTGTGTTGTATTTTATCCAAGAACCAATTGTATTTTAGCAGGAGGATCCTTGAGTATACCTAGTCAACCATATGACAGGAAGCAGAAATCATCTACTTCTTAGTTGATTTTGGTAATTTGCATTTTTCATATAAATTATTCATTTCCTGTTTTGTGATGTATTGGCATAAAGTTGTTTATAGTGTCTTGCTATTATTTTAAAATCTATGTTTGGTTATTTATCTGTATTTTCATTCCTAATTTTTTTATATCTTCTATTTTTTTCCAAATTGGTTTCACCAAGTTATGTGTACTTTACATATTTATTTAAAGAGACCAACTTTTGTTTAAATTGATCCTCTCTTCTACAGTATAGGTTTATACTCCAGGGGTCAGCCAATATTTCCTGTAAAGGCCAGAAATTTTAAAACTGAAAAATGCAGGAATCAATATGAAACACTTAATTGACAGGCTCAATAGCAGAATGGAAGCTACTGCAGAAAGAATGAATAAATTTGAAGATAAAACGAGAGGAATTACAGAGTCTGAACAACAGAAGAAAACAGGCAGAACAAAGATGAACAGAACCTCAGGGACTTATGGAACTACAATAAATCTAACATTTGTGTCATCAGTCTCAAAAGAAAGAAAGAAGGCAAGACTGAAAAAGTTCTTAAAAAAATTATAGCTGAAAACTCCCCAAAATTGGCAAAAGACATAAACATATAGATGGTGAGAAGACCTCAAATATAATAAACCCCCCAAATCTACAAGGTACTTCATGGTTAAACAACTAAAAACACAAAGGAAAAAAAGAAAAAGAAAAGACAAATAACACCTATCTATAGGGACCAAAACAATTTAAAAAACTGGATTTCTCATAGGGAACTATGAAATTTTCTTTCCTTTTTTTTTTTTTTTTTTGAGAAGGAGTCTCGTTCTGTTGCTCAGACTGGAGTACAGTGGTGCGATCTCGGCTCACTGTAATCTCCGCCTACGGGTTCATGTGATTCTCCTGCCTCAGCTTCCCAAATGGCTGGGATTACAGACGTGTGCCACCATGCTGGCTAATTTTTGTATTTTTAGTAGAGGCGGGGTTCGCCATGTTAGCCAGGCTGGTCTCAAACTCCTGACCTCAAGTGATCTGCCCGCCTTGGCTTCCCAAAGTGCTGGGATTACAGGCGTGAGCCACCACTCTTGGCTGGAAGTGGCAGAACAATTTTCAAGTGCTGAAAGAAAAGAACTATAAACCTACAAGTCTATGTCTAATGTAAATATTCTTCAGATATGAAGGGAAAATCAAGACATTTTTAGATGAAAGAAAACTAAGAGAATTTGTTGCCAGTGGAACTACAATAATGATAATAAGGCTAAAGGAGTGCTCTAAATAGAAAGGAAATGATAAATGAAGGAGTTTTGGAATATCAGACATCAAAAGTCTAACAAAAAATACAACCTAAAACTCTACATATAAATCTGACAGCTTAGATGAAATGGACTAATTCCTCTAAAAATATAAACTATCACAACTCAATATGAAATAGATAAATTAAATAGCCATATAACTACTGTAAGAGTCGAAATTACAATAAAAAGAACTCCCTCCCCAAAAATCTCCAGGCCCAGATGATTGGAAAGTTCTATCAAATGTTTTAAAAAGTGCTGACACCAATTCTGTACAATCTGCTTTAGAAAACAGAAGAGAAAAGAATACTTTCCAGTTCATTTTGAAGCTAGTATCACCCTGATACCACCAACCAGTATGTCTCATTAAAACAGATGCAAAAATCCTTAACAAAACATTAGCCAAAAGAATTAAGCTATATATACAAATATACACCATGACCAAGTGGAGTTTATCTCAGGGATGTAACAATGGTTCAAAATTCAAAAATCAATCAATGTATCTACCACATTAATGGGCTAAAGAAGAAAAATGGCATTATATAAATTGATGCAGAAAAAGCATTTGACAAAATTCAACACAAATTCATAATAAAAACTTGCAGAAAAAAGGGAGTAAAAGATAACTTCCTTATTAACTTTAGCAAGAGCATCTATTTTAAAAACCTACAGCTAACATTATACTTCATGGTGAAACACTGAATCCTTTCCTCCTAAGACCAGAAACAAGCCAAGGATCTCTCCTCTCACTGCTTATTTCTGCTGGAATTTCTACCCACTGCATTAAGGCAATGAAAGGAAAAAAAAGGAATATAGGTCAGAAATTAAGAAATAAAACTATTCATTATTTGCAGATGACATCACTGTCTATGTAAAAAAAAAATTCCAAGGAATCAATCAAAATCCCCTAAAATGAGTAAGTGGGCTCAGTAAGGTCTCAGTATACAAAATAGAAAAATTCACTTTATTTCTATATACTCAGAATAGACACGTGAACATGGAAATTCAAAATACAATGCCATTTACAATCTCTCTCAAAAATTAAATTGCTTAGGTATAAATTTAACAAAACATGTACAGAACTTGTATGCTAAAAACCACACAATACTGACAAAGGAAAACAAAATTTAAATAAAGTGAAGTGATCCTGTGATCATGAACGGGAAGGCTTAACATGGTAAAGATGTCAAATCTCCCCAAATTGATGTATAGGTATAACATAGTTCCTGTCAAAATCCCAGTAAGATATTTGAATAGATACAGACAAGATTATTCTAAAATTTATACGGGAAGACAAAGGAAATAAGTGGCTAAAACAATTTTGAAAAAGAAAGTGGAATAAATCAGCCTATTTGATTTCAAGACTTACTACAGTAATCAAGATTTTGGTGTTGGTGGAGGTATAGACACACAGTCTAATGGAAAAGAATAGAAAACCCAGATATAGACCCACACGAATATGCCCAAGTGATTTCTCGTTAACTCATTTTTGCTCAACTGATTTTTGACAGAGGTGCAAAAACAATTCAATGGAGAAAAGAGAGCCTTTTCAACAAATATCATGTTGGAGTAATTGAATATCCATAGGCAACAACAACAAAAATGAACCCAGACCTAAGTCTCACATTTTATACAAAATTAACTGAAAATGGAATATAGACTTAAAAGTAAAATGTAAACTATAATACTTTTAGAAAAGAACATAAAAGAGAAAATTTGGGGGATCTAAAGGGAGAGGCAAAGTTCTTGATACCAGGAGCACGATCCATAAAAAGAAAAATGGATAGAGTGGACTTCAGCAAAATTAAACACTTCTGCTCTGTGAAAGGCCCAGAAAAGAGAAATGAAAAGACATGCGACTGACTAGGAGGAAATATTTGCAAATCACACATCCAACAAAGGACTAGTATCTAGAAAAAAATACACACACACACACACACACACACACACACACAGAGGCACACACACACATTATTTAAAAGCCCTGAAAACTCAACAGAAAAAAATCCAATTAGAAAGAAAAGACACGAAGAAACATGTCACTAAAGAAGAGATACGGGTGGCAAACAAGCATATGAAACAAAGATGCTCAACATCATTGCCACTAGCGAAGGGAAAATGGTAAATCAAAACTGCAATGAGCTGTCACTATACACTTATCAGAATGACTAAAATAAAAAAATAGAGACACCACCAAATGCTGAAAAGGACATGAAGCAACTGGATCACTCATACACCACTGGTGGGTATATAAACTAGTACAGCTACTTGGTATAAGTTTGGCAATTTCTTAAAAACTAAACATTTGGCCGGTGTGGTGGCTCACGCCTGTAATCCCAGCACTTTGGGAGGCCGAGGCGGGTGGATCACGAGGTCAGGAGATTGAGACAATCTTGGCTAACACGGTGAAACCCCGTCTCTACTGAAAATACAAAAAAAAAAAAAAAAAAAAATTTAAAACTAAACATTCAACTAGTACATGACCCAACTACTACATAACTGCTGGGCATTTGATCCAGAAAACTAGGTTATGTTCACACAAAAACTTGTACACAAATGTTTATAGCAACTTTATTTACAGTAGCCAAAAACCGGCCCAATGTCTCTCAGCAGGAACAGTTAAACAAACTGTGGTGCATCTATACTATGGGATTCTATTCACACTAAAAAGTACCTGTCAATAGACTTGATACATATAATAAGCTGGATTAACCTCCAGAAAATCATGCTAAATGAAAAAAAGCCAATCCCAAAAGGTTACATATTATTATGATTCCAGTTATACAGCTTTATTGAAATGAAAAAAAAAAAAAAACTATAAAAATGGAGAACAGATTATGGTTGCCAAGGGTTAAGAAGGGAGTAGGGATGGGAGTGAAGTGGGTATGGTTATCAAAGGCAAGATGAGGGATCTCTGTGCTAGAAAAAGTTCTGTGTGGAAACATTCTCTATCTTAGCTATATCAGTGTTAGTATCCTGGGTATGATATTGCACAACAGTTCTGAAAGATGGTCACTGTGCGGGAAACAAAGTGAAAGGTACATGAAAGAGGTCTCTATATTATTTCTTACAACAGCATGTGAATCTAGTTTCTCAAAAGTTTAGTTAAAAATACTAGCATTACACTGACTTCCACAATGGTTGAACTAGTCAGTGTGGCGATTCCTCAGGGATCTAGAACTAGAAATACCATTTGACCCAGCCATCCCATTACTGGGTATATACCCAAAGGACTATAAATCATGCTGCTATAAAGACACATGCACATGTATGTTTATTGCGGCACTATTCACAATAGCAAAGAGTTGGAACCAACCCAAATGTCCAACAACAATAGACTGGATTAAGAAAATGTGGCACATATACACCATGGAATACTATGCAGTCATAAAAAATGATGAGTTCGTGTCCTTTGTAGGGACATGGATGAAACTGGAAAACATCATTCTCAATAAACTATCGCAAGGACAAAAAATCAAACACCGCATGTTCTCACTCATAGGTGGGAATTGAACAATGAGAACACATGGACACAGGAAGGGGAACATCACACTCCGGGGACTGTTGTGGGGTGGGGGGAGGGGGGAGGGACAGCATTAGGAGATATACCTAATGCTAAATGACGAGTTAATGGGTGCAGGAAATCAACATGGCACATGGATGCATATGTAACAAACCTGCACATTGTGCACATGTACCCTAAAACCTAAAGTATAATAAAAAAAAAAAAAATACTAGCATTAAACATATTTTGTACTTTATAAAGAATGGGCTCTTTATTTCAAATGTCCGTACCATTCCAAAGGAAAGTATTGGTCACATACTCCATTCTAGATTTAAAGAAAATTTAAAACAACACAGAAAATTTCTAAATGACTAAGAAAAATGTTTGACCACAGATCGGGAAAAGACATAAGGACAATAGGGTAGCCCTAATTTTGAACAAAAAATGTTTGTTTATTGCCTCCAAGATATAACTAACATGAATTTCTTGAACAAGAAATGTTTATTTATTGCCTCCAAGATAGAACTAACGTGAATGATATATAACTAAGGTTACCTTACTATTAGCAAATTTTGGTATATACCCACTGCAAAACAAATGTTAAAACTATGATAACCTTTATGAGGCTGAACATTAAATCTGGCCCCGGGAAGAGGTTGGATGTGACCTGAGGCACATTAAAAATGCCTCGAAATGAACTCAAAACGACCACAGCACCTAGGTTTGAAATAAGAATGAAATAAAATATTCCCCATTAAAATATTGCTTTATTTTTAGAATCATTACTGACAGAAGGATCAGCTTTGATCTGAGAGCTTTTCACCATCAAGTTTTTAGCTATACAAGTTATTAAAAAAGCAAAAGCTTGCATCTTACTTGGATTAAAAACCTAATTTCTAGAAAATAGGTTCTCTTCTTTCTGGTCTGAGTTTAATATTTCAGATCTCCCATTAAACAATTGATTAAAAAACTTTCAGAGGGCATTAGAAAGTGAAACTAGAATCAGAAAAATCTTAGTCGAGGCTAAATAACTGCATTTATAAGTTTTCTACCAATGCTATTAGGTGTTGGAGTTAGTAACTACTGTCTAACGATACTTACAGTAAACACTTAAAAATTTGTACTTTGGGTTGGCCAAAGTGGGAATTAATGCCCTTTCAAGTTTATTTAAAGATTCAGTTCAGTTCTAGAAAACTCCCTCTCCAACAAGTAGAGGTGTTGTGCATGTAACGACTGGGCAGGAAATCTGGTTTTGCCTTCCACCACTTACATTTTAAGCATAAATGCCATCACTACACAAAACCTACGGGAATCCCACTCTGAGCAATTAAGTGACCAACCTCTTAAAAACTTGCCAGAAGCAACAGTGTCTATAAAAACCTATTTAGTGTGTTATTTAGCTCTATTTCTGCATTTAAAATTAGGATTATTTGGAGAAAAATATTACGTAATATTCATGTTAACCAAATGATTACCAAAACAAAGAATTAAAATTGGTATATTGATAGGGTATTTGAATTATGAGAAAATGGGCCAATAGGAGGATTTTCTTCTTTATTCCTATTTGATTTAAAAGAAAAAGATTTGCCAAGGGATGGGTAGGGTTAAATTAAAAACATTTTAAGATACATTTCTTTATATGGAGCATACTTACTGTTTTTGCTTTGAGTGCATTCTGATGAAATATAGATTCCAAATTCCCCTTGGATCTCACCCTTCTGTCTAGTGCTTTGCCCTCTATTTGGGGCAGTAATTCTACACATATCCTGTAAATGTCTGTCCTGATGATCAGGATGCCCAAGCTCTGAATCCAACTGCTGCCACCAAGAGAACGGCTCCTTTTTGGAGCCATTACACACAGATCATCACTCAGATCAGTAGTTCCTCTTTAGAAAACTAGCAATTTTCTGGTAGTCTGTCAATTAAGAAAAGAAAATGAAATTCAGTTACTTAGTAAGGAAAACTGGATACACAGGAGGCTGGTCCAAAGGGAGATTTATATTTAGATATTCCCTTTCTTCCTTGCCTCCTTCCTTTCACACAGCTATTGCCCTTCTTTTAACACAGCAAGTGCTTTTTAATGCCAAATAACAAAACATAAACTCCCTGAGGGCAGGAAGCTTACTCTTTTGGTTCACTCTTAGAACACCCTATGCCCAGGCATGTAGTAGCCTGGCAAAAAGCTGGCCCCAAATAAGTGCCAAATTAAGTATTTATTAAGTAACTACTATGGGAGGGAAGGAAGAAGGGAAGGAAGGAAGGAAACTGTGTTAAGTCCTGGGGCCCCAGAAGCTTAGTATATGCTTTTTTTATTTTGGTTGGAAAAAAATGACTTGCTTACCATCTAGAGCCAATGCTTCTAAATTTTTCCATCAAAGAATCTTTAATTAAAGAAGAAAATTCTGAGGCTTCCACTTCACGTGGTTTGAACTGTACATCTAAGTGTTTGTTCACAATTACGCTAGACTGTCAACTCACTTCTCTTTCTAGAATGTCCTCTGCAGTGCAGGTAGACCAGAAACCACACTTCCCACAGACTCCTTCTGTCTCTGGTTCTAAGTGGAGAGTTGACCAGTGACGGGCATTTCCATGAGAAAAGGAAAGACCATGTTTCCTCAGAGGCCACTGTAGACAGAAGTGTAGGCAGGCAGAGGACATGAGTTTCACAGCAGTTTCAAAATCTCTTGCAAGGCACTGGCTCTGGAGCTATTAACAGCTGACAGCTGGGGACAGCTCCCTGAGACACACTGTCAGTGCTGCACGCCGACAGCACAGCCTTCTGGATGTTCTCAAGAGTCACAGCAGTGCCTGGGCCAGCTCCTGAGATCCACCCACTTTGGGGCTGCAGACACCTTCCTCACCCACCCTTTTGATGTCTAATTCCCTATGTTAAAAAACTTTACACTTATAATCCATCAAGTGGTTTCTGTTTTTCTAACTGAATTGTTAAAATATGCAAAATTCATATTAAAGAAAAAAGTTTCCTACCTATCTTGTGACCTCAGTGAATGAGATGCTGCTTTATCCAATCTACTGACTTTGGAAAATCCAGCTGAAATGAGGAAAGATAATCGTGCATGTCTGGCAACCAGGTAATTTCTTTCCTATCTCTCATGTCACAGTATTTTGAGGACACAAATTCCTAAATACTCAGAAAAAATGGTTTTATCTTAATTGATTTATAAACTATATTAGGGTAGTTGTTAAACAGAGAATTTTGTCAAAGAATCAGTACATTGTAACACTTTCAGGCTGCCACTGGTTTAAAATTTGATAAGTGTATTTCTTTGCTGACAAGTCAAACTGTTCAAATGTTATGGAGGACTGAAAAGGCCTGGGATTTACAGGTTCATTTTTTGTTTTAACTGAATCATGAAAATACACAACTTTTTTTTTTTTCCAGGAAAGACAGATGTTATTTACCACCAATGAATTTTTATCATATTTAAAAGAACTTGAAAATGTCATTCAACTCAAATCCCTCATCAACTTACTTCAACCCATTCTGAAACTTCATATTGCAGCAAACCAGCCACGTGAAAGAAATAAATTCAATTTTGACTTTCAAAAAAAATTAATGCTGAATAAGTTACCCTTGTGGACCTTAGCTATTAAGGTGGACAATGACTTTATTTTCTTTACATAAGTTTTATATTTTATTATGACATTCATTTTTTCTACATGAAGACACAAATAAAAACTATACCAACTACATAAACTATTTTGTACTTTCCTTGCCAAACTACAGATGTATTTCATGGTAAGAGGGGCCTTTAAAGGCACTTATTTATCATTGTAGGTGTGTCTAAACAATTGATATTCAAAAACACAACTTTTTGTGTACAAAATTTTACAATTTTTAACAAAAGCAGTGAAGACACTAAACAACCCAGTGGCGACCTCTTCAAAGTGCAGTGTCCTTGGTCACCAATGCAGATGCTACTGGGGCAGCCCGCGGGGCTCAGAGGGTCCAACTCCAGACACTGCATCCACGGTTGTCCTAGACTGAGTTGCACTTGTAAAAGAGATGGTCCCACGCCTACTAAAAAAACAAGCTACTCTAGTATCAATGTGACATCACTCTTTTATCATCAATCATATTGCAAGACCATAGTATTTAACGACCAATACAACAGCCAAATACTTAATGCCACATTGGCGTTCAATTTACCTGGCTGGTTAATTTCAATCTGTGTTTGAGTATTTCTTTTGAGCACACAAAAACAAATGTATAGTCACTTGATGAGGAAATTCTTCACTTTGACTCAAACGGATTCACCATGCTGTCAGTTATGAAAACAACTCTAATTTTATTCTCCACAGGGCAACCTTCACTTTTCACAGCAATTCTAAAACTGACCTACAGAAAAATTCAAGATTTTTTAAAAAATTTGGCTACCATACTATGTTTCTTATTTAATTTTTTCTAATCAATACTATTCTTACATTCCGAATATTTTGTGGGAAATTTTTCCCTCAAAATTAGTATGTTTCTTAAACGAATTGAAACCACTAAAGTTCCTGTTTAAGCCACTGATAACTGCCCCAGTTAAAAATAATAATAATTTAAAATGATTACACTTCAAATAAAGGTACTAAGGTCATGCCCCCAAATTTTTAAGCGCTTTTGTTGTTATTGGGTACTCACTGTGAAGTGAACAGAAGTAAATGTACTTGACCTGTATGAGAATAAACATTTTATCAAGTACAGCAACAAAACTGAACTGATTGTGAAAGCCATGGGGATGTGACTTTGAAACAGCAGTAAGATGCTGGTTTATCACCAGAAACCTCAGGTGCCTCTGTGCACCTGAAGTAAAGACCACATTTGAGCAGGCCTGCTGGGCTGGCATGGGCCTCAGAACAGGTGCTGTTTGTGTGAATTATCCTCCCTGCATTGTCCATTCTGTTCTAGGGCAGTCTGATTCTGACAACAGGAGTCTCTAAGTTCCAATCACTCACTCACAAAAGAGTTTTCTGTAATCCCTTTTGTGGAAAAAAATGGAGTGTTTCTGACATGCAAAGCAACTTCTACCAGTCTGACAAAGTAGGTAAAATCAGTGACACCCTAAAATAAAAACCTGGAGTGAAGTGGTGCTCCAGAAAGATGCTGAATGGCCACAGTGCATGTGGTGATGTCTCCATGCGAGGTTTCAGGCAGCACAGCACTAAGTATCAGGTGACCTGTGGTCCCACCGGAGCACGGTCCTCATGAAATAGGCCTAACCAGGTACCTTTTAACTCATCTTTATTTTGGTTGCAAAGATGTGGTTTACTTAGCTACTTACTATTTGTTCCCATTTGAAGTCTCAGAGCTTGCCAAGTTAAACATTGCCTTCAGTACCAAACTGCTATACAAGAACATTATAAAATACAAACTATAAACTAAGATAATCCTCTTTACAGAATTCAGATTAGTGCATTAAAACAACATTGATTTAAAAAAGGGAAGTGAGATAACTGGCAAACCTCCAATTGCTTTTCTAATGAAGGATGACACAAAATGGCACGCAAGGTAAACACTAAATTTTAAGTGTCAGGTGCTCAAAAACAGTTAATTGTGGGAAAGTTACTTTCCAAAAGTAATTTTGACCTAAAAATAGTAGCCATTATTCTATAAGACATAAGGGAAGGTAAATAATGGCCCACAAAGCCAGATGATATGGTTAAGATAACTAGTTTAGTGGAATAACAAACTGGGATCTTTAGAATCCAAACACAACAGGTATTGGTATTGGTTGTTCATACTCTTCTTCCAAATTATGTTAAACATTTATAGTAACTACACTTCCCCCAGTAAACATCAGACTTAAATAGACCATATGTAAAAACAACCTATCCTTAGTAATTTTACTAGGCAATCTACAGCAAAAGCTTAATATATACACAGAAGGAGTATCAAATAAACTAGAAAAGTATTCACCGACTTCAGAGTAAAAAAGATCTTAAAAGAAAACCAACAAAAAAAAGGAAAGACACTTTGTGCTGTTGTGAACCAGAAAAATACAACCCATGAATAGACCTTAATTATTTTACATTATTGAGAATATTTTCCCTGTTGAAGCAAATCAAAATTAAATTTGAGAATTTTAATTGAAGTAACACAAATCTAGGTGTGTCACAGTGACAGGGAGATGCAGACAGAATACACACACCTTTAAATTTATGAATTCTCAAAACTAAGTCAAGCAGGGTAAATAAATTATAAATGAAAGGCATATGCAATGTGGGCAAAAACTTAACAACTATTAAATTGAAGACCATGGGAGCTATGTCAGCAGTGATATTTAGAAAATCTTTCAGTATTAGAAAATATCAGATTTAATCCAAAGGAACCACCCCAACCCCCCCAATAAAAATAACGAAGTATGGGAACCATCCTTTATACGATAGCTTTAAAATAATAATTAAAAAAACATGATTACAGGAATCTTCCTACATAATTTAGACAATGTAGTGCAACAGTGTGCTCCTTTATAACTTTAGCGGTTCAATCCCCATATGATGAGACCAATAATCACGACTCCAATGACAAGGATAAGAATGATGATGCATAGGGTTTTTCTGGATTTGCGCTGCAGATGCAAAAACAAAAAACAAAAACAAACAAAAAAACATGTTTACAGATTTAGTGGAGTACCTCTACAGCAACTAAAAATAATTTGGTTCATTTCTAGAGTAAAATCAGTAGTAGTATATTGCTCTCAAATTTTTGACTGTGTTTTTTGTTCCTCAAAAATCTCTAACACATATGGCACTATTCTTTCAAAAAAAATTCTTGAACTAATGCTATAATTAAGGGAGCAATTTTTCAACTTTCATTGGTAATTTTTCTAAGGGTGTGGCTGAGCTTAAGAAAGAAGACACCATGAAATAAGTTACTGACTTAAACAAGAGACTGAGGTTACTTATGTATAAAAACAAAGAACAGCTTAAGAGCTTAAACATTCTTTACCTTTTATTAAAGTTTTTCTTAAAAATGAGTCCTCTGAAGATATCAGTAAGTACAAATTGGCAACTTTTCTTCACGTATATTTCTTTTTTTTTTTTTTTTTTTTGTGAGACAGAGTCTTGCTCTGTCGCCCAGGCTGGAGTGCAGTGGCACAATCTCAGCTCACTGCAATCTCTACCTACCAGGTTCAAGAGATTCTCCTGCCTCAGCCTCCCGAGTAGCTGGGATTACAGGTGCATGCCACCATACCCAGCTACTTTTTTTTTGTATTTTTAGTAGAGACGGAGTTTCACCATATTGGCCAGGATGTTCTCAATCTCCTGACCTCATGATCTGCCCACCTTAGCCTCCCACAGTGCTGGGATTACAGGCATGAGCCACCGTGCCCAGCCCCTCACACATATTTCTTGTTTCCAAAATACAATGATTTTGGAATGAGTTTCCAAAATCATTCTCATTCTTTAATATTAAATGGGAAACTACATTCAAAATCTCAACAAACAAATAAAAACCACAGAGCAAACAAAATCATAATGCTGTCATTGAAAACTGAATGGTTAAGAATTTTGTTTCGTTCTTTATTCCTGGTTCAGCTGTAGATTTCTGTATTTCTTTTTTTTTTTATTATTATACTTTAGGTTTTAGGGTACATGTTCTCACTCATAGGTGGGAATTGAACTATGAGAACTCATGGACACAGGAAGGGGAACATCACACTCCGGGGACTGTTGTGGGGTGGGGGGAGGGGGGAGGGACAGCATTAGGAGATATACCTAATGCTAAATGACGAGTTAATGGGTGCAGCAAAACAACATGGCACATGGATACATATGTAACAAACCTGCACATTGTGCACATGTACCCTAAAACCTAAAGATTTCTGTATTTCTTTAATGGCGTTTGTATCTCACATCAACATGCAGGAATCCTTTTTCTTACAAAGTAGAAAAATTTGTAAATTTACTTTGTGTCAAGTAGAAGTACCAAAATATTTATAAAAAGATACATTTCTGAGTTGGAAATTACCCTGAAAACCATAGTTTGAATATTCCACATATTCATCTAATTTTTCCAGTGAATACTCCTTACGTATCAAACACAATTTCTCTAAAATTTCAATATCATGCATAAATATTTTTCCCAGACTCCACTTGGTTACCACAAACACACGTGAAGTGTACCTGTGAGTCATCACGGGTATCCCACAACGGTACATTTGTTGCCTGGGGTACTCCCCCTAGTGTGGGGTAATAAGACCCTGGGGCAATGTGGTGATAAGCGAATTTATCACCTTCGTTATTCTTAGGGTTCACCCAAACATATCAAGGCTTCCAAACAGAACTATCGGAAAGCTGCCTCTTTTCTCAGCACTTGTGCTGCCTGGCCATCTCGTCCCCCTTTGGGAGCTGGGGGAATTAAGCCTGCGGACAGCTTCCAGTCCTGGGGTGTAGCTTGGGACATGTGCTTTTTCCTGTAGGCTTGGCCTTCCACAAGGAAGAGGAAGAGTAAAATGTGGCAGTATATCCACATTCCCCACAAATCCAAAAGCAAAATAAAATACCACATGAACCTAGTCATTGATGGATACTGTGAAGTTTCAGCAGTTATATGCTAACAGCTCCAGAAGACTTCTGGCATTTGCAGATCTGTGTGTGTGTGTGTGTCTGTGTGTGTGTGTGTGTTTTCAATTATTCGTCAGGGATACCTAAAGTCCATGACACAGTGATATAGTCATATTAATTCCACTCAGCTGCATATCTGAATGACATGGACAAAGATAATAAACAGGAGTGACTGTCAGTGAATACAATTGGTTATAACTCAGCAATCTCGATAGCTTCATTATTATTTACTTATCACTGAATATGCAGTAATTTGTCCAGCAAAAGATGGACTGTGAAATGAAAGGAAACTTCTAAGGTTAATGAGAAAAACAAAAAGCAACTGAAAATGTCTGAGAAGGTGACAATATCTTAGATATTTTATAAGAAGTTAACAGCAGCTGGGCATGGTGGCTCCCAACTGTAATCTTAGCACTTTGGGAGACTGACATGGGTGGATCGCTTGAGCCCAGGAGTTCCAGACCAGCCTGGGCAACACAGCAAAACTCTATCTCTACAAAAAATACAAAAATTAGCCAGGCATGGGGGTACACACTATTCGGGAGGCTGAGGCAGGAGGATGTCTTCAGCCCAGGAGGCACAGGTTGCAATGAGGCGAGATGACACCACTGCACTCCAGCCTGGACATCAGAGCCAGACTCTGTGTCAAAAAAAAAGTTAATAAGGTCAAGAAAATGATAACTATGAACGACAGCAACAACAGAATGGAGTTTAAAAATGGAAATCAAATGCTACATGGTATTTAGGGGTTTCCAAAGAGCCTGGCCTTATCCAATTTGAACATCAAAGGTCTGCACATTGTATGATGTATTAATAGTTGATAGTTCTAATATTTGTATAGTACTTGACACATAATTTGTATTTGACACATGCATGTGGACTCCCTATATTAACCCGACTCAAGAAATAAATTCATTCCTGGTGAAGGGTCTGCTGAATGTGGACAGAATATATAATGAACAGTGACACTCCAAGCTAATATGATTTCCACAAGACCTGAAGCAATCTCTCTAGGACAAGGAAATTTGCCTCTCTAGTCCAGAGTGTCACTGACAAAAAGAAAGAAAAAGTAAAAGGGAGCAGCAAGAAATGGGAAGGAGGGGCCTATCACAAAAAGGTTTCTGGGTAGAAATGTCACAATGACATCAGAGATTCCCGGCCATCAGAAAAGCCTAGAATTGTCTCTGCGGCCCAAACACTAAACTTTCTCTCCCTGTGGGCCAACAATTCTGGTTCAACCCTGAGAAGAACACAGGCTAAAACCAGTTCTAAACTGGCTGGTATTATTTAAACAGACTTCTCTTCCATGGGATTTCAAATTTTTTTTTTTTCACTTTTTTTTTTTTTTAAATTATACTTTAGGTTTTAGGGTACATGTGCACAATGTGCAGGTTTGTTACATATGTATCCATGTGCCATGTTGATTTCCTGCACCCATCAACTCGTCATTTAGCATTAGGTATATCTCCTAATGCTGTCCCTCCCCCCTCCCCCCACCCCACAACAGTCCCCGGAATGTGATGTTCCCCTTCCTGTGTCCATGAGTTCTCATTGTTCAATTCCCACCTATGAGTGAGAACATGCGGTGTTTGGTTTTTTGTCCTTGCGATAGTTTACTGAGAATGATGTTTTCCAGTTTCATCCATGTCCCTACAAAGGACACGAACTCATCATTTTTTATGGCTGCATAGTATTCCATGGTGTATGTGTATATGTGCCACATTTTCTTAATCCAGTCTATCGTTGTTGGACATTTGGGTTGGTTTAACATCTTCAGCCACTTTAAACCTAATCTCTCCCTGCTTCCCCAACACAAACACACACACACACACACACACACGAAAAGGATGTTATAAAAAAATTGATCACAGTTAAATTACCTGATAATCTGCTGCCCTTGACAGCTGCTGATTTGCTTGCTGAACGTGCACCTCTGCATTTTCCACATTGGCTTCTATGCTATCTGTAAAATAAAACACACACACACACAAATGTGTTAAACATGTATTGATGCTCCAGTAACAAATCACTAAATTTCATTCAAGGTAAGATTAAATATGATCAGTATTCAAAGGTTAATAGTAGTATATCGTAAAGTTGAATTTTTTCTAAGCTGGCTATAAGAATTATAGTATACACCTATACTATCTTTCAGGTGATCCAAACAACACAAGAGCATTTGTAGAACAGAACCTTGATCATCTTCATTACAGAGCAACTCTGGCTGTACCTGGCAACCCCTGAAAAGTATTGTCACCCTGACATTATCAAATCAGTGTCGGCACAAGAGATGTCTCAGTGTCAAACTTCACAGCTTGGTCTATGTCAAGACCAATGCATAAGAGATCAACTCTCTTCTTTCTACTGCTGAAGATTTTGTTCATCATGATAAAAACTGGTACCTTGACTTTTCAAAGAATATTATGTCCTCAGAGGGAAACAAACAGAAAAATCCAAATGCTAAAACTTGATCCCTTAATCATTAGGTTAGTCATTAATGTTTCTCAATTTCTTTTCCCTCTATGTCTTTGTAAATGTAACGTACTTTAAGTTACTGGAGCATAAAACCTACGCTCTACTTAGTTTGTGTTCTATAATGGCCAACTCAGTAGCAAGCACGTGACAATGTTTATTTAAGGTAAATACAAAGTGCTGAAAGCCATTTACTCTGTGGTCATCAACATACTTCTGTGCTAAAATCTAGCCCGCACCGAGGGCCCATGAAGCCTTCTCAATTGGTGGCAGTTTTTCTTCCCACCCTCCAGGGGCCTGGAGGTGGAACCGGTATCATTTTGAAGCATGAGACCCTTGTCTCTTCCTCCCTACCAACTCTCAGCTTTAAAGCTCATGCTGTCAAACTCAGCCAACTCCCCCTGTTGCAGACATCTATAAATCGCATGGCCTTTTCTTCTCATTCCTTGAATATTGTAGCCTCTGACTCACTGATGCTCTCTCCAGTACTTCTCTTATACATACTGGTGACTTCAAGATCCAACTGCTGACCCTTCTAACACCCTGGCCTCACAGTTCACTGACCATACTTTTTCCAAAGACGAACATCTTTCCTCACCCACCCATTTCCATGGTCACATCCCAAACCCTGCCATTCCAATAACTGCAGTTGTTCCATAATCTCAATTTCAAGGGTCTCACTCTCTGATCACCACCTTCTATCTCTAGAGCTCACTCCTTCGAATTCCCTGGCTCCAACAATTTCCAACTTTCATTGATCCTACCACTTTTTCACTGTCTCTCACATATGGCACGTCCTCACTTCCCTCCTCACCCTAGCCTTAGAGTCCTTGGACAATCACTTAGCCTCAGCTTACACTCATCCTTAGCCCCCTTGCCCCTCCACTTTAGTCATGTGACAAAACCCCAACCAGTACCCATGCAGCTGATTATGGATGTAAAAAGGATTAACCGTGTTTCACTCTAAAGTCATGACTGCCAAGCAGGTCTACTTCGTTTCTCTGACTTCTGAAAGACTACGTCATACTTTCTCTTCTTTCCTCAAGCTTCTCAGGCCTCCTCCGGCGTTATCATTCTCAGCCCATGACCTTGATTTCCAGCTCTTTGAAGCAACAGGAACCATCAGAAGACATTTCCACACGTTTTCATAACCCTATCTACATGCAGTATCTGTGTGTCCTGACAACTTTCTTGTTGACAGGAAGAACTATCATACCCCGAGCAAGGGCCAGCTTGTCCATTTGTGCACTTTATCACATTTCCTATCATTTAACTCAAAAACCTCAGTCCAGCAAACTTCCTCTCTCTCTTACTTATCATCAATATTTCTTTCCCTGGTAGATCACCTCCATCAGTCCCATAGCTGCCATCTTAAAAACAAGCAAACCAAAAACCTCTCATTTATCCCACATTCATTTTTGCAGCTATGACTGCATTCTCTGTTTCACTTTCCCTCTTTACTCCTTGAAAGAGTCATCTATACTTGGTATCCACCACTGTTCTCCTCCCATTCTCTCTTGAGCCTACTTTTATCATGCTTTCACCCACACTATTTCACCAACACAGCTCTTATTGAGGTCACCTATGCCCTACGCATTGTTAAATCCAGTAGTCAAATCTTAATCCTCATTTTACTTGACCTAACAGCAGCATTTCAAACAGCTGACCATCCATTGTTCTTGAAGCACTTTTTTTCACTTCCCTTCTAGGACGATACACTCATTTGGATTTCCTCCACATCACTGGCTATTCTTTAGTCTTTTTTATTTGTTCTTCTTCAACTGTATGGGCTCTGTATCAGAGGTTAAGAAGCTTTTTCTGCAAAGAGCCAGAAAATGAATAAGCTTTGTGGGTTGTATGATCTCTGTTACAAGTATTCAACTATGCCTTCACTGTGCAAAAGCAACCATAAACAATACAAATGAATACATGTAGTTTGAAGACACTATTCTAAACATTTAGAGGATCCAGGGCTAAGTCCTCAGACCCCTTCTATTCTCTATCCAGACTTAATCCCTGGATTATCTCACCCAATCTTGTGGTGTTAAATACTATGTGTACACAGATAACTCCTAAATTTAGATCCCCCGCCCAGACTTCTCCCCTGAACTCCATGTTCACTTTAGCAATGTCTAGAAAACCTTCACTTGGTGTAAAGGGGCACCTCAAACTTAACATATTCAAAAATGATTGATTTCTATCCATTTAAGCCTGCTCCACTTACAGATTTCCCCATCTCAGAAAACAGTAACTCCATCATCACAGTGGGCCAAGCTAAAACCTTAGCATCACCCTTAAATTAACTCTTTCTTTCACAGTCATACCCACTCAGTCAGTAAATCTTTTTGGCTCTCCATTCAAAAAATATCTGAAATCCATTAACTTCTCACCATCCCTCTAGTTCCATCCTGATCCAAGCCAACAAGATTGAGCATCTGGATGACTGCAATAGCTTTTAGGTGGCCTCCTTGCTTTCGGTCTTCTTCCAGCAGCCAAATGAGTCTTTTGAAACCGAAGCAGGGTTATAGCACTCCTCTGCTCAAATCCTCCTTGGTTTCTCATTCATTTGTAAAAACTGAAGTCTTCCTATATGACGTCATCCCCTGCCCTTGGACATGATCTCCATCTCCTTCTTGCTCATTAAAAATGTCAGGTATGCTTCTGCCTCAAGGCCTTTGTACTCGCTGTTCTCTCTGCCTGGAACACTTCCTCTTACTTGCTCCCTTAAATCTACCAAGGCTTCACTAAAATGTCACCTATCAGTAAGGTCATACCTGACTACCCTGTGTCAAGCAGCAACAATTTCCACCCCTAGCAGTCCCATCTCTCTACCCTGGCCTTATTTTCTCCATAGCACTTATCACCATTTACTTGCTTTTCTCGCCTTTTAAAAAAATCATCCTTCCTCCCATTATAAGATCAATTGAGATAGGGTATTTTATCTATTATTTAATTTCAGCTGAATCTCCAATGCCTAGATTTGTGTCTGG
The DNA here is from genome assembly GCF_006542625.1 of Nomascus leucogenys. NCBI lineage: Eukaryota > Metazoa > Chordata > Mammalia > Primates > Hylobatidae > Nomascus > Nomascus leucogenys. Next base: position 118,678,334 of record NC_044383.1, read on the forward strand.
ACATAGTAGCCACTCAACATATTTTGGATGATGAATAAATTGGTTTTTGAAATTTTATCCTGTGATCTACTGGGGATACAGAGGAGGGTAAAAATGGATAAAAAATAGTTACATTGAAGTAAAGGTGCAAATATTTCAGTTGGACCAAATTCAGAAAATATACTAAAAGTATCTTTAGACATACCAATAGATAGCTCCAGATTTCAAGATGGTCAGGATCCTGATGAATGCTAACAACTACACCCTAATTGAAATGCTATTACATTCAATACTTAAGGGATTCTTTGCAACTTTAAAAAAGAAAATCACTTATAAAAAGAATTCCTAACTTCTATGTAATACTACTAAATTCATCTACCAAAAAGCTATTAAAATGAATGATTAGGCAAATGGCTACCTATTCCCTAATACCTAAAAGACAAGAGGTCATGCACAGTTACATATACCACAAGTTTCCCCAAAAGTGCTTAGCATGATGACAATTACATTGGAGTAAGACTAAAACCAGAGGCCCTGGAAATAAACTGGAATAATGTTTCATGGTGCCTTCCATGGTCTTGGCAGCAATAGGCCCTGATTAAATTTAGGCTTCTGAAATAAATGAAGCTGGTTATTTCAAACAGCACGAGTCAAAAATGAGATCTGCTTTAGATAATGCCAAGGCTGATGCTTACTGTGTTTTATAGACCATGCTTTTGGTTCCAGGGAAACCAAAAAAGGGACAGAAAGTGGTTACTCTTCTGTGAGAAAGTTACAGCAGGTAAAGTGCATGTAGCTTGTTCTCACCTCCAAAATCTAAGTCAGCAGGTCTTACCTATTACATCTCCTTGTTCATGAATCATCATTCCCAAATCTTTAAATATTTCATTAATATCCATAATATCAGCCTAAGAGAAAAGGCATATATTATTATAATCAGAAATTCAGTCCCCATTCCACAAAAGAAGAAAAATTTTAAAAACCCAAACCACTACTCACACATGGGTGGGCATGCATCTATAATACGTAAATACAATACATAAACTTTGGAAATATCAGGAAAATATTTGACAATAATTAAGAAGAATTTGAACAACAGCCATCAGTTCTCTAAAATAAGTTTGTGGCATTAAAAATACCAAGTGAGTGAGGCAGGATGGAAATGAAGGATAATAGAGAAGAGCCATGGATTGCTGAGTTCATTTAATACAATCTGATAGTTTTGGTATCACAAGCAGTATCTACTTACAAGGGTACAAAATATTCTTAGCACGTATTTCTGGTAAAAATTTACACATCACTTTGACAACTTAAAATAATAAAACATTAGGTGTAAATTTAAAGTCTCACATTAATAATTTGAACATGCAATGGATTAGTGAAATATCACTACTGAATAAAGAAGTTATAAATTAGTGATTAAAGAAAATACAAATTTACTTTTCTTCAATCACACAATTAACTACTTCATAAGGTTTTTATAAGGACTAAATGAGATAATTAACATAAAGAATTCATCCCACAGTGCCTGGCACATGGAAGGTCTTCAATAAATTATAGCCATTGTTAGCTATTATTAGCCTTCTTTCTAGGAACTAAGTAGGTTCCATAAGAACTATGACTTAATAAATCCTTTAGATCTCTTTGATGTCATAAACATAGTAAAGAGAAATAAAATTCTTTGAAGGCCTTATAAAAGGTCTTACTCATGCAGGTATGATGTGTATCATGTGCCCTGGGAAGACATCCAGACTCTCGGACAGATATTTATCTCTATACTGGTATTTTCTCAATACTAAGGTGGTCCATAGATGGCTTAATAGAATAGTAATAATTTTTAAAAAGCTGCAGTAGGAGGGAGTATGTTCCTTTATCCTAGCACAAACAGTAAGGACAATATTATATTTTTAAAAAAGGAATTATTCTAACTCATACATTACAAATGCTACCAAACTGACACATTAATTTTCTTTCTCTGGGCCAGACATGGTGGCTCACACCTATAATCCTAGTACTTTAGGAAGCCAAGACAGGCAGATCACTTGAGACCAGGAGTTTCAGAACAGCCTGGCCAACATGGTGAAACCCTGTCTCTGCTAAAAGTACAAAAAATTAGCTGGGTGCGGTGGCATGTGCCTGTAATCCCAGCTACTCGGCAAGCTGAGGCACAAGAATCGCTTGAACCTGGGAGGCGGAGGTTGCAGTGAGCCGAGATTGCACCACTGCACTCCAGCCTGGGCGACAGAGGGAGACTGTCTCAAAAAGAAAACAAAATTTTTCTGTCTCGTGCCTTCTCCCAGCATTACCTAAGCATCTTGAGAACAAACTCACTAAGAACAGAGCAGCAGCCCAAGTCTACAATGTAAGCCTTACTTCAAGTTGCCTGATAGAAGATTCTCTCTCATGAATAAGGCGGAGGTCATCCTCTGTAATTTCTTCATCCTGCGCCTGCACTTGAGGTTGAGTTTGGCTGACAGAAAAAAATGAACGTGGGAAAAAACAAAGATTGGTATTCAAAACAATGGGACCTATTTAAGATATATTCATTAAATAGGATATTTTATTCTCCAAAGTCACAGAACTACTCAAAAGAATTCTAAGAATATAACAGGTATGTTAATAAAATTTTATTCATTTTTCATTTCACTTATATCATTTTATCTAATGTGAGTTTAGAGTTATTACTTAATTATTGGAAGCTGTATTTGTCAACTGGGTATTTCTTCTTAGCTGATTTAAACCTCATATAAGGGAATGTCTATATCAATAATTAAGTCCATAAACATTTATTTGGAAAATTTTATATATTTTATAATAAATACTTTATAATTACTTAAAAATTTTTTCAAATTTACTCTGCTTTCAACATATAAACAACTTAGCATATTTATGATATAACATATTGAAAGCTTTAATTCTGTTCCAGGGACCTTAATGTATAAACTTTGAAAGATTACCTTTTGATTTGTAAAATGTTTTGTATTTCTTACCTTTCCCAGGATACAAGATTCCTTTCTTTTGAGCTGTCCTCAGGAAAACTGCCCTGAATAATTTAGTAACAGGATGGAATGAGAAGGGGCAAAAAAAAGCAAAAATGAGAAAAAATAAACAACACTCATATTTTCCCTTATAATAATCTAAACTGATTTATGTACATGTCTGTGTGTGTGTGTATGTGTGTGCGTGCGTGTGTAGAGAGAGACAGAAAGAAGTTCTTGTTCTAATTTTTCCGGTCAACTGCTTCAAGTAAGAATATAATGATAAGTAATTTTATATTCTAAGTAGACAAGAAAGGAATTCACTAAATATTCTCAAGGGTCAAATAAATATTATTTAGTTAAAGCTTAATGTAGTCTTGGAATCCATATGTTAAAAATAACTCGTGGTAGTTTGTAAGGGAATTTAAAATTAGATTAATTCAAAATTCTATTGTAAAGCTTCCTTTCATTTATTTTCTCCAGGCTCATGTTGATTTTCAATATTCATACAACATACTTGTGCCATTCATCTCCATCATCTTGGTGTAATCCAGGAGGAAAGTGCTTTCTATACTAGCATGTACACAAGCAGAAGGCCTCAGTACCAAGACGATGTGAGAATACTACTCAGGATTTGATCCCTAATCTTTTGACAAAATATGTCTCTATATTTTTATATACTCTGTAATCTTCTGTACAATGACACAGAAAAAATAACCACAGTAATACATAATTATCATCCTTTTCTAAAAATGGAGCAGAAAAGCACAAAAATAAACATTCAAGAGCTGATTTCAAAGATATTCACAGATCTTTATGACTTAAAAAATTATGCTACTATAGACTTCTATGGGACCCTTAGCAAGTAACCATGTTCATTTCTAGAATGTCTTTTAAAATACTTACAGACACTCTGGAACTGGCTCTTACTCGAGCAACAAACTCTTTCTCTCTCTCAGCAGCCTGCCTCTGGACCTTTTGGAAGTTTGTCAGTGATGTTGTGAACTCTGCCACTAAGCGATCCTTCTGTATTTTCCTTTGACGCTAGAGGAAAGAGAAGAAAAAGCCAACTAGAATCTAGCTGTGAAGTTCAACAGAATTTGCAGTAGTTGGCTCTTTATTTAACCCTGAAGTTTTCACTTACTCCCCAATTACAGGGCCTTACGGATTAACTCTCAATAACATTCTGATAGTTTGTCAAATACTGTGCATATTTAACTTGAGGCAAAAGACCAATTATGCTGGATTTCTCACCTCAAGTTTTCATGCTGCTAAAAACTAGCTCATTATTTTGAGGCTATTTTAAAGTAATTCTTTTTCAGGCAAATAAAGCCTTATACTTTTAGCTAAGTAATAACTTCCATTAAATAAGCAGGGAAATAAATATGTGCCCCCAGGACACCTCACATCTTGAATGAGCCTGCATGTTCCACACAGTCAGCCCCGGAAGGCCAGGAAATAATTACTCAGGAAGCATTTTCTGAGAACTTACTTAATTATGGGTCAGGGAAAATGCATGGAAATAATTTTTGCTTTATTGAACCACAGGATACTACCTGAGCAATTAAATATAGTTTTGTGCTCTGTGAACTAATCTCAAACAGAATTATTTTTTATTTCCTTTCTAGCATAATTTCCTTTCTAGCGTAACAGTTCAAAGATCCTACAATGCATTTGGTTTTCTTCACATTCAATACATCAACAATGTGTCTTAAAGCTTGATACCTGTTCACTGGGGGTGGTGGGCAGAGATCCAAACTCTTTAATGTACTTATCTGTTTCTTTGGCAAGCTGGTTAGTATACTGCTGCTTCTGTTGCCTAAAGTGAGAAAACACGCATTACAGCCAAAAGACTAATATACTTCCTTAAGCTACAACTCTGCCTTTTGAATCAACACTGACAAAACAGTTCCACAAAAACTGCCCTTTCATAAACTGGCTCTCAACTTTCTCTATCAAAAAAAAAATTTCATATCCTATTCTTTGATAAATATTGAGCAAATATTACATGTCAGGTTCTTCACTCACACAGGGTAGGTGAGCTTAGAGAAATCAATTCAACAGCCATTTAGAAACACAGATGACTCCAATCAGAGGGAACTTGAAGGAGAGACTGTTAGATGTCTGATCCTTTATGTTTGAGATACTGGGGATGTGGAAGCCCTTTATCTGCATCTCACACCTGGAAGGCCAGGTGAGCAAGAAAAGATTTGTTACCTTAGACTTTGCCCAGTTCCCAGATCTAGTTATATCTGGCCTCTCTTACTTCTCTATGTGAACATGTATATGCTATAGATACTTAAAAAAAAAAAAGGGAGGGGGAGGGGCCAGGCACGCTGGCTCACACCTGTCATCCCAACACTTTGACAGGCCGAGGCAGGCAGATCACTTGAGGCCAGGAATTTAAGACCTGCCTGGCCAACACGGCGAAACCCCATCTCTACCAAAAATAACAAAAATTAGGTAGGTGTGGTGGTGCATGCCTGTGATCCCAGCTACTTGGGAGGCTGAGGCAGGAGAATCACTTGAACATGGGAGGTGGAGGATGCAATGAGCTGAGATGGCACCACTGCACTCCAGCCTGAGCAACAGAGGAAAACTCTTGTCTCAAAAAATAAAAATAAAACTAAAAAGGAAAGAGGCAATAGTGGTACAAATTTACTATTATTTAAGTTTACGCTGGAAAAAATAATGGCATTTCCTTGTAAAGGGAAAGAATACAATAAATAAAAGAAATAAATTATAGTCATCCCACAGTATCTGCAGGGGATTGGTTCCAGGAGCCCTGTGGATACCAAAATCCGTTGATGCTCAAGTCCCTGATATAAAAAGGGACAGCATTTGCATATAATCTATGCATATCCTCCCATATCTTTAAATCATCTCGATTATTTATAATACCCAATACAATAATGTAAATGCTACGTAAATAGTTGCTATATTTTATAGTTGTTTTTTTTTATTATTATTGTATTGTTATTTTTTTCTTGAATATTTTTGACCTGCAGTTGGTTGAATCTGGGGATATATAATCTATGGATACAGAGTGCTGACTACATATCCATATTTTATCTAGCTAGCTTATAAATTGAAAAGATTTCCAATTTAAAAACATGACACTAAAAAAAAGCTCATATTAATTGTGATGTTTTACAAATTACAACATCAGTACCTCTTATATATTTCATCTCATTTTAAACGTGGTCTGGTCACACTTAGGGTCCTTTAAAATAATGAGACATTGTATAAGAATATGCTTAAGAATAGGGATCTGTATTTGACTGACAAAGGGTAATTAAAATCTATTTCTATCTCTATTTACCAAATACCCTATCTTTAATGCATTTTTGTAAATCTTTGGAAATCATAATATAGTCAAAGTTTTAAAAAGAAGACCTGAGGCCGGACATGGTGGCTCATGCCTGTAAGCACAGCACTCTGGGAGGTTGAGGTGGGTGAATTGTCTGAACCCAGAATTGAAGACCAGTCCAGGCAACATGGCAAAACACCATCTCTACAAAAAATACAAAAATTAGCCAGGCATGGTGGATGTGCCTGTATTCCCAGCTACACAAGAGGCTGAGGTGGGAGAATCGATTGAGCCTAGGAGGTCCAGGCTGCAGTGAACCATGATCATGTCACTGCACTCCAGCCTGGGTGACAGCGTGAGATCCTGTCTCAAAAAAAAAAAAACAAAAAAACCTTAGTGACTACAGAGATATATTCAGAATCTTCACTATTAACTCTATCAAAATATTAGAACTATTATGAATTATGTACTTCTATTCCATTTTACTTTAGTTTAATGAATTGTGGTTTATTATTTAGATTTGGAGCATTTTTACCATTCTGACACTTACCCACTGTGGAAAAATAAAATATAAATTAGAGATAATTGTAAGTTCTTCAAATTGTACTTCCTAAAAATATGAATTCCTATTACCTATATTTTAATATTGTCCTCTTTGCAATTTTCCCTCTATAGTTAATGTTGTTTCGAAGTATCCCTTACTAGATATATGTGACTTGAAATTTACAGCTGTAATGGTACTGAAATAAAATTTAAGAGTTAAGTTCTTAAATGACATTGGGCAACTCATTAAACCTATAAGAGACATGAACAAAATGGAAACAATTCTTTTGGTCTATTTCTCTTACTCCAATTCTGTAAGGTTTAAATGAGAAAATATGTAAAAATACTCTGTAAAATCCATAACATACCACAGAAAAAATATTATTGCTATGACTGCTGCTCTTCTAACAGCATATTAATTTACTGGAATATGTACTATATAATTCATTATAACTTTTTTTTAAACGGAAGCTAATGCTCTCTGAAATTCAATTATGTAGGTATAAACTTGTGGGAAGACAGCTCACTAACTGGATATGTATTGGATCTAAACCAAATAAAACTCTGGTGACTGCAGGGATTGTTAGCTATGGAAAGTAAATCACATAAATTGAGATACTAGAGTATAATTTTTCAACAGCTGTCAAAAACAACCTACCTAAAAACTATAAGAAATGCAACTAAAGAAATTCTGTTTTGATAGGGTAAGCCTATCAAAGATTTTTTTTTTTTTTTTTTTTTTTTTGAGACAGAGTCTTGCTCAGTCACCCAGGCTGCAGTGCAGTAGTGTGATCTCGGCTCACGGCAACCTCCGCCTCCCAGGTTCAAGAGATTCTCCTGCCTCAGCCTCCTGAGTAGCTGGGACTACAGAAGCCCACCACCACGCCTGGCTAATTTTTATATTTTTAGTAGAGACGGGGTTTCACCATACGGGCCAGGCTGGTCTCAAACTCCTGAACTTGTGATCCGCCCACCTCAGCCTGCCAGATCTTTAAAATAAAAACAACTGCCTATTCCAGACAGGGAAAAATCTACACAAAAGCTTGCTACAAATGTATGGATAAAGTAGCAGAAAAACTCCATTGTTTTTCCATTTTTTCCTCCAATAAACATAATACTACATAATGTAAAAGCAACAGAGTAATAGCAATAGAGTTTTTTCTTTCTCTTTTATTTATTTAACTAGATACTTACAGCTGTTGCCTCAATTCAGGTGAATCTTGAGGTGTTCCAAGTTGATTCAGAGTTCTTTGTATTTCCACAGCTATTATAATAGAAAATTCATGTATTAATTGTCACAAAAGTTAAGGCAACAGAAACAATGGGTTAAAAATTAATATGTACAAGCAATTGGGCAGTTGAAAAGAGAAAAACAAAGATGAAAATAGAAAATATTAACTGGGAAAAAGAATAACTAAACAGTTTACTTAAATCTAATTAGTAACAAAAATGAACTAATTTTCAAGAGGAAATTGTGTGGGAATGTTAACTTGTGAAAATGCACTTATGACCCCAAAATACTGTCTTCTTCCTTATCCTATCAGAATATTAAGTAAATACAATGGCACACAGACTTTAACACTACTAGCATAAAAACTGTGAGGAAAATAAGTAACACTTACATATTTCATTAGAATATAATGTAAATAAGTTATAGTTAATAAATGAGAAAGGAATAATAGAATTAGAAAAAATCATTTTTCAATTATCCATGTAATAACTGATTTCAGCAAGATCATCAAAAAATGCTAAAATCACAGGACATTCACACAACTTAAATTACCACCACACAGATGACATTAATTATAAAAGATATAACTTTATCATATATAAATCTGTTGACTGAAAACAAATGACCAAATTTAGCAGTGAGAATGGAAAAAACTGACATTATGAACCTTGTGACATGCTGCACTGAGAAAGTCACAATATGATCTATGGATTTTTCTTGCCAAGATATTTAACATGAATCTAATCACAAAAAGAAATTAGACCAGTCTACATTGTGGGACAATCTACAAGATAACTTGCCTGGGCATTTAAAGATGTCAGTGTCACAAAAGGGAAAAAAAAAGTTGACAAAGACAGGGGTGCTTTCTAAATTAAATAATTAAAATACCCAAAAGACACTGTATGATTTTTGACTGGATTCTGAATCAGGAAAAAGCAAGCACTATAAAAAAAATCGTAGGGACAATTGGAGAAATTTGAATACAGAAAGTAAAAAATACATTACACAAAAGTTGAAAAATGCCCACAACTGGTAAATCCAGGTGAAAGGTTCATCGTACTATATACTTTTATATATATATTTTGTGAGGTTTAGAATACTTAAAGATTTTAAAATAAAAAGTCCAGGGCTTAAAAGTCATGTTAAACTCACAATCTGGAAGTCTATGACTATTGCAATTTTTTTAAAAAAAGGCTCTACACAAAAGGAGAGGACCTATGGTTTTATGTATGTGGGGACATAAATAAAATGTCATGGTACATAAATAAAATGTCAACTAGAAATAAGCTGAAAATCCAAAGAACTCTTAACAATCTAGCCCCCCCATTCTTTTTATTTAAATGAGTGGTTTACTTATATAGCTTAAATGCTTTAAAAATATTCATTATTTACATGCTCAAGGGAATGATAAAGTATTACAAAATGCAGGATAAGTTTTGGTCACTGGGAATGGTGTAATAAATACTGCTTTTAAGTCAAGGCTGAAAAACAGAAAGACTAGAGAGGAATCAAAGCATATAGCAACTGTTAGCATTTGGCTAATTTAATAGGAATTTATTTTTGCTTTTTGGGGGTTGATTTTTCCTTTCATAAGACAAACAAATTTTGTTTGTTGTGTTTAACTTATGGCTGCTTGTAATTAGCCATATATTCCCTCTCAACCTCAACAGATTTCCTTGAACTGCCTTATAGGGGCTTTATTTTCTTAAGCGTATTGAAAATACAAACTGTAGTATGGGCATCGATAGACTATTGGCAGGTATTTATCTCAACTCTAAAGCGTTATTGTTCTTTAGGAAAAAATCATAGCAAGTGAGAAAAAATAAATTATTTAATAAATGACACCAGGAAAACTGACGAACCATTTGGGCGGGGGAGAAAGAACCCTACCTCCCAGCATACAGCAAAATACATTTTTAATAAACCATTAATTTAAATAGTAAAATTGAAAATATTAAACTGCTCTAAGAAATATAAATGTTTTTATTATATGATCTTATACATGATCTTGGAGTAAGAGATATAAAATATTAGCTAAGCATGACACAAAACTAAAATCCACAGAGGAAAACATTGACAAATTTGACTACATAAAAGAACTTTGTTAAATGTTATATAAAAAATGTGTACATATATCACAAGTATATATGTAAGTGTGTGTTTATATACACACGGGAGACAGTAACTGCAGGATATGATGAGGAAAGAGGTTAAACTACAATGGCAGTTATTTTTGGTAACAGAAAAACAGCCCAATAAAAAATGGACAAAGGTTATAATCTTGCAATTTACAAAAGGCAAATGTGTATATAACAAACTTTCAACTTCACTGATAATTAAACTTTTACATTTCTGATTGGTAAAAATTATGAAAAGCAGTTGAGCATATAATTACAATCAAAGGCCTTAAAAACAAAAGGTAAAGACTACATAATATATAAGAAAGGGGGAGCAACAGTCAATAACTAGAAATAATTTAGAAAATGTCAGACAATCCAGTAGAAAAATGGGCCAAGACACGTGTATACCTATGTAACAAACCTGCACGTTCTGCACATGTATCCCAGAACTTAAAGTATAATAAAAAAAAAGAAAAATGGGCCAAGAATAGGAACTTTAATATTCATGAATAAACTGAATAGCAAAAAAGGACTGAAATGCATATCAATCTTGCAAAGTACAAACAAGTACACTACATGAATGCTATATAAAATTAGTCAGCCAATTAAAGAATTGAGTAGAAATGGATTCTGACAGGCCCGGTGGCAGCCTAGTTCCACCATGTGGTAATTTCCGGTTTCTGAACAGATACACTCAGCAACCCCCAGTTCTCACTCATACTCCCTGAGTAAGGGCTCTTATGGAAGGAAGAAATCATTGGAAGCCCCTGAGGACCCACTCTAATAAAACAATAAAACCAATGGCATTATCTGTTCCCTGGGAATTACTCAGAAATGCCACCACAAAGGACAGAAAGAGCAGGGAGTGGACATGCCTCTCATTCCCATTTAACCGGCCTATCTGGAGGATGCAGAAGGCTAATGCTCATGATAACTAGCAAAAGCTTATTCAGGTGGTGACTCCAACTGCAATGTTCCTCAAAATGTGATGGATTTACTACAACAGAGCATCACAATCTCTAGCAACTTGTATATACCTGCTGATATGGCAAATACTTTTTGCTCTATCCTAAAAGACAGAGAACATGAGGAAGGATTTGCTATCAATGGGATGGGACATCAGTGAGCCTTCACAGGCTTATCTCACGGTTATGTACACTCTCTCTCTTTGTACTACAATTTCGTTGTCAAGGATACGGATCATCTCCTCCTACAGGACACTACATTAGTCCAATACACTGGTTACGTCTGCTTTTAGGACCAGAAAAGCAGGAGGCAACATGTACTCTTAGATGCCTGCAAAGCATAAGTAACCCAGCAGATAGAAAATAAATCCATGAAAATACAGGGCAGTGTTTCCTCAGTGAAAAATCTTGGTGAATTAATCTGTAGATAACTGGCATACTTCTGCAAAGTGCTTTTCTTTGTAGCCTCATGTAAAAATGAGAAACAGACTTTTTATGCTGCTTCCACCCTTTACTGAATGACCCAAAGGTTACCAGCTTTAGCTTCAACTCCCAAAAAGAAAAGACCATCCAGTGAGTTCAAGTGGTGCTATAAGCAGATTTACAACTTGGCTTTAATGACCCAGCTGATCCAACGGTACACCAAGCCTGTGTAATTTCAGGGCACCAAAGAAAACTAGTAGCAAATCCCAACAGGAAAAACATAGGGGTCCCTTAGAATGCTGGAGCAAAACCTTCCTTTTGAGGACTCGTTCTGGCCTTGCTACTGAGCCCTGGATAGAGTAAACAATGGTACGAGGTAACCAAGTGACTCTAGCTGTTCACCATGAATTATATCTTGTTGGTACGGCCTTTCTACATTTTGCTCTACGTATGTCAGTCAGCCTATCCCTCACCCCAACTCCTGAAGTACTTGTTCAGTGAAATAATAAACTAGCAAAGGTTGTCAGAACAAAAGCTACATATAGACTCAACAATATAGATTTCCCCTTACTCAGACTGACATGACCATGGGTATTGCCATACACCAATTTGCAGCAATAGCAATCTCATGTTATACTCTATTAAACTATTTTTGTTTGATTTTTTGTATTAATTTTTTCATTCATCCTTTGGACTTCCCAGATGCACATCCATACGTTCTACAGAGATGATTTTACCCATTTTATTTTCTATGGCTAATTATCTTTGCAAACACTTTCAATAACGTGCTAATTTAAAAATAAAAAGCAAACTAGTGATGTGCCGTTGTTGAGGGTTGACCCAACTAGCTGCTCCTTCCGTCTTGGAGGAGGCAGAATTTTATATTCACTTCAATGGTATTACTCTGGGTTCTGTTATGCATCCTCTAAGCACCCACTGTGCTCCCTGCGGCCCGTCCCCACTCCCCCCACCCCATGCTTCTACCAGACTCCTAATCCACCTATTAGTCACAATCAAGGTGTTCCACCCCCATGCCCCCCACCCCATGCTTCTACTAGACTCCTAATCCACCTATTAGTCACAATCAAGGTGTTCCACACACCGATGCTTCTGATCAAGAAATTACAGAGAAAAAAAATTAACGGTGTTCCAAGGACAATGGGATTCACTACTCTGCCATGTATTCTGTTATCTAGAAGCTGCTGGACTTCTAGAATGTTTACGGCCTACTGAGACTCAATCCTGGCACCACCTGGGAGACAAGCATCTTGGGAAACTGAAGTGCTGTCCTGTAGGATCTTTATGGTCTCAAAGAACCACCACTCCAGGGTGCTGTTTCACCTACAGCCAGAAAGAAACTTGGATTTGGGAAGTAACAGGTCGAAGTAAAATGCAGTATTTCACAATTACACCTAATTATCCATTTGTACAATTTTTTCCATCTCTCAAGGTGACTTAGAGACAATATCCAAGTGAGGAAAACAATCACGTTTTCAAGACTACAATGGGTCATTTAGGGCCAAGGTCGTATGTTGATTGAGGTAATTATTAAGCGAAAGTTGGGGTATGCTCATACACAAGTAAAAGGGAGATGAACTGGAGGGGACCTGATAATACTGGCATCTTCAATCATAAAAGTGAGTACCACATAGCCTGTGAGTTGGAGCAACAAGGACCCAGGGCTGAAAATCTGGGTTATCCCAAACAGCTGAGGTGCTGAAAGAAGGCAAGAAGAAAGTGGAATGGTTATTATTACAGGAAAATAGTAATACAAACTGCAGCCTGTGATCAGCTGTAGAGTGGTAACTTAGCATCTGCCAGTGTTCTTTTTCTTGCTCTGCAATGTATACGTTTAGATATATTAACTGTTTGTCTCCTTCCCTATTTCCTCCACTGTTATATATAGAATGTACCATTTGTGGTTACACTGAGACACTGTTCCACAGGCTAAGGAATACTGCTGTTCAGTTTTGCTGAAAGAGCGGAGCTCACAGGAAATCACCCCCTAAATTTGGCATTGGCTACAGGAACTGAATAGACCTCAGTTTTATCCCTTCTGTGGAAATGGGAAAGGAGTTCTTGTTGTATGAGGGATAGCAGCAGTACGTCACGCAGGAGCTTTTGTTTTTAAGCTTAGGTATAAAAAAGGAAGTGTGTTCACTGTAGAAAACAAAAGGGATAAATTATAGTGAAATTTATTTTGGGCCACCTAATACCCAAAACTACTATTACATTGGGATCTTTTTGGTTATAATATTATGACCACTGAGAAGTAGCACCACAGAGCCAATCTTTGGAGGGGGAAAAAAACTGTTTGCTAAAGCAACAACACTGTTTTAAGATTCTTTGAACATTGCTTACCTTCATTATAATACAGGTGATTAATAATGAAAGTATTAGTCGCTATCACTAACAATCTAGTTATAATCAAAAGCTACATTTACTCTGTGCTTTTGGTTTTGTAGATTTAGGTTTTATAGATCCTGAAATTTCTTAAAAATCAAAGGCTCTGGCTAACAACCTCCTTGTCACTCTGAAACAATTTTTTAAGATAATACGATGTCTCATAAAATGAAGCCTCTCAGAAAACAACCATTATATTACTGCCTAATAGAATGCATTTAACTCATGAGAGCTTCTCATGAATAGAAATGGAAGACAAGGCCCCCTACACTTATGCAGCATACAACCTAGAAAAGGACAAAAAAAAAAATGTACAAACACCATATAAACTCAACGAGGGAGCAGCAGCAACAAATGCTATACCAATGTTTCAAACAATGACCTATAACATGTGTGTTCTATTGGAGGACAATCCAAAAAGCTGTAATGAAGGTGGCATTTGTAATGGTTTGAAGGGTAAGAAACAGGACATTTCAGTTTGGAGATTCAAACCTCTAATATCATACTCAGACATACACTGAAATGATCCGAATACCTATTAGTCACCCGAACTAGAAGGCAAACTTCTTGAAGGCAAGGACTAAGTTTTATTCATTTTGGTATTTCCAGAATTTATCATATTGTTGACCCTCAATGAATAGTTTTATGAGTGAACCATAAAAAGAATACTGGAAAGATCAAAACTTACTTAAGAATATATATTTCTAAAACATAAAGCATAAATAAATGGAGAGTTAAGAAAGGTAGTTATGCCCATTTATTATTCATTCATTGATTCATTCAACAAACATTTACCGGGCATCTACTATGTACCAGGCACAGTAGGAGGGCTTTTGAACATCAACATTAATCTGGTTGTATTCCCTTAAATTGAGCAGGTCTATACTTGAGGATCAATTAAAGGCATCATCTGATCAGGTGATAAAGGGCTTATAGGAACATAAATCTGAAACTACTAAATCAACTTTGGAAGAAATATTATATGGTATTAGTTCAATCCTATTTTATAAACAAAGAAGTTGAGAACCATACAGAATAACTAACTTGTTCCAAAAACTATAGCTATTTAGTAGAAGAGCTAGGGTTAGAATGTAGATTTCTTGGTTTTCAAAAAACTTTTCAATGTGCTAAAAGGACTGAAAGTGAAAGATGTTAAAACACATTATTTCATAATCCAGGTGTGTGACCGTTGACAAAGCAAACAAAGAAAAAATAAGTGTGTCTAGATTGAAGAAGTAATTTGAAGGAGTTGAACTGAGATGTTTAGATGTTTCCAGCAGTGCTCAAAGTAAGTTTAGGTCTGGCAGTGGATCACAAGGATCCTTCTTCCCAGCTGAAAGTGATCAAGCAAGAAATGCCTGCTCTTTCTCCGGGTTTTATGAACTGCCAAGATTCCAGAGACTTCATTTTATATATGACTAGCATTACCCTCCTACACCAGGGTCAACAAATTATGGCCCGTAGAGCCTGAAACCTGGTTTTGTACAGACTTGCAAACTAAGAACTGTTGCTACAGTTTTAAAGAGTTAACAAAACAAAAAAAAAAGAAGAAGAAGAAAAAAAGAAAATGCAGTCTAAAAGAGTCTGCCCTTTACAGGGAAAGTTGGCCGGTCCTTGTCCTCAATTATTAAAAATTACTAAAACCTTGTATTTAAAAACTCAACTTGGCATGTTATTTGAATATACTGTCATCCTTCACTATCCCTAGAGGATTGGTTCCATGCCTCCCTCCATCCATCTCCCACAGATAACAAAATCTGCAGATGCTCAAGTTTCTAATAAAAAATGGCATAGTATTTGCATATAATCTACGCGCATCCTCCTGGAAATCATCTCTACCCTACTTACAATACCTAATATAAAATAAATGCTATGTAAATTGTTATACTGTACTGTGTTTTATTTGTATTTTGTATTTTTAAAATTTTTCTGAATATTTTTGTTTCATGGTTGGTTGAATGGACACAGAACCCATGGAAATAGAGGGCCTACTGCAGTCACTGCATTAAGTCTATCTAGTAAAATATTTAACAATGTTACAAAATTTCCACTGAACATGCATGTACACTGAGTTGAATTTCTTTGATTCTCAGAATATGTTATTCACCCATCATAGGTGCTGGCCTGAGTACCTCATTTTCATCTGCTGCTCATACTAATTTAGAAACAAAACACTTTTTCATTGTTTTGGATGAGCATTTTTATAGCATATTTGCTGCAAAAATATTGTTAGCACTCTATTATTTTATTACTCTCTGGTTTTTGGCTATCTCCTAAGTTCTTCCTCTTCTAGAAGGTATGGATAGTAGGATATGTGGTTCACAGGATCTTCTGCCACACCCCAATTGACCATGTTCAAAGATGCTTGGGAAAAATAAGCTTAGAGAAAGGGAGATAAGAAGTTTCCAGTCAGATGACAAGCAGTATGGTGATCTGGAAAAATAAATAACCCTCCTACTTTCTCCCAAGTCCAGTCCATAGGATTTCACTTCATCATCTAGCCTTAGATGCTACGAATTTATAGGACAGTCATCTTCTATTTCAATTGGCATAGGTCCAATTAAAGAAAAAAACTCATGAAACAAGCCGTTTCCAACCATAAAAAGAATTATTTAAGCATAAACAGTTTCTTGAAGAAAAGTTCATCTAATGCATATAGGTAGGATTAAATCAACATGTGTCTCTACGAGAATACAAAGAAAAAGTTATTTTTGCATTATCTACAATTTTGATCTGTACCACTACTCACTTCCACAGACGTGACTTCAAACAGTATGTTACATTTTTCATAACGGAAAAAGAATACCATTTCCTACACATCCGAAAAAGATGCACTACTGGGTCATCAAAAACAAAACAGTGTCCCATTTCTGGCTCCTCTTCTACAGCAATGAAGACCCATTCTGTTCCACGTGGTCTGCTGCCATCTAGTGGATTATTTAAGAAAAAAAGCTTTACAGTAAAGAATAGTTTGTCATAAAATTGTAGGCTGAATTTGGTATCAGGGGCTATTAATACATAATGTTACCACCTGTCAGACTTCACCAGCAAATGGATGCTGTCTGACAAATGGGACTGGCCAGGCTGTGGTGGCATGGCAGATCAACCTAACACACAAGAGTACCTTCAAAGAACTGTCTCCAAATAACTAAGAATAGCTATCTTCTCTTTTAGCAGAAAACATGTTTTCAACGTAAAATAACCAACTTGTAACAGCCAAACATAGAAAAAAAAAAATAATGGTTAGTAAAATCCCCGGACAGGTGATTCTGAGATTCCAACACAGACTCAGCCACATCACACTGAGGAAGAAGTACAATTGAAGGCCGACCAGCAAGTACAGTTGGAACCGGACAGCCTGATTTGGAAACCTTATCTCACTTCTTCCTGGCTGCTGACCCTGGGCAATTTACCTAATGTCTCCAAGCTATAATTGCTTCAACAGTGAGAAAGCACCTATTTCTCAGCTGTCATAAACTTTAACCGAGAACAAAATAGGTAGGCACCGTGTACTGGATATAGTAAGCGCTCAACAGAGTCTGTTGTTCTCTTGAAGGTCAGAAATGAATAATGAGTATTCTTATTAACTTTTTTATTAAAATGCCACTTTATTGAGGTACAACTGACAAAGTGCATATATATAAACTACGGTTTTACAAGTTTGGACATATGTGTACATCTGTAAAACCATCATCACACTTAAGACAGTTAATAGATTCTTCACCCTCAAAAGTTTCCTTGTTGCAGTTTAAAATTTCCTCCCTCCTGCGTATCTCTGTTCCTTCCTCCCTCCATCACCAAGCAATCATTAATATGCTTTCTGTTGCTTTATGTATTTTGCATTTTCTAAAGTTTTATATAAATGTAATCACAGAGTATTTACTCTTTTTTGAAAAAGGATGGTGTCTGGCTTAAGTTAGCCTAATTATTTTATGATTCATCCATGCTGTGTATATCAACAGTGCATTCCTTTTATTGCTGAGTATTCCACTGTATGATACAACACTATTGATGGACACTTGTGTTGTTTCCCATTTTTGTCCATTACAAATAAAGCTCCTATTAGTATCTGTCTACAAGTCTTTATATGGGCATATATTTAATTTTTGTGTGTGGATAAATAGAAGTAGAATGGCTGGATAGTATGATAGGTGCTACATTTAGCTTTTTTAAAACACCCAAACTATTTTACAAAGTGGTGCCATTTTACACTTCCACCAGCAGTGTATGAAAGCTTCTGTTCCTCTACATCCTCTCCAGCACTTGGTATGCTCAGTCTTTTAAATTTTGCCAAATAGGTTAATAGTGGTATCTGTGCTTTTAATTTGTATTTTCCTAATAACTAATGATGTTGAACATATTTTTATGTGCTATTTGTCATCTGTAGATCTTCTTTGTTGAAGTGTCTGTTCAAATAACAATACTGTCTTCTGATTTCTTTAATTTCAGCAATATTTTGTTTGTACTGTTCAGTGTTCAAGTGTTTCACTTATATTGCCCTCTAAGTATTTCATAATGTTTGATGTTATTGTAAATGCCAGTTTTTTAAATTTCAAATTTTTATTTTGATTGCTCATTGCCAGTATAGAGAAATACAATTTATTTTTGTACATGGATCATATACTTACTAAATTGACTTTTTTATTCTAGTAGGCTTTTTTTAAATTGTAGATTCCATCAGATTTTCTACATAGACATTTATGTCTGTGAATACAAATGGTTTTAATTCTTTTTTTCCCTAATGTGAGGACCTTTTATTTGTTTATATTATCCATCTGCACTAGATGGAACCTCTAGTACAATTCTGAATAGAAGTGGTGAGGGCAGACATCCCTGTCTTGTTCCTGATCTTATAAAGGAAAGCATTCTGTCTTTCACCATTAAGTGTGACACTCTGTAAGTTTTCATAGATGATCTTTTGTCAGGTTAAAGAGCTCACTTCTGCTCCTAGTTTACTGAGAATTTTTGTTAGGAATGGAAGTAGAATTTGTCAAATGCTTTTTCTGCATCTATTGAGATGATTATATAGGTTTTCAAGTTTGTTAATATAATGAACAATATTTATTGCTCTTTGAATATTAAACCAACCCTGAATTCCTGGGATATACTCCACTTGTTATATCCTTTTAAAATGTTGGTGATTTGATTAGTTAAATTTTGTTTAAATTTTTTGCATTTATGTCATGAGATGAAATTGATGTGTAGTGTTTTTTCAGGTTTTTTTTTTTTTTTTTGAGACAGTCTTGCTCTGTCACGCCCAGCCTGGAGTGCAGTGGCATGACCTCAGCTCACTGCAACCTCCCGCTCCCGGTTCAAGCTATTCTCCTGCCTCAGTCTCCCAAGTAGCTGGGATTACAGGTGCCCGCCACCATGCCCAGCTAATTTTTTGTACTTTTAGCAGAGACAGAGTTTCACCATATCGGCCAGGCTTGTCTTGAACTCCCGACATCAGGTGATTCGCCAGCCTCAGCCTCCCAAAGTGCTTGGATTACAGGCATGAGCCACTGCACCCAGCCTAGTGTTCTCTTCTTTTACTGTCTTTATCTGGTTTCAATATAAGGATTATCCTAACCTGATAAAATGAATTCTTCAATTTTTTGGAACAGTTTGTGTACAATTAGTTAAATATTTGATAGATTACACTAGTGAAGATATTTGAGTGTGTTTCTTTGTAAGAAGGTTTTAAGCTGTAATTTCAATTTCTTGATACAGAGCTAGGCAGGTTACTGACTTATTTTTGAGTGAACTTTGATAATTTGTGTCTATCAAGGAATTTATCCATTTCATCTAAAATGTCAACTTTATTGTCGTAAAGTTGTTTATAATACTCCCTTAATTGCAGCCATAAACAAAAATGAGTTCATGTCCTCTGCAGGGATATGGATGAAGCTGGAAACCATCACTCTCAGCAAACTAACACAGGAACAGAAAAGCAAACACTGCATGTTCTCACTCAGAAGTGGGAGTTGAACAATGAGAACACATGGACACAGGGAGGGAACATCACACACCGGGGCCTGTCGGGGGATGGGGGGCAGGGGAAGGAGAGCATTAGGACAAATACTGTTTGTGGGGCTTAAAACCTGGATGACGGGTTAGTAGGTGCAGCAAACCACCATGGCACATGTATACCTATGTAACAAACCTGCACGTTCTGCACATGTATCCCAGAACTTAAAGTAAATAAAATAAAAACCATTTCAAAGGAAAAAAAGCCCTTTAAATATATGACAGATTCTGTAATGTACAGAATATATGTAAATATGTATAAATTTTTACATATAAAATATGTAGAATTTATAATATATCATCTCTCTCATTCCTGATATTAGTAATTTGTTTCTTCTATTTTTTTTCATGTTCAGTCTGGTTAGAGGTTTATCAGTTCTATTGATCTCAAAGAAATAGCTTTTGGTTTCACTGATTTTTTTTAACCCTTCGACTTCCACTATGATTTGTATTTCCTTTGTTCTGCTGACTTTGCAATTTCAGTTGTTTTTTCTAAATTTCTTAGGGTGAAAACTGAGGTCATGATTTGAGACCTGTCTTCTTTTCTAATACAGGTGTTTAGTGCTCCCTTAAGTACTGAGTTAATACCATCCAACAAATTCTGATACGTGATGCTTTCATTTACATTCAGTTCAGAGTATTTTCCAATTCCTCTTTTTGGCTTTCTCTTTGATCCACAGCTTATTTGAAATGTGTTTAGTTTTCAAACATTTGGGGATTTTCCAGGGATCTTTCTGTTAATGAGTTCTAATTTAATTTCACTGTAGTCAAGGAATATATCTTGTATGACTTGAATCTTTTAAAGTTTGTTGAAACTCTTGCTTAATGCCAGGAAAATAGTCCATCTTAATAAATGTTCTGGGTACACTTGAGAAAAATGTGTGTACTGCTGTTGTTGAATAGACTGTTCTATAAATGGCTGTCACCATCAATGTGATTAGTACTTTGAATCTTCTGTATCCTGATTTTGTATCTACTTGTTCTATCAATTATTCAGAGAGGGGTACTGAAAGCCGTAATTGTGGCTTTGTCTATTTTCCTTGCAGTTTTGTCAGTTTTTGCTCCATGTATTTTGAAGCTGTCTTACGGGGGAGTTCTGTCAGTGTTTTTAAGTGTTCAGCTTCTTATTTACATTTCCTATCTAATGTGAACCATACTTGAGTGCCAATATTTAATAATCTATGATATAATTATAAGAATTGTAGAGATGATAAATATCAATTGACACAAGATAGTTATAGCCCTTGTGGACACAAGATAGTTACAGGGAGGAGTCAGCTACTATGTGACAGTGACATGTATCTAGCAGTTGCATATAAGTGACATATTTAAAACAGGACTAGAAAAAAAATCTAAATATTAAAAGAAACAAACTCTGTTTTAGACTCCAATCTTTCCTCATCTATCAAACCTCTATCTTTGTTAGAGGGTGGTCTGGAGTATTAAACAAGGTGATATAGGCCAGGCGCAGTGGCTCATGCCTATAATCCCAGCACTTTGGGAGGCCAAAGTAAGCAGATCACTTGAGGCCACGAGTTCGAGACCAGCCTGGCCAACATGGTGAAAACCCATCTCTTCTAAAGGTACAAAAATTAGCCAAGCATGGTGGCACACTCCTGTAGTCCAAGCTGCTTGAGAGGCTGAAGCACAAGAATAGCTTGAACCCAGAGGAAGAGGTTGCAGTGAGCCAAGATGGTGCCACTGCACTCCAGCCTGGGCGACAGAGTAAGACTCTGTCTTAAAAGAAAAAAAAAAAAGATGATATATATATAAACATTTTAGAAATGGCATAGATCTTTGTAAGAATAAAAGTATAAGATGTTATTACTAATAAGTCTTGCACAATTAGAGTTAGGATCCAGGTTCGTTATAGGGTACAATGTGCAGAGAAAAATGTATCATTAGAAATACCCATGTCTATCTATTTCTTTTATCAAGAAAAACCAAGAAAAGTGTATTAAAATTCTAAAAAGCGTATCACAAGTGGAAAAACTTCCTGGAGAATCTGAAGGATGGCTACTAAAATAATTTTGGCTTTTCCCCTCTAGCATTAGCATATCTCATGCTCTGTCTTATGACCTGAAGAGAACACTTGTCTTCTTTGTGAGCAAAAGCACTGATCCAAACTACAGAGACGAGAAGGGATGGGAAGGGAGATGGAGAAAGATCTTCTAAAGGATGAGTCTCGAGGCTGGAAGCTCAATGGAGAGCATCCACCTGCAGGGCCCAACTACACTGGCTTCCTGTGCTCCCCTTCCCAGCACAGAATATCTGAAGGCATAGCCTGCTTCCACAAAGCAATCTCAAATTTACAACACATTTAATTTTCACTTTGTCGTTGGTTTTCTTTACAGATACTTTAAAGGTAGAAAGGCATAAAGGTCAAATCAGTGGAAATTTGGGGGCATTTTAAAGCTATTGTAGATTAATAAAGAGTTAAATCTGAGGGCACAGTTCTTAAAAATAAAGTACAAAAACAAGTCATCTAAAATTGCATGTAAACAATAATTTGGACTTCTAGATGGCTGGAGCGTTACAAGCTGGGTCTTTTAGCAAATTTATTCACCCAAACATTTTTCACATGGACCTGCTCAGTTTACCTGCTCTGAGGTAGTCTGGAATCAGAAGCAACAACGGTTCCATGACAATGTGATTTGTGTAAGAAGCAAACAGGTAAGGACTGGGCAGTGGTGAGGCCCTGCGCCTTGCAGTTCCCCAACCCTGCTGACACATCTTTTGCCCATCGTGATGAGCTTCCTTCCTGTCATCCACTCCAGGGCCCAATAATTCTCCTACTGCTCCAAAAGCAGCTGAACTGTTGTCGCGAGTTCCCCTCTAGTTTACAGGCAGTGATTCCCAGACCTTTTACTTCAGTCATTTCTGATCAGTTCTAACTGCCAACACATGCTGGCAGCTGTTTCTAAAACGCTGAAAATCGATTTCTGCTTCTTACAGAAACACGGTAGAAGCATGTTTCTGAATATTCCTCCTTCTTCCCTCCTCAAGGCATATTATAGAATGGGGGAGCAGGGAGAAAACCCATAAAAATTACATTTTCAGAGAAATTAACACAAAATGTGTAAATATGGCCAAATTCTCAAAAACATGTACATATGGCCAAAAGCAACAGAAAATAGCAGGTCCTGAGCAGGAAGCCGTATGGGTGGGGCAGAGAATAACCGGGGTTGCAGAGCTCCACACTGTCACCAGCAAATCATCAGAAGAGCTGATCCCACCCGGAGTGGGAATGGGCAGAAGCAGGGCTGAGAAGCACCAGGGACTCTGCTGGAGAAGGTGGGAAAAGGAGACATGGAATGGATTCAGGAGGCCGTGGGCTGCCAACCCTTCTCAAAAACCAGGAGGGGAACACCTTGGAAAGAGGTGTCTGTGCATCTTGGGGCCGATGAAGTGATTGGGATGACATCAGGGATGGAGCGGGAAGCCCTCCTACACTAGGCTAGGGGTTGAGAGGAAGAGGAGGAAAGAAACAGTCCCTCAGGGCAGCACAGCACAGCACAGCACAGCACAGCACAGCACAGCACAGCAGAGAGAATGGAGCCCTTGAGCAGAGAAATGGGCACTTCTCTCTCCCTCCACAGGAATCTCCTGCCAGGAAAATCAAACTCATTCCATTGAAAAACAAAAAAAATGGGTAGAGTAACCACACAAAAGACTATTTTAAAATGTGGAAAAGAACAGTAAAACTCTCTAAAAGAACTCACAGCAGGAGAACATGTTGCCACAAAGTGAATATGGTTAAAAATTATACCCCAAAATAGGCACAGGATTAAAAAAAAAGAAAAAAAGAGAAAAAAAAAAACTCAATGAAAGAATCACAGTTTAAAGGAAGATCACAAAAGAACTCTTAAGAGATGGCCAGATAACATGCATGCACTGACTAACTAGAGACTGGAGGAACTCGGAAAAGAAGGACAAATTCAAAAATAAAGGCCCAATGACAAGAAACACAACAACAGACAGACACGCAGAACACATCAGGCCCCATGATCACCACCCACTGCAGGTTTAGTCATTTTTGGTTCCTTGGGCCGCCCCTCATTCTTCATTGGTTGTAGTTTCTGGCTCGCTGCCATTCTGTCCAACATGACTCCTATCTTAATTTTTTTGTGATTTCAATACACAGGCTGACGATCCTTCCACCATCCTGCTGGCCTTCATTCTTTGCACACGTCTCCTATTGAAATGATTCTGTCCTCCACCCTCCCTTAGCCACACACTCCAAGATCCCATCAAACATCTTCTCATTACCAGGAACTGTCACTCTTCCATAATCTTGGTTTCAGGCAATCTACTTAGAAGTCACCTCCTGCATGTCCAGCTCACTCCCCTGGCCCCAACTCCAACCTGCCATCCGTTGATCCTGCCACTCTGCCACGTTTCCTCACCTCCAATGTCGTCACTCACTCCCTACCCAACTTACTCTGGAGTCAGTCATCATATCCAGACTCCTGCATATATCTTAAGCCCCTCTCTCCCTTCTTAACCACTTGACAAAATCTAAAACTCTGGTTGAGTCCAACACTGCACTGCCTCTGCACCAGCACTGCACTCCTCTCCTCATAACCCTTGCTCCACCCAGAGTAAAAGTCCTTACACCAGCCTGCAAGGCCCTACCTGACCTGGTCCCAACTCTCTCTCCTCCCTCCTCTCCATTTCTCTAATGGCCAGGGGTGCTTATATCTGAGGGCCCATGGACATGCTATTTTCCCATCTAAAATACTCTTTCCCTAGATACTGTGGGACACATTCCCTTCCTTCCTTCAAATATGTGCTCAACGAGGAACTCCTCGGTATGGTCCATCCTGACTCCGCATGCACCCTATTTATCAAACGCAAACCCCTCTCCACCACACTGGATCCTTGCCGGTATGTTTTTGTCATTGTTTCTTTTCGTAACACTTAACATCTCCTTCTAACATACTATATTATTTACTTATTTATTTATTTTATGTCTGTCTTCTCTCATTAAAGGTTCACTCCATAAAGGCAGGTATTTTTATTTTATTCGCTGACATAGCTTTAGCATCCAGACAGTCCCTCGCACGTCACAGGTGTTTAATAAATACTCATGCAGGGAATGAACATAAATGCACAAGTAACACCCTGGTACAATATACAGCATGATCCAAATGCACCATGTTACACGAACCAGACTTTCCTGGGCTCAAACACCAGCCTTGCCACTTAACAGCTGTATAAACTTGAGCAAGTGACAACCACTCCAAACCTAAATTTTCTCACCTGACCACGGTGACTGGAAGATCAAAAGCAATGCACAAAAAAAGGAATAAAAGATACCTAATACAAGGCACAGAGTAAACAGTTAATTAAAAATAGTTTAAAAATACCAGCTTACATATCTTCCAGAAAGAGACTATTGAACAAAGCAGGGTATAAAGGAAATACCATACAACTAAAATCACTGGATGTACTTGGGCCACCCTGCCCCACTCTCCTCCCATGCCCAGCAGCAAGGCAGTGTCTTGGGTATTCACAAATAAGCAGGCCTTGGCTGGATATTTGTTGAAGCTTCCATACTCCCAAGCAGAAAAACAGTCCACAGACGAGGATGGGATCTTGGTGATGTCTGTGGGCATTTTCTTTGACTTTATATGGAATAAAAGGCAAACTATCTTAAAGATGTAGGTGGCCATACTCAATATCATTAATATGTAACTTCAAATAATGATCATGATAATGATACTATAATGAGAAAGAGTAGCAAAAATAAATGTACCAAGACTTGCAGAATAATATCTTGTATGACTTTTAGTTTTTTCCTAAGCAACTAATAGGCAAACCAATTAATAATTGCTTTAAGAAAAAACCCAGTTTGGATTAAGTATAAAGAGCAATCACTGCTTGATATGGTTTGGCTGTGTCCCCACCCAAACCACATCTTGAATTGTAGCTCCCACAATTCCCACATGTTGTGAGAGGGACCCAGTGGGAGGTAACTGGATCATGAGGGCGGTCATTCCTGTGCTGTTCTCATGATAGTGAATAAGTCTCATGAGAGCTGATGGATTTATAAAGGGAAGCTCCCCTGCACAAGTCCTCTCTTGCCCATGGCCATGTAAGAAGTCCCTATGCTCTTCCTTCGTCTTCCACCATGATTGTGAGGCCTCCCCAGCCATGTGGAAATGTGACTCCATTAAACCTCTTTTTCTTTATAAGCTACCCAGTCTCAGGTATGTCTTTATTAGCAATGTGAGAATGGACTAATACACTGTCTAATAAAAACATTGTTCAGTAATTGGTGAAAACAACAAAAAGGGATCAAAGAGATGAGGATATAATTGCCAAAATCACTACAGGAAACCAAAACTAAATGCCAAGCCTAACTTATACTGTTCAATTCCTACTTCAGCACCAAATCAACCAAAATGTAAAGAGGGATAGCCTCACAGGGCAGTTGAGTAGCCACTACACAACTAACCATGAATATGTGTAATCAAAGAGAAACTACCCTGTTATACAATTACTGAGCATAGATTATGTTGGAAAAAAACTAGTAATTATTATAGAAATTCTTAAATAAATGTAGTATCAAAACATACACATGAGGATTTTTATCACATGGTCACCATGACACTTTATTTTATCTACAGAGAACTCAGAGGATTCATTTGTGGAGGCACCACAAATGGTTAAGTTCTCAGGTTTTTAAACATATACACTTAGGATAAAATGTCTGTTAATGGAGAATTAATTAAAATCATTTAATGGCATAACCACATAAAAAAGTAAGCAACCAATAACAAGAGAAAAAAAAGTAAACACCAAAAAACCTGTATAGTGTGATCTCAATTTCATTAAAAAATGAACGAATAAAATTATGTGTAAATACTTCTGTAGCCAAGACATATCAAGCCCTTTATCTCTGGGGCCAAGATTTTAGTAGGAAAGTAAAAAAGTAAGTAAACAATAACAGTACTTTAATTTACTGATAAAAGGCATTATAAAAACAAAACAGGTTAATGAGAAAAAGAATGACTGGAGGAAGCAAAATGATAAGGCAAGGAAGACATTGCTAAAGAAGTGAGCTTTGGGCCCTAAGACCTGAATGCCAGAAAGGAACCAGTTACATGTAGATCTGGGAAGATGTCTGAAGCAGAAGAGGAGCAAGTGCAAAGGCCCTGAGGTGAGGATGAGCTGACTGTTCACTAAGCAGAAAGAAGATCTACGTGGTGGAATGTGGAGCAGCAGAGCAGCACCATGGGAGAGAGTGGTAGTTGGCAAGTAGGGGCAGGGATCAGATCTTGGGGATATTGTGCGGCATGGTGGGGATTTATATCTGATTATAAAAGCCACAGAAGTAACTGTTGCCTTTCAAGCTATAGGATAACACGATCTGATTTATAGTTTTACAAGTTTACCTTGGCAACTATTTGGAGAAGACTGAAATAGGCAGGAATGGAAGTGAGGAGAACAATTTGGAGACTGCAGTCATCCAAAGAAACAGCAGCAGCTTGGGCATATGTGGTAATGGCAGAGATGGAGAGACACAGATAGATCTGACCGGTAGAACCACTAAGATTTACGCTTAGATTGAATACAGGGAGTGAAGACACCCACTACTATGGTTTGGGGTTGGAACCAAGGGTAAGAAAGTTCATGTTCAGGGCAGAAGCATGTGTATGGTTCACAGACAGAGTGAGGGATAAAGCTCCCTGAAGCATCCTGGAGCCACATCTTAAAGATTTAGTTCATAAAACAAAGAATTCACTCATATCCGGCCATAAACACCATGTTCAGTCATAAAAGAAAAGTCATTGAAGAGAAGAAAAGTTGTCACACTCTGTTAAAATTTCCTTGGATAAGATGGTAACCTTCACATCTATCTCTGTTTTATGTCAGCACCTTAGGCAAGAAGAAAATCACAATGAAATAAAAACTACTGAAGTTTTTCTCCTCTAAAGGAGGGGGAAAACCACCCAACCATATTTTCAGATGTGCGATCTTAGACATAAATATCTCAAACAGCATTTTAGGAGGGGGGAAGGGAAAATTTTTCAACTCTTTTTCCTCTAATAAACTGCCTTCCCATCCCACTAACAGACTACCCCAGAAAAAAAGGAAACATTCTTAATTCCTGAGTAAATATATGGTTCCAATAAATTCATTAATTTCTCAGGACTGGAGCTCTTTTTTAAAAAAATATTTGCCCTGGCACCAAAAAAAAAAAAAAAAAAAAAGCTGATAATATTAGCTTCCCTTTTGTGCAGTCATGTGTTAAAATGCAAAAACAAGTGTCCCCTTCACCAGACCCTAACTAATTAAAAGAACTGTGATCATGCTCAAAAGTAACAAAAGGGCTCACACTTTTATATAGACTTTTAATTTCATCTCAAAGTCATAAGAACCTTACGAGGACAGGAGCCATGCACCAATTCTTAATAAACAATTTTGAAAAGTACACTCGCCGCATAGGAAGCTAATTACAACACAGAGAAACCAAAAGCATCTGTTTCGATTTTAAACTAAAGTCTGTGCTGAACTAATACCTTTAATCTGTAGGAGAGATGATTAAAAATGAAACAAGTGAAGATTCAACAAAAATATTTTTCAGTCACCTTCTCTTAGCACTTAAAAGCTTACATTCGTACTTTATGTGCCCCTAGAAGG
The DNA here is from genome assembly GCF_006542625.1 of Nomascus leucogenys. Classification (NCBI taxonomy): domain Eukaryota; kingdom Metazoa; phylum Chordata; class Mammalia; order Primates; family Hylobatidae; genus Nomascus; species Nomascus leucogenys. The sequence continues at coordinate 118,706,944 of NC_044383.1, forward strand.
TTCTGTCTTTCCAAATTTTCTGGAAAAAACACACATACACAAGCCCATGTGATACATGATGCATATTTTAGCAGAAACTTCTATACTCATAAATTCTGATGAGTAGATTTTATGTTGCCAATATATCTGTTTTATTCATTTTCCAACTTCAGCCACACTATATCTTCCTCTTTCAGGTTATTATTTAAAAAAAAAATACTCAAATGCAAGAATTCACATTAGCACTAGTGGAAAGGCTTACTATGTTATTTAGGGGTTAGGGAAATTTTTATCTCAAGGACTATGTTTCATAGCTATTCTCATTTCTATTCACCAATTTCCTTCAATACAAAATTTTGTTAATTCTGACAGGATACAAACTTCTGTGCCCCAACTTTCCCATCTCCTAATACTTAAAAATAATACACAAGCCTTGGTGGAACTCTAGCTAGTCTTCAGTGTGATGGCTTCTTCTATTATGGGATTTTATGAGCATGCATTATGGATTCAGATATGGCAATTGGCCTCTTAACAACACATGGAATAATCTTGTACCTGTTAGAAGAGTTTCGGGACTCTTAAAAAACTTTGGTTAGAATTATTGCCTGTTAAAGTTTGAAGAGACCATAACCTAGTCCACAGAAAATACACATGAGAAAACCATGTCCTGGAAAGTTCGAGAGCTTACTCAAGGTCACACTGCTATTTGGATCTGATTTCAGGAAATGTAGATGCAATCACATACAGCTTGCTTGATTAGAAATGTTTCCTATTATCTCATTGATTTCTTTAGCTCAGCTACACTCTAAAAACTCTGATTCTAATCAGAGAATTGCAAAAGTAAATCATGAGAAACCTATGACTAAAATGAATAAAAAGCTGTAAACATCAAATGTTGGCAAGGACTTTGAGCAGCACAAACTCTGATACACTGGCTATACTCATATCTGGTACAACCACTTTAGGACACTGTTTAGCTGTTATCCACAAAAGCTGAACATACACATATCCTATGAGCCAGTAACCCAGTTCCTTCACATACATGTACCAAAAGAACATACAAGAATGTTCTGGGAAGCACTGTTCATCCTAGCAAAAAATAAAAACAAAATCAAAAACTGGAAACACTACAAACAGTAGAAAGAATAAATTGTGGTATGTTTAAATATGGAATACTATACAGTAACAAAAACAAATGACCTGCAGCTACATGGATGAATCCCACAAACATAATGAAAGAAGCCTAACATAAAATAATTCTATCTGATTATTGATTCTATTAGATTTTAAAAAAAGGAAAACTAATCAATGATGTTAACAAAGTCAGGACACTGGTTATCTCTGAAGGGCATGGAGGGGTGTAAGCACAAGAAGGGTTTTAGGGGGCTAAGTAATGTTCTATTTCTTGACATTTGTGGTAATACGATAGAGAATTCATTCAGCTATACACAAATAATTTGTCTAGTACTCAATGTATACATTATACTTCCATTTTTAAAAAGTCTGAAAAAACAAGCCCGTGTTTACTTATGTGATGTATTTTGATATATCGATTCTGCTGCTTTTAAAAACAGGAGTTTCTCTGTGTGTTCTCAAGACATTTTTCTATGTTGTTTGTGTTTGGGCAAGGATGAATGGCCCCTGTGAAAATGCCTACTCTGGTTTACCTATATGATAGGTACCTTATACTTATAAACCCACAAAGGCTTGCTTATCCTTATACTATACATCACAGCTAGGAGTGTCTGACAGAAAATACGGAGAAATGCTAGAAGGTAAACAGGCATAGATGTTGCTAATAAAAATGTCACTTTTGAACATCTCAATCCAAAGTTTGAAAACTAAATCTAAGTCTTTCTAAGAGGCATCATGATCTTCTAGACCTGTGCTAACAAAACGGTTTTGTTTGCCTGCCAACTCCAGTCGCCTGGGAATGGCTGCCTGGAGCCTTGCGTTGAAAAAGACTGGATGGCATGCTAGGCCAGCAACACAGAATACCGTCTATGCCATGGGCAAAAGATGGAGCATGGGTGGCACGAGGGCCTTGCTGTTATGGAGTCAACACTTTCTCTCATAGGATACAAATATTTTCTTAATCATTTTAAACTGTCCACAGAACCTGTAATAAAGTCATAGTTTGTTATAACTATTTAACAGTTTTATTATTTTAATATAATTACATTTCTAATTTATTTTACATGTAAGCATTTACAATATTTAAATATTTTATGCTTAATATAAATTATATCATTATAATATGGTTTAAATGCTTTACTAGTGAAACAAATTCAAAAGACTGCAGATGATCTTAAACCAAAAAATGGTTTAAAAATATTTTTGACAGCCATTTTCTTTTTTTGGGGTATAAACTAAACCATACAACTTAATATTTTATAAGTGTTTATTTATTTCATCAAAACTAATATGAAAATAAACTTTCCCACTGCAACACTCAAGAACACTTTAGCTTTAGTTTAACAGATGCTCATATTCTAATTACAGGTTACTTTACTTACAGCATCTTCTCTTTAGGTTTCTTTTGTAAAATCAGATAATTGTACTGACACAATTTCAAAAGTTGCCAATGTAGTGTGAAGAGAACCTAAATGTGGTGCAAAGCATCATTTTATTCAATCGCACCCAGTACTATTAGCATTACCAAATGGGGAAAAAAGTGAACTGAAATTTCGCACTTCTGCCTTTCACTTCCACGTGATTTCTGCATAGCCCTTATCAGTACACATACTTGACAGTAGTTAGATTTTTAACAATACTTTATCTAATCTAAACTCCCCTTCATTTAGACATTGAATCTCAGAATTAAAAAAAGTACAGTGATGACTGGTTTCACTAAATTCATGACCCCAAATCTTAAATGTATACTCAACACATTTGCTAAACCCCCTTCTTTCCCACTCATTCTCTATCTGATGTCCTTGCTTCCCATTTCATTTAAGAACAGACCCACTCAAACAGGAAATCTCCCATGTTTGCCCACCACGTTTCCATCTGTACCACACGTAGCCTCGCCACTTGCTAGTGGTCCATTCCCATGCCCTCTCACTTTCAAAACATTTCCTTTGCAATTATACGCTTACCAGAATTTCTCTGTTGCAGTGTAAAATGGAACCCTTTCTTTGATCCTCTTTCTACTTTCATGGCAGAGTCTGCTAGTTGCCTACTAAATATTGATTCTCTCACCCTTCTTTCTCAAATAGAACAATCCCGAATTTTAGTGAGCACACTGAAATCCTGCTAAGATGTTTTCAGCCTCTCTGGCAGCTAGGTGTAGCCACCTGATCAGTGACATAAGCAGAGGTGAGGAGGAAATCTAGAAAGTCTCTTTAAAATGGAAAAAGTGGGTGCTTCTCCTTCCCTTCCTCCATCTACACTTGCAATATGGCTATGAGAACGTTCTTTTCAAAGTCACCAGTTTACCAGATCCAATTATCTGCTTTTATCTTAGTCTCTCAGCAGCATTAGAGAGAGATAATGTTTCACTCATTCTTGAAACATTCTTTGTTTAATTTCTAGAAATCTACCACATCTTGATTTTTATCTTACCTCACAGGTCATTCCTTAGATTCTTCATGCTACCTTCCTGATTTCCACATTTTTTAATGTTCCAGGCCTCTTCTCTTTACTCACTCTTATGTGATTACTTTACACCTATGGTTTTAAATACCATTTATACTCTGATGACACTCTGACTTCCCAAATTCCTGTACCTAAAGTAGATGTTTGATATCTCCACTTAGATATCTAAATGATATCTCGAAATATACTTAGTCAAAACAAAACTCTCCCCTACTTGTCCTGAACTGTAGTCCCTCCCATTTCAGTACACACTTGCCACCACCTAGTCGGTTGCTCAATGCAAAAACTATGGAGTCGTCTTTAACTCCTTCCTTCCTCTACCATCCCTACCCACACGCATCAGCAAGTCCCGCTGGCTCTACCTCCAAAACACACTCATTGCTTCTCTCCATCCCCACTGCCATCACCCTGGTGCAAGCCAGCATCTCTCTCCCCAGACCTCTGTGATGACCAGCATACCTCCCTGCTATTCCCCCAGTGTCTATTTTCTAAGCAGCAGCCAAAGTAATTTTTTCACAATGTAGATCTGATTATGTCTCTCCTCTGCTTAAATGCCTCCAGTGATTTCCACTGCCTCTTAAAACGAAATCTAAACTCCCTGAATGACCTGCAAAGCCCCAGCTGACCTGCCAGACGCCTCTGGTTTCATCTCCTGGCACTCTCGCCCCAGATGCTGTGCTTCAGCCACACTGGCTTTTTCCCTTTTCCCTATTTTCTGAGTATTTCAGGCCCAGGTCTGCTTTTAAATTTTTAATACTAGTTATTCCTTCTGCCCGAAATGCCCTTTCTCTGAATCTTCTCACTACCAGTCCCTCCTCATCCTCATTCAAAGACCATCTAAAGTAAAGGCAGCTTCCCCAGTCACTTGCTCTCATCTCACTTTCACTATATTTTCTTTACAGAAAATTAAGTTGCTCATTATTTCTCCTTATTACATTGTAAACTACAATGAGAGCAGGACCTTATAGATTGTTTACTGCTACATTCCTATAGTTTGGAACAGTATCTAGCAAGTACTATGTGCCCCAAAAATTATTTGTTGAATGAATCACAATAGAATATCAAAATTAAAACCCTCTTAGTCTGAACCATTACTCCTATGTTTAAAATTCTTATTAATAAATCTGAGAAATATCTGACCATCCTTTTTCTGGTCACTGATAAGGAATCTCATTCCTCCTGAGGGAGGCAATTCTACCTTAACAACTTGGATTATTCAAAAGCCCTTCCTCCTTCTCAAGGTGAAATCTGACTACCTGTAGCTTCCGTACATTTGTAGGGGCCCCTATGTTCATGCAGGACATATGGCTTCTGTTTCACATATGACACTGATTCAAACATCTGCAGATGGTGACTGTACCTTCACCTGCATGAACGGTCCCAGTCTTTTTTTTTTTTTTGAAACGGAGTTTCGCTCTTGTTACCCAGGCTGGAGTGCAATGGCGTGATCACTGCAACCTCCACCTCCCAGGTTCAAGCGATTCCCCTGCCTCAGCCTCCCGAGTAGCTGGGATTACAGGCATAAGCCACACCAGGCCCAGCTAATTTTCTATTTTTAGTAGAGACAGGGTTTCTCCATGTTGGTCAGGCTGGTCTCCAACTCCTGACCTCCTGTGATCTGCCTGCCTCGGCCTCCCAAAGTGCTGGGATTACAGGTGTGAGCCACCACGCCCCGCCAACAGTCCCAGTCTTCTTAATAGCTCTTCACATAGACTGTGGAGTATTATAGCCAGCCCTTCACATGCTCCAAGACTGCCCTGGATGTACTCGCACACTTAGCTACCAACCATGCCATAAATATTCAACTCTGGCCCAATCTGTCACTTCTCATCCACTAGATCAACTGATCTCTTTCTTAGGGAACATGGCCTGATTTAAGTCAACACTTTTCTCCTTCCAGTTCATGTTCACACACAATCTTCAATCCATGTATCTTTCATACTACCTACTGCTTGCTACTTCTACAATCTTGGTACAGGACAGTCATTCCCCATCCTCATTTCCTAACACTGTTTAGCTTTCCCAACACAGGATGCTTATCCTCTTCTTTGGAGAAAGGCCTCTTGGTCTCCTTTCTTGCATAAAGCTCCTAATTTTCCACATATGTAATTAGAATTATAAACTTCCTTAATTTTTGCACAGGTAGCCAGAAACACTTGGGGCAGACCAGTGCTATTTCTAACCAGCAGCAAGGGAGCCATTAAAAAAAAAAAAAAAAAAAGAAAAGAGGCTCTTCTGTGGCCACCATCAGAAAAGATCTGATGCCAGAGGAGCAAAGCAGAGCCAATGCTGGTGGCCTGTGACAAACTGCAGCATTTCTCAATGTACCATTCCTACATTCCCTGCTGGGGACAACATGGTGCCTGGCACTGTGCACTTCCTTGTTCTTCCAGGAATAGGAAAAAAAAACCCAGAAATCACCCCAAATCAGAATAAGGGTTATTTTATACCACTGTGCACAGCAGCACCTTTTTAGAGTCTAGTTTTATTCTCTTTGCTCCTAAAACACACTGGCATCTCATTTAAATAATCCAGGTAGAGGAACAGCTGTTGAGGAGTTAATGATTAGATAAAGAAACACAGTATGGTCAACATTATTTCTGCAATATGTTAACATTCTGTTAAAAAGAATAGCCTTGTAAGGAACTAGGCTGAAGAATAAAACTGTATTAACATACTCTGAAGGATGAAAGAGTTCAGGTAATGCCCCGTGGGCCAAACACTGAGAGCAAGATGACTAGAATCACCCAAGGTATCTGATTAACCATAATTTACAAACAAAAAAAAAGTAAAAAAAAAAAATAAAAACCTATCCACTCAAATCTGCTATAATGATTTTTTTTAATAATACATATCCTGATGATGAATAGTTCTGAATGAAGCGCCACACTGCATCAGTCTACTGGTATTCTATCTCTGACAAGTACAGTAAAGAATAATTTGGCCGGGCGTGGTGGCTCACGCCTGTAATCCCAGCACTTTGGGAGGCTGAGGTGGGTGGATCACGAAGTCAGGAGATCGAGATCATCCTGGCTAACACGGTGAAATCCCGTCTCTACTAAAAATACAAAAAATTAGCCGGGCGTGGTGGCGGGCGCCTGTAGTCCCAGCTACTCGGGAGGCTGAGGCAGGAGAATGGCGTGAACTTGGGAGGCGGAGCTTGCGGTGAGCCAAGATTGCGCCACTGCACTCCAGCCTGGGCGACAGAGCGAGACTCTGTCTCAGGAAAAAAAAAAAGAATAATTTGTGGGGAATGCAGGTCTGATTTTCTATAATACCTTCCTCAGATTAAAATGTCCCCTCCTTAGTTCCTCTTGCTCCTTAACAAGGTACCACATACTTGCCCATCGTAAGATTAACCTAACCCATAACCAGTCAGATTTTATTTTTAATAAACTTTATGTTCCTTAAGCCCTTGGTAGTGCTACCTGGTTGCAAACCTATGAGACTGAGTCATCAGGTCTCATCATCTCATCTAGAACCAGATAGCTTTAAAGCAGATATAAGAATCCATTATCCTTTTAAATCTTTATTTTATTTAATGACATAATGTATTATGTGCCTGGCCCTGACTTTCTATAGAAAAATGCAGTAAGTGTTATCTCAAATATAATTCTCTTGCATTCATTCTAAAGAGTTTGAGCCCTTTAAAACCTGTTGTTAGAGGAATGCTCCTCCCTCTCTCAATCAGCAGAGTTGTCCTTTTATGAACCTCCACCAAGTTCAGTTAAGAGTGGATACAAATAGTAAAGTCCATTTAAAACTCAACTCACAACACTGTGTGATCTTCTGGATGTTAGCAGAGATCCTCTGGGCCAACTGGGCAGGGTCACCACCAACTCCTGGAGTGTAAGACATGGCTGATGTGCTTATTCACTAATTTCATCAGATGCTGTGCAGTTTTCTAAGCAGTCACCTAAATAATATAAAAGTCACACAGTTATATTTTTTAAGTTACTGGCTTACATTTTCCAAATTAACAATCTGTGAAGTTACAAGGACAAACTTGATTAATCTAATAGAGTTGAAACCTGGCAAAGTGACACATCAAATAGCAAAACTCTCATGTCTATTAAAAAAAAATTGGACTTCAAAGGACAGAATCATGTTAAACACATCAAACAATTAAAATAAGGTTCAAATTGCATATTCCCTTTGAAAACGTCTTTGATCTCAAGAAAAATTATTAAATCCCTTTCCTGTATATAATTTTAGTTGTTTACATATTTTTTCCTTAACTAAACTCCAATCAATTATAAGGCAGGGCCCACATGCTGTTTATCTTTCTCCAACATTTAAAACAACTCTTAGCACAAACAGGCATTTAAATTTATTAAATGGAACACAGACTTCAGGCTATCCCCAGAAATTTCACTGTATTAGGTTGTGCAAAAGTAATCGTGGTTTTTACCATTACTTTTAATCATGGTTTTTGCCATTAAAAGTAATGGTAAAAATGGCAATTACTTTTGCACCAACCTTAATATCTAATTTAACACACACACAGGACCTGCTCAGGAATGTATGATTAATAGGGCTCTAATTTTAATGGAAAAGGTTAAATTTGAAATAGCAGAGCCAACTACTGAGAAGCAAATGTCATATAAAATGCTTATCAAACCTTCCTGACAGAGGAAGGAGAACGAATGACTCTCCCCTTTCAGCGGCCAGCATCTCAGAATAGAAGAGACACTGAGATACTGCCACAGGAGGCAGGTGAGATGACATTCTCTACCTCTTCAATCCGTACCACTCCAATCAGGGTTTGGAAGGAAGGTTGAAAAGGAATGTCCCTGCGTACAGAACTGCGCACAGCAAGAATTTCAACTACCACCACCCCATCTTTTCCATGAATATGCACTGGAATACTGCAAAGTTGTTGGTGGTCAATTTGTAAGCTAGCTCTCTACTAAGAGCCTGCTACATGCCCAGCATTAAACTAAGCACCTGGGAGATGCAAACAAAACAAAACACACTTGACACAGTATCTGCTCAAATCAAGTTTGGCATTTAGGAGGAAGGATAAAGTTAATAATGCAAACCAACAAAAAACCCCACAAATCCATAAAAGATCACGTGCTAGGCTAAAATGAGAAGGGCTACAAAAAGAAAAAATGACCATCACCCTTTTCTAGAAAGAATTTATGAAACAGAAACATAAGATCTGGATGCTTGGTTATGACCAGTATGCAGAACAACAAAGGCAAGGACACGAAGGCTGGGGTGGAGAGACCCAGAGCACGTGGAAAGGCCACATGCAGTACGGTATTTACTAAAGGAAGAGAAGGTTCCTGGCCAACCCTGGATCAGATGATTCACAGCTGGGACAAGGGGAAAACAACAGAAAGGGGAAGAGAGGAATGGCCTAACATTTCTCGCACATCTGTGACATGAAAAGCATTTCACATAGACTAATTTAATTTTCACAACCTCCTCCTTCAATTAAGTGGCATTATTCTTGTTTTAATGATGAGCAAACAGCAGGCTTATTATGATTATGTAGTGGTAACCCAACCCACCCACAGGTGGAGGTGGGATTCAGTCCCAGGGTTCTGATGCCAAGGCTATCCATGCTTGCTACCACACAGAACTAATGCCACAGAAGATTTCTGATAGAGAAGAAGCCACAGTGAAATATGTCTTTGCTCTAAGGGGCAGTGTTGGCAGGAAGTACAACAGCTGAACTGTTGAGACCGTTAGAACAGTACTGGTTCTATGCCTGGAACTCTGGTGCACTTTGAATGTGCCTGGCCACGCTGAAAGTCCTGGCTGCTTTTAGATATTCTCCAATTTCCCTCTCAGGTACAGCTGATCTATTCTGGGCTCCTTGGGTCTCACCAAATCCTAGAGATAGATCCAAAAGCAATTTCATTAAAGGGTAAATTCAAACCTAAAGTCAGACAGCTGGACCACTACAGTGGGGAGACAGGAATAAACTTCCTTCCAGGTAGCCTTGGACTTGGGCCCAGACAGAACAAGAGTAGACATGGGGATTCAATGACACCAACACCATCCGGAACATCCTTGAAACCATGCAATTTTAAATGCATCTCCAAGTCACTTAAAAAAAAAAAAAACCCACAGGTTTTGAATAGCCAAAGCAATTTTAAGAAAAAAACCAAGCTGGAGGCATCTCATTGCCTGACCTCAAATTATACTAAAAGGGTATAGTAACTAAAACAGCATGATATTCATATAAAAACAGACACATAGAACAATGTAATAGAATAGAGAAGTCAGAAATAAAGTCACATATCTACAGTCGATCTTTTTGACAAAGTTGACAAAAACAGACACTGAGGAAAGGACGCCCTTTTCAATACATGGTGCTGGGAAAATTGGATCGCCCCATGTGGAAGAGTGAAACTGGACCCTTATCTGTCAACATATAAAAAAAAAAATCAACTCAAGATGGAATAAAGACTTAAAAGTAATACCTAAAACGATTAAAATACTAAAAGAAAATATAGGGAAAACTCTTCTGGACATTGATTTAGGCAAAGAATTTATGACTAAGACCTCAAAAGCACAAGCAACAAAACAAAAAATAGACAAATGAGATTTAATTAAACTAAAAAGCTTTTGCACAGCAAAAGAAATAATAAACAGAATGAACAGACAACCTGTAGAATGGGAGAAAAATATCTGCAAACTATACATCCAATGAGATTAATATCCAGAATTTACAAGAAACTCAAACAACTCAACAAAAAAACCCACAAATAACCCCATTAAAAAGGGGGCAAAGCACATGAATAGACATTTTTCAAAAGAAGACATAAAAATGGCCAAGAAACATATGAAAAATGTTTAACATCAATAAGCATCAGATAAATGCAAATTAAAACCCCAATGAGAGACATCATCTCACAACAGTCAGAATGGCTATTAAAAAGTCATCCACAAACACATCTTGAAAAAAAAAAGAAAAAAGTCAAACAAGTACAGATGTTGGCAAGGATGCAGAGAAAAAGGAACACACACACTGTTGGTGACAGTGTAAAGTAGTATAACCTCTATAGAAAACAGCATGGCAAGTCATCAAAGAACTAAAAAGAGAATTAATATTTGATCCAGTAACCTCATTACTGGGTATCTACCCCAAAGAAAAAAAAACATTATACCAAAAAGATATCTGCACTCGTATGTCTATTGTAGCAATATTCACAAAAGCAAAGATTTGGAATTAACCTAAGTGCCCATCAAGTGTCTATTAACATTCCTGAATGGATAAAGAAAATGTAGTGTATATAAATGCAATGGAATACTATTCAACCTTAAAAAAGACTGAAGTTATGTCTTTCCCAGCAACACAGATGAAACTGGAGGCCATTATCTTAAGTGAAATGACTCAGAAAAAAGTCAAATACTGCATGTTCTCACTTGTAAGTGGAAGCTAAATAATGTGTACACATGGACAGAGTGTGGAATAATAAGACACTGGAGACTCAAAAGGATGGGAGGGTGAGGGATGAGAAATTACTTAATGGGTACAATGTACATTATTCCGGTGATGATTACACTAAAAGCCCAGACTTCACACTATGCAATATAATCATGCAACAAAACTGCGTGCGCACCCCTTAAGTTTATATAAATAAAATGGCTTTATTGGGATATAATTTATTGAGATATGGCAGTACAATACACCTACTTGAAATACACAATCCAACGGTTTTTAATATATTCACAACATTCTACAATCATCACTTTGAGAACATTTCTATTACGCTAAAAGTTAAGTTTGTAATCATTAGCAATCACTCTCCATTTCTCCCCAACCTCACTGGCCAAAGATAACTACTAATCTACTTTGTATCTTTATAGCTTTGCCTATTCTGGACATTTCATAGGAATGGAATCATACAATGTGTTCTTTGAGACTAGCTTCTTTCTCTTAGTATGCTTCCAAAGTCCATCTGTGCTGTATCATACATCAGTACTTCATTCCTTGTTATTGCCAAATAATATTCCAAGGTATGGATAAAGACAATTTTCTCTTGGTTCAATGACATCTTCCTTTCTCCTTTCCCTCTATCAAGTAGATTTCTGGAAAAACTGTCTTACAAGCCAAAACAAACACATTGAAATGAAAAACTGTTCAGTCTGTTTTTCATGTACTCTCTGGGGATGTTCCTCCATACACATGGTTCCATTTTAATCTATACCTGAATGAGTTGCACATCCATGTCCCCAGCTCATACCTTTGGCTTTCTCTCGTGTCTACATGTCTGTGAAGCTACAAGAACTCAGCCATTGCCTGTGCAGCACACAATGGAAGCAGCAACTGGAAATCTCTACTTTGGGTAAGACACTTAGCATTTGGGCCCGTTGCCAGGATCAAAATGAGATAACGCACATCCAGAGAACAAATGCTTTTCCACCCTACACAGAGGAAAGTTATGATCCATTCTTGCAGCTGCAGGACCAACATCAGCACAAGACCAAGAGAAACTCATCACCTGTCTCAAAACCATGCAAGCACACCTGAGGCCTACTCTCTCTCCCATAAAGAGTTCTATCAAGTCAAGGACAGTATTCTATAGCATTTTCCTTACCCTTAAAACTCACACCAGTGCAGCCCAAGTCTTCTCACTGTTTTCTTTCAAGGCCAACTTTTTTCCTCTCTGGAAAATCAACCACTTAGTCACAAACACAATCAATTTTCTTCATCCCCTTCCTCAAGCTACTAAATGTGAGAAAGTTCCTGCTGGTGAGACAATTGGCAAGTGGCTTCATTCACCCAAAGAGGCGCTACTTAGATTGACTGGAATCATGAGTTTTGTTTTACTTTTGCTTTTGTTTGGCAAAACAACATCGTTGTTGTTGTCGTTGTTGTTGTTTGAGACAGGAGCACCCAGGCTGGAATGCAGTGGTGTGATTACGACTCACTGCAGCCCTGACTTCCGGGCTCAGGCAATCCGCCCGTCTCAGCATCCCGAGTAGCTGGGTCCACAGGCACCTGCCACCACATCCCACTAATTTTTTTATTTTTTTATAGAGATGGGGGTCTCACTTTGTTGCCCAGACTGGTCTTGAACTCCTGGGCTCATGTGATCCTCCAGTCTCAGCCTCCCAAAGTGCTGGGATTACAGGTTTGAGCCACTGTATCTAGCCAGGAATCATGTGTGAAGAATGAAGAGCAATTTGTGAAAGATAGAGAAGAAAGATACATAAAATAAAAAGAAGTTAACAATGGCCAACACTCATCCAGGACTTACATTTCCTAAGCATTGCGCTCATGACTTTTAAATTTATTTTCTCAGTTAATTCTTATAAGCCTATGATGTGGGTATGACTGCTAATGTGATTTTTTTTAAGAAACTGAGGCATAATAAGAATAAATAATTTGCTTAAGCAAAGGGGCTAAAATTTGAAAATAACCACAGAGCCAACATTTTTTAAACAGTAAGCCATACTGCTTCCTTGTACAACAAAATTCAGGGCAGGTGAACTCACTCAGTTAGAAAAAACAAATTTGGGCTGGGCACGGTGGCTCACGCCTGTAATCCCAGAACTTTGGAAGGCCAAGGCGGGCAGATCACAAGGTCAAGAGATCAAGACCATCCTGGCCAACATGGTGAAATCTCATCTCTACTAAAAAAATTAACTGGGTGTGGTGGCATGCACCTGTAGTGCCAGCTACTCAGGAGGCTGAGGCAGGAGAATCACTTGAACCCAGGAGGCGGAGGTTGCAGTGAGCCGAGATCATGCCACTGCACTCCAGCCCGGCGACAGAACGAGACTCGTCTCAAAAAAAAAAAAAAAAAGACAAAAGAAAAACCAAATTTACCACTTTCCTGCAAGCCCCATATGAAGTTTCGCTATTCCCACTGCTAAGATGAAGGAACGTGCTTGGGATAACTACATGAGTTGATCAAGGTAACACAGAGGCATAGCTTACTCCTTTTCTCTATTATTCTAATAAGTGGTATCTAAAAAGAAACAACAGTTGGCTCTTTTGATGAGACACACAAAGGAAAGGAACCAAATGGTTGTCTTTACAAAAATATATATACAAATATATGCATAGACAGATAGGATAGGTAACTACAAACTGATTAAAAGCTTATGATCTCTGCATATAGGCTAAACGGATGCTGAGTTATTCAGATGTCTGCTTTCCACATCAGTCTCCATTACCTAGCCCAGAGCTGCTATGCACTAAAGTACTCTTGCTGAATACTTTTGAAAGCCCACTCAGAATTCCTATTTCATTGCTCAGAATAATAATTATGTAATGCATTACCTAGACCTGCACTAATAGAGTAGCCACTAACTAAATGGGCTGTTAAAATTAAAATCATAGTGGTTACTAGAAGCAGGGAAGGATGGGGGGAGGGGGACAGCCAAAGGTTGGTTAACTAACACCAAAATACAGCTAGGTAGGAGGAATGAAGTCTAGTGTTCTATACCCCTAAAAGGTGACTATAATTAATTACAATTTATTGCATATTTTCAAATTGCTAGAAGAATGAATTGTGAATGCTCTTAACACAAAGAAATGTTAAATGTTTGAGGTAATGGATATGCTAATTACCCTGATTTGATCATTACACATTGTACACATCTACTGAAGTATCACATGTACCCACAAATATGTATAATCATTATCTGTCGATTAAAATAATAAAAGCAAAAAAATCTTATTACAGGTTATTTTAAGCTGCTAACAAGGTAACTGACTGCAGTAAGAAACTACACTTTTACTCTACATTTCATTTTTTGATGTGACAATTTACACTGTTTTATATTGTGTATCACTTAAATTACATTGTAGCCCTCGTTTTTAAAAAATTAAAATTAATTAAAATTAAATTAAATGAAAAATTCAGTTCCTCAGTCACATTAGACATCTTTCAAACGCTCAAAAATTCTGTGTGGATAGTGGCCAGCAGCTTGGACAGCTCATTCACAGACCACTTCCATTATCAAAGAAAGATCTATTGCACAGCGCTAATCTCCACATTGCAATAATCATCTTTCTATGAAGATACACAAACACTATAAAGAGAAAAACAGGAAGAGAGAATCAAAGTGCAACACTCAGATGAGAGTCTTCTCAAGACAGCTTCTAAAGAACACAAAGGAATGAACAAAAGGAATGTTAAAATTTAATCTTAAAGTGCCAAACACTACTCCCAGTTAAAATCAGATATACTGTAGAATCGTTAAGATTTCCATTTAGCATATATCTCATGCTCTATGAACCTACCCTGGGCAAAGAAGTAGTCAATTTCACTTTCTTAATCATTAACATCAGCATAAATAACTGGACTTCTCCACACCCTCTACCCCAAATAAGTTCTGAGGGGTGGCGGCTGAGCACTTTTTTGTCTATTTTGTGGACTGCACTATTTTCAGTGCCTGGCTACATCATAAGTGCTTAACAAACATTTGTAGAAGGAATGAATGTACCCACCTCCTAAGAACACACACCCAGCGTGAGGGTAAATATTACCATTTCTAAAACATAAAATTCCAGTGCCTTCTTTCAGATCCCAAAGGTCCCAGGCTTCTTGCTGCCTTGGGCCTTTGCTGGGTGCCATTTCCTATTTCTAGAAGGCTCTTCCCATGATCTCCACGTGACTGGCTCCTCCCCAGCAAGGCCTCATCACATGCTAGAGAAACCTTTGTGACCACTCTGATCTGAAAGTGAGAACTCACCACTGGCCACTCTTTGTCAGTCTAACTTACTGCTTCACAAGACTCAATAGTCTAATTAGTTACTGTTTATTATTTATCCCTACACCTCTGGAATACAAACAGGAGCTACTTCTGGAATACAAACAGGAGAGAGATGACCTTGTCATTCTGTGTAATCTACAGTGCCTGGTGCATAGTAAATGCTCAAGGAATGTGAGGATGCTCTGTCTACATAAGTATCCTCTGCACAAACTACATTAACTGCATTCTTTGGCCTTAGCTCTTCCATCACTGAACTTTTGTACTACTTGGTTTTAGTTCACAATATCGAGGATTGTTTTTTTCCCACTTTCACACATGAAACTTGCAAATTAAATGGAATCACAGCAAACTTTACTCAGACTTACTGTATTTTCTATAATTTACTTTTCAATCATCAGCACTTAAAGTTTGGGGTCATAATCAAAATGAGGATTGATTTTGTTGTCAAGAGCAACATAAGTAACATATCTTAGGAAA
This sequence comes from Nomascus leucogenys, assembly GCF_006542625.1. Taxonomy (NCBI): domain Eukaryota; kingdom Metazoa; phylum Chordata; class Mammalia; order Primates; family Hylobatidae; genus Nomascus; species Nomascus leucogenys. Next base: position 118,722,685 of record NC_044383.1, read on the forward strand.
AATGATGATGCTAATGAGTTAATATGGTATCATATTAACCTCTACAGAAACTGTGAAGTTAAGAGCATAATTCTTAACTAGTCACAAGTCTGAAGCCAACTTCTCAAAGTGGCCTATAAGGCCTGTCCACATCACAAAACACAGTTTAACATCGTTATCAGCCTCTGCCCAGGTGTGCTCAGAGAACCTGCAGAAGACATGTCCACCTCCAACATTACTATTTAGTAATAGCACAGCATTTCATAATTACTTTCTTTTCTTCCAGATTCTGGGCAAGTTTTATATATTATATATAATTATAGTCAGAATACAACTATCTGAAGTAAACAAAAATTAACGTATACAGATAAGAGCCAAACAAATGTAAGAAATTTGTGGGAAAAAACACACAGCATTTGATCAGAAATGCAACTTTTTTTCTTTGTCTGAATTTAAACTAAGTAAGTAACTAGAAAACAAGGTGGAGGAAATACTAGAAATATTTTATGTATGTTTAAAGGTTTTTATGTAAATTAATTAAAGGTGTATACTAAGAATGTCAAAGAAAGTATGTTAAAGTCATCAAGCCAAATTAAAAAAAACAAATACTACCAGCCTCTGAATAACCAAACATACACGGTTCGTCTGCTACAGTCATACATTTTTCAGTTCCTCTACATTCGGGAAGTTTAGTGTGTTTTTCAGTCGTGAGTTGAAAAGAGGAAGAGGTCATTTGGTCGTGTCTGGATTCCTGAGCTGGGCCCCAGCCGGCTCTGGCGCCCTCCCCGGGGTGCGCTCCGCCCGCCGTGCGCCTCCGGAGCGCTGCCCAGGGGACCGCGGCGGGTGCGTGGCTGGCCAGGCCCACCTGACCACAGCCGCGCGCACCCGGAATGCGGAACGCGCCGCGCCCTTGCACCGGCCGGGGGGCGTGGGGAGCCGCAGGCGCTCCGGGAGCCGGGGCAGTCCCGCCCTTCCTCGCCTCCCGAGTGCCTGCTGCAGAGCGCAGGGCGGCGGCCACCTGACCACGCGCACAAACAAGGAGGCGCAGCAGCCGCAGGGGCACCGCGCCTCCCTGTCGCCCGGCCAGGGAGCCCCCCTCCCCAGGGTCCCCTTACCTGGACCTCCGCGGCTCCTTCCTACACCTCCGACCGCCGTCACCCACCGACCCCGGTGCCTTCAGCTGCAATTCTCAGCTGATGGGCGGTGGCGTGGGGACGCCCAGTGCGCATGCCCGCAGCACAACTCAAGGAAGAAGGCGGGGTTCACCCCTTTTCTATTGGCCCGCGGGGCTGAGTGACAGCGGCCCTCACCGCCCCTCCGGTTCCAAGCTAAGGAATGGGGGTATCAGCAAAATTGCAAGGGAGCTGTTCTTTGAAGCCTGACGTAGAGATGGTGAACGCCTCTTAGCCTGCGTGCAAAAAAGGACAGAATGGAGGACAGTTGTCTTCTTTATCTGGTGAAGCCAGTCTTCTTGCACGCGAGTCTTCACCCCGCCCCATTAGCTCTTGCCTTTCTTGTTTGCTAACCTTTAACTGCAGTAGATCGCGTTCACAGCTCTATCGAAAAATGCAAAGGCGAATACACAATCCTAGCAGGAACAATGAAGGAATAAGTGAAGAGTCATCTCTGGGTGCTCACTTAGTAAACAAGTCTTGCTAGTACATACAAGTCATTCTAAGCATTCCTAAAAAGCAGGGCGTAGTTTTCACAGGGTTTAAAACAAGCAGAGACTGTTCCAATAATAAATATGCAAATATAATGTAATTGTTAGATGAAAAGCATCAATTGCTACAAATGAAAGAAAGCCCTCTCCAAATTAAGTAGAAGATAGATTGGCTTAGCCTTTGCCTATATTAAGGCAATACTATTTTCTAAAATGATTACCCGGATAGGTGACATCAAAAGTCCAGAAGCACTTAGGTGGAAAAAAACAAAACCCAGGATAGAATTCTGATTGGAACTCACCAACACTAAGTGTGGAATGTTATCTGCTTGAGAGAGATGGACAGAGAAATAATAACCCTGAAAACGAGTAACCCACAAGATAGGAAATAAACCAGGAAAAGGTAAACTAGAGAATGAAGGAAAAGGGAATGGTCCATGTGTCACCTGTCACAGAAAGTTCAAGTAAATAAAGAACTGAAAGTAGTGCATTGTACTTGAGAATTAGGAAGTGGCTGGTGAACGTAGGAAGAAACATTTCAATCATTGAAGGAACTCATGAAAGGATATTACATCCGTGTGAGGTTTAGTGCACTTTCCAAATACCCATTCATATTACCTTTGATAGAACTCTGGGCTCTGGTGGGGGGGAAGGTACAATGCACTACAGAAGAACCTGAGATTAAATGGCCTCTTCAAATTGCCCTGATAGTTACTGACTATGCTGGGACCAAAACTTAGCTGTCTGAGCCCTCATCCTGGGGTCATTCCAATTTCTTGTTTTAAAATATGTTATGAGTGGATTCCTTCCAGGTCTTTTGAAAACTTAGAATAAGATTTCATCCTTTGGTATTCAAATGGAAAAAAAAAGAAGTATAGTCTAGACAAACTTGCAAAATTTAGAAATATTAGGATAAATGAATTATTAAGAGTTCCTGACACTTATAATATTTCATCTGTGAATCTGGCTGCTACCAAGTTAAATTCAGCCAGGTGTCTTGAACCTGGTAGGGCTTTAAAAGTCTCCTAATTTGATGAATGATAATGTCACATCTCCCAAAATAAATCATTTCTGTGTGCAGAAGTTACCTATGACTGAAGGCTTGTAATTTGGATTTTCAGCAAAAGTAATTTGTGAGATTTGGGCCTTCTTGGAGAGATTTTGAAGGAAACCAGGAGTTCTTGAGTGGGGAATGTTATCTGCACACTTGTTGTGTCCTTATTAATATAAATACCATAAATACTTCCTATGTAACATCTCTCATGTAGGATGGAGAACTGTCCACTGCTGTATCTCCAGTGTCTGGGATAGCAATTCCAGGGAATAGAAGGAGATAATTGCTGGTTCATTTAATAGTTACTAAACTAAAAATATTTTTTACATGACCACTATATGATCTTCTGGGAAAGCCAAAGAAGTAAAAGATGCAAAAAGGTAAATACAGCAAACAGGGACTTATTGGTAAGTGAGAAGGACAATTTGACTTATGAAAGTTTGTTTTTATTTATAATACAATGGGAAAACCACAACTTGTTTAAAAAATCTGTGCTAGAGTAAAAGGAAGCTTAAATTAATACTTAATAAACAAGAGTTAGTTCAGTTGTGCCTTATTTTTAAGCTCCTTCTATGTCTCTCTACAGTCTACTTGTTTTCTGTTTAAGATCACACAAGTGCTTAGTCATATACCAAGCACAGCATCGATTTTGCCCTAGCTTTTGAACATGGAGGTAATAAACAGATATCCCATGGAAATCTTACATGGACCATTATAGCATGATGACTGGTATATTTGTTTCTAATTTTACCTCATGATGACTGGTATTTTCGTTTCTAATTTTACCTCCTAAGTGTTGTTCATATATGCCCTCTTCTCTCTGTCCCTCACGGTTGACATCCTGATCCACTGCAATAGCCTCCTTGTTGGATCTTCTATCTCCAGTTCTTCTCAACTTTATTATTGTCAAAGCCACCACTGAATATTTGAAGCTCCAATCTGAGAACTTTGCTCCAGGCTTCATGCCATTTCCATGATTGCAGCATTCCCTGAACTGTATTTCTTAAGAAAAAAAAACAAAATGATTAGATTGGGGAGAGCTGGGGAATTGTGTGGATTGAAGTAAGGAATCAGGAAATTGGTCTACAAGGAAATGTTTGGGAAACATATTATATTACATTCTTGAAGATTCACAGAGCATGTTTGTAAATTAAAGACACTGAGAAGTGGTTCAGGAAAGAAACAAGTATAAATTTCTTTTACCCAGTATGTTATGAGTGTATTTGATGGTGGAACTTGTCTGTAAAACTTTTAAATATGCATAATGGAAAACACTGCTCTCAAAATCAAGTCCAAGCCCCCTGCATATACACAGGGTGACCATACATTTAGTTTGCTAGGACAGTCCTAGTTTGTGCTTGTTGTCCTGGCCGCCTGTCTTCTGAGCATGCCCTTTCATTCTCAAACGTGCTTCAGTTCAGATGATGCATCATACGTTCCCTATACATATAAGGACCACATGGTCTGATCCTGCCTTTCCAAGCATCAAAATTTATGCTTGGAATATGTTGGCTTAAGTAACTTCTCTATCTCTGTCTGCTCTCCTCTCCCTCCCAGCAGCTAGCTCCCCAGTCACAAACCAGGGGTTTTCTTATTTCTGTGCTTCACTCACGTAGTTCCCATTAGCTAGAATACACTTTTTCTTCTCCCCCATGTTTTAAACAATTCTTTATTTTGAAATAATTTTAGATTTATAGAAGAGCTGCAAAGATAGTACAGCACTCGTATATATACCTCACTCCAGGTTCCCCTAATGTTTCCTTAATGTTAACATCTTACATAACCATGGTCCACTTGTCAAAACTAAGAAATCAGCATTGGTATAGCAGTACCAACTAAATTAGCTTATATTTTCCCTGCTCCAGCTCTAGAATCAGTCATTTTACTATTGAGCACTTCTTCTTTTAATTGGAAAATGTTATTTAGAAATCAAAGGCCAGGACCACCAGGCACAGTAGCATGGCTCACACCTGTAAACCCAGCACTTTGGAAGGCGAAGGCAGGCAGATCATTTGAGCCCAGGAGTTCGAGGCCAGCCTAGGCAATGGGGTAAAACCCTGTTGTGATGGTTGATACTGAGTGTCAACTTGATTGGATTGAAGGATGCAAAGTATTGATCTTCGGTGTGTCTGTGAAGGTGTCGCCAACAGAGATTAACATTTGAGTCAGTGGGCTGGAGAACACAGACCCACCCTTAATCTGGTGGGTACCATCTAATCCGCTGCCAGTAAATATAAAGCAGTTAGAAAAACGTGAAAAGGCTAGACTAGCCTAGCCTCCCAGCCTACATCTTTCTCCCGTGCTGAATGCTTCCTGCCCCTGAACATCCAAGTTCTTCAGTTTTGGAACTTGGACTGGCTCTCCTTGCTCCTTAGCCTGCAGACAGCCTATGGGACCTTGTGATCATGTGAGTTAATACTTAATAAACTCATATGTATATATTCCATTAATTCTGTTCCACTAGAGAACCTTGGCTATTACACCCATCTCTACAAAAATTAGCTGGGTGTGGTGATATGCACAGTAGCTATAGTCCCAGCTACTCAGGAGGCTGAGGTGGGAGGATTGCCTGAGCCCAAGAGGTCAAGGCTGCAGTGAGCCAAGATCATGCCACTGCACTGCAGTGTGGGCAACAGAGTGAGACCCTGTCCCCCACCCTACCAAAAAAAAAGAAAAGAAAAGAAATCAAGATCAAGGCATTAGCCTTCTCATTGTTACTAGGGTGTCAGTGCTTCTACGCTCCCCTCAATGGACAGAGCTAGGAAATAAATTTATATATACTAATTCATGTATGTGGGATATTTACTCCAGGCTTAATGCGATCCCCATGTTGGCTGCATGCCCCAAAGTATATTTGGTAAAAATAAAAGTGCTTGGACTGGGCAGAGGTGGGGTTTGTGTGAGCTGGGGTAAGGAATCAGGGAATTGATCCATAGAGAAATGTATATAGTATACATTACATGCAGTATAAGCCTTATATAAAATATGTCTATATATTTAATTTTACAAGAAACTGCCAAATTGTTTTCCAATTGTTTTACATATCCATAACTATATCAGATTTTATCTATATATATAAACATGAGTTCATCTAGGCATTCCCAATTCGAATCCAACATTATAGGGGTCATTCTAGCCTTCCCTTGTCCTAATTTTTAGCTTCTTTCACTAGAAGTGAGAAACATAGCTCCCATTATCTACCATTTATGTTCTTATTTGTATAATGTAAAAAATTAAGTTGGTGCAAAGGTAATTGTGGTTTTTGCCACTAAACCGCAATTACCTTTGCACCAGCCTAATAGCTTCAGAATTGCTAACTTCTACTCTGTGTGAGAAAAAATTCTTTAGTGCAGTGTTTATGTACAATTCTTTTTGTCTTTAGCCTTATAATATTGAGTCAAAACAATGTTTTCTAAAAATCACCAAGGTCGGCTCTTTACCCATCCCCTTCAGTGAAATTAGGTTATGTTTACTTTGCAGTTAAATTCAGTTGTTATAGGTCTGCATTCTATCCTATGATCTACAAATATACTGATTGATTTTTTTAATTTGTATAAAGCTCATTGTTTGTGGTATATAGTTCTGTGGATTTTTGACAGATACATAGAGTAATGTATCCATAACTCCAATACCATAGAGAACAGTTCTACCATACTGAAAATTCCCTTTCACAACAACCTTTATTCAACCCATCCCCCTCCTCCCACCCTTGGCAACCACTTATGTTTGCTATCACCAGAGTTTTGCCTTTTCCAGAATGTCCTATAAATTCAATCATACAATGTATAACCTTTTGGGTCTGATTTCTTTCACTTAGCAGAATGCATTTAAGATACATCCACGTTGTTGTATAAATCTATAGTTTGGTTTTTTCGTGGCTGAATAATATTCCATTGTTTGGATATAACACAGCTTATTTATCCATTCACCTGTTTGTTGTTTCCAATTTTTGGCAATTATGAATAAAACTTCTATAAATACTTAAATACAGATTTTGGTAAAAATAGAAGTTTTCAATCATTTGAGTGAATATCTAGAAGTAGGTTTGTTGGGCTGTATAAGTGTATATTTATTCATTTATTTTTGCTTTAAATATTGCTCTGGGGGAGGGGCCACCACACCTCTACTCAATGAAGAGAAATGTTTTACAATCTAGAGGTATTTTTTTTACACCTATTATGGCATGAATTCATAGGAAATAAGTTCTAGCAGGCTCCTTCTTATTGGTTCTCACAAAGTGTACTTCTCTGGATGGAGCAGGCTGCTGCTTTAATTGAACTCAGGTGACTTTCTCCTTGAGATCCTTCTTTTTCTGATCATTTTCCTTCACGTGTTTGAGGAAGCTGTCTCGGCACTTAGAGTACTTAATATGCTCAATATGCACATTAATTATCTTGGCAAGAATCATGCCCTTAACTTGTTTGTTTACAACAGTGCCAACAGCATGCTGGGTAACACTGTAGACTCTTCCAGTTTTTCCATGGTGATACTTGTGGGGCATTCATTTTTGAACAGCACTCATCCTCTTGATGACTACAGTATAACCTTTCTTGTAGATTCGCATGTATGTGGCCAAAGGAACAACTCTATGTTTTCTAAAAGGCCTAGAGAACATGTATCAGGTGCCTCTCCTCTTTCCCTTTGTGTTCATCATTTTGGCAAATTACTGGAAGATGGCAATTCTGGCTCTACATTTAATTTTACAAAATACTTCCAAATTGTTTTCCAAGGTGGCTGTATCATTTTGCATTTCCATCAGCAATGATTGAGGATCTCAATTACTCTACTTCTTTGTCACTTTTTGATATTGTTGAATTGAAAAAAATTCTTTTTTCATTCTCATGGGTGTGTAGTGGCATGTCATTGTGATTTTATGTATGCTTATTTGAAATCCATCTGTCTTCTTTAGTGAAATGCTAATTCAAATCTTTTGCCTGTTTTTTATTGGGTTGTCTTCCCACTGTTGAGTTTTAAGAATTATTTTTGTATTCTGGTACTTTATTAAATATATCGTTTACATGCATTTTCTCCTAGTCTGTAGCTCTGTAGCTTATCTTTTCATTCTCTTCTTTTAAAATGTTTTAAATTTTCTTTCAGAAAAGATCTGGGATCTGGCTATGTTGCCCAGGCCAGAATGCAGGGGCTATACATAGGCCTGATCATTGGACATACAACTTTTTAAATTTCTGGGCTCAATCAATCCTTTCTTCTCAGCCTCCCGAGTAGCTAGAATTATAAGCCCATGCCACCACACCCAGCTCATTCTCTTAATGGTGTCTTTCATGGAGAAATAAGTCTTTAATTTTGATAAATTTCAGGTTGCCATACTTTTGTTTTATAAATTATACCTTTAGCGATTAATTTAAAAGCTCATCACCAAACCCAAAGTTATACAATTTTTTCCTATATTTTATTCTCAAAATTTTATGGTTTTACATTTTACATATAGGTTTACAATTCATTTTGAGTTAATTTTTGTAAAATGTATCAGGTATCTGTTAAGGTTCATTTCATTTGTTTTTTTTTGCATATGAATGTCCAATTATTTCAGTCCCTTTGTTGAAAAGTCTATCTTTTCTCCATTGAATTGCCTTTGCATTTTTGCCAAAACTCAGTTGACTATGTTTCTGTGAACCCCTCTCTATTTTTCATATTCTGTTCTATTAATCTATGCATATATTTTCTCCAACATCATGCTGTCTTGATTACTGAAGCTCTAGAGTAAGTTTTGAAATTGGATAATATGAGTCCTCTGACTTTTTTGTTTTCCAGAATTGTTTGATTATTTCAGTTTCTTGGCTTTTCTATAGAAATTTTAGAAGCAGCTAGTCAATATCTACAAAATCATGCTGGAATTTGATTGGGATTGTTTTGACTTTACAGAACAAACACATTGGGAAGAATTGACATCTTAATATTGAGATTTTCAGTTCATAAACATAGTATATCTCCATATCTATTTAGATTTTCTTATATTATTTTTCATCAGTGTTTTTCAACTTACAATATACAGATTCTGCACATATTTTGTGAGTCATACATAATTTATTCATTTGGGTACTATTATAATGTATTTTTAAATTTTAATTTTTACTTCTTCATTGCCGAAATATGGAAATATTATTGGTTTTTGTATATCATCCATGTATTCTGTGACCTTACTAAATGAATGTATTAGTTTTTTGAGCTTGTGTATCATTTGGAATTTTCTACATAGACGGTTGTTCTGTGAAAGGGTATATATAAAAAGTGACCCCCAAATGCCAAAGAAGCCAAGAAACCAAAGAAGGAGGCAGACAAATCTAGTTCATTGGTATTGGGTGACTTATTCGAGGGAACTTACAGACAGCAGCATGGTCTTGGGTGGCCACAAGACACGTAGTTCTCTGCACTGCAAACCCTGAGACCCAGGGCATATATCTTGAGGGGAAAGTATATGTACTCTGGAAGGAATATGCATGTGGCTATGAGCATCAGGGCCTAGGATTTCTGTAACAGCATCAAGGGAAGTTTTGGAGGAAAACTTGCAATAAATAGGCATTTCTAAATAAAAAGTAATACATCAGCAAGACATTTTGGCGGCATTCCTGGACTTGGGGTTAGTCAGAATTTACATGGCAGATTAGCATTTAAAATAAAGTCACTATTTGCCCCACAAAAAATATAATCTGTGAATATAGTTTTATTTTTTCCTTATTCTGTATGCATTTTATTTCTTTTTCTTGCTCTGTCAAACTAATTAGAACTTCCATTATGACACTGAATAGTACTAATGAGAGAGGACATCTGTGCTGGGTTTCTGCTTAGGAGGAAAGCATTCAGTTTCTCAACACTAAGCAGGATGAACAGCATGATGTTTGCTGTAGGTTTTTTAAGATTTCCTTTCCTAGGTTAAGGATGTTTTCTCCTACTTGTAGTTTGCTGAGAATTTTAATCATTAATTAATGCTAAGTTTTGTCAAATGCTTTTTCTCCACCTATTGATGACATACTTTTACCTTTTAGTCTGTTAATATGGTGAATAGATAGTAATTGATTTTCAAATATTGAGCCAGCCTTGCATTCCTAGGATTAATCCCACTTGGTGGTGATATATTATTCTTATTATATATTGCTGGATTTTATTTGCTAATATATTGTTGAAAATGCTTGCATTTGTATTTTTGAGGGCTATTGTCTGGAGTTTTTGCTTGTTTTTTTCTTATAATGTTTTTGCCTGGTTTCAGCATCATGACAATGCTGATCTCACATAAGTGGAATGTGTCCCCTCCTTTTCTATTTTCTGAAAAAGATTTTGTAGGATTGGTATTATTTTGTCCTTAAATATCAGGAGGATTCACGAGTGAAACCATATGGGCCTTACTTTGTATGTTTTTAAAGACTTTTAACTATACAGCACATTCATTAGATATAGGACCATTCAGTTGATCTATCTCTTCTTGAGTGAGTTTTGGTAGTTTGTTCTTTTAAGAGGTTTGTCCGTTTCATCTAAGTTGTTGAATTTATATGTATAGGGTTGTTTGTAGCATTCCCCATTCTCTCATTGATGTGTCAGGATCAGTAGTAATATTCTTTCTTCTATTTCTGATACTGTAATTTGCATCTTCTCTCTTTTTATCTCTTAGCCTGGAAGCAGGTTTATTAATACTATTGATTTTTTTAAACTTTTGGTTCTATTGATTTTTTTTTCTATCATTTATTGGTTTTCAATTTTACTTATTTTTGTCCTAATATTTATTTCATTCCTTCTACTTGCTTTAAGTTTAATTTGTTCCTTTTTTCTCTTGTTTCTTAAGCTGGAAGCTTAAGTTACTGACTTCAGATCTTTCTTCTTTTCTTATATAAGCATTTACTGCTATATATTTTCATTTAAGTACTGCTTTAGCTGCATCACACACATTTTGATATGTTGGAATTTGTACTTTCATTTAGTTCAAAATATTTTTTAAATAACCCTTAAGGCACCCTCTTTGACCCATGGTGATTTTTAGAAATGTATTGTTTAATTTTCCAAATATTTGAAGTGTTTAAGATAATTTTATTTTATTAATATTTAGTGTATTTTTATGGTCAGAAAACATACTTTGTATGATTTCTATTCTTTTAAATTTGTTAAGTTTTGTTTGCTGGCCCAGAATATGATCAATCAGTATTTCATGTACACTGTGAAAGAAAGGGTAATGTTGCTGTTGGGTGGAATATTTTATAAGTGTAAATTAGTTCAAGTTAGTTGGTAGTGTTTGGGGGATTTTGCTGCTATTCTCCCTACTTATTTCATCAATTACTAAGAGAGGAGGGTTGAAGTCTCCAACTAGAACTGTAAATTTGTCTACTTTTTCTTTCATATCTTTCAGGATTTTCCCTGTGTGTTTTGAAGTTCTGTTGTTATATGTATACACATTTAGGATTGTTATGTCTTCCTGATGAATTGACCGCTTTATTATTATATAGTACCCCTCTTTATCTCTAATAATAATCCTTATCTTGACATCTATTTTGTTTGAAGTTATTGTAGCTACTTCAGATTTCATTTGATTAAGTTTGATATGATCTATCTTTATCTTTTTATGTTTGTCCTATCCATGTCTTTACATTACAAGTGAGTATTTTGTAGGTAGCAGAGTTGTGTCTTGCTTTTTTATTCTCTTTTAAATTCTTTGTCTTTCAACTAGTATGTATAGATCATTTAAATTTAAGGTTATTGACAATTTAAATTAAAATCTGCCATCTCTCTAGCTGTTGTCTGCTCTATTTTTATTTTTCCTCTTTTTCTTTCTTTCTTGGGTTTTATTAGGAATTTTTAAATGATTCTATTTTATCTTCTCTATTGACTTATTATGTGTATTCCTCCTAAAATTTATTTTTACCTCTTTAAAAAATTAACCTAAATCTACTTTCAAATGAGGTATTTGCAAGGACATTATAACAGTATATTCCCAAATCCTTCTTCTCATTCCTTCTGCTATTGTTATACATGTATATCACTTTTACATATACTATAACACAATATTTTTTAAAAATATTGTTATAGTCATTCATCTTTTAGAGTAACTTAAAATAAGAGAAAAAAATTTTATTTTACCTTTACATATTCCATTTCTAAGTCTCTTCAGTTCTTTGTGTAGAGCCAGGTCTATGACCTGTATCATATTCCTTCTATCCAAATAATTGTTTTTCTACTTTGAGTGAAAAGGGCAAGAAAAGCAAGAACCTTAAAGAAGATGATTTGTATTTATGGCACAAACATTTACAATGTCTTATTAAAATCATAAACAAAGTGAAAGAGAATGACAAATGAAGAGAAAATGCTTGCAAGCTCTAATACAAATGTTTTACATCCTGTTATAAAGTATAAGATAGACAAACCTCCTGTGGTAGATATTATTGACACCTCAGCCAGGTTCCCTTTGACTACCTCAGTAACCAATCCATAGTTGCTGTGAGTAATCAGCTAAGCACCAATCACAGCTACCTTCTTCTCCAGAAAATTGTCCTTGGCCCAAGGGAGCTTGCCCCACCCAGAGTCAATATGCACTGACTCCCCCCAACCTCAACCAATGACAAATTGACATCAGTCCCTGGACTTACGTTGGAATTAATTCTGTGGTGCAACTTGTGCTCCAGAGCTTCCCTGTGGGATCCAACCAAAAGTCTCCAGACAAGACCACAGTCTTTCTCAGAACATGCTGTGGAACCAACTTCTCTTACTGCCCTTCTCCTGTGAGAATTCTTTCCAAATTCTCCATTCTGAGCCTAAGTCTCTGCTTCTAGAGAAACCAAACCAAGACACCACACTAGAAAACTTAGCAAAAGCTCATAATAGACAATTCACAGAAGTCTTAGGGACTTTTCAAGTGTCTTGAAAAATAGACCCTAAGGCAAAACTTTACCTACTAAGGTTTTACAGTAATCCTACAGCAGCAAGAGCAAAGTGTTACAACAAGTTTAGCCTAAAGCTGCCTCCTTACGTATTTTAAGTTCAGCCTAAAGGTTTCTCTGTACATCGTGAACTACAAACAAGTGGAGGTACAGATCATAGCCTACACTTGTACCAATCACTGAGTTTTGGCCAAATGTAGGCAACTGTTTGAACAGTGTTCAGTTAAGGCAAATGCGGGGCTGTCACCAATCCAGCTGTTTTTCTGCTTACTCCTATTTTCTGTATGTCACTTTCCTTTTTTCTGTCCATAAATCTTCTTCCTCTATGTGGCTGCACTGGAGTCTCAGAATTTACTCTGGTTTGGGAGGCTGCCCAGGTCATGAATCTTCTTGGCTCAATCAAATTCCTTTAAATTTAATTTGGCTGAAGTTTTTCTTTTATCAGATGGCATCAGAAATTGGATCTAAAGTAGAGCTTCTAATGACCCCCATGAGCACTGAGTGACCAAGGGAGGTACCCGCTGGACCCATTGTGCCCGTTGCTCTCTCAGAGCAGCTAAAGAATATGGTAAGTTCTCGCTCAGATTCCAAAGCTCCACAGATTTGTGTTTTGAACTCTCTGAGTTTCTCTGAGCAAATTTCTGATCCAAGCTGGGTTTGGAAGTCACGACAGACAGTGGACTGGGTCCAAGATCAGATTGGATCCTGTAATTAACTGACTTGGATCCAGTTAGAGGTCTTTCACATCTGACTCGGTCAGAAAGAAACTGGTAGTAAATGGCATAATTGTAGGGGGTGTAAAATTTGGCTTTTGGAAATTTGCAGGGATTTTTGTGTTCTACCCCTTTGTTTCATTTTTCTTGTGCTCTTAGATAGAAAAAGAAATCAGTGGATAAGATGGTCAAGGGAACCTGAGAGAAAGCCCAATGTTTCAGGTAAAAATGGTATCTTTAATTTCTGAAGAACTGAATTCCTTCCAGCTTACACATTAGGCCCCGGAAGCAGCAGACTCTTACAGAAATGGCAAAATCTTACCAAAGATAACTTACAGTAGAACATTCCAAATAACACTACACTGAAGTGCATTTGAAAATGTGGGCTCCCAAATTAGTCTCATCTATGGATGCCTATTGATATGCAGAAGCTTCTAATAAAAGCTCAATTTTTTTATTTAAAGACTTTACAAAAGCCAAATAAAAAGCTTAAGTAACTGTTTTTTAAAAAATCAAATCTTCTAACCTTTCAGCTTAGTTACTATGTCAATCCAAAGGATATAGACTGTAGCACCAATTGGCTGACTTTGGGTAAGTAGTGGGGTACATTTTACCTGGAAACCTGGATGGGTTTGGGTTCAAGGCCCAACTTAGGAAAGTCAGAGTTCCTGGTAAGGTATAGGGGGTTAGAGGCTCTCCCCTCAGTAAAGTCCCTCTTTGTTAAAAGTGGATTTGACACTATAGGGTGTTAACGGCTATTCTCTCTGGATTAATCTGCCTGGCCCTTTTTGCTAATGACAATGGGTGACCCGATTAGGCAAGGACAGGACCATGGGATATGGAAACTTTTTCCTCCCCAAAGGGGGAAACTTGAGAGCTCATGGGACTGGCAGAAAAGATCCCTTTGTGACTGATGAGTGGCTGCCTGAACTTTTGATTCAGCGATGCTGCAATGGGTGGGTCTTTCTCTGGCTTCTCTGAGCTCCTCGCCTTCCCCACCCTGCCGCAGGCAGTGCTTTTCTCCCTTTCTCTCTTTTCTCTTTTCTTTTTTGTTACTTGGGGCAACTGTCTGCTCTTTCATCATTTCCAGAGACCACATGTTGAAACTCCTGGTCAGAAAATCATTCCACCTGACTCTGAGTGGATCAAAGATGACATACAGCACCCAACCAGGGGCAAGTTTGAACCTTGCCAGTTCGATATTCAGTGCTAGGCAGAGTGGCTAATGCCCATGTTTTGCCACATGTATTTTACCCTGGCCAGAATGGAAAATATTAATTCGATTACCCCATGCAATCCCTCAGGTGGCATCTTACAAAATTGAGAGGCTTCTGCCTATGGGTCCATGAAACCAAAAAAGATGATTTTCCTTTGTGTTGCAGCTTGGCCCCCAGGGCTATGGTGCAGCCAGCAGGGTCACTAGGACGGCTCAGGGAAAGGGAACCCAGAAATGTGGCATGCCAGCAAAAATGGTAAGGATTTCTTACCAGTCAGACTTATGGCCTCTCTGTCTCTTTGCAAACCAGTTGCAGGAATGGTAAAAATCACTGTCTCCTCTGCAAAATTTTAATTAATAAGAAAAAGGATTCATGAGGGCAATCTTAAGCTGCAGTGAATCTGGTTTACTTTGTGCTAAGAATTTGTCTTTCTGTGTTGTTCTATCATAAAAAGAGGTCCTTAGGATAGAATGTGGGCCTAGGACCCCCATAAACTCACTGTTCAAGCCAGCCCGGCAAACTCGTCAGGTACACTCTTTGCTGCAGGTGCCTGAAACAAAAATCTAGTTGAGATTTCCCTTCTATCTTGTTTTATGTTCTTGGGAGCTTCACCCGATAACCACATGGTGGTACTTTCTCTTGGTCTCTGCCATCCAGGAAACAGGAATTTTGGGGTTCGTATCACAGTTAGCTCTAAAAATTATCTTAATCAGTTAAAAGCTATTGCAAGCTCAAAAGTGACTGCTTTCAGCTCCTTCTGGGAAGAGCAATGGAAACTGCTCAATGCTTAGCTTGGTGGCTAAGGCTTTATCTTTTCACAGTGGTGGCCAGGGCTCAATTCCTGGCTTAGGGAATGAGTCCTTTCTGATTTGATATCTCTGTGACTTTTGCCATTTATTGATTCTCTTCCCCTTTGTGAGCAACTTCTGACTTCTTATCTTGAATTTTCCTTTCTCTGAGCATGTGGGAGGTTACCTTTGGTAAGTTCAAAAGCCAGAAATATTTTTTGTTTGTTCTGGCTAGAGTCTGGCAATAAGATGTTTGGTTAAAAGTCAGCTTAATTAAAAGCAGATATTCAAGCTATAGGTATATTTGAAAGGCCTTCATAGTTTTTTCTATTCTTGGATCTTGTTTTTTTCAGGAAAACTTTTTTTTTCTTTTCAGCCATTTGAATTGTTTTTCTTCATTTGTCTCTTTGCCACTCTTGATGCACACATGAGAGGACCTTCGGAAAGCCTGGGAAGCCTGGGACTCCTTGAGAAAAACAGGAAGTGCCACAGACCCTGTTTTGGGAAAAACCTCTGTTTTCCTCATGAAACCCCAAGAATTAAGGCTAAATATACTTTTGGGGATAGCTAATGTCAGTTATGGGGGAATACATGGCTCTTTGCACATTTGGATCAGAGAAGCATGCTCTTGGCCACCTAGAAGGTATGGAAATGTCCCCATCCCCCTGCCCCCACTGAGAGATGACTCCTGTGGGAGATCGGTTGATTCCCTCTTTTTTGGGTGGGGGGAAGGATCCAGGATCCCCCTTAATTGTTGGGGATCCCTTTTGCCCTCAGGATGTGCCTGCTAATTAGGCCCTAGAAACTGATGTCTTCCTAGCCCTGTTTTTCCAAGGACTCCACTCTGAAGCCAGTAATCCAATTAAGAAACTTGAAAATTGGCAAATTAAAAATCTTACCAATACTGGATCCTCCTGTTTTTCCGTGTATTTAGATGTGTTGTGTGTGTGACATTTATAAATAAAAGAGCTCTGATTAATTGTCTTAACAATAATAAGCACTTAAATCAATATTTTTTTTTTCAGAAAAATAAAAACTGTAATGCCTTTTACTTTACGTGACTGTAGTAAGCTTTGGGAAATAAAGAGTTTTAAGTACTATTGGTAAAATAAAGATAGTTGGTCTAAATTAGGCAGGTCAGACATTAGGTTTGCTAAATTCTTTAAGGTAATAAACTGCTTCTTTAACTTTTGAAAATTGTTCAACGTACCTGCTTTGGAGCCATTAGATTCCAGGTAAGGTCTGGAGACATGTGGAGTTAGTCAAGCCCCTGCCTATGCTAAAAAAAAAGTCAGACTTTATCTCTCTGGGGCCCTAGGCTTCACACCTCGTACATAATTAAAATCCACTTACTTAGTAGGTTTTTCACCAAAAATAAAAATCACTAAGAGTTAACATTGTAACATGTAGATAAGACTACTGAAAAAACAGTTTTACATGCAAGCTGTGTGAGGTAGGTGAAATGTGATTTTGATAAAAGATTATAAGAAAACATGGGAATGTGTGTGTTTTATTTTTGTTGTTCGTTTTTTGTTTGCCTAGATTAAAGGGCTAATGGACTGTTTTAAGTTAGAAAGGATAAAGCTGAAGGTTTGAGCTTGTTGTGGAAGGTTTGTGAAAAATTAATCTTGTGAAAGAAATTCTGTGTGTGAACATACTGGCTAAATTTAAAGGGGTATTATACAGTTTTTCCATAAACTGAACATTGGAATAAAAGCACAACAAGGTTCTCTTAAGAGCACTCTTTAACAAAAATTTGTAAAGGGTTATTAAAGGTTTATGAAAATCTCAACTTATGGTCAAACTGATTAAAATAGGATAGATTTGTCTATAAGATGTTATTAAAAATTGGGGTTGACATTAATAGTACACTAATGCAAGGGTGAAACTTGGCTTTCTCTCTTGAATAAGACTTTCATAGAATATTAAAGACAAATGAAAGATTTTTGTTTGCCTTTTGAATAAACCACAGGAAAAAGAAGGAAAAGAGACAGATTGTTTGGAAAGCTAAGTCTTCCCTCTATCAATGAGTAAAGGTTTTTGCCTTTTTTTTTTTTTTTCGAGATGGCGTCTTGCTCCGTCACCCAGGCTGGAGTGCATGGGGCAATCTTGGCTCACTGCAAACTCCACCTCCTGGGTTCACGCCATTCTCCTGCCTCAGCCTCCCGAGTAGCTGGGACTACAGGCACCTGCCACCACGCCCGGCTAATTTTTTTGTGTTTTTTTTTAGTAGAGACGGGGTTTCACCTTGTTAGTCAGGATGGTCTCGATCTCCTGACCTCGTGATCCGCCCGTCTTGGCCTTCCAAAGCACTGGGATTACAGGCACAAGCCACGGCGCCCAGCCAGGTTTTTGCCTTTTTAAAGATTCCAGGTAATAGTTTTGGCTAAATGAGTGACCTGTGGTGACCTGGAATTCTATTTTATAATAGCAAGTGTTTTAAACTTTTAACATATTTGACAGGCTTCCTATAATCAAATTTCAGCTTCAAATGGTCTTTTCTGACCTCTAACTTTGGGATGCAACAGAGAGCCCCTGAAGCATCCCAAAAGAGAGGTAAACAGGATTATCTGACATGTTAAGTTACATGGGAAGCATTGTCAAAATAAAAAATAATGTTTAACCCTCTTTAAGTTATATTTTAGTGAATGTTATTAATATATGTTCCAAGTTGAATGGAATATCCAAAATTCTAATATGTCCAAGTATATGCTATCAATCATAATTATGGTTAAGTTATTGCAGACCACAGAAATAACCAAATTTCTTTGTCAATTGTGTCTTTATCACTATTTAGTCATTTCCACAGTTAATTGCTTAATGCTGATGCAGTTTCTGGAAACTTCACAAGCATGGAAAGAAATCCGAGAATACAGTGTCTTTTAGGAGGTTCATGAAATGATGGAAAGGACCCTCAAAAGCACCTTTGAAAACAGGTTTCTTTTCTTTCTTTTTTTTTTTTTTCGAGACTGAGACTCTCTCTGTTGCCCAGGCTCGAGCGCAGTGGCATGATCTCAGCTCACTGCAATCTCCACCTCCTGGGTTCTGCAGGGAAGGGAAAGAGTAGAGTAGAGAGTAGCCATACGTTAAAGTATTTGGCGTAGGGATAATTTTGAAACCGATGTTTCCGTTTGGGGCATTTACCTGTTTAGCTTTGGCTTCCCCTCGTTTGATCAACCTAGTATTGCTCAGATTGACCGCTAAGGGGCAGCAGAGTATGGGAAAATAAGAGGGCCATAAACGACTGAAGTTGTTATCTTAAAAATAGTTCAGCAATAAAGAAATGCCCAGAAATAATGAGTAATATATCACAATCCTCTTTATATTTTTACCTACAACTTTAAAGATCTTATTTTCAATCATCATAATTTATAATATTAAGTAAATTATTTCTAAATTATGAATAAACTTTCCTCAAAAATTAGTATTTGAAGATACTTTTTTAAAAAAATTAAGAAAACTATCATGACTTAATATTTCTTCTGATACTGATCAAGAAGTGGAAATTTTTTTAAGTTGTTGAAAAAAGCCATTATATCAATTGAACTCTGTAAGAATATTAATTAGATTTTGGTCCAGAAAGAATCTAATAATAGAACTTTCAGAACCTTTACTATATGATATGGTTTGGCTGTATCCCCACCCAAATCTCATCTTGAATTGTAGCTCCCATAATCCCCATGTGTCATGGGAGGTACCTGGTGGGACGTAATCGAATCATGGGGGGCAGGACTTTCCTGTGCTGTTCTCATGACAGTCAATAAGTCTCACGAAATCTGATGGTTTTATAAAGAGAAGTTCCCCTGCACACGGTCTCTCTTGCCTGCTGCCATGTAACACAACCCTTTGCTCTTCCTTCATCTTCCACCATGATTGTGAGGCCTCCCCAGCCATGTGGAACTGTGAGTCCATTAAACTTTTTTCTTTTATAAATTAACCAGTCTTGGGTATGTCTTTATTAGCAGCATGAGAACAGACTAATGCATTATACCTAACTTGTTCCATAAGTCATAAAGTAAAATACAGCATCTTGAACAATTTTGTTCAGGCCATAGTGCAGGATTGTAATTATTTGACTTGCATGTGACATGAGAAAAGCAATTTCATTACTTTACAATGATATTTGGTAGATACCTGACACACAGAAGATTCATAATAAATAACCATTTCCTTAACTCTTAGTTTCCTGGGTGATTAATTGTGACATATAAGATTATGGCCCCCAAATAAATCTCTCTAGTCTTTTCAGCTCTGCACAGATCTATCCATTTATAGGACAGTCCTCAATCTGATTGTTCAAAGGCATCTCAACATCAAAACATGCCAACTGGAAATCTCCTCTTCCATCCTCTACCCAAGCTTTTTCCTCTACCAGCTTATATAGGCCAGAATGTAAGAAATCATCCTGGAATTTTCGTTTTTTCTCATCCACAACATCAAATCCATTTTCAGATTGTTTTAGACAAAAACTTAATTTATTATAAAGGTTTCAGGAAGACCCCATAATTTGCAGGAAGACATAAGAACCCAAGACCATGGGAACACACCTGTTGTATCAGCATGACCTAGATGTGAGACATGGAGTCAAAACAGCTTGCACTGTTTACCTGGAAAAGCCACAGACACTCAATGCCAGCCCATGAAAGCAGCTTGGAGGGAGGCTGTACCCTGGAAAGCCACAGGGGTGGAGCTGCCCAAGACCATGGGAACCCACCTGTTGTGTCAGCATGACCTAGATGTGAGACATGAAGTCAAAAGATATAATTTTGAAGCTTTAAGGTTTGATTGCCCCACTGGATTTTGGACTTGCATGGGGCCTATAGCCCCTTTGTTTTTACCAATTACTCCCGTTTGAAATGAGTGTATTTATCCAATGTCTGTACCCTCATTGTAACTAGGAAGTAACTACCTTGCTTTCGATTTTACAGGCTCATAGGCAGAAGGGACTTGCCTTGTCTCAGATGAGGCTTTGGACTGTGGACTTTTGAGTTAATGCTGAATGAGTTAAGACTTTGGGGGACTGTTGGGAAGGCATGATTGTTTTTGAAATGTGAGGACATAAGATTTGGGAGGGGCCAGGGTGAAATGATATGGTTTGGCTGTGTCCCCACACAAATCTCATCTTGAATCGTAATTTCCACAATTTCTGCGTGTCGTGGAAGGGACCTGGTAGGAGATTATTGAATCACGGGGACAGCTTCCACCATATTGTTCTTGTGGTAGTAAGTCTCACGAGATCTTGTGGTTTTATAAGGAGTTTTCCCTTTCACTTGGCTCTCATTCTCTCTTGCCTGCCACCATGTAAGACACGCCTTTCGCCTTCTGCCATGATTGTGAGGCCTCCCCAGCCACACGGAACTGAGTCTATTAAATCTCTTTTTCTTTATAAATTACCCAGTCTTGGGTATGTTTTTATCAGCAGCATGAAAATGGACTAATACACTTGCACATGTACCCTCTGAATCTAAAATGAAAGTTAAAATTGTATATAAAAAAAGAGTGACATGCTGCTGAGAATTTCTAGCACTGAGGAAAGTAAAAATGGGTTTAAAGGAGCTGTTAATCATTATTATTTCTTGTCAACGAAAGTGGTATTTCTGTGTCTGTGCCCTTCCTAGTTTATCAATTATATCTGTAGAAAACAATTCTGTTGCATTGATCAGAATTTATTTCAAGATTTTTTTCTTAGGCAATTAGGCACAAATGTAACAGACTGTAGCAAGTCCTATTTCTGTACTTTTTCACCAGACAAGTGTGCTTGGATTCTGTCACATCCTCTTTTTCTCTGTGTTAAAGGATTTGTGAAGATGATGGTTACAGGACAGAAATATTTTTTGTAGCTACTCTTGCTTGTTAAATAGTCTCAGAGAGAGGGCTGGGTTGGGGTGGGGACAGTGATAAAGATAGGCAGAAATAAGTATATATGTATATGTTTAATGGATAGACCTACTTAAAGGAGAATTGTATTTTTAAAAATTTAGATGACTAGAAGTATTTGGCAACAGGTAGAAAACACTTGTTTAAAATTTATAATTAGTTTCCTGTCTTAGAAAACAGAGCATCAGTACAGCTTTGGAGCAGACTCATCTTCATTTTTGCAGGGAAATCAGTAGAACAGCAAATATGGCCACTCAAATATATTGCAATTTTACATTCTTTTGTTATTCTCAGAGAAATCATGAAGTTACCAGAAATACAAATATCGACATTAAGTCTTACACTTTGGCACTGAAATTGTAGCATTATATTGAAATGAGACTGCACCTGAAAGCTTTTCACGTTGGGAGTAATGGTGTTGGGGAAAGCAGAGGTTAACTGAGGCAGAGAACCTGAACCGTGGTTTGTAGAGTTTTATTTGGGTGTGGTGGTGGGGGTTTGCGAGCGGCTTGCACAAGATGATGAATGGACAGGGTATACTAAACACTCAGTTTTTGGATATTGCTTTTTGTAAAAAGAAGTTTTTATTTGGAAATAATTTTAAAGCTACAGAAATTTGTGCAAGATTGTGCAAAGCACATTTATATTCCCTTTACCCTGATTCACCTATTTGAACTTTGCTCCATTTGCTCTAACATTTGTTCTCTCTCTCCATCTTTATCCCTGTGTATGTACTGTGGCAGGAAGTCAGGGACCCTGAACGGAGGGACCGGCTGGAGCTGCGGCAGAGGAACATAAATTGTGACGATTTCATTTTAATATGGACATATATCAGTTCCCAAAATTAATACTTTTATAATTTCTTACACCTGTCTTTACTTCAATCTCTGAACATAAATTGTGTAGACTTCATTTTAATATGGACATTTATCAGTTCCCAAAATTAATACTTTTATAATTTCTTACGCCTGTCTTATTTTAATCTCTTAATCCTATTATCTTCGTAAGCTGAGGATGTACATCACTTCAGGACCACTGTGATAATTGTATCTAACTGCACAAATTGATTGTAAAACATGTGAGTTTGAACAATATGAAATCAGTGCACCTTGAAAAAGAACAGAATAAGAGCGATTTTTAGGAAACAAGGGAAAACAACCATAAGGTCTGGCAAAAAGAGCCATATTTTTCTTCTTGCAGAAAGCCTATGAACAGACGTGCAAGTAGAAGAGATATCTCTAAATTCTTTTCCTAGCAAGGAATATTAATATTAGGACCCTAGGAAAAGAATTCCATTCCTGTGGGGAGGTCTATAAATGGCTGCTCTGGGAGTATCTGTCTGATGCGGTTGAGATAAGGACTGAAATATGCCCTGGTCTCCTGCAGTACCCTCAGGCTTACTAGGGTGGGGAAAAACCCCACCCTGGTGAATTTGAGGTCAGACCAGTTCTCTGCTCTCTAACCCTGTTTTCTGTTAAGATGTTTATCAAGACAATACGTGCACCACTGAACACAGACCCTTAATCAGGAGTTTCTGATTTTGCCCTGGTCCTGTTTCCTCACAAGCATGTGATCTTTGTTCTCCTTTTTGCCCTTTGAAGCATGTGATCTTTGTGACCTCTCCCTGTTCGTACACCCCCTCCCCTTTTGAAGTCCTTAATAAAAACCTGCTGGCTTTGCAGCTCAGGGGGGCATCACGGTCCTACTGATATGTGATGTCACCCCCAGAGGCCCAGCTGTAAAATTCCTCTCTTTGTACTCTTTCTCTTTATTTCTCAGCTGGCTGACACTTATGAAAAATAGAACCTACGTTGAAATATTGGGGGCAGGTCCCCCCTGATAATGTACAGCTTTTTGGAGTCATCTGAGAGCAAGTTGAGGCCTAAATATTTCAGCAATTTAACATTTTTTTGTTTATACAAGGACATAAAAATCAAGCAATCAGCAATTTAACATTGATAAAATATCTTTACCATGTACCACCCATATTCTAATTTTGTCAGTTGACCTAGTAAGGCACTCCATTCTAGGATCACATACTTCTTTTTTTTTTGAAACAAAGTCTTGCTCTGTCACCCAGGCTGGAGTGCAGTGGGGTGATCTTGGCTCCCTGCAAGCTCCGCCTCCCAGGTTCACACCATTCTCCTGCCTCAGCCTCCCGAGTAGCTGGGACTACAGGCACCTGCCACCACTCCCAGCTAATTTTGGTGGGGGTTTTTTTGTATTTTTAGTAGAGACAGGGTTTCACTGTGTTAGCCAGGATGGCCTCAATCTCCTGACCTCATCATCCTTCTGCCTTGGCCTCCCAACTCTCTTGCCCTTTAGGCTTCTTTATTCTGGAGAAGTTCTTTAGGCTTTTACAACATTAACATTTTTGAAGAATATAACCTCAACCCCCACTGCCCTCCACCCTTTTAAAAATAGGATGCTTCTCAACTTGGGTTTGTCTGAAATTTCTTCATGATTAAATCCAGGTTATGCATTCCTGACTGGAATACCATGTACAGTATATTTTGTGCATCTCATGGTATCTTATCCAGAGGCATACCTGGCCATCTGCCCTTCATTGGGGATATTAATTTTGATCATCTTGTTAGGGTCTTGTTTGATGTCTCCACTATGTAGCTACTATTTTTTCTTTTGCAGCTAATACGCAATTTCTGGGAAACACTTTAAACCATATAAATACTACCTGATTCTCATAAAACTCCGCCCCTCCTCAATTTAGCATCTAGTGATGATTCTTGCCTAAATCAATATTAATGTGACGGTTCCAAAACAATAATGTTTCAAATTTATATTCTTTTCATATGTATCAGCTGGCACTTTGCATTCTATTGTAAGAAAGAGTTTTCATTTATCATCTATCTATCTATCATCTATCTATCTATCTATCATCTATCTATCATCTATCTATCTATCATTTTATCCATATCTGATTAGTGTGGCATCATTGATTCTTTTTCAGTGTTTTATGCTTTTTATTCCTCCTAATTATATAAGGACTCAAATTGTCCCACATTCAGTCAGTAGGGGCTCATTTATGCTAGCAACATCATTCTTATGAAATACCCCAACATTTAAAAAAATTTTCCTTAATTTTTGGCATCAAAATGTGTTCCAGTTTCCTCCTGTACTTCCTTCCCTCTCCCATGTGGGAATGAACCATTTCTTTGAATAAGAAAGAAGCCCTAGTTGCTCTTAATGGATAAAGGTATTAAACACCAAGACGTGGGTCTTAGGGGTGCTCCTTGCTACTCAAGCGTCTTGGCTTCCAGGAATGGGCAAGTTTTAAGACACTCTACGAGACTGAAGGCTGCTATTTTAGGGCTCAAGTAGAAAAAACTGAGGAAAGTGGTCACTATCTTTTTGCACAACAGCAGCCTCAATTGGGTACTAGTGAAGCGGGGATTTTTAAAGTTTAGGAAAATAGCCTTCTTTAAATAGACCTTCAGAATCTCAGGCAGGGAACCACGTATGTGGCAGTGGTGGAATTTGTTTAGCCATTTTGAGAGTAAAACAAGAGATGCGGTGGACCTTATCAGGAGACCTGGGGAAGAAGAGGAGAACATGGGGGTATGGAATGTGATTTTATTGGGTAGACTGATTTGTGTGCACATAGATGCACTTTTGTGAGGAATCCTAGGAGTAACCAGGAGACATTTTGCAAGGAGGAGATTAAGTCTTGTGCCATCAAACTAGTGAGGGCTCTGGTAAGAATGAACTGGGAAATAAAAGTAAAAATAAATTGATTTAAAACTCATAGATGAGTGAAGCCAGAAAATACTAGAGAAACCTGAAAATACCTGTACACACACAAATACACACACACAAAATTTAAAATTCACAGACTAGTGAAGCCTATTACCTAAAAACTGTAGCCATATAGAGAAAAGATATATATACTTAGGTGCATGCATGTAACCTTCTCTAGGAATCCACACTTTCAACAGAGCCCAGACCCATGGCATAGGGTTAATGCCAATAAAAGTAGTTCAGTCTCTAGCTCAAAGATTAAGATTCAGATGCAAGGTTGCACTTATTCATGGTTAAATAAAGTAAAACTATTCACTGTTGTTAGGTGAACTCTTTAAACCTTCTTAAGACCTTATGCCTCAGTATACGAACAGACTCATACACCTAGAGAAATCAAGTTGGTCTCTATTTGAGCCTTGGATGACTCAGCATGAATCTATTCTTCAAGGATATGGCTTATCTAAAAACATCCCTCCTGTCCACCCCAGTTTTTGTCTATTCTTCTGTGATAGGTTTAAAACTACACCGTTTTTCTAAGGATGGGAAGGTAAGATGTTAGGTGAGTTATTGTTTATTTTAATAAATTATTAATTTTAGACACCTAACACTGCCTACTAGCCTGGAAAATACTTTTACACTGACTAACATCAATTCAATAAGATTTGTTCTCTAAATCCTCTCAAGCTGTCTGAATCATGAAAGAATATAAAAAGAAAAAAATACAAATTCTGAAAACATAAGTAGTAGAAGAAATGTGTTCCTAAAGTGAGTTTAAAGCTATTATGAGGAAACTTTTCCTTAATCTTCATACTCTATACCATAGGGATTTTGAAGGTATAGTTTGAAGGAGATGTAATTTACCTCTTCCTTCATGAATAAATGAAGCATAGTTTGTCATTACTGCTAAAGTGCTGCTCAGGGGAGATAATGTAAGAAATAAAGCTCAGCCTTTGATAGCCTAATTACTTCTCAACTGTGGTGGTTATAGATGAGATTTTTCAGAAGGTAAACTAACGCACAAGAAAATAATTTTTTTAATGATTAGTAAATTATATATATATATATCTCATTGGACTAAGTGTATTGCCAGCCACTTACTTAGGAATATATTCGACTATATTTTTAGTGGCTTTCTGCAACACATTTCCACTGTAAATATATTAAAATGTGAATGTGGGAACACTTTTTAGAAAGATCAAGAGGTTATAGTTAATATGGAAAAATACTGGTAGAAAAATCACAAACCTCTATTATTTTAACTGGAGATTTTTTCCCCTCCTAGAAGACTTTGAAATTGCTTCCTTTTAAAAAAATTTTTGAAAGCAGGAATTTGAGAACATTAACATAGTTCAAACAGGAAAGCAATGGTGAACAATTTCTCCCAAGCTGAGGCTGTGGAGCTGTGTTATGAGAACGTGAACGGATCCTGCATTAAAACTCCTTACTCGCCAGGTCCTCGAGCTATCCTCTATGCCATCCTTGGTTTTGGGGCTGTGCTGGCAGTGTTTGGAAACTTACTGGTCATGATTGCTATCCTTCACTTCAAACAACTGCACACACCTACGAACTTTCTGATCGCGTCGCTGGCCTGTGCTGACTTCTTGGTGGGAGTCACTGTGATGCCCTTCAGCACAGTGAGGTCTGTGGAGAGCTGTTGGTACTTTGGGGACAGTTGCTGTAAATTCCATACATGTTTTGACACATTCTTCTGTTTTGCTTCTTTATTTCATTTGTGCTGTATCTCTGTTGATAGATACATTGCTGTTACTGATCCTCTGACCTATCCAACCAAGTTTACTGTGTCAGTTTCAGGGATATGCATTGTTCTTTCCTGGTTCTTTTCTGTCACATACAGCTTTTCGATCTTTTACACGGGGGCCACCAAAGAAGGAATTGAGGAATAAGTAGTTGCTCTAACCTGTGTAGGAGGCTGTCAGGCTCCACTGAATCAAAACTGGGTCCTACTTTGTTTTCTTCTATTCTTTATACCCACTGTTGCCATGGTGTTTATATACAGTAAGATATTTTTGGTGGCCGAGCATCAGGCTAGGAAGATAGAAAGTACAGCCAGCCAAGCTCAGTCCTCCTCAGAGAGTTACAAGGAAAGAGTAGCAAAAAGAGAGAGAAAGGCTGCCAAAACTTTGGGAATTGCTATGGCAGCATTTCTTGTCTCTTGGCTACCATACATCATTGATGCAGTGATTGATGCTTATATGAGTTTTATAACTCCTCCTTATGTGTATGAGATTTTAGTTTGGTGTGTTTATTATAATTCAGCTATGAACCCCTTGATATATGCTTTCTTTTACCCATGGTTTTGGAAGGCAATAAAACTTATTGTAAGCGGCAAGGTCTTAAGGAGTGATTCGTCAACAACTAATTTATTTTCTGAAGAAGTAGAGACAGATTAAAAACATTACCGTAGAGACCTCAAAACTAACTTGAAATTAAGGTCAAGTGCAAAAATAAACTCTTGGACATAGAGAGGCAAACATGATCATCTGCCAAGTTGAAGGACAATAACATTCAAGAGTTGTTCTAAAGCATTTGTTGTTTTCATGTATTTTGACATATTTTAGATTTAGTGATAAGTGAATAAGATTTGCTGATCCTTTTCCATTTAGCATTCTTTTATGGTTTTCTGGTTCCCTACTTTCTTCTCTAAGATTCCTACTTGTATCTTCAAATATTTTCAAGTTTTGTAGTTTCTCCCACACTCATGATCAGTGTTCGGCTGTCCAAATACACAAAGGGGAAAATAAAGCTCTTGATTTACTTATAAGTTAGATTCTCTGAGGACAAAAATCTTTGACGTGTATCTTGCTTGAGAAGTAGACACAGGATTATAAATTCTTGAAACTTTATTTTAATGTAAAAAGACTTTATAGAGAGCTGGAATGTAGAACTTTCTAGCGCTCAGAGATCATCTGAAAAATGCTTGAGCACTTTTATTTTCTGAACCCTGGCAGTTCTTCCTGCTCATTTTACAAAGACTGTGTTAGCAAAGAAAATGTTTAATGATTATGTGAATACACACTGCATCTTACTTTTGGAGAATATAATTTATTATTGTGGAATAAGCATGTGAACAAAACGATGGTTTCTGTATTTCTTTTTTTAGTAATTTTAAATAAAATACGAATTTTTAAAAGCCAATTCAAATGAGCAGTTTTTCACTTTTGAGTTCTTACTTTGAACCAGATATTGTATTTGGCATTGAAATTGTATAAAGCTGAGTAATCCAAATATAACCAAGGATTGTTTCAAAATAGCAAATATCCAGATTGGTATTATACACTCTAGGAACAGCTTCAGTTTTCCCATCTGATTATACATTTCTCAATCAATATAAATTTTAATTCTTTTTAATTAAAAGTGTACATTGTTTCCAGCTACAGTCAAAATTTGAAAAAACAAATAATAAAATGGTTTCCCTTCTCAAATCCCTGAATCACTGCCTGAAATCTTTGTTTAGGTAGCTGATTTTCCCAGACAATTCTGTAATAGGTTTGTTTAATAAAATGAAAAGAAAAAGTAACTGAGTAAATGGAGCTACACAAACATTACATGTCATACATTTTGTAGATGAACCAGTTTGGAAATACTTTACACAAGATTAAGCTGTTTATTATTTGTGTGTTAATACCTTTCAAAAAGATCAGAGACTACTTAGGAGGAAAATAATTAAAGTTAAAAGAGGACAAAAGGAAGATGCCAGTCTTCATAGCAGGGTACCTATTTGTGGTTCAGATAATACTGCCAAGGAACGGCTTTAATGATCAACTTTCAAATGCCCACAGCTAAGGTCCCGTATTCTCCTTCTTTAAAAAGGAGCTCAGGACTTGGGAGTCAGGTAATGTCTTTATAGAAATGTGAGTTCCTTCCTTCAATTGCAAGTGTGAACTTACATTGACACATAAAAAAAAAGGAAAACAATTTGGGGGGACTTTAAAAATATACACCATTCCATTTACTTGTACTATGTAGAGTGTAATCTTTAGATGAACTGATTACAGAAATATATACTGTACAGTGATATTTCCAAGATCTTATCCACATCATAGTGGAGAATACACTTCCAATCTACTCTTTCTTGTTTATTTTCTTTTCCTCTTCTTGTAGTGCTTAAAAAGGAAGTCTTTTGATCAAAAATTTATTTTCCCCAAAACTAACTAGACTGTTAATGCAACACCACTCCTCTCTTCTACACATCATTTATTTATACAAATAAGCTATAAACTTCTTCACCAGCTGCATACCAAGTTGCTGCAGGGCCATGGATATATTTGGAAGACACACTGAGGGTGATAGTAGGCTTCACTCGGCAAGACTATCTGCAGGTAAAATCTGACTTTGGAACATACTGCTGAGCTTGGTCTCAATCCTGGAGCACTGTGGTTCCAAATTGTCTGCTTCAGCCAGTGGGAGGTTGCAGAACTATTGCAAAAAGGTAATGAATCCACCTATGTCCCAAGTGGAGGCTATATAAATACTATGTCTTTTATGTATATATACTATTGTAGATAATACATGTTTATTTAACAGCATTGCTCAAGTTTATAGTAACTTTTGTCCACGTGTATTTTTCTCAATTATCTGATACTAAAAGGGCAACTACTACATTATGTGAAGCTCTTCGTGCTTTTTAAAAATATTAAAATAGAGTTCAGACATAGAAAGTTATAGAAGAATTGCTGTAGTTTGCCCCTGTTAGAGCAACTTTATCAATTATTTAGTGGCAGGGCTGTGAATAGTCCATCAATAATTCATTATAATAGACCATCACGATCACCTAGCTCTTCTCAGAGAGCTGTCAGTATAACTGGCTATTACTGCAACAGAGTTTCTTCATTTATTACTGATGTAATTGATGATTAGCTGGATTTCCTGAACTTCTCATGTGTTTGCAACCTTTCAAGATGTTATATTTATTTTTCTTCAGCTATCATGCCCTTGACTTATGTTTTCACTATTCATTTTTGATACATTGCAACCTATTTAAAGGTCAGTCTTAAAGAATGACATTTCAGAATTGCATTTGAAATAAAGCAGAAATACACCAGTGATATTAATTTAAAAATCAAATTATTTTGAAGTGAGCATTAAAAGCAACAGATATGCCCTTTGACACACAAAATGTATTCTGTTTACTATACTTAAATACTAAGTCTGTTACAGTACATCAGCAATAGTTTTTAGATTATTTTCTGCCTGTAGACAGATATATTCCTATACTTTATAAATCAAATAATTTGATGTTTACTGACTATATTAATTTGTTATGTACTTTTTGTTTGCTGGTAAGTCTTTGTTCATATTATTTCAATACCTAGCACAGTGCCTTGCACTTATTAAGTTCCTAAAGATATTTTTTAAGCAAGAACAATCAATTCTTTTATATTTCTACCAATCAAATAATGATCTATTAATCTTTTATATTTGAAAAATTGGCCATTCTCTCCTTTATTTGGTTTGCTAAAATAGAAAATACTTAATAATCAATGTTTAGGAAAAGTCCAAGTTTAGTCTATTGAAAAGTTTTGTTTACCCCAATCACTAAAAGGTAATTTTTTATTTAATAAGAAAAAGTGCTAAAGCATGTAAACTTGCAATATTGAGTTTCCTTACCTTACCTAAAGTGGAGATTCATGAAGTATATGATATTTCAGAGATTTACTGTGAGGCTTGTAAATGGTAAGCTTTTTGAAAACATACACCTTGTTTTTCCTGCAAAGACTGCATACCATGCACTATAAAGGTTCAGAGTGAGGTTCTAAAGCCACATTACCTGGGTTTGAGTCTCATCTCTATCATCTGCAATCTCGGATAAATCACTTACCCTTTGTAGATCATAGTTGCTTCCCTATAAAATGTATATGATTATGGAAATTTCTTATTGAGGTTTTATGTATTAATGACCATTATGTAAAACACATCTGCAGATTTTGGAGACCAAAGAGCAAATAAGGAAACCACTATCACGTAAAAATTGTTTATTTTATGTTTTATAAATGTTTTAACAGAAAGAAATTTATAAGGATTTTTTGAAACAGTTTCAAAACATACATTTTTAAGATTGATTTTTCTGAAATCACATAATCAAGACTGTTAACCAAAAGAGCAATGTTGGAAAAGTATTTTTTTAATTAGAAATTAGAGCTCAGGAAGAGCTCCAGAGTTCTGTTGAAAGAGCCACTTAACCGATTTGAACTCACAACATGAGCTCAAAAGTAAATTTTTCATAGAGAAGAAATTACTCTAAACTTTCCTAAGAGTTAGAGATAGTGAAAATCCAAATAAACAGTTTAAAGATTACATACACCTACACAAATAAAAGGATATTTTTATAAACAGCTTGCATTGCCTTCGTATTTTGTGTGTTTTTAGAATTAGCATTTTGATTTTCCTTTCTTATTGTTAATATTAATTATAGGAATTATTAATGAAGAAAAAAGCTCCAGAGAGATTATATGCTCTAAATGCTGGAGCTGGGATATTTAGATCCATGTCTGTCTATCATCAAAGCCAATGCTTTGAAAATACTATCATTGTGAATCAGTTGGAAAAAGTAACGACATTTCTTGGAAATGAAAAATTATAGATATCTTCCCAGGTGTAACGTAAGAGCTGACATTTATATTTTATTCTGATTTTATTCCGTTCAATACACATACACACACACACACACACACACACACACACGCACGTCTAATGCCAAAGAGCAAGTTTCATTATTTCCTAAGGGCAATACTAAGCTAAGCATCATAGATCACAAAGATAAGAATATATAAGGTCCCTGTCATAATTCATCCTCGTTAAATTTATAAAGCAGGCAAAATTCCCTAGGGAGTCCCCCCAGCTACCCGGTCTCTACTTTCTCCCCTTACCTAGGAACACTCTGACATTTCAGGCTGTGTTCAAGCTGTTTGTGCTGTGTCCTTTCCCATCAGTAATATGAGCTGTTAAACAATAACTACTTGTGAAATGAATTAAATTCTTCATATGGGAGCATTAACAATAAAACATACCATTCTCAGAGGGGTTCCCTTTTGGGTTGGTAGTGGATAAAGGCACAAGAGAAATTTTAAGAGACGTTCAAAGAGTAACAGTTTGTAAAAAGAAGAAAGTAACAAGAGTGAAGTTTTAGGAAGGGAGGAGTTATTTAAATGGGACAACTTCCTGGTGTTGCTCAATTAAGATCAATTAGGCAAAACTAAAGCTTCATCTGTTAGGAAGATTGTTTTCCTCTCTTCTGTCATCTAAGGCTAAGGGAGTTTATAATGCATCTGCTGTCCGTTTTTGGCTTGCACCCACATACTGAGACAGCCCATCTGTAAACCAAGCTTGTGTTTTTCTCCTCTTTAGTTTCCTGAAGTGTGAAATGGAGGGGGTACTGCTGCAAAGGTGGTAGGTAATGGGCTCTGGGCTCATGTTCCTCACATGGTACCTCTGGCCTTACTTGTGTTTGGTCCTAGATGTATCATTTCCACTGGAGGATCCAGCAAGACCTAAATCATAATGGGCAGTTAGAGACACATGATAGCTTGATGTCACATGATCAAGCATTCCATCACTTCCTGGGCTCAGTAGCTCACCAAGAGCTATCTTTCAAAAGGTATTTATCTTCCTTACTCTAGACCCCCAGAGGACTGCACTGTGTTTCTCTCAGTGGAGCCTCCTATAATAAATACACTGCCTCTTTTTCCACTACTAATACCTTCAGCACTGCAAGGTCATCAAATTGTGACAGTTATTCTGCAGCTTAGACCCACTGGAGAGCCATCTTCTGCTCTAGGCCTCACCCAGAGCTGGAAGAATTTAGTATTATCCAGTGTATGCACCAGAGTGGTATTCCTAAGCATGAATATATTTTCTCAAGATCCTAAAGAGGTATACCAAGCATTGTGCTTCCTTTTTTAGCTGTAGAGAGTACCGGATGTAATCATTTGTCTTTAACTTTGGATGGGACATCTCTGACCACTACAATGAAGTAGAGAGCCCCTCAATCTTCATAGAGGCTATCTCCAAACTTCTAAGAAG
This sequence comes from Nomascus leucogenys, assembly GCF_006542625.1. NCBI lineage: Eukaryota > Metazoa > Chordata > Mammalia > Primates > Hylobatidae > Nomascus > Nomascus leucogenys. The sequence goes on from NC_044383.1 coordinate 118,755,650, forward strand.
CATGTATCTTTCCAAGGCCTCTAGTGTGCTATGTACAAATAGCTTATCTTGCATCATCAGCATAAAGTCACCAATGTAATAAATAAATGGTATCTAAAATAGGATGCCCAAGTGGTCCAGACTCCTTTCTTGAAGAGAGGTCTTAACAATGTCTCTCTGGATCTGCCATAAAGACACACTACGTTATGAGAACATCATTTTGAGGGTACTAACAATCATATCAAGATAGACAACAGGTTTTGGTTGATAACACATAAAACTTACTGAAAATGTTGGTCTAAATCTGATGGACATCATGCTATTACCTAAATCAGAGTTTCTGAACGAATGCCATGATGATGTGTTGCAAATGGATTACATGAAGACCTGGAGAAACTAGTACACTCAGTACTCAGAACAATCAGACTGGGCCCAGGATGGTCAGTGCTCTTGGGCTAGTAAACTCTGGCCACCGAGTCTCTTCTGATGGTTGCCCACACTGAGCAAGGTCTGACAGTATGATGCTTTTTCCGTAGCTGCCAGGTGGAATGAGCAACCTCCATCATTTGCTGTTTTTCCCCATAATGTTGAGAAAGGGATATTTCTTAACACTTTTTGTGGTTGAGTTAATTTTTGAATTATTCATTTCTCCCTGTAATCACACCCTTTGTTATATAATTTTGCAGTTCTGCCCATGTGAGGAAGAATGAGAGCAGAAGATACAGTGTGCAAATTCTGAGCCTGAGCCTTATGAGATCCTATTTCTGTTTGCTCTCTTGAACCTCTGCCATTGCCATGAGAATATGCTCAGGTAGCCAGCAGATCCAAGGAGGATGAGAGATACATGGAGCCTTGCTACATTGTTAACCAGAGCCATGTCCTCCCAGTCCCCAGTTGCCATAGCCTGAAGTAGAGCCAACTCAGCTCAACCTCAGATGTGTGAGAAATAAATGTTTAATATCATATATGAGTGAGAATTTGTGGTTGTTTATTACATGCAATAGTCAACTGATAAACACTATACCATATTTTTATTATTTCAAAGCAAAAAATTGCACCAGACAAAGTTAAAGACAAGGAAGACTTTACTGCAGACAATTGCAACAGGGGAGAAAGGCCAGAACTCAACTCATCTGAGCTCAACTTCACTGAAACAAAGGGCTGAAAAGTTTTTGAAAGTTAAGGGAGAGGAGGTTGTAGGCCACCTGTGGTTGCTAATGGGCCCCACCAAAAAGGAAAGTGAACTTTCTTATATCTTCATGACAGGAGGTAGTTTTCCAGCTTGGAGCAAGGCATCCCTTGAAGTTAAAGACTTCTACCTTCCTACAGGATTTGGGATGTTATCATCTTTCTTGATAATTACATTTCAAAGGTATGGCTCCCAGGACCTTGGGAAAGATATTCCTGGGTTATAAAACTAGCAAGAAGCTTTTAAAAAGACTTACCTCTCAAAGGCACAGAGAAAGAATTCATAAATACTAATTTTCTAAAGTAAATGCCCTAAGAAAAGGGAGGTCAGGGGCCTCAAGTCAGGAAGAAGCCTGTCTTAAGTTTAGTCAAGCTGAGGGGAACATTAAGGTTGACTGTCTAAGTCAATTACAGTAACTATATTATATAAAGCAAATGTATGACTTTCATAAGATGTCTTATGTTAATACCCCAAATTCCCTCTGGTTTACCCTACTGTAAGGTACATATAATAAAGCGAAAAAGATTGGGGAGCATAGACTCAAACCTAGGTGTGAATAAATTGTTTTCCAGAAAGAGGCAGGCTCTGGGTATGGAGACATCCACACATTCCATCGTGACTTGAAGGTTTACCTGTCCATTATCGGCAAGGCTGGGAGTAGATTTATGTTGCTCCCGCAATCAATAGCTGCCATTTTCTCGCTGAGCTTCTCATTAGAGCAAACCTCTTCTTCCTTTGTGTGTTGACTCTTTTCTGACCATGATTTATATCAGGAAATAGAGGAAAAAATGAGAAGTGGTGCTAGAAGGTATACTTCCATAGAAGGAAGATAGTATACCATATTGAAAAGGCAAATAAGGTGAAAGATCATGTACTAGATTGTCACTCAATAAATGTTTATTTATGGCCTACTATGCATTTTGCATTGAATTGAATATTCTCATAGCAAATACAAAAGAAATAAAATAATACTTCCCATAATCTCATCTGTGGTTGGTGAATCACCTGCAGGTGCTTCTTAAAAACATAGCTCTCAGGCTTCCATCCAAGGCATCCTAAACATTATCTCCTAAGGAATCTACATTTGAGCCAAATATTAGAATAGAAATACCACCAGATAAGTTGTACTTGTCTTTGTCAAACTACTCTATAAAATACATTTCTTCTGGAATGTTTCATGTTTTGGTTGTTGATTTTATTTCTTTCTTATTTTCATTCAAATGAGGGGGTTTGTTTAGTTTTAGCTTTTATTTTTCATCTATTCTCCCCTCACCCAAAACACAAATTTAGTGCCTGGTTGTTTTGTTTTGTTTTGTTTTGAGACAGAGTCTTGCTCCGTTGCCCAGGCTGGAGTACAGTGGCGCATTCTCAACCCACTGCAACCTCTGCCTCCTGGGTTCAAACAATTCTCCTGCCTCAGCCTCCCAAGTAGCTGGAAGTATAGGCATCTACCACCATGCCTGCTAATTTTTTTTAGTTTTTAGTAGAGACAGGGTTTCACCATGTTTACCAGGCTGGTCTCGAACTGCTGACCTCAGGTGATCCACCTGCCTCCGCCTCCCAAAGTACTGGGATTACAGGTGTGAACCACCGCGCCCGGTGCCTGGTAGTTTTGAAGTTGTCTTGATCTAGCCCTGAAGTTCCCCCAAATACAACCCTGCTCTGCAATGGTGCTTTCTATTCCTGTTCTGCTGTCATAAACCTAAGGCCTGGGAGAAGTAATTCAGGGCCATGCACTTCGGACCTCCAGCCACATATGCAAGGCTTTCAGAGCCCCTGGACTTTCTTTTCAGGACCCAGGTCCACAGTGGATGTCCAAGCCGTCCGGAGGAGGGAAGAATTGAATAGGCATGCAGGAAAATTGCCTGCCCTGTGAATTCAAACTATTCCAGGATCACTGGTGTTGCCCCTCACAATACACTTAGGTGAGGTCAAGGTGTGGAAATTGAGAAAGGTCACTCTTAACACTGGCAGGTACTTTCAATGTTAGCAGGACAGAAACGGAATAGGCAGAGGCAGCATGGGACAGACACAGGGCTTTTGCCTATAATTAGTCAACTTTCCAGCCCAACAAACAGACTTTCAGTGGTTTATGACAATAAACATTTATTTTTGCTTACATTCCATCAGGGCTGCAGGGTGGCTACAGCTCTGTTCCAGCTGTGGGTTAATTGTGGGTCTGCTCTTCTCATCTTCTTACTCTAGGACCCAGGCTAAAGGAGCAGCTCCGACTGAGACAATCTGTTCTCAGGGCAGAACGAAGAAGTGCAAAAGCTGGACTGTAGAATGCAATTACATTTAAAGCTTCTGTTTGAATATAACAAGTGCCACATCAGTCGGTGTTGATTGATCGAGGCAAGTCACATAACCAAGCCCAAAATCAGTGGGTCTGAGACATTTGCTCCTTCCAAGAAAGTAAAGAGTGAGGGAAACTACAGTGAGAAAAGAGCATAAAATAGAGGTGGAAAGTGTAGAAAACAAACCTCTTAGTGGCAACATACGATAGGTGCCCAGGGCCAGCTCTGAGGATGGTGAATCCCTTCTCTTTGGTGGTCAGAGGTTTCCTCTACATTTCCAACGTCGCAGCCATCAGAGTTCCAGAGACAAGATATGCAACCTGCAAATCTCTGCATAGGAGAAGGGGCCTCATTCTCTCTCTCACTTTGTAGGCTGCTGTTAGTGTGACCTCTTGATTCTCGATGCTGTCTACAGAACTAACTTATAAAACAGAGTGAATCAGAAGCGATACAGAGGGGAACTTGCTAGGGAAATTGCCTTCCTCAGAACCTTTGTCCATCTATATGGCATATAGGTCACATATTTCTATGCATACACACAACATATACACATACGCAGCTATTTCTACTCATACACACATACACTCAAGTGTATTACATACTTACACACGCTGCCAGCTGGGATGAGTTATGATGTGGTTTGACTAAGTTGTAGGAAAACAATATAATTAAGTTGAGAGGTCTTTGTAGAAAAATATAATGATCAGGTTTATATAAAACAAGAAAGACCTGTCATGAAATTTACAACCATGCTGATACATTTAATGAAGCAGGAATTTTTTTTAAATACCAAAAAATTCTAAGCAAGCACAAAAGCACCAAGAAATGATTGTGCTTGTCAAGTAATCTTCCAGTGGAATGCTCTTGATAAAGATAATTTTTTATGAGGCCTCAGCCTTTCAGCAGTTAATGGTGAAGTGTGACTGTCACCGCCTTCTGTTCACATATGATCACAAAGCTTTCATGGTCAGAAGAATGCCCCAGTGTTCACATTTAAAGGAAATTCTTAAATCAGGAGGTCCCTAAATTTACGTAGGAAAAAATTTTATCTTTACATTTACTAACCTCCATCTGAAATTTTATCACCTCCTTCCATTTTAAATATAGGCAAAACCTCAGTGGTATTAGCACTACCTCTCATGTTTGTCACCAGTAGAAATTAATAGTTTCATATCTCAATATAGTTGTTGCAGATATTATAAAATTTCATTTATGCTCATCACTACTCTGAAATTATGGTAGTTTTATTGTACCTGTCAGCAGATCTTGTTATTTGATGCTTTCAAAAAGAAGCACATGTATGATTATATTATAAATTTGACTATTTCTAAGATATTTATATAATTATATTTTAACAATTGGTTTTCTTTAAAATTCCATGTTTTTTAAAAAAATTTTATTCCCTCAAAAGTTTTCATGACGAGCAGGGGTCTGTGGTCTTTACTAGAGTGTCAAAAACGTCCATGGCACAAAAAATCAATAACACTTGCCTTACATGTCATTAACTCTCACTCAGGGAGAGTGAGTAAGGGTTATTATAACCACAGACACTCTACTAAGATCTCAAGAGAATGTCATTGAGTATATGCTTTCATTTGTCCAAGGGCCTAACCCAATTTTCTGGGTGCAACAGATTTGCTTCTTACATTCTGTTCTCCTGTCGAAGAGGATGAAAGAGCTGGGCTTCAAATCCTGGGGTCGGGTGCCTCCCCTCTCCAACCATCAGCTCACGCTTTCGTTTATGGTGTCCACTGAAGGTGTGATTCTTCTTCTCATTCTCTCCTGGTTCTTTGGTGATGCAAACATTGTATCATGACACACATGTCCTTGTGTTTCTGTGATTCACTGGAAACGAGTCTCCTATCTGCTTTTCAGTGTTAGTCCTATTCACAGATTTATTAGCTGTCCAAGTTTCCCTAATATTTCAGAGAAATAGTAGACAGGTTAAGACCTTTCAAGTAAGAAGATAAAGAACTTTCAAGTAAGGATGCCAAGGTAGATTACCAGATCTTTGGGTGCCTCATCTGTGTGCCCTGTAAGGGTAATAATATCCACCTCACAGGTTTATAGGCATTAAGTGAGATGCAGACCATCATAGGTTCTCAGTAACTGTTAGTTCCTTCCCTTCTCTTCATTGAGGGCCTAACTGGCTAAGGCAGCCTTCTCCACCTAACAGGAAACAATAATATGTGCAAGAAGCAGAATCATTTCTTGCTTCTGTTGAAGTGGCTAGTTCAGAGCTCCACCTTGTGAAGCAGCTTGGATCTCTTACTCCCAAGATGGAGACTGCTGTGCACAGTTGAGTGGGAATGGGGTGGCTTATTTCTAGAAAGGCAGGAGAAAAATATGCTTTTTAAAGTAATGACTCACTTATAGATTGCAAATTATATTTATTGTTATACAAAGGCACAGTATTTCTAGCTTCTTAATAACTCAAAACTATATATACTAGGATAAGTTTTAGTTTATAATTCATCTGTAATTTAATTATTTAATAATGCCTAAGAATTAACAAAAAATAAACTATAATTACTTCCAAAGAAAAACGAAGCACTAAAGAATACATGGAAAAATATTTTTACAACAATTATTTTTAAATAAGGAGAAAAGTTTGGGGTTAATAGCACTTCTCTCTCTCTCCATATGTCTATATATAAATAAATGGAATAAACCCATTTTAGCTAACTTCATTGACAAAATAGGATTTTTACTCCTTCAATTATTATTATTATTATTATTATTATTATTATTATTATTATCATTTTGAGATGGAGTTTCACTCTTGTTGCCCAGGCTGGAGTTCAGTGGCACAATCTTGGCTCACCGCAACCTCTGCCTCCTGGGTTCAAGTGATTCTCCTGCCTTAGCCTCCCGAGTAGCTGGGATTACAGGCATGTGCCACCACGCCCGGCTCATTTTGTATTTTTAGCAGAGATGAGGCTTCTCCATGTTGGTCAGGCTGGTCTCGAACTCCTGACCTCAGGTTATCCGCCCGCCTTGGCCTCCCAAAGTGCTGGGATTAAAGGCATGAGCCACCGCGTCCGGCCACTCCTTTAATGATTATTATTGACATGTGAATGGTTGTTTTAAGTATTTGTTTAATGGCTACTTATCTGACTACCGACATATGAATTGCTCTTGAAACACATTCCCTCCTTCATTGTCTAAGTTTACCTATTGAGATTGATACACCTGTGTCTGCATCTATAGCTACAGCTATCTGTGCATCTGTAGTTGAGAGGCTTTGAGGCGTTGAACTAATTTATAAAGAAGTTTTTCAAATAAGCAATTATTAATTTGAAAAAATCTCAGTAATAAATATAAAGGAATGGTGATTAGAGGTTTTAGGAAAATATTCAGGAGAAGACAGGCAGGCTGTACATAAAGGTGCTAGTGCCCTTACTAGTAATCGCTGCTGAGAAACATTTGGTTCAATTCCAAGCAAGCACGTGGCATGGGGGCTTGTTTTTATAAAAAGCAAAAACAAAAGCAAAAAGATGTACTGGTGTTCCTGGAAAGATAGCAGGTCTAACTTGTGTGAGAAAAATTTAAAGGAAGAAATAATAAAATGGAAAGATGTGGATAATTATCACTTAACAAAATATTCCAACTATGTTCAGGTTTAAATTATTCAAAAAGATAAGAAAAAACATTCCTTCAAGAATATAATGCTTTTACTCAGTGATTATCACAATGGACAAACCTGGCTGACAAATCTGCTTAGTGCTTGGGTTTTTAGGAGATGAGGTTTCTAAAATGAACATTTTGAGGAAGAGACATTCTAAACACTTGATTATGATTATGAAATATGAAGTGAAATTATGTTTCAAACTAGGTTTCCTGAAGTTAGATTATGCCATATTTTCACTTAAGAACACAGTAGAAAGGAAATATTACAAACACCTGATTTTAGATGAGGAAACTCTGTGGTGGGAGGAGGAAGGATTCAGAGATTGTTGAAATCTCTCCTGGCTGCTCCGTGTGGCAGAACCAGTGTGAGAACTCAGAAAGCCAGACCTCAGGACTCTGTTCCTTCCGTTGCTGCATCTTAGTTGTTTCAAGGAAGCAGTGAATGAGGAACCAAATATGTGCACAGTGTTCTGGCTTATCCAGTTGATATTAAGATGATTTCTTGCTCTCCTTTTCCTCTAATGTACTATAAAAAAGAACACTTTTACACTGTTGGTGGGACTGCAAACTAGTTCAACCATTGTGGAAGACGGTGCGGTGATTCCTCAGGGATCTAGAACTAGAAATACCATTTGACCCAGCCATCCCATTACTGGGTATATACCCAAAGGAATATAAATCATGCTGCTATAAAGACACATGCACACGTATGTTTATTGCGGCACTACTCACAATAGCAAAGACTTGGAACCAACCCAAACGTCCAACAATGATAGACTGGATTAAGAAAATGTGGCACATATACACCATGGAATACTATGCAGCCGTAAAAAAGGATGAGTTCATGCCCTTTGTAGGGACATGGATAAAGCTGGAAACCATCATTCTCAGCAAACTATCACAAGGACAAAAAACTAAACACTGCATGTTCTCACTCATAGGTGGGAATTGAACAATGAGAACACATGGACACAGGAAGGGGAACATCACACACCAGGGCCTGTTGTGGGGTGGGGGGAGGGGGGAGGGATAGCATCAGGAGATATACCTAATGTAAATGATGAGTTAATGGGTGCAGCACACCAACATGGCACATGTATACATATGTAACAAACCTGCACGTTGTGCACATGTACCCTAGAACTTAAAGTATAATAAATATATATATATATATATATATATATATATATATATATATAAAACATTGAATGTGGGGAGTGCTTTATCCCTTTCCAAATTAAGGAGCTTGTCTTTCTTTTCTACTTAACCCATGGTGTCCTGGAAGCATGCCCACAAACTCAACACCACACAGCCCACGGTCACAGTGCCACTCATCTTTCCTGTGAGGTCCTACTCCTTGCCTGCATTTAGTAGAAGGAATCATTCTTGGTACAAATCAACAGTGCGTGTCTGCGGTGAGAAGACCTTCTGGCTTAGCATGAGTTTCAGTGCCTTCCGAAACCACCGGTGGGAAAAGACATAGATGATGGGGTTGCAGGCTGAGTTGAAGTAAGCAAACCAGATAAAGATGTCAAAGACCAGTGGGGGTGTGATAAAGTGAAGGAGGCTGTCGACCATCATGTCTATGGTGAAGGGCAGCCAGCACAAGAGGTATATGCCCACAGCAATGCCCAAGGTCTTGGCAGCTTTTCTCCCACGCTTGGCAGCCCCAGCCAGGCTTTTGCTCAATGTGGTAATCTGCTGAGCCTGCCTGGAAGCAACCACAAAGATCTTTACATACAAGCTGATCATAATGAGGCAGGGGACAAAGAACAAAGGGAAGTTTAACCAGCCCAAAATTTATTGAGCAGCAGCTGGCAACTGCCCACAGAAGGCATCTCTTCCAGCCACTGGCTGAGCCTTGTCTCTACCACATCTGTGTAGAGGAAGAAGGAAGTGTATGCTGCGGGCACCCCCCATCCTGCCAGGATGTACCTGAGGGCCACCCTCACTGTGAACTTGGAGGGATAGAGCAGGGGGTCACAGATGGCACAGTGGCGGTCAATGGAAATGAAACAGAGATGGAAGATGGAGGTGAGGCAGAAGAGGGTGTCCAGGTAGGTGTGCAGGTGGCAGAGGAAGTCCCCAAAGAACCAGCAGCTCTCCACTGAGCGAATGGTGCTGAGGGGCAGGCAGCACCAGCAGACCCAGAAATATGTCAGCCAGGGCCAGGGAGAGCAGCAAGAAGTTGGTGGGCGTGTGAAGCGCTTTGAAGTAGGACACAGCAAATGCCACAAATAAATTCCCTAGCACGATAATCAGCAAGCCTGCTGCACAGGCCAGGTAGACGACCAACTGGATGCCCAGAGTATGTACTGTCCTGGGGCAAGACCCATTCACCTGGTAGCAGAATGCTGCAGGATGCTCTTCAGCACCTTGGATGAAGACAGCTCTCATTTATGGTTTCTACTCTTCCTCTGTCTGAGAACTGGCCACCTTCTCCACTGGGGGGCAAAAAAAAAAAAAAAAAAAAAAATCTGTCTGCTAAATAATCACAAAGTGAAATGAAGAGGAGGAAACTAACGTACAGTTTGGAACCTGGTACAGTGCCCCTGGGTACTGAATCAAATGTGCCCTGAAAATCAAATGCAGCATAGTATTCAAAGTTTCATGAGAGTTACTTCTGCTAGCCCTAGTTTATATGACTAGGTACTTTAAAACTAGTGTAGATAGTATTCTTAAAGAAAGAAAAGAAGGATGTAAGCTGAATGTTTCCTCAAAGAAAGCTTGATTACATCAGTAGGTAGTATTAAATAATAGAGAATGTCTCTTACATTTTGATGAGGTATTTTTTGTCAAATGTAAAGTGATATTTAAAGCAATGATCTGAACCAAGTGACCAATTAATTCTTGTTAATAAATTATTCCTTGGAAAAAGTGTAATTTCTAGCTTCTCTCTTGAGGAATTACATACATTGACAATAAAGTTAGGAGATTAAGATTTTTAGCTACATGTCAGCTCTTCCTAAGAGAAGAATTCAGCATGCAAATATTAATAATTAAAAGAGTAGAAAATTGCTCTATTTTAGCTTTAAATGCTGCACATTTTATGATGATAACACAAAGTGTTTACACATCTTGGTATAACTATTTGATAAGCAAAATGATTTTATCTATTTAACATCTTAACATAAGTCTGTGAACTATTAACCAAGTCCTAATATATCGAATTCAGGGTTTCTAAGCTACTTACACAGGTAGAAATCAGAATCTCTTCCTGGGAAAAAATGTTTCTTGGAGCAGGTAGACACAGGGAATGTTAGAGTACTCTTCTGTTGGCCACAATGACAGATGTGCAATTAGTTAACGATTTTATACTCTCAATAGAAACTACTCCTCCATGTGCTATGATACAAATAAGCTGTGAAGAGGCACCATGGGACCTAGTTTGCACTATTTGCAAGTCTCAGTTGTTTAAGGTTCCTCCTCAATACAGAATCACTTACCCTGACAATTAATTAGAGATAAAATTTAAAGACAGTGAATGCATATATTCTTTTTTAATTTTTCAGTTCTGGGATGTTTTGAAGGTATTCTTGCCTGCTAATGGCTGCTATATATTCTCTAATTTCATTTTTAGTGAGTTCCTTATTTCTCTTCTGCTTTAGGATTATTTGTGTATATTTCTCTCAACATGAGAAATAGTTGAGAATAATTGATCGTGAGTTTTTTGGTTCACGAAGGGGTGTTTTGTGACTTCCACACAGGATTCATCATTATGTGTTTTTTGTGCACTATATTTTGTGATGGTGAAAGAAAGCATGATAGATGAAGCAGTTCACCTGGAGGAAGAATAGTTAAATTCCTGTTTCATCCTTTCCTGTGCTATCACCTAACCTCTCCCTCTGCTTCCCTATTGGTAAGAGTAGGTACAATTATAGCTGTGTAACTTGATTTCACAGGGATATTATCAAGGAAAATAACATGTTGAATCATATTCTGCTCTCTGCCTCTTGATATCGTAGAAGCTGGTATGCCTCTTTACGGTTATAGAGAAACCATTTCACAGTATCAGTCAAACTAAAGTTGTAAAAATGACAGAATTCTAGAGGTGACACCAAATTACATCTGCCAGAGGGGCCTGGAAGAGGAGGTGGGCAGGTCAAAAAGAAGGAAGGAGGTTGGTATGCACCTCTCCTTTCTCTACAAATCCATGGCTAAACCCAGTGTTTTCCAAGGCAAAGCTCCCTATAGCCTGGTGACTGCTGGAATCTTGCCTTATGCCAGCTTCATATGTGTGGAAATAGATTTCTGGCTCCAGAACTTAATCGGACACAAGGAAGGATATTGCATTACTAGGTACCTTGAAACCCCTTTAGCTTAAAAGTCATAATCCACATATAATTGGCTAAGGAGTCCTATGGCTTTATATTTAATTTGACCAAGAACCTGTGAAAAATACAAACAAATGTCCTGTAGCTGGAATAAGGCTGAAGAAGAAACAGGGAAAGGTTTTCTGTTCTGGGATAGATTACATCAAACCTACTAAAATGTAATATGTAACACAATTGTATGATCTCTGTGTCTCAGATTACTTAACACCACTGTGTCCAGTTTTCTCATCTATTAATTGAATATAATACATGATCTATGTCACAATCTTGTTGTGAATATTAATGAGTTAAAATTCATAAAGTGCAGTCTCTGGCATGTAGAAAGTTGAGTTGGGCAGACAAGAGTTTGAGTGGATATCTAGTGCAGATAACTGTTAACCTTCCCAAGTTAGGGCTCTTATCCCTTCTTCCACTGACTTTTAGAAATACATTCCATTACATAACAATCACAGGCAAAAGTAATCGGATTCTGGATCTGCTAAGGTTTCCTGCTTGCCTTGGGGATTCATTAATGTTGCAGCAAGCTGCTAAAGGTCTTGAATAGAGGAACACTTTTATTTCTTTTAAATCTCCCCACTGCATCATGTGTAGCCTCCTCTGCACTTTACTTACTAGAAACCAAATTTGTTTTCAAATTACCGCCAACTTTAACAAAATCAATTATAATGAGACTGTGCTAATGATGATAACCTGAAATTATGAAGCCAGATGGAAGTGTTCTTAGTGCAAGCTCAAACTGGTAGACTTCACTCAGGTTCAGAGATTCTCTTTCTATAGCCTGTTGTCTGTGGACAGTCTTTGCCTGCCTTTGAGGGCACATAGGACAGAATAATTCTTGATTCCTCAAAATTTGATATGATTTGGGTCTGTGTCCCTATGTAAATCTCATGTCAAATTGTAATCCTCAGTGTTGGAGGTGGGGCCTGGTGGGAGGTGCTTGGATCATGGGGGTAGATTTCCCCTTTGGTGATGTTCTCTTGACAGTGAGTGAGTTATTACGAGATCTGCTTGTTTACGAGTGTGTAGCAACTCCCTCCTGCCTCTTCCTCCTGCTTCAGCCATGTAAGACGTGCCTGCTTTCCCTTTGCCTTCTGCCATAATTGTAAATTCCCTGAGGCCTCCCCAGCCATTCTTCCTGTACAGCCTGCAGAACCATGAGCCAGTTAAACTTCTTTATTTATAAGTTCTTATTTATAAGTTACACTTGGCCTAGCTCCACTCTGCACCTGGCTCTTCTTCCTCTCTGCCGACATTGCTAAGCAACAGTGGTCCCAGGTCTACCACTGAATTCCTGCGTAAGGATTGCAGAACAGTAGCTACCCAGGGTCAACAGCTTACCACAGACTTTGCCACATGCCCTGTCTTTGCAATTTCACTTCAGTGGGTGAAAGTACTTGCTCAAACTTGCTTCCTCATGCTGATCTTCAGGAAGTTGGCTTAGTGACCCCTTCTCTGATGCTCTAACTCCACTTCCCCAGCTTTCCCTTGACTCTAATAGAGGCTCTGGTTCCCTTACCAAACCTGATGCTACAGTCCTTTGGTCAAAAATGCAGGCAGTCTCTCCACAACCCCATGCCAGGCTAAATTTTCCTCTGCCATGCTCTCATGGCTTCTTGTGCCTGGCTCTGTCATAACACAGTATAACTGAGCAGCTATGGTCTCTCCTATGAAGTCAAAATTCCCTTGAGGCCAGGGTTTGAGTTTTATTTATCTCTGAACTGCAAGCAATCAGAGCAACACTTGGCACATAGTAGGTGCTCAATAAATATTCATTGAACGGAGTGGCTTTTAATACAGAGAGCAAGTATCATGGAAGTTACCATTCCTCCTGAGATAATGGCTACTCTGCTCAACTTAGATGAGTCCTGGGAAGAGGAGATTTGGTTTAGGAATGAAAATGGCTGCTTCACTCTCCTTGGCCTAGCCTAGGAAGAGCATGTGGAGCTGTTTTGAGAAAGAATTGAGCTAATGTTTGTGGACACCCTTGTAAAGTTCAGTCTGGGAGGATAATGAATATATGTACACACACATGAAAGACATGGATACATCCCCACTATGTGTACACGCAGGTTGCATACATACATGGATCAAAAGTGTACATTGGGAGAAAGAAAGCATATTTCCCCAAACTCTTTATTCATTTATCTCATTTAGTAAGACAGTCCAATTTTATCAAATATTGCAAATCTCACATCAATTCTTTCTGAAAAAGGGTTTATGCCAAAATCATTATAATTGGAAGTAACTACAACTGTCTGTGTCCTTCTCCCTTTCCACATCAATAGCATGCTCCATAACTCAGACTTCCTGTATGCCCAGGCTTTCTCCCACTCCCCTAACAAGCAATAACAATCTCAAGAAAGATTTAGATAAACTCAGATATACATGGCTGTCGATGATTGTGGAAACCAACTTTGCTTTTTCATCTGATGTTTTCAAGTTAAAGTAAGAAAATCTCTATATGATTTAAGCCAAAAGACTAAAATTCTAGATCCCTAATTTGGAATCTCAGGAGTCAGCAAGACTTGGGAGAGATTCTTTTTATTGGAGTTGTCTTTCCCCAAAGCCCAGAAATGGAAGCTTTGGTAGCTTTAGTATACCTGGAAGGCTCATATATGACTCCTACCTAGATGTTCACTACGCCAACCGGAAGGATCTCCTTATTTAGTCAATCCATGCCCCTACTTGTGTGGAGAAAGGGCATCCAAGATTCCCCACCAGAAAAGAGTCCTATTGAATGAGGAACACAGCCTAAGCATGGGCAGGAAACAAGCTTAGGGTGGAAGAGTCAGGGTGGAAGATCTTGCCTGTGACAATCATCCTCAATGCCTTGCGAAACCAAGGGTAAAACATGCCATATAAAATGGGATTGAAAGCAGAGTTGAAATAGCCTAGCCAGAGGAAGACATTGTACAGATCTTCAGGGGCTGTAAAATTAATGAAAGGATCTGTGATCGTCAATACAAAGAATGGCAGCCAGCACAAGACAAACACTCCCGTGACTATGCCTAAGGTCCTGGTGGCCTTGCTTTCTGTTTTAGAGGATGCCTTTTTTTTGCTTTCTGACCCAGCCTGTTTAGTCCTAGAACCTGTGCAGATTTGCTTAGCATGCTTCCTGGCTACTGTAAAAATGTGTATATAAATTCCCACCATGATTGTCCCAGGGAGAAAGAAAGCTATAAAGGAGGCCAGTACCCCCCAGAGCTTATTAAATATTAACACACACAAACCTGTGCAATCAATGGCTGCAACAAACTCTTCTGCACCAATTATGTTTAGTTTCGAGAATACCAGGCCAAAGGCAAAAAGGATGGAAATGGACCAACGGATGAGTAGAAAGAGTTCTATGACAGGGTTGGTAATTCTGGTGACGTATTGCAATGGGTCACAAACAGCATAGTAACGGTCAACTGAGATGAAGCAGAGGTGAAAAATGGAGGTGGTGCAGAGCATGATGTTGCAGCAGCTGTGGACTTTGCAAAAGAGGTCTCCAAAATACCAACAGGACTCGATGGATCTGATCATACTGAAGGGCGTGACCACACAGCTCAGCAAAAAGTCAGTGATGGCCATGGAGAGGATCAAGAAGTTGGTCGGGGAGTGAAGCGATGGAAATCATTACGATCATGTTGTCCAGCATAGTCATCACTATAGTCCCGATCATGACCAGGTACATGGCCCAGACACTCAGCACTGGCCTCACATTTCTAGGGCACGAATTGTTAACTGAACTAAAGCAAAATTGTACTGTTGGGAGGTTCTGAGGGTCAGGCAAATTCATCATATTTGTCTCATGGGTACTATGAATCTTGTTCAAAATTGCTGTGTTCCTCCCAGTCCTGTGTGAGAAAGCCACAGTACAACAATACAAATCACCAGCAGCACAGCTTTTTTCAGAGGCCAAACTTAGCCCGCATGTACAATCCAAATATGAATTCCCTACTGACCAGGAGCACTGCTTCCTAAAACTTTGCATGCATACAAGTCACCTAGGGATCTTTTTAAAACACAGATTCTGATTCTGGGGGAGGGCTGAGAGTCTGCATCCAAGCTCTCAGGAGATGCCAGAGTTGTTAGTCCAAGGACCTCCCCTTGAATAGGAAGGGGCTAAAGAAAACTGGATTGCTGTTAGGTCATCGTTGTCTCAGTAATACAGGTGAACGCATGTTCCGGTTGCTCTAATATTAACCTTACTCAGGATTCCAAATTCGTAGGCAGATTGAGTTTTTCCTGTCCCACTTAGATTGGACAGTTTTTAAACAATAAAAGCTCCTCAAGGATTATGAAGAACTGTGGAACTATTATTTAATGTTTAGCTTAAACAATAATTATGATCTGAAGGCTATGCTGATGCTTCTTTTTTAACTTTATGTGTGAGCATTTGCCAGTACTTTCCATCCTGCCACTTATGACGTACTATTAGATTAAGGAAACATTTATCTCTCCAGTGTGGAGAACGACATCGTTTTTAGAGTTTTGAGCTATATTATGGCAAATTAAAAACATACTGAGGATCACAAAGTTATACATGAATAATCAAAAATATAAAGGAAAAGCCCACAAATAACAGATTCTATAAATCTGTGGCTTATCTCCTTTCATTTAGCAGCTGTATTCATGAATTCAAATTCAAGTTGAGGTCCTCTCCCCCATTTTTGTCTTACATTCGTAATATATGTGATACGTGTGAGTGCTCATTGTTTAATCTATCATTTTGTATAATTAATGCCATTGCCCTTATAATGTGAAAATAATGGGACTGACTCATCCAGAGTATGACATGGTTTGATTTGTTTTTTCCAGTGCCAGAGCTGGATGTGTAATTCTGGTGACCAATGCGATCTAAAGCCAGTTGAAACGGACTTTGGCCTGAGAATAGGCTAAAACTGAATGGTCCTTTGGGAAAATGAACCCACAAGCACGTCCTCACCAGATTTAACTGAAAAAGACATTAATAAAAATACAAGTACCTTTAAAAATACTATTTTCACTATTTGCTACAATAGCTTAGCAATTATCTCCAATATCTGTATATTATTTGAAATGTTAACATTATGACGTGTTTTATTTGCTCTGGATATAGTAACTTGATTTCTTAAATTTTTTAGGGTTTTTTTTTTTAATACCAATGACATATTAAATTTCAATTAAGTTGTACTTGAAACACCAAGCCATAGGGAAATAAAATGTAAGAAGAACAAAGATGTGTTCAGCTCCATAAAGTGCAGACTAGCAATCAGAATACACAGAATAAATTGTTTACTAGTCAGTGTGGTTCCAATAAAAGGCTGCAAATAATCAAATCTTAATATCTAATACTTTATTTAATAAGTTAAATTTATCCTGCTCTTTATCTCCCCTGCATTTGTAATTTAAAAACCTTTCCTCAATTCTTTTTAAATTCTTTTAAAAATCAATCTTTAAGAAAGCTAACAACTACAAAGTGACTTCAGCATTTCCACTATATATTCATAAATAGAGCATTCCCCA
This sequence comes from Nomascus leucogenys, assembly GCF_006542625.1. Taxonomy (NCBI): domain Eukaryota; kingdom Metazoa; phylum Chordata; class Mammalia; order Primates; family Hylobatidae; genus Nomascus; species Nomascus leucogenys. The sequence goes on from NC_044383.1 coordinate 118,772,569, forward strand.
TACAAAATTTTACATTTCATTATACAGTTTTTAAAGTTTTAACTTCCAAGTTTGAAAATCTAATCACTGAAAGAATATAATTTAACCTCCTCAGTTTGTAAAGTGAATTTATTTATTTATTTATTTGAAAAACATGGCATGAAACAACTTATAGAAATTAACAGTATTCTCTCATGTATTAGTTACATATACTAAGGAAATGGTTAAACATTTAAGTGTTAGATTAAGACAAGAAGATAGAGTAAGACACACACATATATGTTTAAAATTATTACATGTGTGAATTGTTAAGGTAATGTCAAAGATAAGAATAATTTCAAACTCCTATCTTAAGCTCTTGGTGAAAAGTTATGAAAACAAGTAACCACATGCAAATATGACTGCTGGCTTGCTCGTTTGCTAAAGGGAACTGATTATAAAATTAAATCAAGTTGGAGTTTTGTTTATTATTTAAAACTTCACAGAATAAAGATTCCTTTTATTTGGAGATTTGCCTTCAGAAAAGATAGATACAGCATTTTTTTTAGACAAAATAAAATAAAGTTAAGCCCTTTATGGCATCTCACTTTTATCATGGGATATTATTGTGCCTTTTTCTCTTTTTTACCAATAACATTTCCCCCAAGCATCAGCAACAAAGGGCTAAATTAATTACAACATAGCAAACAACCACCCATGGAAATTATTAGTTATTTCTTCTAGGAGGCAGAAAGAAACATCCGTTGACAATTCTGGAGAGAAGAGCAAGAATTGCATAGCTTTTTCGTTCAGATGTAGTTCTTTAAGGGAGAAGACGATCGACTAATGAAACAGAAACAAGAACTCTGAAATAATAATTTTGAAAATGTAAACAATTATTGGAATTTCAAGGAAAAGGGGATTTATGCAATACTTTTTTTCTCCAGTACTAGAACCCTAAAAGTATGTTAGTGTACACATATTTCCATCAAATAAGAAGGGGGAAATATAGCTCAACTAGTTCAGCAACACATTGTAAATAAAATTAGGAGAGGACATATCATACCTGCTTTATCAGGCATGATTTTTCTCTTACTGGTTACGTAGCCCAAACGATCTACTTCTGCGGCCATTTTCACAAAAATAATTTTATCTTATTTTGATATATCTCATCCCTACAATAGTGGCATAGGTAAGGGAAATTATTGGTAAATTAGATTTAAGAAAGATTTCCTGTGGTTCTTCCCATCATTGTTTCTTTCAAATCTCTGTGATTTAAGAAAATGACCCAGATTTATTTTTACGGGTCAGTATTTTAAGAGGGGTATCTTTCAACATGCAAAAATAGCAAACGAAGAAAATAAACCTATCTGATTTTTTTTCTGTCCTGATATATTCTCCTTTGGCTTGCCAAAATTTGGCTAATGAGGCTGGTGAAATTAATATCATTGAAAGGTGAGTTATCTGTTACACTACGGTTTCTTACCAAGCAAATTTGCACTGTGTTCTCTCGTTGTCCGCCCTGCTCATTTCCTAGGAACTTGGGGCCACACTATTGTAGGTAGGCTCCTAGTAGGCTGTGCTGTTACCAGTATTTATGCCTAAAATATGCCCCTAGGGGCAGTGTCCTATGTCCTGCTTTTGACCAGTGTGTCTTTTCACAACCTTCAGTGTGCTGCCAGCAAGAGATTATAGTAAGTCACCAGAGAAATGGCTCTGGGAGGGAGCTTCAGTTCTGTGCAAACATTGCTATGACCTCAGAGGGACAACAAGGACTAGCCTCACACAAGGCCAAAGGTAGGAAGAATGAAAAAGAGGGAAGGAAGGGAGGAAGAGAGGAAGAGAAGAAGGACGGGAGAGAGAAGGAGAAAATGTAGTTGAAATACAACCCATCCTTCGTCCACTTATTACCAAATGCTTGATAATGCATTGATTCCATGAATTCTTTAATCTCTAGTGAAAGTTTGACTCATTTATATCTTTTCTTTTTCCTGCCATGCAAAAGTCAGTGATAGTCCTTCATACTGCAGTTCTTTTAAGTTCATAATTTTTCAAATAAAGGTCCTAGCCCAAGCTAAATGCAAAAAGAACAAGGCTTCAACACAATTGGATGAAAAGGGGACTTTTCGTCACCACGACGGTATTTTCGTGATCACTGGGGAAGACATTTCCATTAGTGTGCCATAATTCCAAACACTAAGCTTCAAGGAGTTTCCATTGATAATTTTATTACTCATCAACACCACACAGTTGTTTTACTTAAATACACAACACTTTGGAGAACAGCAAAGCTTTTCTTTTTTTATTTGACAGAGTCCCGCTCTGTCACCCAGGCTGGAGTGCAGTGGTGGATCTCGGCTTGCTGCAACCTCCACCTCCCGGGTTCAAGCGATTCTCCTGCCTCAGCCTCCTGAGTAGCTGGGATTACAGGCACCTGACACCATGCCCAGCTGATTTTTGTATTTTTAGTAGAGATGGGGTTTCACCATGTTGGCCAGGCTGGTCTCGAACTCCTGACCTCAGGTGATTCACCTGCCTCGGCCTCCCAAAGGGCTGGGATTACAGGCATGAGCCACCGCTCTGCTCCCAGACCAAAGCTTGTTCTTGTAGCAATAGAAACGAATTATTCATATTTAAGTCAACCAGTAAGGACTCACTTTATTATGTCCTCTGAGGATATTCTTCATGAAATTAAATGCCTTCGTGAATGGGGATGGCTAGAAATGTTGGATTTCCTTTATATGCTCATCTAGGTTTATAAAACTTCTCTTTCCAAATTTCTGCCCTATACTAATTACTTAATAGTATATTTTTATAAATTTTGATTGCTTCAGTCAGGGTCCAGTCAGGAGAATAGAATGGAAAATTTTTATTTCAACAGAAAGAAGTTAATTTAGAAAATTAGTTTAAAATACATCTGAAAACTTAAAGAGCAAAAAGCATTTGTAAACAAACAAAAAATGAACCAAAAAAACCCTGCTGAGGTTACTACTAATAGTAACTGTAGGAGGCAGCTACCTCCCTAGATTGGGGAAAGAAGTAGTGGTTGAATTATCAGAACCTAGAAGCACAGAACAGGGGCCCCTCAGAATGTGTTCTCAGACTCCTGAGGGAAGGATGCTACCCAGCTACAGCTGGTTCCTCAGGAGTTTGGAAAGAGTCCTTTTATAGAGGCAAATTATTATTATTATTATTAGTTTAAATTCTTTTACCTAAAGAGCTGGTTCATTATTGTTTACAGTTTGACAATAATGTAAACATTTACATGCCTTCCTTGAGGGAGAAGATCTATTAATGGCTTTAGGTATTTGGCCAGGTCCAGGTCCAGGAAAGAACTCAAATGTTTCAATGGTATTTGGCTAAATAAGATGATTTGGCATGAAGATGACTCCTCAATGCTCTCCCAACCTGACAGCTTAATGCACAGGCTCTGAACTCCCCAATCGGCCACTAGGAGGAATTGCTCTGATAGCAATGCTGGAGCTCCATGGAGAATAAAATGACTCCTGGAATCGCAGGATTTAATGATTTCTAAAAGTAAGAACAACAAAGATTAATTTGTAAAAGGAAAAACAATTACATGCTTTGGACATTAAAAAGGCATGGTCTTTCCTTGAGATTACCATACCAGTAAACCACTCTTAACTGCTCATCCCCAAAGAATAAAAAAACTAACGTAGAATAAAGATAAAAGGACAAAGTAAACAAAACGAAAAAGAAAGAAAAAGGAAGGAAGAAAGGAAGGAAGGAGGGAGGGAAGGAGGAAAGGAAGGAAGGAGGGAAGGAGGGAAGGAGGGAAAGAAGGAAGGAAGGAGGGGAGGAGGGAAGGAAAGAAGGAAGAGACAAAGAAAGAAAGAAAAAACACACCAGACCAACAGGTACTCATAAACCAAAATCTTGAATTTTTAATAGAATTTTTTCTCATACACTAAATAACAAATAAATCTGAATTAAATACAAAATTCAAATGATTCAAATCAGATTTCTTTTACTTTATTGGGCAAAAGCCTTGCAAAATATATATTCATCTGTCCACATGTTTTATTTTCTCCCACCAGAATGCAGATAGCTAGAGGAGGACAGGGTTTAATTCTAGCTTACCATTGTGTTCTGTGCTATATCCCCCTTGGTGGGCAGCAAGAAATATGTACTGTACTCAACCATGGAAGAAGCAGTGATATAATACAATCATCGACATGCAGTAAAATAAATTTCAAAAAATCAAACAACCACAGTATTTACTGATGCATTCTCATAAAGAAATATGTTTGTGGATATTTATTGTAACATTATTTGCTGTAGCAAAAGACCAGAAACAGTAGGGATCTAGTTAAATAAATTAGGATACTTCCAAATAATAGAATATTCTGTAGACTTTTCAAAAAATTTGGCAGGTCTATGTTTACTGACATAAATGAAACTAATATGTGACAGTATGTAAAACAACCAAGATTAAAATTAGCATGTATAATATTTTGCCATTTTTTAAAAGTGTGTAACATTTAATGTGTGTACTTTTAGTTGATTTTACTAAAAGACATATACACATATGTGATAAGGACATGTATACGTATATGACAAAATCATTCTGATTTGCATCCTCAAATTCAGCCCTATAGTTTCCACCACTGAACAGCTGACTAAGGTACCACAGTAAACTCATGGCAGTTCTTCTAAGGGCAGGAAAAGTTATATAAAATATAGGCCTTTAAATGCTGGATTTGCAAAGTTCCAATATGTGTGGTAAGAATGGAAAAGAGTATACCTACTATGTCCCAAATAGGAAATTACCTATAAGCATCATAATTTAACTCACCATACATACTTTGACTCAAGTAACTGATTAAAAAAAAAATCCGTGTGGTTGGTGCACGTGGTTCGTTATGTTGTGTTCATAAATATGATCACCAACCGATTTGCAAAACAGTAAAATATAATAATTCTATGAACTCGATTCCAAAAATAATTTACACCTGGAAGAATCTTTTTGGAAAATTTTACCAAACAGAATCATCTTCAGTGCTTTTCTAAACCAGGGATAGAAAAATGCATAAACCATAGGATTAAATGTAGAGTTCAAGTAGCCAAACCAAATCAATACATCGGTCAAAGTAGGTGGAATAATGTAGTGAAGAAAAGGGTCCACGACTGTACAGACAAAGAAAGGGCACCAGCATATTAGGAAAACTCCCATCACAATCCCCAATGTCTTCGCAGCTTTCCTTTCTTTGCTTTGTGAAATTCCATTTTTAATTTCCAATCCAATTTGGAGCTTCTGATTGGCATCATTAATTGATCTTGCCTGCTCTTTAGCTATAATATATATTCTGTAATAGACACATAACATAATAGATCCAGGTATATAAAAAGAAGTCATAAAGGCCAGTACTCCGGATATTTTGCTAAAGAAGACAGAGCAACCGCCTCTGCAGTGAACATGTTTGTAATATATCTCTTCAGCGCCTTTGAAGTTTAGCTCCAGAAAGATCATTCCAAATGCAAAAACAGCGGGGATACTCCAACTAATGAAGATCATCACACAAATAACCAAGATATTGATCTTGGCTTTATATCTCAGTGGATCACACACAGCATAGTAGCGGTCAATGGAGATGAAAGACAGATGGAAAATGGAGGCTGAGCTCAGCATAATGTCGGTGCTGGTGTGAATTTTACAGAAGACTTCTCCAAAATACCAACAGTGCTCAGCAGATCTCACCATGCTGTAAGGCATGACCATACACCCCAGAAGAAAGTCCACAGTGGCCATGGAATGAATGAGCCAATTTGTCGGAGTATGAAGTTGTTTGAAGTGTGATATAGAAATAATAACTATCAGATTGCCAATCAGTGTGGTCAGAATTATGAGCACCATTAAACTGTACAAGGAAGCACGGACATCATTTGACCAGTTGTTTTTCACACAGGAAATATTAATTATATTGTGGCGAAAGGGCATCATTCCTGAGGGCTGTCAATCAGTTTACTTTTCCCTTTGTGTGTTGATTAATCTTTTTCCCAAATCCATAATCAGGTTACAGTTCCTTCTCATTTTTATTTTTTATTTGCACATACTTATTCCAGAAACCTAGGAGGAAAAATAAAAGAGTAAATCATTGGCAATTTGAGTCCTCTCACTTCTAACACATTTACCTATTACTCCCTGTTGAAGAATAGTTATTTTGGAAGGAACTTTATTTCCAAGTTCCATTCAATTGTTCAGTACAGCAATTTTTTTAAAAACTTTTACCTGGAGCTGGATATTGTTCTAGAAATACAAAGCTAGATTATTAGGTTGAACTATATGAAACTGCCACATTTGTAGGTCAGAGAAGATCAAACGATGATTATGATCACATCTTAATCTATGGAAACAATCTGTGTCCATAGGAAACCAGTCTAGTGGGGGAGATTTACATTCTAAAGGGTAGAAAGAAATTGCCATAAAATTTGGAATTAAAATATGTTTATGAAAAAGACAGTCTTTTAAGTGTGCCTCTTGTGCAGAATTAATACCCACTAGTGCCCACTTTTGCACTTGGTCATACTTAAGTTATATATTTCTTATTTTATAATTAATTGTAATAAGAAGAAGCTTACATATATTTATTCACAGCTTGCAAAGTACTTCTACATATATTCCATGCATTATTTCAGTTACTGTTTTATTTGACATTTATAAGACCAACATCATTTTTTGTAAGTGAGACATGACATGCTTCATTAACCTCATTTTACTGGCAAGAAATTGAAGTTTAATTCACAAATCATTAAAGCTTGAATATGAGCTGTGGTGTCAATTACTAGTTCAGTTTCTTTGATATCAGTCCAGTCTTTCTCTCTATTGCAGAAAGAACCAACTTGAGGTCAATTTTTAAAAATTAAACTTTAAATTTTCATATAAGAATTTATGATGTCTTAAATAATGGCACCTACTAGTGAAGAATGATATTGTGGTCCCACTTATTAAGGATTTTTGATATACAGACTAAAGTCTATGATAAGAAGTGAAGTGGCATGGTGCAAAGAGCACTGAAGTGAGAGCCCAGGGAAGCTGAGTTTCCATGTGGGCTGTGGGCAAGGCGCACGACCTTTTTAGTTTTTAAGTTCTGAAATCCAATAAATCTCACTTTATAAAACAGGTGAAAAAAATTATTATGAGTAGGCATCTTCTACTAGGCATCCTCTTCTTGTACTTCACTGAAGAACCTCAAAGTTCCAGGAGACTCAGTTTGAAACTGTCCCTTTTGTTTCTATATGACCCTGTAAATCTGAGCTAAATTCTAGAACGTGGACTTACACATACACATATGCATGCACACGCACACACACACATATATAACATATACACAGACATGTACATATATATAAAGAGAAGAGGGGAGAGAGAGAGAAAAAGGAAGAAGAAAAAGGGAGGAAAGAAAAGAGAGAGAAAGAAAGGAAGAAAGAAGGAAAGAAGGAAAGAAGAAAGTGAGGGAGGGAGGGTGGGAGGAAGGGAGAGAAGGAGGGAAGGAAGGAAGAAAGAAAAAAGAAAGAAAGGAAAGAAGGAAGGAGGAAGAGAAAGAAAGAAAGAAAAGAAAGAAAGGAGAAAGAAAGAAAGAAAGGGAGAAAGAGAAAGAAAGAAAAAGAAAGAAAGAAAAAAGGAAGGAAGGAAGGAAGGAGAAAGAGCTTGGGGAAGAATACAAATTTCTGGCAATGAAGTCCTATAGACTACCACTTTGGTATGAAAATGCTAGAAAATAGCAACAATTCCTAGAATTCCAGGAGGCTGCCTTCCTTTTTATCTTTTTCCCTTCCCTCTGGGGTAATGGTTTAGAATGAGAGAAATGCAATATCTAGGTATGAAAATGTATATTTTAATAAATTTGAAGCACTTTTCCCCTAATCTCCTTTGGTCTTCTATTCCCAGAAGGAAACATATTTATACCAAATAAATCTGTAAGATTTATTTAAAAAGACACACAGGCTCATTCCATGATAGAAGCTAAACAGCAAACAAAAACTGTTATTTAAACTAAGCAATATTTGAATTACAATTATAATTTCATTAAAACAATGATGGATTTCTTACTATGAAATTTAAGTTTGCATTTAACTAAACTCAATCAGTTAAGTCATATATTTTCTAGTTAGACTTTTCCTCCACTATTTCCCTCTCTTTTCCTTCTTTCTTTTACTTATTTGTTGACTTACTAAAGGAACCACAAAACACTCAAAATCACTGTTCAGAAGTGTTTATTTATTCCTGACTCTTAAAAACATTTCTACCTGATGTCATATTGAGTAGGGATTCTCAGCAGGAACTAGGGTTCAAAAAGAAGTAAGGGAAGGTGGAAATAAAGCAAAATACAAATTTCACTTTTAGAAGAGGAAATTCACAGAAGACGAAAATGCCATCTGGCAACTTCATAGGCCTTGTTTTCTGTGGCTGTAACCAAAATGACTCAGAGGCTACCTCAAGCTCATATTTGCACATACGGGTTTAAGAGAAATCAAGCCTTAGGCACAGTACCTTAGAAATTGTTGATAGTATGAATGCCACATCTGTAAAATAATTTGTCATATTAAACATCATTGTATGAGTGCTTTTTAAAGGGTTATATATTGTTTTTGAATAGATTTATTTGTTTAAGTGCTCTATGACAACATTGTGAGTTGAAAGCTTATCTAAGGACCTGGCAAAATAGTGTTTTTGTTTCTTTTCTTTCAGCTTTAAGAATTTATGAGCTAGAAATAATTATTATCTGTATATACAAATTATCCAGGTTGAATATACAATAGCAATATGGGAAGTTAATAAATTGCTGTTTGATTACCTAACTAAGCAGACAGTTCTGTGCAAATGATCTAATCATCTAATGTTTGAAAATGACATATGAATTAAAAATATGTTGATAGAACTTATAGTTTAAAATAGATCTGTCTAGCAAGGCAGGAACTCCCGGGCAGAGTCCCCCAACTTTCCAACAGAAGATCATGAACACTAACCCTATCATAACCTTTGTCCCTGATTCCATTAACCACCCATCCCTAATTGCTCAGACTTTCATCTCTATACTACTCTACTCATTTCCTAATCCAAACCAATTTCCCTTTGTGGTATTACTAACAAAACCCTTCCAAGGGTGCCCTTGGGGACTCATGGTCTTTATTCCATTTCCTAAAATTCTTTTTTTAAATCTGCTTCCCACTCTTTGTTCTAACTAAAACTCTCTCCCCTCAGGATACCTTCTCCCCTGCAGCCTTGTCAATGGTGGCTGTTTTCTTTCCTACATTCCTTGTACCTCTTCATATTATGTGATCTGGAGGAAGAGTAAGTGTCCACTTACACTCATTGCCATTGAAGATCATTATCCCTCTTTCCACCCTAACCTCTAACCCCTTGCAAGCTTTGAAGTTCATGTCTTCGTGCTATACCTCTGTATTAATCCATTCTCACACTCCTACAAAGAACTGCCTGAGACTGGGTAATTTATAAAGGAAAGAGGTTTAATTGACTCACAGTTCTGCAGGGCTGGGGAGGCCTCAGGAAACTTACAATCATGGTAGAAGGGGAAGTAAACACATTCCTCTTCACATGGTGGTGGCAAGGAGAAGTGTAGAGTGAAGGGGGGTAAAAACCCCTTAGAAAACCATAAGATCTCATGAGAACTCACTCACTGTCATGAGAACAGCATGGAGGTAACTTCCCGCATGATTCAATTACCTGTCACCAGGTCCCTTCCATGGCACGTGGGGATTATGAGAACTACAATTCAAGATGAGATTTGAGTGGGGACACAAACCACATTAACTTCCTCCTATTGTAGGCATGTACAGACTCCCAAGTCATCTCTCTGTACTTCTTGAAGGTATGAGCTCTTGGCTTACTGTCACTGTCTGTAATGCTACTCATGCTGAAGTTCTTAGCAATTTTATTGTCCACCTAAATGATCCTTCCAATAATGGACTCTTAGTTCATTGACCTCTATCTTTTAACAATCATGGACTCGCCTCCATCTCATCTCACCTTCCATGGTCATATCCCGGGATGTCATTATCAATGACAAGAGTCATCCAAATGACTGGTTTCAAGCTTCACATCCTGTCCTCCCAGCCCATGTGCTTCCTTTACAACAATTTTTCAACTCCCTTGAAGCCCTCCATTTATTTTACACACCTTTCCACTGTCCTTCATTTACTCATGTCTACCTCTTTACTCAGTTTAGATTCCAGTGTTTCCCGGCATTATCTTAAGCTCTCTCACATTAACATACTTTCCTGGCTAAACTTGGACACTGGTTAAATGCAGTTTTCGTCTCACTCCACTCCTGCACACCGAATGTGGCATAGAAAAGCACACAACAGCCTTCTTTTAAATTCGTAACAAAAATGGACCATTACAATTGCTCAGGAATCCTACTCCATTGCCCTGTTACCTTCATTCCTCTCCTCTCTGAGGTGTCTATTTCACGCCTCCTCCCTTCTTGAATCTCAAATACTTATTCACATCCTTACTCTCACCTAATGGCTTTGCATTCTGTTTCACTGAAAAAAGTGATGCAATCAGAAGAGAATGTCCACATCCCACCAGCCTATACCTGTTTACATATTCAGCCCACTCCCTTATTGCTGCAAATTACTGCAAATTAATGGACTCTCTCCCATCACAGGCCATTCCTCAGATGTGACCCATACCCATCTCTTTATGTCTATTCCAAGATATACCCTCCAACTGTCTCTCCCCTGCATCTTCAGTGATTCCCTTCCAAATACCTTCACTCTCAAATATGCATTAATATTTTCTACCTTAAAAGAATTATTGAAGCTCACATCTTCTTTCATCTATCAACTACCCCTTTATCAGACAGGAACCCTTTGAGTCATTTATACTCCCTGTCTCTATAATTCCTCTAATCCTATCTTTTAAAATTCACTGTAATGGGAATCTCATCATCAATACTCCACCAAAACAGTTCTTAACCAAGTTATTCTACATTACTAAACCCAGTGGTAAGTTATCAGGCCTCAAGTTCTTGCTTGGCCTTTCAATTCCCCCTTGAAACAATTTCTTCCCTCGGCTCCTGGGTCACCACCCCCTTGTGGTTCTGCTACCTCACAAGTTGCTCTTGTCAGTGGCTGTTATGGTTCTTCTTCATCTCACTGGCCCTAAGTCTCAGTCCTCAGTTCCCTTTGCTAGTCATAACCACTCCCTTGGTGATTTGATGCTGTATTACGGCATGGTCTATATGCTGATGAGTCTTAAATGAACACTTCCAGCTTTGACCTTCCCCCTGAACTCTGGACTAGTATTTCCTGCTGCCCACAGGATATCACCACTTAACTTGTCTAAAGCCAAGCCCTTGACCTCCTTCCTGTGCCTAGCTTCTCCTCCTCCTCTCTACACATCTGGAATATGACAACTCTATTCTTGAATGTCCTCCATCCAAAACTTTGAGTTAATTCTTAGCTTCTCACACTCAGCAACATATCCAATTCATCAATAAATGATCTTGGCCCTTCATTAAAAAGCGATCTAGAATCAGATCATTTCTCATCATTTCTACTATCACCATCCTAGTCCAAGCCACCAACAATCTCCAGATTAATCTAATAATCTCCCAGCTTGTTCCCCCGCTTCTTCTCTTGTCTCTCCACAGAAAGTATCCCCAACAAGCAGCCAAAGTGATCACATAAGTATATACATTTTTCACATAAATTCTTCCAGAATGGTAGAACATGAGCCTCAAATGTAAAAGAACAGGGGCATAAAAAATATGCCCAGAACCAATACTGAGACATTGCCAGCCATGCGCCTCTATCAGGCCAAAGAAAGCTGCACGGTGACATGCTGCATCTGTGCCTGCCTGATGTTCAGACACACTTCTCACAATGTCTCCTAGAACTTGATCTAATCCTACAGTAGTGTGTGTATATGAGGCTGCATTCTGCCCATCTATAATCTACTTAAATTCATCAAATTCTGTATACTTTCAAGCATGAGTAACTATTTTAACATAAGTGAGTTATTACTGCTATTTTTATAGACAAGGCAGCAAAGAGAATGACAAATCTCATATGTCAATATATTGTTAAGTAATGAAAACATTTGCAGAGTATTTAAAAATATCATAAATAGGGATACACACTCACATATATTTATGTAATTATGGGAAATAGGTGTGGAATGGAATACTCCAATTCTCAATATTGTTTACTCAGAGATAGTGAGATTGAAACTCAAAAAACACACAAAAAAATTAACAACAAAAAGAAAATAATACAAAATTTTAGCAATGTTTTTACCTGGGTGGTGAATTATGGGTGAATTTTATTTACTTTTCCATCTCTATGACATATTCTAAGTTTCTTTCTATGGGAATGTTTCACTTTCATAACTAGAAATTTTTTTAATAAAAGTAAATGTATTGTTTATAAATTGGGCTTCATTTTAAAAAACTATTGGTGAATAATTATCAATAAATTTGTATTATTTGTTTCTTTGACTTGTATAATTCTTTGCATGATTTATTTATCTATTTTACCTTTGTACTAAAATTATACTTTTGCTAAATTTCTGATCTGAACTGATTTCCTGTTTTTGTTCTATTATAAAATGTAAAATAGATAATAATTTTACTCCAAAACTATAGTTGCAGCTCTGTAATTCCAGTATTTTTAATAAACATACTAAAATGTGTTTGAAAAATACTTATTTCTAAAGGGGGAAAGAGACCAGGGTGAGGGGAAACAGCGTTTTTAAATGTTTAAGTCATGGTTCTTGAGATGAAACATTGCTGGAAGTGAACCATTTCTGTTTCAAAGAAACAGGAAATGGGACGAAATTCATTTGTTTGCTCCTACATCAATACAAACCAACAAATAAAAGAGTAAAACAGTCACCAGCAATATTATGATAAATGTACCATACACGAAAGTGTTGCTGCTATTTTGACATGCATAAGGTAATATGAATCAGATTTAGGTAATATAACTAAAAGGTTCTTAAGTTAATTGATCTAATATATGGCAGGTATACACACACACACTGAATTTAGTTTAAATTGAAAGGGATTATTTAATATGACACAATACATTTGAAAATGTACTGGGATTTTTCCTACCAAATATATTTGTACAAATATTATTTGTGCAAATAAGATTATCATTTTGCAGTTTAGTTTTGTATATAGTAACAATAAGACATATTGTAATTGTAAAACCTAAAAAAACTATAAAGACTCCTTAAATGATGTTAAAACTAGCCAATGTACACAGCATAGAATTTCTTTCTTCATTAACAAGAAAAGGAGATTTTTTAAAAGTTTCAACTTTTCAAATGTCCTAGCTTTCCATAAATGAATTTTTAATAAAAGAGAAACAACACTTTTTAAAAGACATGTAAAGCAAGCTATTTAAAAATATATAACCATTCTTTTAGCTTCTCTTACTAAAGTGGCCATTAAGCAACTAAATTACAGAAAACCTTTGTTAATCTTCACACTAAATAATCCTAAATTTTAACAGATGAATAAGTACCAAGCCATTGATAAATCTCATTATCTTTAGCATTCTTCCTGTAAAATACTACTTTAGGCCTTTGGGTTAGTTTCTAGGATTTGGTTTGGCTGTTCAGCAAATTCAGACCTACCTGCTCAGGTAAGAGTCAACACAGTCAGCGGATGAGCAGACAGCAGGAACACTGCCTTTGGGACCAGTCTGCATCAATCTCCTAGATACCTGCTGCTGGCTAGAGCCCACTGCTGCTCTATGATAGGCCACAGTTCACATAGACAGAATGACGCAAATATTAAAATCCAAAACAAAAGCTGATAATAAATCTTTCTGAAACAAGCTAACAATGTGTTATCAAGAAATATAACTGGGAGGAGCTTTTATTCTGAACCAGCATCAGGAAGCTAGCAGTGAGCAAGCTAAATAAAGAAGGTAAATATTACCACTACTTTAAAAATAATTCCAAGCGTGGGCGACCAGGAACCACAGCGATGCATTAACAGTATATAAGTGAAAACACATGTCCATTAAAACTGACTTAATTGCTGATCGATTTGAAAGAAAAGTACTTCTCTATTAGACACCTGTACAAAGAAAATAACTAGCATTTAAAAAACAACTTGCTTTCAAAAGAGATGACCTGTACCCAACAAATGAATATTTTTAAAAAATAGAATGTACTCAAACCCAATAACATATTATAGTTAGAAAATACTTTAAAGCAATGGCTTTCAAACTACTTTTGAACCACAATTATAGAAAGAAATACATTTTATATTCTTATTCACTACATATGTAGGTAGGCACCAATAACAAATGTAAAAGTTTTCATTAAAAAATACCCTTAATTGTTTAAGTCACTCTGATATTTCCTATTTTATTCTATTTCTTCTTTTAATTACTGGAAATTACAACCGAATAATGTTATTAACCACAATAGAAAAACACCGTCTTAAATGTTATATGGTCACACACATTTATCCCATTAGTTTTTGTTTGTTTGTTTGTTTTTTGTTTGTTTTTGAGATGGAATTTCACTCTTGTCGCCCAGGCTGGAGTGCAATGGCGCGATCTCAGCTCACTGCAACCTCCGCCTCTTTGGTTCAAGCGATTCTCCTGCCTCAGCCACCCAAGTAGCTGGGATTACAGGCACCTGCCACCACACCTAGCTAATTTTTGTGTTTTGTTAGTAGAGACGGGGTTTCACCATGTTGACCAGGCTGGTCTCAAACTCCGGACCTCAGGTGATCCACCCACCTAGGCCTCCCAAAGTGCTGGGATTACAAGCATGAGCCACTGCGCCTGTCCTATTTTATCAGTTTTTACACTTAGACTTTTGAATACAATAAAAGTTGATTAAATAAAAATTATTTAAAAACAGAAAAGAGAAAAAAATGAAGATATATAAGAATAAAGCAAAGAATAAAGATAGGGAAACATAAGTAAATCAAAAATTAAATATAAAAAAGAAAAAATGTTTATATATAAAACTTCCAAAATGACCCTCTCTGCATGGAACCAGATCCTCCAATATGGCAAAATGAAGAGCTGGACAAGGACTGTTTCTCTTCCATTACTATCTGTTACTCTGCATAGGATTAAAGGATCATTATGACACATTGATTATCAGGCTCGGTTCTTCACCCTCCTCACATCCACACCTTTGTCATTCCTTCAGTGGGGGTAGAAAGTATGTTTTTTGCCCTTTGAATTTGAACTTTGCCATTTGACATGTCTTGGCCAAAAGAATGTGAACAGAGATAAAAATGTTCCAGTTCCAAACCTAGTCTTTGGGAGGACATGTTTATGAATGTCCTTTATCGTATCACCAGGAATACAACATATCCGGCTAAGCCACTTGCCCAAGGAAGATGAGAGACATGTGGAACAGACAGGGGCATGAAGACCTGCAGCACCTGGCAGTGACCCTATCTGACCCCATGGATTCATGAGCATAAGTTGCTATTATTTTAAGCTATGGAGTTTTGGTGTCATTTGTTACACAGCATGATCAAAGCAATATTAACTGTGTCAATTGTACTTCTGAAGGAAGCCATGGAGATCTGCTGCCCCATTCTCCTGCCTTGGGATCACTAGTGAAACACTGACACCCCGTAATGGGTCAGCTGTGACCTAAATAGCCATTATTAAAAGCAGTGATAGAACGAGCAAAAGGGCATACAGTGAAATTACCCTTTACTAAGTGAATGTAACTGCTGCTTCAGAAGTCTCCAGATATTAAAGGTTGATTCAAGAAATAATATCCAAGTTCAGTTCTTGTTAACAGTACATAGAAAATGTCATTCACTTTTCCCAAAATGAGTTTAATGTTACAAGAATCATACATATTCCTGTCTTACCAGGAATCAGTCTTCTTTGCAGGCAAGCACAATACCTCATGTATAAGCTTTTATTAAGCTCTAGGAAATCAAGGCTCTCGTCTGCTTCGTTCATTAGTCTCTCGCCATGGCTTAAAACAGTGCTTGACAGGAGGGGCCCGGTGGCTCACGCCTGTAATTCCAGCACTTTGGGAAGCCGAGGCAGGCGGATCACGAGGTCAGGAAATCGACACCATCTTGGCTGACACAGTGAAACCCCGTCTCTACTAAAAATACAAAAAATTAGCCTGGGTGACAGAGCCAGACTCCGTCTAAGAAAAATAAATAAATAAAATAAAAAAAGTGCTTGACAAACCATAGATGCTTAATAAATATTGGCTTACTGTGTAACATTGAATTACTGGATAAATTAATTATTCATTTTTAAAAGCCTTTAAATCAAAAGATTACATTGATATGGAATTCTCTTAGTTTCACTGTGCTAATTACAAAACTGCACAGGCAGTAAATCTTCTCTTCATCTCCTGCTCTTTCTTTTAACTGGAAAACTTATTTAATTGGATAATGATTTTTTCTTCTAGGAATATATCGTTAATAGTGAGATTGACATACAAATAAATATATATTGTACAATAGAGGGATTGCTAAATGGAAATATAAAGTTTGTGTTATGAGAGAGCAGAAGAAGGATTTGGAAAACCCTCGTGGCAGCCAGGACAGGCTTCATGCATGAGGCCACATATAAGCTGAATCTGCAAAGACAATCCTCAGAGACTTCACAAACCACCTAAATTTAGAATAGGCAAATACACGCAAAAACTCTTGTTTAATCTTAATAAAATAATTTCATAGCGGACAATTAAAGTCCTTTAGTTAGTAACAATCCTGTTTTTAAATGTTATTCTTATTTCATCATCTTTTTTTATCAACAAAACTATCTTGAATGTTTACTGCGGGCATTCGAAATAAAGCTTCTTTTTCCTTTCTGTTAAATGCACACACACACACACACACACACACACACCCCTAAAAAAAAATAAAACCTAAAAATATCTTAATTCCCACTCTCTGAACCCACTGAATTTCAAGCTAATTATCAGCTCCATCACCAAATGCATCTTAGTAATGGCACGATCTACATCCTTGGACATGCATGCCTGCTGTCTACAGCTTTGACGATTGAATAGGACATTCCTGTAGATATTGTGAACTCCATGAAGGCAGAGATTTTGTTTCTGTTGTTTCCTTTTTTGAGACAGGGTCTCCCTCTGTTGCCCAGGCCGGAGTGCAGTGGTGCAATCATGGCTCACTGTAGCCTTAACCTCCTGGGATTCTCCCGTCTCAACCTCCTGAGTAGCTGGGACTAAAGGCATGCACCACCACACCTAGCTAGTTTTTGTGTTTTCTTTTTCTTTCTTTCTTTTTTTTTTTTTTTTTTTTTTTTTTGTAGAGAAGAGATTTTGTCATGTTACCCAGGCTGGTCTTGAACTCTGGGATTAAGGGATATACCTGCCTCGGCTTCCCAAAGTGCTGAGATTACAGGCATGAGCCACCGCACCTGCCTGAAGACAGAGACCTTGTATGCTTTGTTCACTGCTATAACCCCAGGGCCTAGCATATAGTAGGTGGTCCCTAACTACTGGTTGGTTGACTGACAGATTTCTACCAGATTTAGCTGAATATTCACATCTCTAGCACAAAGGAGAAATCTCAGAGCTTGCAGTATTGATTCAGAAGGCATTCACCTAGTGGCAATAGTTGAAGTTGTCTGTGGCAGAAGATAAGAGAAATCCCAGAAGGGGAAAGAAAGAGGGAGGAAGACAGAACTGTAAGAAATGTCAATATATAAGTAAAATACTTCCAGATATTGGGATGATAAAAAAGAGACCTATAAAGCCAAGAGGGGAAGAAGAATTTTAATAAAGTTACGGTGTAAAATGTTACTGAGTGTTAGAGTAAGGATAGAGATCAAGCATATGGTCAAGGATTTAAAAAGGTGTCATTAGTGGTTTGGAAGCAATGTTAGTGGAGTGTTGTGGACCATAAAGAAGATAGTGTATGGTAAGAAAATAAAGGTAGCCAGGGTAAACAAATTTTTTGAGACATATGACAATGAAAAGAAGGTGAGAAATGGAATAATAGTTTGAAGGAATGGGAAGTCCAGGGAAATGTAGAGCAAATAAATACAAATTAAAAACAAGAGGTTTCATTTTCCCTATAGAATATAAGAAAAGAGATTTTCCCTGCTTTCCCTTTTTCAAAGAGTCTTTATATCAGAAAACTTGTGCTTTAAGGTCTTTCTCTGTCTCTTTAAAATGTAGGTAAATCTTTTTAATGCTAACTCAGCCTCTGGTCAGCATTATGATCCAGGAATGTCTTTCTCAAGGACTGGGAACCATCTCTTGGAAATGTAAACATTAAGGAAGATAGCACCCTATCTCCCAGATTCTGTGGGATGGTAGGAAACTAGCCTCAGCTTACTACTTGCTCCAAGTTGCAAAACTCCCTCTAGTCATAAAGAGTAGTTGATTTTTAAACTACTTCAGTAGTTTAAAGCCAGTTAGCTAACACAGATGGTTACCCCAACTACCATGTGGGTTTAGGATGAATTCTGTGTAACAAATGGTGCTGTCAAGTCCTCATACATAAGCACTAGTTATAGTATATTTGAAGAAAATGTGTGTATTCATCAGGGTTCTCCAGAGAAATGGAATAAATAGGATGTTTCTATGGTCTAAATGTTTGTGCCCCTCAAAATTCATTTGTTCAAACCTAATTCCTAATGGGATGTATTAGGAGGTGGAACTAATTAAAACTTTTGGGGGTGATTAAGTTATGAAGGTGGAGCCCTTATGAATGGAATTAGTTCCCTTATAAGGAGCTAGAGAGAATACAGTTCTCCCCTTCTACCGTGTGAGGACACAGAGAGAAAGCACCATCTATGAACCAGAAAGCAGGCCCTTACCAGATACCAAATATACCAACACCTTGATCTTGGTTTTCCCACACTCCAGAACCGTGAGAAATAAAAGAAAGAGATCTGTTAAAAGGAGTTGGTTCATGAATTATGGAGGCTGGCAAGTTCCAACATATTCAGGGTGAGTCGGCAAGCTGGAAACCCATTAGAGTTGATGATGTAGTTCCAGTCCTAAGACTAGCAGGCCTGAGACCCATGAATAGCCAATGTCTCAGTTTGAGTCTGAAGGTAAGAAAAAGCCAATGTCCTAGTTCAAAGCCAGTCACTCAGGAGGAATTCTCTCTTACTTGGGGGAGGGTCAACCTTTTCGCTCTATTCAGACTTTCAACGGAATGGATGAGGCCCACTCATATTAGGAAGACAATCTGCATTACAATTTAAGTGCTAATCTTACCCCAAAACACCCTTCCAGAAATACTCAGAATAATGTTTAACCAAATATCTGGGCACCCTGTGGCACAATCAAGTTGACACACAAAATTAATCATCACAATATCTGGAATGGATTGCATCTGCTTACCTATATAAAAGAATGAGGTGTCTTTTTGTCTTCACAATATCTTAGTGGATTGCCTGTGATGTGCATCACATAATACAAATGTTTTCTTTCTCTTCCACCTTTCTGGAATGGTTTTCTGGGTTGGGAGGAGATTTTGTTTTAAATTATATTTTCCCAACAGATGCATTTGTTAAGTTTGATTAGAATAAATGTGAGAGGGTTTGTCAGACAGCAGGATGAACCAGAAGGAAAGAAAGAGTGAAGATCAAATAAGATGTATTTGATGGTGATGGAAGATGATGTTACAAGAAATACAGGAGGCTACAAGCCTTGAAAGGAAGAGAAATCCTTCCCTTTCTTGCTCTTCCTCCTCTTCCCAACTGTATTAGTTTTCTGGGGCTGCCATAAAAAAATAACACAGAATGGCTTAAATAACAGAAATTTATTTTCTCATAGTTCTGGAGGCTGGAAGTCCAAGATCATGTGTCAACAGGTTTGGTTTCTCCTGAGACCACTCTTCTTGGCTAACAGATAGCTGAATTCTCACTGTGATTTCACATGGTCTTACACATTTTTGGTGTTTTTTGAGTATCCAAATTTTCTCTTCTTCTGACTCCAGTGCGATTGCATTAGGACCCACCCTAGCAGTCTTACTTTAACTTAATCACCTCTTTAAAGGCCCCATCTTCCAATACAATCACATTTTGGGGTACTGGGGGTTAAAACTTCAATGTATGAAATTTGGGGGACACTATTCAACCCATAATGCCAATGTATCCAACTCTACTCATCCTTAAAACTCAATTCACTTGTTACTTTCACCTTACAATTAAAATCGGTTTCTCTTATGCCTTCACTTCCTTAGAACTTTATCTTTCTTTTTCATATGGCCTTGTAATACAATTAATCATTTTTATTTCTTAGGAATGTATTTTCATATACTAAATAATGATGTGCTACAAATATTTTCTTGCATATACTTTTATACAATATTAGCTGTATTAATGGTTGTGTGAACGCAACTGATATTTGATGATGTTAACTTTACCTGGACCTTGGAATTTCTATTCGCTTCAATGCTCACTGTGTTTGCTCAAAATATTACCTCTCATTAGAAGATATATCTGGGCCTTAGAATCTTTATCTGTAAAGTTAGTAGATTGGCATAGATAATCTCCTTTGTTTCTTTTTATCTCTTCTATTCCATCCATCCATTATTTCATTCATTCACTTATTCATCCATTCAGGAATTATCAAAGAAGTATCTTCTATTCCTAGATGGCAGACGCAGTGCTCAATGTTTTGAATACCATGAACAAGACCAAGTTTGTACCTTCCAGGTCAAAGTGTTGACATTCTAATTTTGACCTGCAGTCAAATTCACATGAGTTTGTCTTGTTCCGCAGCATTCCACATCGTAAGGCCCATTTTGCAAAGTCATGCTGCAGAGAGTCTTTTTCAGACTACCTTTCTCCCAGCTTATTTGTGATCAATCTCTTCAGTTTTTCCCACAGACTGAATATACTGCAGTCCTCATGCCTCTACATATCACTTCAATACAACTATACGACAATTAAACATTTAGAAAGATCATGTGATATAACTTGAATACCCCATGAACCTAAGATATCTACCCTAACTCATCTTGCCCACTAATAGGCAAGTGTACCCAAAGTTACCTCTTTAGAACAGCTTCTTTGGATTAAGGTATTTTTTCTGGAAGTTTTCTTTTAAAATGCAGGTATCATATCCCCTGTTGTGCTTTATTATAATAATTGATTGCAGCTGTATCCTTTATTTCACACTTCCCACAGTGCCTTCAATGTAAAGCAATAAATGAAGTAGAAATTCTCTGAGGAGTACACCCACTAATATTAACAGATACTTTAGCACAAGTTAGCTTATGACAACAGAGTTTATGGGTAACAAAGTATTAATATAAGAAGAAGAGTTTGGAAGCTTGGTGCCCTTTTTATTTTCGAAATCAATCTCAGATGATTAAGGAATTTGATGCCCTATAAGTGAAGAGGTTGGTTCCATTACAGGGACTGAATATCATCAATGCAGGTGTACTTAAAATGCTCTGACTGTTAAAGAGGTACCAAAAGCAGATGCACAGGCTGGTGTGTAACTGGCACAAATATTGACTGTTTTCCTTCATAACAGAAGAAAAGTAGCCTAATCAGCCAGCATTATTATAAAAAAATCAAATCCTTACAAGTGATGATAAATTGTGAAATGCATAACCAAGGAGTAAAATGTTTACTTTTATATTTATAGGGGTTTTGCTTATTACATGACACTCTGCTCTCTAATGCAGAATGGAGAAAAATGTGCCTACATTGTGAAATATATAAAATGTATGTTTAAAATGTCTTGTAAACTATAAAGCTTTATACACAAAATGTTAATAATGCCTTTCCGTTCTCTGGGCAAGAAGATAAAGGTAAAATTGCCTTCAGATCCATGGAAAGGATAGAGAATGTATAGACCTTATGTTAGCCTTGTCGTTGAAGGAACAGGTGGTATTGGCTTGCAATTGACAGGTAATAGGGCTGACAATAAAGTAATAGGGCAGAAGACAAGTAGTGTAATAATATTATACATTGGAGAATAAAAGAATGATAACAGCAGCCCTGATGATTCATGGCAGACATGCAGGTGAATTACACTTCCTACTTCATTTAAATTTGGCGTGGCCATATGACCTGCTTTAGCCAATAAAATATGACTGAAAATGACATGCATCACTCTGGATGAAAGCATTTAGGAGGCATGTGCAATTCCTCCATATTATTTTCTCATGCTTCAGAAATTATGGAAGCACAGGTTGATAAGGAGGTGACACAAAATGAAAAAAGCCTGTGGTCCTGTGCTATGGCATAGAGGCTAGCTGCCCTGGAGAAGACTCTGCATAAGCAGGAAATAAACTTTTGTTGTATTAAGCCATAAAATTTTTGGCATTATTTTTTACTACATCACAACCTAGCCTATGCTGATTAATACACATTCTAAAGAGAAAGTATGGCATGGTTAAAAGGGACATACATTTTTGCTTGTTTTGAGATAGGGTCCCACTCTGCCATCCAGGCTTAAGTGCAGTGGTGCAAACTTGGCTCAGTGCAACCTCAGCCTCCCAGGCTCAAGTGATCTGCCCTCAGCCTCCTGAGTAGCTAGGACTAGGACTACAGAGCCATGCACATGCCACCATGTGAAGCTAATCTTTTGTTTTTGTTTTTTTGTAGAGAGGGGGTCTTGCCATGTTGCCCAGGCTGGTCTCCAACTCCTCGGCTCAAGCGATCCACCTGCCTGGGCCTCCCAAAGTGCTGGGATTACAGATGTGAGCCACTGTGCCTGGCCTAAAGGAGATATACATTTGAAATAGGAGGAATTAGGCTTTTTATCCCAGCTCAACCACTTATTGGCTAAACTTGAATATATTACAGGTGCCTATATTACAGTTTATTGGGCTATGTTCCAATAAACCCATAGTAAGTTGAAAATGCCATTAAGTCAAAAAAGTATTTAATACACATAACCTACCAAACATGATAGCTTAGCCTAGCCTACCAAAAATACGCTCAGAACATTAACACTACCCTACAGTTGGGAAAGATAATCTAACACAGAGCCTATAATAAAGTGTTGAATATCTCATGTAATGTATTGAATACACTGTGGAGTATGGTATCAATGGTTTACTGTTGTGATCACATGGCTGACTGGGAGCTGTGGCTATCCAGCATCATGAGAGAATATCATACCACATATCGCTAGCCCAAGAAAAGATCAAAATTCAAAATTTGAAGTACACTTTCTACTAAATATGTATGGATTTTGCATCATCGTAAGTTGAAAATGTGTAAGTCAAAATGTTATAAGTAGGGGACCATAATCCCTTGCCTCTCTAAGTCTAAATGTTATCCTTTAGTTTTTATTATTTTGTAATCAGTTGCAACATTTTTTTTTTAGATTCAGTGGGTATATGTGCAGGGTTGTGACATAGGGTATATTTATTGTGTGATGCTGAGGTTTCTGGTACAAATGATCCCATCACCCGGGTGGTGAGCATTGCACCCAATAGTTAGTTTTTCAACACTTGCCCCCTCCCTTTCTTCCCTCCAGTAGTCCCTAGTGTCTATGGCTCTCATCTTTATGTCCATGAGTAACTGATGTTTAGATCCTACTTTTAAGTGAGAACATGTGGTATTTGGTTTTCTGTTCCTATTCACTTAGGATAATGGCCTCCAGCTCCTTCCATGTTACTGTATAGGACATGATTTTGTTCTTTTTTATGGATGCATAGTATTATATTGTGTATATGTATCAATCATTATCCTTTTAAAATGAAGTAAATAATACTTGCTTAACAGGATTGTTTTGTGTGAGAAATTTCCTAGTTTTAGTAGGTACTTGAAAAGTGTGTATTATTATTATACCTCAGCAACACAAAAACACACTTCAAATATATTTAAAACAAACACAGTAACTCTTGTTAGGGCCACTACACATGTGTGGTAGAATGCACTGAGCAGGGTGCTGAGGGGCTGGTCCAGCATGGGAAAAGAGCAGCCATCCTTTGGAAGGTGTGAAAGGTGGAGCATGCTTTGCCTCCAGAATGTTAGGGTGAGGGGATCATGGAATACTGTGGGGGCATTTTTGTACTTCACAATTGTTTGATCTTTTTCTTTCCTTTTTGCAATGTTGAATATTTTGCAGGACGGGGGTTTAGGGCCAGTGAGAGCATCCTTCACTACACCAGCGGACTCAGGCAACTGGAACCCTCTCCAAGGACTGAGTGCTCTAGGAGCCTCAAAGTTCTGTGTTGTTTTTATTTTTTTAAATTTTTATATAGATGTATTTGTAGAGATATAAGAAACTTTTCCTCTCCCTTGTTTTCTCCATTAACTTGAAAGTGAATACTTTCAGCAAAAGAAGGATGAAAACACCACAGCAATTTTTGGGGAAGTTTGGCATTTTTAAAGAGAAATAAACAAAAAAGAATGAATTGAGATGGAGAAAATGTCCTGAGCTGATGCCCACATTATCGCCTTTCCCTCACCTCTGCTGGCTCCCTAAGTCTCTGTTGGAGAATGCTTGGAAGCTCTCCTGTCATCACAAAGATACATTTAGTAAAGAATAAAGAAAAGGACCAAAAGCTGGATGAAGAGAGTCAGTCTAATGGTACCCCACTGAGCGTTCTCTGGTCCCACCTTCTGGGACAAAACCATTCCCCATGACGGTTAGCACTGTGTTATCATGATCATAGACCACATTCCTGAGCTCCCGTCAGCTGCTTGGCTGGCCTTCTATCCTGGTCCTAGCACCTAGGCTCCACTCATCCCAGTGTCCTGTCTCAGAACTGCAAGAGAGCCTCATCAGTCCAGTGTGCTCTTGTCTGCAGACCACCAGACACAGTGTCCTGTTGATCCTGCAATTATTGAAGTTTTTGTGGGGTATGAGCCAGATCAGAGAAATCTTCCTCTCTCTAGCATCTGTGCCCCCAAAATGAATGACTCTAGTAAGCCCAAATTCTCTAAGGTTAAATTGGAACCACAGTCCAGGGTTAGGAAAGCTCCAAAGTCTTCACACCTGGCTATGGAAATTTGACAAGTACAGTTGAGTCTTGAATGATGTGGGTGTTAGGGGTGCCCATCTGCCACACAGTGAAAAATCCAAATATAATTTTTGACTCCTCCCAGATTTAACTACGAATAGCCTACTGTTGACCAGAAGCCTTACCAATAACTTAAGTGATTGATAAACACATACCTTTGTATATGTAATATTTATTATTTGCTGTATTCTTATAATAAAGTAAGTTAAAGAAAAAATGGTATTAAGAGAGCCATAAAAAATGGAAAATACAATTATCTGTCTGAAATAGGGGCACCTGTAGCTGTAGACCACAATCTATGGTCCATATCAGGCAATTCAACTTTTTCTTGTAGTGTTGTGACTTTTCTCTGCTTTTTGGAAGCATTTCCACCATCACTAGTGGCACTTCCTATGGGTCGCATGGTGTTATTCAAGGTTTGTGGTATTGCACTAAACACAATGAAAAATACACAAGAATCCCAAAATCACTTTTTGCTGCAATCCCCAATTTACTGAAGAGAAACTGCTGGTGCAAAGACGATCAGTGTCACAGGGCATGAAGCAGAATCTTGCAACACTTGAGCTCACCACAGTAGCAACAGGAAGGGGCAATACAATTATTACAGTAGAACAATATGTAATACTACAGTAAATTTTATGTGGTAATGATTTAATACTGCATCTTTACATATGTTTACATTTGTCTTCATCGCAAATGGGATTATGTACGGTCTGTAAGTGCATGTGTATTATGATAAATTTTGACTTTATATAATAGATTTTTATATATTTTATGGCAATAAATGATAAATTAGCTTCTACATATATTGTATGCATTCATGACTTATCTTTTTCTTAATTTTTTCAATATTTCTAAGCTATGTGGTTTCTCTGCGAGATTTTTCAAATTGTCACAAATCTCCAAAATATTTTTCAATGTATTTATTGAAAAAATCTACATGTAAGTGGATGTGTGCAGTACGAACCTGCATTGCTCAAGTGTCAACTGTACTGAGCTATGAATAGAAAAAACCACTGTAAGAGACAGATACTCCTGAGATGCCTGGAGGCTGGAGGAGAATGAGATTATCACCTGAACACCACTGTTGAGCAGAAGTCAGGCCTCTACTACAAGCCAGATGCTTTTCCCTGTAAGAGGGCGTTTTTGAAGGCTGGCTTTTGAAGGAATATATGGTCTGTTTCCTGTCTTGATAGCACCACACCCAAACAAACCTTTCTGTCATAGCACTTTTCTTTTCTTTCTTTCTTTTTTTTTTTTTTTTTAGACAGAGGCTCGCTCTGTTGCCCCCCTGGCTGGAGCATGACACTGCAAGCTCCCGCCTCCCAGGTTCATGCCCTTCTCCTGCCTCAGCCTCTCAAGTAGCTGGGACTACAGGCGCCCACCACCACCCCCGGCTAATTTTTTTGTATTTTTAGTAGAGACGGGGTTTCACCATGTTAGCCAGGATGGTCTCGATCTCCTGACCTCGTGATCCGCCCGCCTTGGCCTCCCAAAGTGTTGGGATTACAGGTGTGAGCCACTGCGCCTGGCCTCTGTCATAGCACTTTTCTAGAAGTAGAAACACAGCTGACTCACATTTTAGTCTGCATCTGTGTCCAAATGTGGGTCCCCAAATATGCTTTGGCCTGTGTGTGTGGCCATCAGTACGTGTATATCTGTGTGTGCACATGTTCCTCTGCCTTGCCAATTTAAGAAACTTCATATTTAGTTTTTGAAAGTGCCAGGTTTTTACTGTATTATGGAGAACTCTCATTAGTTCTCCTCCCCTCCCCTTTTCTTTACTCCTTCCCTCTCATCATTGTTTCACGTTAGACCTTTTTACTTTTCCATGACCCTCTCCTTGGATTCACTAAGAACTCTGGATAAATAGTAGATCTCTGCTGGGCACGGTGGCTCATGCCTGTAATCCCAACACTTTGGGAGGCCGAGGCAGGTGGATTACAAGGTCAGGAGATCGAGACCATCCTGGCTAACATGGTGAAACCTCATCTCTACTAAAAATACAAAAAATTAGCCAGGTGTGGTGGCACACACCTGTAGTCCCAGCTACTTGGGAGGCTGAGGCAGGAGACTCGCTTGAACCCAGGAGGTGGAGGTTGCAGTGAGCCAAGACCGTGCCATCGCACTCCAGCCTGGGAGACAGAGCGAGATTCCGTCTCAAAAATAAAAATCTAAAAAAAAAAAAAAAAAGAAGGAAAAAAATAGTAGATCTCAATTTTGAGGGGTACAAGCTTTTGTTTATGTTTAATCTACAAGTTGCCATGATAAAAATGGTATACACAGTAACAGCACTATAATGCAGCACTATTAATTTATAGATGCTTTCCTCATATTTTAAGATTGGGTTATCATTATCATCATATTTGAAGTGCTACAGATATTTAGATTTACTAGGTCCCATATTTACTTAGCATTTTTATCTACTAGGTTTCATTTAAATTACATGAACCCCAAATAGTAAGGATATTATTAGAACATAGATTTGTTTTTGCATTTTCTATACTTAAAACAATAATTCCATTGCACACTAGAGCATGCTGCCTAAGTATTATTATAAGTTTAGGGTACTCTCCTCATCTAAGAATTTTACTGTCTTTTCAAAAACAAAAATTATGGTGAAAGGTAGGGATTCAGTTTCATTCTTCTGCTTTTGGCTAGCCAGTTATCCCAGCACCATTTACTGAATAGAGAGTCCTTTCCCTATTGCTGATTTTTGTCTACTTGGTAAAAAATCATATGGTTGTAGGTGTGCGTATTACATTGTTCTTGCATTACTATAAAGAAATGCCAGAGACTGGGTAATTTATATGAAAAGAGGTTTTATTGGCTCATGGTTCTGCAAACTGTACAGGAAGCACAGTGCCAGCATCTGCTTCTGGGGAGGCCTCGGGAAGCTTTTAGTTATGGCAGAAGACGAAGAAGTAGCAGGTGCTTCACGTGGCAAAAGCAGGAGCGAGGGAGAGTTGGGGGACTGTCACACACTTTTAAATGACCACATCTTGTGAGAACTCACTATCACCAAGCAGCACCAAGCTGTGAAAGCTGCATCCCCATGACCCAAATGCCTCCCACCAGACCCCCACCTCCAGCATCGGGTATTACAATTCAACATGAGATTTGGGTGGAGACAAATATACAAACTATATCAGTGTGAAGCTGTATTTCTGAGTTCTCTACTCTGTTCCATTGGTCTGTGTGTCTGTTTCTGTATCAGTACCATGATGTTTTGGTTACTGTGGACTTACGGTAGTTTGAAGTTTGATAATGTGATGCTGCTGCCTTTGTTTTTGTTTATTTGTTTGTTTGTTTTGCTTTTTGCTTACTATTGCTTTGGCTTTTGGGGTTCTTTTCTGGTTCATATGAATTTTAAAATAGTTTTTCTAGTTCTGTGAAAAATGACTTTGGTAGTTTGGTAGGAATAGTGCTGATCTGTAGATTGTTTTGATAAGATGGATTAAAGATTTAAACATAAGACCTGGGAACTACAAGACTCTAGATGAAAATGTAGGAAATGCCATTCTAGGCATCAGCCTTAGGAAAGAATTTATGGCTAAGACCTCAAAAGCAATTGCAACAAAAAAGAAAACTGACAAGTGGAACCTAATTAAACTAACGAGCTTTTGCACAGCAAAAGAAACTATCAACAGAGTAAACAGACAACCTACAGAATGAGAAACAATACTTGCAAACTGCATCTGACCGAAGTCTAATAAAGGCTAATATCCAGAATGTATAAGGAACTTGAATCAACAAGAAAAAAAACTCCATTAAAAATGGGCAAAGGACATGAACAGATACTTCTCAAAAGAAGACATCCAAGCAGCCAAGAAAGATATGAACAAATACTCAACATTAATCACTATCAAAGAAATGCAAATCAAAACCACAATGAGATACCATCTCATGCCAGTCAGAATAGCTATTATTTAAAAAGTCAAAAATAACAGCTGCTGGTGGGTCTGTGGAGAAAAGGGAACACTGTACTGTTGGTGGGAATGTAAATTAGTTCAGCTACTGTGGAAAGCAGTTTGGAGATTTCTCAAAGAACTCAAAACAGAACTACCATTTCACCCAGCAATCCCATTACTAAGTATATACCCAAAGGAGAAGAAATCGTTAAAAGACACATGCGCTCATGTGTTCATGATAGCACTATTCACAATAGCAAAGACATGGTATCAACATAGTTGCCCATCAGTGATGGGTTAGATAAAGAAAATATGGTACATATACACCATAGAATACCACACAGCCATAAAAAAGAACAAAATCGTGTCTTTTGCAGCAACATGGATGCAGCTGGAGACCATTATCCTAAGCAAGTTAAGGCAGGAACAGAAAACCAAATACTACATATTCTCACTTTTAAATGGAAGCTAAACATTTGGTACACATAGACATAAAGATGGTAACGACAGACACTGGGGGCTACTACAGCTGGGAAACAGGGAGGGGGAAAGGGCTGAAAACTACCTATTGGGTATTATGCTTATCACCTGGGTGACAGGATCATTTGTACCCCAAACCTCAGCATTACTGAATATACCCATGGAACAAACCTGCACATGTACCTCCTGAATCGAAAATAACACTTGAAATTATTGAAATAAAAATAAAAGTGATACATTTGGAACATGCCCAGTACAACCACAGAAGAGAGAAGCAGAGGAAATTCGAGGTATCAGCTTTCAGTATAAAATCAAAGTGATGTGTTTCAGAACAGATTTTGACATTGACACGACTTTCTAGTTGACTTTTTTAGTATTCCTCTTGCTATTCAGAACATTGTGATTAAGAGTCAGTTTCTTTCACTTTTGTTATATACATATATATTTATATATTTTTGATATATATTGTGTATAAAATAGATTATTAGGAAAAAAAATCTTGGTTTCTTCTAAGAATCAATTAAGTAAAGAGGGTGATGTTTTTAAGACCCTTTTTCCTAGTGGTTGCACTTCATGAATTAATAATTCTGGAACTTATGCTGTTTATTTTATGTTACTTTTTAATGTATGTTCCCCTACAAAGTAAGCTTCTGAAAAATGAATGCAAAAGTCCCATGGGCCGGGCATGGTGGCTCACGCCTGTAATCCCAGCACTTTGGGAGGCCTAGACGGGTGGATCACCTGAGCTCAGGTTTCGAGACCAGCCTGACTAACATGGAGAAACCCCATCTCTACTAAAAATACAAAATTAGCCAGGCATGGTGGCACACGCCTGTAATCCCAGCCTGTAATCCCAGCTACTCAGGAGGCTCGGGCAGGACAATCGCTTAAACCCAGGAGACGGAGGTTGCAGTGAGCTGAGATCGCGCCATTGCATTCCAGCCTGGGCAACAGGAGCAAAACTCTGTCTCAAAAAAGAAAAAGAAAAAAAAAAAGTCCCTTGTGTATATTAAAAGTTTTGCCACAAACTGTAGTTAAGGCAAACAGTTAACAAATTTACTATGGACCAAAAGTAGAGATTATTAGATTATTTAATTTAATTATACAATGTATAGAAAGTTTTTTAGTGTAGTGCTTTTCAGATGTAACTATTGGGAGTATATTTTGAAATACATATCACATATAGCAAAAAGAAAAGGAAAACAACCTATTTTTAAAATTACATTGCAATATATACATATATAAATATAAATACATATATTCACTGTGATAGCATCCAAAATGGCCCACATGAACCCCCACCTCCTGATATTCTCAACTCTGTTTGATTCTCTCCACATTGTGCAATTGTTGGTCCATGCAACCAATATCATGTGGAAGAAGAGATGTCACTTTTGTGATTAGGTTTTCAAAGACTGTGGCTTACATCCAACTTCCCTCGCTCTTTCTCTCATGTGCTTTCTCTCTCAATATCATTGCTCTAGGAGAAGCCAGATGACATTTTGTGAAAGTTTTTCTAGCATCCTACAGAACGGAGGCCTGGCAACAACCGTGAGTGAGCTGAGAAGCAGATTTTCTCCAGCGCCACCCGAGCCTTGAGATGATGGCAGCCCTGGGGACAAGTTAACTACAACTTTCCAAAGGCCCTGATCCAGAACAACTCCACTAAGCCAGTCTCGGATCCTGACCCTCGGAAATGCTATAAGATAATAAATGTTTGTTGTTTTAAGATATTAGTTTGGGGGCAATTCATTACACCACAAGGGAGACCTACTATAGTTGTCAATGTGGAGCAGAAAAGAAACATTTAGGATTTTTTTGAAGTTTTTAATAATTCAAGCCTATTACCAACACATCAGTTTTCTGTTTTACACTGAAATTATATGAGAGTGTGGAGACTTGCTCTGAGGATTCCTGTTTCTAAATGCATTATGGGCTTTCTTATTTTCTCTTAGGTCTTGAAAAAAAGCAAATGTCAGTTAATGTCACCCAAAAGCACAGGGATTTTACTCAAATATTTCTTGGATGATATAGTACTTTTTAGGAAAAACATCTGCCACAGAAATGTTTGTCTCAAAATGATGTTTTGCTGGCATAGATCACTACTGCAAGTGCCTTGCTCTCCTGTGCAGAAGGGCATGCTTTGCACAGTGCATGGCTGTTATCGGTGCTATGTAATTGTCCATCATCACAGAACTATGATATTAGTGCTCAGAGTCTATCAGTCAGTTGGGAGATGTTTTGGCTTAAATGATGTTCTTTGTTTCACTGAGTTGTGTAATGTCAAGATATTCTGCTGTTACTAAAATAGAACACATAATGCTAGATTAAATACCTAATTTCTTAAAATGGGACTGTCTGGTTTTCTAATTCCAGAGGAATTCAATGATCTAATGGTTTCACTATCAATCCATCAGCAATCCTTCTCTAAGAGTATCTATTGGAGTCCTGGGGACCCAGAACAGCTGAATATTCTTACCAGGTAAGCCTTTTGTTGAAGCTTCAGATTACAGTAGAAAACAGTAGTTGTGGGGAGAGGAACAGGAATGGGTCTTTGATTCATTTGCCAGGGCTGCCTAACAAAGTACCATGAACTGGGTGACTTAAACAATATAAATTTATTTCTCACAGTTTTGGAGGCTGGAAGTCCAAGATCAAGGTGTTGGCAGGGTTGGTTTCTTCTGAGGCCCTCTCTTCTTAGCTTGTAAAGAGTTGTCCTTCCTCTGTGTCTCCATATGGTCTCCCTTTGTGCCTGTTGTGCCCTACTCGTCTCTTATTTTATGATCATCAGTCATATTGAATTAGGGTCCATCCTAATGACCTTATTTTACCTCTTTAAAGACCCTGTCTCCAAATACAATCACATTCTGAGGTACTTCAACATGTAAATTTTGAGGAGACATTATCAACCCACAAGAGAATCAAAATGTATTGTTTAGGTAAAAAACTAAAAGAGCAAACAAATAAAATCATTGGAAATTTTCAACAGAGCTGAATAAGTGATATGTAATATAATAAAAGTGGTAACAAGAGCAGCCTTCTTGTAAGTAAATTTTATGATAGTTCTTATATGTTTTTTACCCGTAGTTTTTATTTCTTCTGCGAAAAAGATTTGTGATACTTATTTGATATAATTAGCTCACTTCCAAGAAAGACCAATGTTCAAATATAGTTGTTTTAATAAAATCTACATTAACAGATAATCTATTAAGCTTATATTATCTGGTGTGTGTGTGTTTGTCTAAATAAAGAGAAACTAGTAATGCACTTACACTATACAATAATATTAACCCAAACCAATCTTTCTTTTCTCATCCATCATTTTTTAAATTATCCCAAATAAAAAAGAGAAAATGTCAATATTCTACCAACTTAATGAGTATACAATAGGTGCTATAACTATTAGCATTAGTATTCTTGCTTGTGCTGTGAGGCCTGATGAAGCAATTGATGCCCAGTCCTTCTCATACAACCTCCCAAACAGAGTTACTGTTAAGACAGGTCCGGATGTTGGCTTCAGACTAAACAAGCGTCCATCAGTTGACACCTGATTAAAACAAAAAAGTAGGCAAAGGCTACCTTCAAGTTTTACAATCCCATAACTCACTTTTAAAATTTACTATATCAGAATGAAGAAACAAAAATACTGGCCAAATTCTGTTCTATCAGAAAAATTTGAAATGTTGCCGAGTACAAGAAAAATTGGAGCTATGAAACTGGCACTGATTCATTTATTAGTGAGATGCCCATAATCAATATCTTCTAATTTACTTACCTGTGGAAGTGCCGTAAGAGTTAATAAATGCAAACCAGTGGATTTGGCAGTATACAGAAGAGAAACCTCGTCCTCTCAGACAAGATAAAGACTCCCCACAATGGCCCGAAGCAATTGACTAACAAGGGTTTGAACTGAGCATCTGTCATCTCCTGTCTCTTGCTCACCACAACCGCCTCACCATTCCATTGTCCTCCCTTACCCCAGCAGTGGTTTCTACCAGGAATGGGGAGTGACAGGAGAACTTGCAGGAAGTCAGCGGAAGAATGTGGCTGGGCAGAGCACATGTGCAGCAAGGGATTACTTCTGAACTTTAAAAAGTTTTTGCTTTTTTGCCAACATCAGCCACTGTCGAATTCTCTCTTCTTCAGCTTCTCCTTGTCTCTTTTCCTTCTACCATCACACAGAGCCTTGACTCACTTGATGAGAGGGACTCCTTTCAACTTTCCTAGGCCATCACTCCCCAGTGATCCTAAGGGGCTCCACTGGGACTGGTTCTGAAACTACTCTTCGTTGAATCTTGTTTCTACTTGGAAGACCTTAAACTCCCTATAATACCCAAAATAAGATTTTTTTTTATTCTCAAGGACACAGTAATTATTATGTTAAGAATTTCCAGACAAGAAATGCAGCCTGCTCAATGTCCTTCATGATCCCCAAGGATAATCTTACCCTTTCCCGATGGAAATTTTTATGATATTTGTAAGCACTTGAGCAGGTTTTTATATCAAAAAGTGCTTCCTCTTACATGAAACTAATTGGCAATATTCAAAGATTCTTACCTGAAATTCTCCAGGTGCAAGCTGATTTTCACTCAGCAATACCTCAGGAAAGACATACTGGGTTCCGAAAGTGCCACTGAGGGAGAACATTTCAAACCTGGTAGAAGCTGTTTCAACTGAGTCACCGCAAGTGTTTAAATTAGTCGTTTTACACTTCAACAGGGTACAAATCTAGGGAAGTCATGAAAACCAGTAAGTCATAAGAAAGTCATGTGGGGTATGTGAATTTGCTTGATTTAATCATTTCGTGGTGTATACACATATCGAAACATCACATCATACACTGTAAGGATATATAATTTTCATTTGTTAATGACGATAAAGCTAGGGTAAATTTTAAAGATAAAAAATAGAATAAAATAATTAAATAAAATGCTAGATGCTCTTAAAAAAACATGAGAAATTCAACTGAAATAATCTCTTGATCTAGAAAAATGCCTATGCCACTTTGTTTGGTAAAATAATGTTACTTCTTCATTAGAGTCATCCAGCTTATTACTGAATAATTAATACAACTAATAATTAAAATAAAGAACTTTAAGCCCCAGTGCCTCCTGCAATTCACTGTCAAAAAGATTAGCCATGTGAAAGCAATCAGATCCTTGGCCTATAGCCATGAACAGCTATATCTTCATTGTTCTGAAGTTACTAATGATTTTAATTATCAAGAATTTAAATGTGTTTAAAGGTTTAATTTAGGCACCTGTGTAAATCATATCTTATTGCCTGTTTCACACAATAAAAGAGCTTCAGAGTTATAATGAGCCCTAGAGTGGACCTAGAGGCAACCCCTGTAATCTGGAAAAGTCATATCCTCTATACTGTGCAAGAACTGAAACACTTCTCCATTCAGTTTTTCTTCCACTATAGTACGTAGCTATTTGAATATAAAATCTAAGTATGTGAGTCATCTCACCATGCAGATGAAAAGTTTCCAAAAGGAGATCCATATTCATTTAATGCCATCTGTACGGCATATTCCAAGTCACATTCATTTCTTGCTTCACTAAAGCAGTAGCTGCTAACTGGTCTTATTGTTTCCACTTTGCAGGTGGAAAGTAATCACTTCAGTGCAAGTGTATTAAGATGGAATAGAAGCAAATTTCAGGTAAAGGTAGAATGAACACATGCTTCAATTTTATTTCCTACAGTCCTTCAAAAGAACACTAATTTTTTAACCCACAAAGATAGGAAAATAGGAGGATAGACCACAGCACAGTTTTAAAAACTAGGATGTTGATACAAAAAGTAGTAATTGATTTAGCAGACCCAAGAAAACCAGGTCCTAAACTAGCAGTAGAAACAGCCAAGAATCGACCCTATCTACACTGCAAAGCACTCAAATTAATCACTGGGACTGCTCTGTACCTAGAGCTGGGAGTAAAGTTGTGGCAGTCAAAGGAAAATAAATGAGCAGAAAGTTGTGAAGGATGCCTTGGATACTAAGTCCTCCAAAAAACCAGGTAACTGATCCTCCCCTACTCCAGTAAATAACTGAGAATGTTTCCAGACAGGGTAAAGTGGATAGTCTTTAGATGAACGTTTAAGAGACATAGGTGATGGGGATTACCTGAATAAATAATACTGAATATTGAAAACCCTCCCCCTCCACCCCCACCCACACCTTGCAAGGCCATTTTCCCAAGTTGGATCCCTAATGCTGTCAGCAAGGATTTATCTTTCAGGAATAGGGTTGCCAGGTAAAACACAGGGCAAGACTCCCAGTTAAATCTGAAGTTCAGATACGCAACAAATAATCTTTTAGTATAAGTATGTCTTAAATATTGAATGGGACATACTTACACTTTAAAAAAAAAAAGTGTTTATCTGGGCTGGGAGCAGTGGCTCCCGCCTGTAATCCCAGAACTTTGGGAGGCTGAGGCAGGCGGATCACTTGAGGTCAGGAATTTGAGACCAGCCTGGCCAACATGGTGAAACCCCATCTGTACCAAAAATATAAAAAATTAGCTGGGAGTGGTGGCATGAACCTGTAATCCCAGCTACTCGGGAGGCTGAGGCAGGAGAATTGCTTGAATCCGGGAGGCAGAGGTTGCACTGAGTGGAGATCGTGCCATTGCACTCCAGCCTTGGCAACAGAGAGAGACTCTCTCAAAAAAAACAAAGTTTATCTGAACTTCAAATTTACCTGGAGATCCTGTATTTTTATTTCCTAAATTAGGCAACTGATTCAAGAAGGAAATTAGAAGAATCTTGAAACCTGGGAGACCTGACCATCCCAAGAGGAAGTCTCTAAAGACACTTAC
The DNA here is from genome assembly GCF_006542625.1 of Nomascus leucogenys. Taxonomy (NCBI): domain Eukaryota; kingdom Metazoa; phylum Chordata; class Mammalia; order Primates; family Hylobatidae; genus Nomascus; species Nomascus leucogenys. The sequence continues at coordinate 118,808,665 of NC_044383.1, forward strand.
CTCAGAATTCCCCCCAGCAAAAGGTCCAGCTAGATCATTCTATCATGAAGCTCAAAATTGGCAAATGTTACTCACATGCTCAGAATTTTCTGTGAGTTTTTGGTAATCCCCAAGAGTTACCAGATATGTGAGAAAAACTTTTGCATGAAAAAGCAAATAAAAAAGCAGATAAAAGCAACTTAAAAGAAGCAGGGGGGAGGAGCTTCAATAAAAAATTTCCTAAATAGCCTCAGAGAGAGAAGAAAAAATAATACATGCACAAAACAACAACAAGTGTTGAAGAAAAAGTAAAACTCCGAAGACAAGAAAAAAGAGTTCCTGGAAATTAAGAACATGTTAACAAAAATAAAAGATTCAGTACAAGATTTGGAAGATCAAGAGGAGGAAATCTCTCAGAAAGTAGAGGACAAAAATAAAGTAGTAAAAATAGCAGAGAAAATGTCGGAAAATTAGAGCCCCAATCCAAGAGGCAAAAGATCCCAATAATAAGAGTTTCAGAAAAAGAGAAAAAGAAAATGGAAAGGAAGAAATTCCGCATGCATTCTGGGGAAGGTGTGGAATGGGGAATACACATACAAAGAATCAGGAATCAGAAGAACTTCAGAATTCTCAATAGCAACGTAAGATGGGAAGATATAATACATTCACAATCCTGAAGAAAAGTCATAACCACCTTTGAATTCCATGCCCAGGGAAATACTTAACTAAATTTAAGAGGAAAGGCACTTTCAGACCGGTAAGTCTCAAAAATCTTGCATCCCGATCACTCTCTTTCCGGAAACTGTTAACAAGAAAGAGGGCACAAGCCCAAAACAAGGAAGACAGGGAACAGAAAACAGGAAATCCACACAGGGAAGTGGTAAAGAAAAATCTTCACCATGAGGATAAAGGGAGATTCCAGGATGACTCCTATCGTGTACAAGGCATGGAGAGCAGCCAGTTCAGATTAGAGCAATGTGACTAGACAGCGTTGACTACAACAGAACAAAGGAGCAAATAAAGGTAGAAGGAGAAAAACAGAGAACCCCAAACAAGGAAATAGCTAAGAGAGCATTCCTAGGACGACAGTAAAGGAAATCTCAATATGACAACTGTGCAGAATGACTAGAGGGAAACCAGTGCAGAGAAAGGTTATTATTTTTAGCTCAAGCTAAACCCATGAAAATGATATTGTGGGAAAATTATTCTGAGATGCTGTAGGAAGATATGGGGTTTTAACAAAAAGTCAAAGAAAATTAACTAAATTTAAAAAAAGGCAATTAATAACTTTAGGAAAAACAGAAAAAATATAAAAGCAAAATTCTGAGTGATGTTTGCAATGACATATTGATATAAACAAAATTATGCATATTCGCTATAGAATGCTTGGAAAATCTGTGTGGCAAGACAGTGGTTTATTTCACTTTTACCTCTCTTTGTTTCTCTTCCCTTGGTTTGGAGGTAGCTTTTGGTGATAATCGAGATTTTTCAAGCATAATATATCATCACAGACTATGAAAAATTATAAATATAGTATTATACCAAAATTCCTTATCTTCAATACCAAAATCCAAAATCCTCTGAAAATAAAGGATTTTTGTAGCCCACTGGCACATTGGCATTAAGACCTAACTTGAATTAACATAAGGCTATAACATTTTTATTCAAGCTGTTTAAGGTGAATAATCCCATGTTTTCCAATAGATATATTAATATGTTTGATTCTGGGTATTTTCCCAGACTCTGCTGGTAATATCACTAATATGTATTATTATCTTTAAATAGGAAGATTCCAAAACATATCTGGTACCAATCGTTTAGGTGGAATATCACCGTCTAGCAAGATAAACAGAAAGCTTGGTTTTACTTGACAAAGCTAACCTACCTCACAACACTAAGAAAGAACTTCCCACAACTCTCTTTAGGTAGAGCCAAGACTCTGGAGGAGGCAAAAAGATAGGAAAAGATTGAGGAGGCAGGAAGGAAAAGGAGGGAAGAAGAGCTAAGAGATTACTCTCTTGTTTTGTGACCAACTTTTTTTAACTTAAAAATAATACATCACAATTTATATTTTAATTTTAAAAATTTATATAGCCATATAATACCACATGTATGTCACATATATAAGGCTATATATGTTAATATACCATATAGTATATGGTAATAATTTTATGGCAATAAATGTTCTTTTACAATATAATTCATTTAATTTCCAGTTGTTGGACACTTTGTACCTGTGTTCATGATTCTATTTTTCCCTCTTTCCTCCAGCATCTTGGGACACTGAGTAGGAGTAATGATTCCTTCTATATTTTATTTTATTTTGAGACAGAGTCTCACTCTGTTGCCTAGGCTGGAATGCAGTGGCACAATTTCAGCTCACTGCAACCTCCGTCTCCCAGGATCAAGCAATTCTCCTGTCTCAGCCTCCCAAGTAGCTGGGATTGCAGGGGCCTGCCACCATGCCTGGTTGATTTTTGTATTTTTAGTAGAGACAGGGTTTCACCATGTTGGACAGGCTGGTCACAAACTCCTGATCTCAGGTGATCTGCCCGCCTTGACCTCCCAAAGTGCTGAGATTACAGGCCACTGCACTGGGCCTGATTCCTCTCATATTTTATGTATTTTTTCCTTTTGTAGCTCTTTCTCTTAGACCTACAAAGGCAATCAAGGCTCTCTCATTTGTTGAGAAACACACACACACACACACATACACACACATTTCTCCTGACCATGAGTCTCTGTTAAGCCCTTGTCTTGCTTCTCTTCTTCTTGTCTCAGATAAGATTTCTTGGGGAAAAAAATGCATTCACTTTCCTTTGACTTTTCAACCCAATATAATCTGCCCATCATCCTATCATTATGAGCTCAGGAAATTCTGCCAAAATTATACTCAAAAATGCTAATAATGGTCAACATATTGTGTTAATACACCTCATGATTTCTTTCTTCCAAGAGTCTCTACTTCCTTGGCACCTACCAGATGTTCTCTTTCTAAATTTTCCTTTATTTCTCAATTGTAATTGCAGGTTTCTTGTCCTCTGTCCTTTCCTGCCCCAAATACCGAAGCTCCCAAAGGTTCTACCTTGTCAATAGTTCTTTACTGTCAGTACAGGCTCCTTTGTCGTGTCATTCAGTCTTGTTTGCTTAATTGCCCCTTGTATCTTCCTGATTTTTGAAACAATATTTCTAATTCTAGTATCTCCCTTAAGCATCAGACCAAAGTATTCAACAGACAACTGGCTGGGTCCAGCTGAATGTCTAATAACTACTTCAAAACCAGCACATCTATAACTGAACTCAGCCTCTACCCACTGTCAGCCAGTCTGCTCCTCTCTTGCCTCCTGATCTGTCAGAGGCATCTCACCCACCCAGCCATTCTTGCCAGAAACCTGACACATTCTGGACTCTTCATTACATTTTCCTGTTCCACATCAAATTAGCCACTGAGTTCCATTTTCTAAATATTTCTAGACTCCATGCCCTGCTTTTATTCTGACAAACACAATCTTGGTCCAGACCCTTAATAAGACTATTTTAATAATCTAGTCTTTTGGGTCTTTGCTCCATCATCTACAGAGTAGTAAAAATGATATACTCAAAGGCAGATCTGACCACATCATTCCCTCAGTGGACCACTTCCACCAGCTGACCATCACCCGCAGAATAAAGGCTGAATCATAAGTGTGCTACGTAAGATCCTGCAGGACAGGATGTTGCTTCCGGGCTTATTTCCCACCAACCCCAGCTTCGCAAGCTATGCCTTAGTTGCCTCAGTAGCACTGACCTACTTGCTGTTCCCTGCAGACCCTGCTCCTGCCTGCATCCACTCCCTTGTTCATGCTCTTCACACCACAAAGAATCCCCTCCTACTCTTTTCCACCTGGATAATAGCATCAGCTCCAGAAACTTCCCTGCGTTCCCAAATTAATCTAAGTGGAGCTCTTTAGTACTCCTGCAGCAAAATGTGCATTCTATGGACTATCACATGCCAACCTATGCTGAAATTATCTGTTCAAATGTCTTTCTCCATTACTAAAGACTGAATTCTTCAAGAGGAGGATCTATGCTTATTTATCTTCATATCGTTAACACTAAATAAATACCTGGCATATAGTAGGCCTTCATTTGCTAAAATGAAAAAGTATCGGTAGAGTAGCTATCATAGAGCAAACAAAATACTGTGCAGTTGGCATAATTTCAGCACTCAAGGGGTTCTCAGTCTCAAATAAGTATGTGAATACTATGACATAATATGTCTTTGATAAAGCTAAACATAGTATGCATAGGGTGTCTTGGGAGCACATAAAGGATGTACTTAACTCAGCTGGGGAGGCAGGCGTAGCTCTGTGGGAAATATCCAGGCAGCCTCCTTGGTGAAGATAACACCTGAAAAGTGCTATGAAAGATGAGTAGGTGGGACTCGCCATGGATAAAGGACCAAACAATCTGTGCAAACACTTCGAGGTTCTGCAGGTGCTAGCAAATAGGAGATGGGAAAATATCTCAATATTGCAGAAGCCCAGGATATATGTAAGTAGAAGTGAGATTAGAGGATAGAGAATAGGAAGGGACCACACATCTAGACTTTGTGTGTCTTTCATGTTAAGAAATTTGATTTGTCAATTAGAAGTCAGTGAAGAATTTTAAGCCAGACTGTATTATAATCAAAAACAGCTTTTTGTGATTTCTGTAACTACAGTGTAGACAACTGACTGGATGGAGCTGAGATTGTCAGACTGTCAACAGGAAGCCCTGTTAAGTGACATAAGATGGGGGCCAGACCAAGGAAGAGAAGAGCAGAATGAGAGGACCATGGAGGCCACTTGCGAGCAATGAGAGATTGGATCTTTGCAGCAATAACCCATTCCATTGAACAATCTTGGTGGTCAACTCCATTCACATCCAGGATATACTTAGTGTCAAACTCTTTATAAAGCAAGATAGGCATTTGTGAACATATAGGGAAAATGGCTTAATTTGTTCAGGCAGGAAATAAAATAGGTTTTCAATGAACTCCTGTTATAATTATCTGTAATTTGAATATTTATTTTTAATACTGCTACTGCAAGTAAATGTTCTGCCTTTTCCCAATCAGCTTAAAATTGAACTGACATCTAAGATTTCAAGATTTAGCAAATAGGCCGGGCACAGTGGCTCACGCCTATAATCTCAACACTTTGGGAGGCTGAGGTGGGTGGATCACCTGAGCTCGGGAAGTTCGAGACCACCCTGGCCAATATGGTGAAACCCTGTCTCTACTAAAATAAAATAAAAAAAAAAAATTAGCCAGGCGTGGTGGCACTCGCCTGTAGTGCCAGCTACTTAGGAGGCTGAGGCATGAGAATTGCTGACACACCACTGCACTCCATCTTGAGCTACAGAGTGAGACTGTCTCAGAAAAAAAAAAAAGATTTAGCAAATAAATTTAGCCTGTATTTATAGGCTTCCCAGCTAAAGTTGAATTTCGAATAAGCAACAAAATTTTTAGCATACGTAAATCCCCAAGAGTGGGATATGCTTATACTAAAAAATCATTCATTATTTATCTAAACTGTATACTTAACTGAGTGTCTTTATTTTATCCAGTAACTCTTCTGACATCAAAATATTACCTGTAGATAATAGCGCCCTTCCACAGTGTGCAGTCCATCAAATACCCCTAGGGCGTACACTTCATCTGGTATGTTCTCAGCCATCTCGTAGCTTAGATGACAGCAGAGATCTTTCTGACAAACTGTATAATTTCCTGCAACTCCTGTGAGCTTCACAAAAGTGAATTCATCGAAAAAGACAGTGCCCTTAAATTCCTGGTTTCCTGACGAGAGCGCTTCTATACTGCTGGCATAGGAAGTCCAGTTCACCACTGCAGAATGGGATGGGTGGGAATCCAGTTGTGAGAGTAGGAGTTTTCCCTCTTCTGTCTTCATATCATAATGAAAAGCTCTTGAAGAATTGGGTGCATAGATGCCACTTCCTGGAAGTAATAAGTTGAAAACATCATTTGAAATGGGAAAGTAAAAAGGGAGTTCATAATTGTTATTACTATTTTAAACACATATTCACATTTTACTCCCTCTAAGTCATATGTTTTATTAATTTCAGTAAAACATGCTGATAAAGACAGAGAAGTGACAGGAAATCAATTAAAGTATGAAACCAAGAAGCCAAGAAGGGAGAGTTGTATGTAAGAAGTCATATATTTTGAAAAAAAAATCAAGTTAAATAAAACCAAATAAATCTACAAAACAATTTAGACTGAGGTTGATTCTATAGCATATTAACAGCTAGATGTTCAAAAATTAGGAGCTGGAAAACATTGTACTAAGGAGTGTGCATTAGCTAGAAAAACATGTTTTTTCTTTTCTTTTCTTTTCTTTTCTGATTACTTCAGCCTGCATATCTTTAAGATCACACATTACCTGTCATTTTCTTTGAGGGGTAATGTATGTTGGATGCAAGGAAATTGACCCTCATGCCCATAGCCCAAGCTGAGTGGAATTCAACAGCTGACAAATGTGGCAAAACATTCATCCAAGCTGTTGGGAATAGTATGGTGTCCACGTGGAAATCTTTCACCAAGGTAACAGCAGGATCATGGAAGAGTATATCAAAGCATGTGAAAATGCCAAAACTTCCAAAGGTGGTATTGAAAGTCACAATCTCAGGCTCCTTGGGGACATTGAATTGATCTTCACCCATGAAAAGGTTTTGCTGCAATAAACAGAAGATAAAGAGAAAAAAATTATTTTAGGAAGTTGATCTGGACATCACAGCATGGGGAAAAATACAAGCTCACATCTTAGTGCCAGTTTCATCTATGATCAGTGTTTTCATGGGAAATGAGTTTGCTTTAGAGAATCAGAGGCCATTCCAGCTAAACTGGGCCTTTAGTTCAGTCCGCACATTACAGATATGTACATGGGTATCTTTATCTATAAAGACCCTTTGGAATCTTATAAGACATAAGAGTAAAATAGATTACTTCTATTTGCCAAGTATACTTAACTGTTTTCCTTGGCAAGGAACTTTGTTTGCTCCATTCTCCTCAAGACAGAGTCTATGTGGTAAGCAGTTTTTCATTCTAGCCTTGACCCATTGCCGGGGTATGTCTTTAAAAGGACAAAGTCCAAAAGGCAACATTATGCAACATAATGCACTTAGCACTTTCTGACTGCCACACGCTCCTAAAAACACACTCCTGTGTTCTTATATGTGCACGGAACCCCTTAAGCCTCTTTATAGGAGCTTTCCACACTTTATCATTACTTTCTATGCTTTGCCTCTACTCTATTTCTAAAGTATGCTTATAATTATCAATAACATATTTTTCTCCTTGCCCACTTTATTTCATTAGGCATTAATTAATTGGATTATTTGTAAATTAATTTTACCTTATGGTAGCGTGCCACCAGTTTTCCTTGAGAATCAAATACCACATCAGTGTTGTATTGGTAACGGCCATCAGGGGGACACCGAGGATCACTGGTGTTGCATGGTTTCTTGTCCCCAATGTTTGCCACAACATAGATAGAGTTGTTCCTGGCCAGGCAGCTGAGTCTTTCTTGTACTGGGGTCTGGCCAAATCTGATATATGTTTATTGGAGGAAAAAAATCTTTGTAAATCAATCTTAACTTGCAACAAAATCCTGAATGATAGTTGCCTGAAACTATTATTTGATATATGCAAAAATAAATTCTAAATAACAATAATTAGAAGAGAAGGATTAAGACAAGAAAGGAGTTCAGAGGAATCCCATGCTTGAGTAAAATTGTTTGTAGGAACCTACTGTAGGATAAGATTCCAGACCACGTATTTTTTCTTCATAGCATTTATCATAATCTATAGTCATATTTTCACTTATGTGTTTGTCTTATAATGTCTGCAACATCCTGTGGATATCATAGGTCAATGACTTACATATCCTGTTTACTAAACTTATGTCTAACAGAAGAGAGGCATTAAAAAACATTTTGGGGTGGGTGTGGTTGCTCATGCCTGTAATTCCAGCACTTTGGGAGTCCAAGGAGGAAGGATTGCTTGAGCCCAGGAGTTTGAGACCAGCCTGGGCAACAAAGCAAGACTATCTCTCTACAGAAAATGAAAAAAAAAAAAAATAGCCAGGCATAGTGGTGTGTGCCTGTAGTCTCAGATATTTGGGAGACTGATGTGAGAGGATTGCTTGAACTTGGGAGTTTGAGGCTACAGTGAGTTCCACTGCATTCCAACCTGGGCAACAGGGCAAAACCCTGTCTCAAAAAACAAATTTTGGGGGGCCGGGTGCGGTAACTCACGCCTGTAATCCCAACATTTTGGGAAGCCGAGGTGGGTGGATCACCTGAGGTCAGGAGTTCGAGACCAGCCAGACTAACATGAAGAAACCCCATCTCTACTAAAAATACAAAATTAGCTGGGCCTGGTGGCACACGCATATAATCCCAACTACTCGAAAGGCTGAGGTGGGAGAATCGCTTGATCTTGGGAGGCAGAGGTTGTGGTGAACTGAGATCATGCCATTGCACTCCGTCCTAGGCAATAAGAGCAAGACTCCATCTCAAAAAAAAATTTTTTTTGAATGAGTTAACAAAAATTTAGAGGTAGGGGGATGCTGGGAAGATAGCAGAGCAGGGAATTTTTCTCCCCATCTAGATAACAATTGCACTGTTGGAATCTAATATTACTATTTTGGAGCTCTAGTGCTTGCAACTTCCAGAGGAATGCTTGGAAGGTAACTTACAGTTAATTTCAGTCCATTTTAGCTCTTAGCTCAGTAGTGGTTACCAATTCTTCATCCCCTGTCCCTGTGACAGGCTGCCATGTCTGTGTTCCTAAAGCAGCTTGCAGGCAGCTTATGGGAGCAGGGTGGACAATAATGACCTTGTCTTTCAAATATAAGAGATCTGCATTCTGATCACTAATTGCTGCTTCTGATCATGGAGGTACAAACCCAAAGGCAAGCAGCTATTGTTGTGTATACACACACACACACACACACACCATTTTTGCAGGCTCTCTCTCTCTGGCTGAAGTGCCTTCCAGGAGATTTAAAGAGCCAGTGTCTTATTTATTTATTTATTTTCTCTTTTTCTCCTTTGAGTAGTGAGACATTTAAGGAATAAGCAATTAAATATACAGGGAAATTTAGAAAGTCGCCATACATGCCCAGGGAAAGGCACAGACTCATAAAAGGTCTAAGAAGAACTTAAATTTACATCTCAAGCTGATCCTCAACACAAACATCCTACAACAACAACAAAAAAACAAATGAACAAACATAGCAAACCCAGAGAATCTGATTCCCAGAGTAACCATGTGATAAGATTCAAATGTCTAGTTATCAACCAAAAAAATCACAAATCATACAAAGAAACAGGAAAGTATGACTCATTCAAAAGAAAGGAAAAATAAACCAACTAAAATCATCCCTGAAAAGGACCACATGACAGACCTACTAAACACAGACTTTAAAACAATGGTTTTACAGAAGCCTAAGAAAATAAAGGAAGATGTGGAGAAAATCAGAAAACAAAACAAAGTAGAAATATCAATAAAAAGATAGGAAACCTAAAAGAAATCTGGAGCTGAAAATTACAATAACTGAAATGAATATTTTACAGGAGGATTTGAAGACCAATTCAGGCATGTAGAAAAAAGAAACAGTGAACTGGAAGACAGGACCATTGAAATTACTGAGTCTGCACAACAACAAAAAATATTAAAGAAAATTGAACAGAGCCTTAGGAATACCATCAAGTGTCCAACACATGCATTGTGGGAGTCTCAGAAGGAGAAGAGAGATTATTTGAAGAAATAATGGCTGAAAACTTCCCAAACTTGAAGAAATATATGAATATAAAGATCCAAGAAGCTCAACAAACTCCAAGAGAATGAATTCAAAGAGACTCACACTAAGACACACTATAATCAAATTGTAGAAAGCCAAAGACAAAATGAGAATCTTGAAAGCAGCAAGACAGAAGTGACTCATACATACAAGGGATCCCCAATAAGATTATTGGCAGATTTCTCATCAATAACTTGGGAGACCAGAAAGCATTGAGCTGATATATTTAAAGTACTGAAAGAAAAAAAAAATCTGACAACCAAGAATTCTATATCCATCAGAACTGCCCTCAAAATTGAGGGAGAAATTAAGACATTCTCAGATTTGAGAAGAAAGGAAAGAGAGAGAGGAGGGGAGGGGAGGGGAGTGGAGGGGGGGAGAGGAGAGGAGAGGAGAGGGCACAGCAGCTCATGCCTGTAATCCTAGCACTTTGTGAGACCAAGGCCAGTGGAACACCTGAGGTCAGGAGATCGAGACCATCCTGGCTAACACGGTGAAACCCCGTCTCCACTAAAAATACAAAAAATTAGCCGGGCGTGGTGGCAGGTGCCTGTAGTTCCAGCTACTCAGGAGGCTGAGGCAGGAGAATGGTGTGAACTCGGGAGGTGGAGCTTGCAGTGAGCTGAGACTGCGCCCCTGCACTCCAGCCTGGGTGACAGCAAGACTCCGTCTCAAAAAAAAAATAAAAATAAAAATAAATTAAAAAAAAGAAAGAAAGAAAGAAGGGAGGCAGGGAGAAAAGAAGGAAGGAAGGATAGATATTGAGCTTTGCACAAGAGGCTAAGATTTGTTCCAAATTTAGTAACAAATAGGTACTACTAAAGCCTTTGAAGACAGAAGCAACCTGGTCAAAATTTTCTTCATAGAGATAAATAGAACATGGATTACAGAATGTACTGGAACAACAAGAGACTAAATGCAGGGGACTCATTAGGAAGCTGTCACCATAGTTCAAATAAGAGGTAACAAGGATTGGCTAGGGCAGTACCAGCTAGTATGAAACTATGGAAATCCTGGAGCATTTGTTAATGCCTGATTTTTTTATTCTTCTTCAAAGTTACCAACAATTGTCCCAGTAAAGCAATTAAAATACAATTTTGAAAATAATATTTAACATATTGCTATATTTATCTTCTATTGCACAACTTTAAAATGATAAATGGTTATTGAAGTATAGCTGAGAAGGCTGAGATAACTGTTGTATGAATAAAAATTTGGTGACATCAAATATTGGCTACTAGATCTACAAACAAATTTGTATAATTAATACAAGGAAAGCCATAGCAATCATCTATAGAACATATCCTTGAAAAAGATCAGAAAAGGATATAATAATACATATAGAAAATTATTATTTCAATGTGTTTATAAGAAAGAACAACCATTCAATAGCTTAACCCACCTTTGCTTCAATTAATATCTGAAATGCATAGATATAAATTACAACACGTTGAACCACTTGAAACACGTTTACCCCCAGTCTTTTTGGATCACCTGAAGTGGTGGAATAGGTAGGTTGGTGTTTTGGATTTCTGAAACGGTTCTGATGACAAACATTTTTTCCTACTGTCTCTATTAGTCTTCATGTATTCTAATATATTTCAATTCAAGCTACATTTCTCAGGCTGTTTGGCATATACATAAAATGCTCCAAAATTAAACCACATGTCCTGATTTAGGGTTTAAAAATTCAGTTTGCTTATGTGTGCCTGAAATCTGCCTGTTGCTTCATCCATGATATTTGCTGAGTCCTTAATCCATGCAGAGTTTTGTCCTGGGCACAGAAGGAGGAGGTGAAAGAGAATAATTGAAATGCATTTTCTAAGGCTGCTTTCAAAGTGTTCAATCTCTAGGTATAACAAAAATCATCAATTATCGAAAAGATATTTACTAATTTAAAATCAGCACATGTTAAATATTCAACAAATATTCATTAGGTTTTGACGCAACACAAAGCATTCTATTAGACATGTGGGCAACTAGGGGAAGAATATTCCAGGCAGAGCTGTCCAAGCACACAATATGAGAGACATAGAAATGTCAGATGTGGTTGCTATGCTTGTAAAGCATTAGGCTTACTGAAGAAACAATGTGTGCACACAAAACTCTGAAATAACAGTATGAAATAATATGCAATCAAATATCAAAATGCCTTTTCAACCCTTCAGCTCCAAGCTGACCCTCATGAGGGCAATATGATCTTGGTGGCTCTGCAGAGACATCTGCCCAGGAAGGCTCCCCCAGGAAGGCTTTGTTTCCTAGGCCTCTGAGATTGGATTTTGTGGGATGAGGTGAGGGCAGGCCCAAGAAGGGTGGTTACCACTGAGCCTCAATCACTATCAAGATGATAGAGGTACTGACACCTGACTCTCAGAAACTGCTACACCAGCTGAACACCGTGTTGGAACAGAAGTCTAGATGTCAGTTAAAGATCTGTGGCTTGAGACTAATTGAGTTTGCACATGATAGACAATAGCCTCAGAATGACTGCAAGGCTACAGGACTTTGAAGTACAAGATGTTAGTCTAATTCAGTTCTTTGGCTTTAAGATAAAGGCATTTTCTCTGTCAATTTACTGGACAGATTCCTGTGTTAAATGAAGGTGCAGCCCAAGCACCTTGGATGTGTTGGACTGAGCTGCTTCTATTTGGCTGTAAAATCAATAGAAGAGGAAAGGGATGCCCCATTGGCAACTGATGTGTTCCAAATAAGTGAATATAGGTTCATGGTTTCAGAATTGATGAGAATGGAAAAGACTGTATTGGAGAAGGTGTAATGTAAAGTGAAAGCTACTACTGCCTTTCAATTTCTACAACTTCACTATTCATTCATTCACTAGAACTTGCCATTTGAAAGGAGAAGTGACCTCAATTTTGACTGGAAGCACAATTTAAGGCATGTCAAGATCAAATGCTCTAAACTTTAGAGTCTAAATCAAAGCCTTCTGTGTTGATACCATCTATAATCATATTGGAGATCCAAAAACAGAAGTTAATAAAATGAGTAGAATGTCTTCAGAAACATTCCAAGATAAATCGTAGAGATGTGACCTTCTGGCAAGAGCTTGTATCCAAGTGTTTAACTGAATGCTCATCAAACAAATGTTCCAAATCAAACATTCAGAAGTTGAAATGGATTGTTTCTGGGCATACTGCATTGCAACTGAAGCATAGTTACTGCAGAAAAATTCACCATCCAACAATTCCTGAAATGGTTCCCTAATTGGTAAATTTGGTTCATTGTTATTCTCCATATACAGAAAATTTTCCAAGGCTATAATTTTCTTTTGCAATTAAAATATTATCTTCAAAATAAACAAAATGAAATTGGAATCACACAGGGGAAAATGACTTCACTGATCTTTCAGTTAATGTTTGAAGGCATTTACTACACAGAAACTATAACACCTCAGTAGTAAGGAATTATCCAACCTCTGATATGTAAGTTAGCCATTTCATGATCTTTTCAGCTTTGAAAACAGCATCTTTCTTAATAGCATGAATTTTGAAAGTAGCACTAAAATTGTGTTTTTATTACACATCTTGCTGTGTGTAGACCCACGCTCAGGCTCATTTTAAGTGACATAAGCCTGAGTAACACAATAGGGACAAAAAGTTTAAACCATATGTGAACAAATTTGAAACTATTCATATGTAAGCAAAATCAATATGAATTTGGATATTGTACCTAAAGAAAAAGTAAGATATGGCAGATGGTCTCCACTTTGGGTTTCTGAAAACTGTCAGGGTGTTTTGACACTGTAGTTACATATCATTGCTACAGCAGTTAGACGACTGTAAAGTAGTTATATGCTTGGTCACTGCATATATGATATATATTTGTCATCTAAATTTTATTTAAAAAAAAAATTGCAGAGGCATTGTCTGCCCCAACTGTCTAGAGCTCTGCCCCTCAGATGCTGTAAGATGAAAGAGAGGGCCCCGACAAGGATGGGACAATGGCAGCAGGCTGGCCACATGCACAACGACCACTACCCCTGGCCTGTGGCCACTCCTGGGACAGGAACTGCTGGGCCACCCACTGACACCCATCTTGGCTATCCCCACTGCTTCCCAAACCCTGTTCCAGTCTGGGGCTGAGCCTGAGTGGGATGGGAAGAAGTCAAGACCCCAAGCAGAACACCAGAGGCTGGACACCAAGCAGGGCACCCTGGGGATGAAACTCTGGGGAGGGTGGAGATGGGAAGGATGGAATGGACATGCTATGAGCTCGCTCACACATCTCCATTTAAATTTCTTAACTCACAGTAATTATTTATCTTTTTCTACTCGAAACTAAATGTTGACATTCATGTGATTATGAATCTTAGATATAAACACTTCACATTTAACAGTAATATTTAAGCAGACTTCAGATAAGTTTGGGGTCTTTTTTTGTTTCTTTAAATAAGGTTATAGTAGCAACAAAAACTCCTCTGAAGCCTTTCTCCATAGCCCTGCTCTATACATTCCCTAATGGCATAATGGATTTAAGCTATGAATCCTCAAAACATCACAACTACATTAAGGCGATGTTCTCAAATTTAGGGAAACTGCCTAATTAATATTATGCTATGGTGGAACTATGTGTTGATTTAAGTTCATCTGTGAAACATTCAAATCAAAGCTAAAACTATAAATATGAAATGCTAATGACAAGTCTGGAAAGGTACACTGTGACTCTTCATTTCTAACATTGATCTAACTTTCTATATTGGATCAATATATTGTATTTAGGTGGTATTAAAAATGATAACCTATTTAATTTAAATGTTAAATTTTAAACTATGAGGTCTACATCAAAACCACCAATTGACTAATGAACTCTTTAGGCATAATAAAGGTTAATATTCTAGGCGGTATAAATAATTTCTTGGCACCCACAAGGCAAGTAATATATAATTCAGACATGTGCACTTTATTATACAGAAGGAATATACCTCAACATAATAAAGGCTATAGATGGCATATATGTCAGCACCCACGGCTAACATCCTATGGAATGGGGAAAAGCTGAAAGCCTTTGTTCTAAGAACTCTAACAAGACAAGGAAGCCCACCTTCACCACTTCTATTCAACATCATACTGGAAGTCCTAGCCAGAGCAATCAGGCAAGAGGAAGAAATAAAAGATGAGGAGGAAGCAGAGGAAGATGGCCAAATAAAACCTTCCAGCGATTGTCTTCCTGCAGGATCACCAAACTGAACAACCATCCACACAAGAATGCACCTTCATAAGAACCAAAAATCAGAAGAGTAATAACAGCGCCTTGTTTTAAAATCATATCAAGGAAAGAGGCACTGAAGCGGGTAGGAAAGACAGTCTTTAATTGCCAACACCACTCTCCCCCATCCTCCAGGTTACCACATGGTGTGGAGAGAAAATTTGTGCCCTTGGGGGAAGGAAAGTACAGTGATTGTGGGACTTTACATTGGAAGTCAGCGTTGCCATGTAACAGCAGAAAGCAACATGGCACAGAATTCAGCCAGTGCCCACAGAGGGCACATTTAGAACAGCTCTTGTCAGAGAGGAATTGTCCTACCCAGCAGTCAGAACCTGAGTTACACCAAGCATCACCAATGTGGAATAAAGTTCTCTGGGATTCTAAATAAACTTGAAAGGCAGTCTAGGCCAGGGGTTCCCAATCCCTATGCCACGGACTATGGCCTGTTAGAAACTGGCTGCACAGTAGGAGATGAGTGGCATTACTGCCTGAGCTCCACCTCCTGTCAGATCAGTTGCAGCATTAGATTCTCATAGGAATGGAAGCCTGTTGTGAACTGTGCATCTGAGGAATCTAGGTTGCATGTTCCTTATGAGAATTTAACTAATGCCTGACAATCTGAGGTGGAACAGTTTTATCCAGAAAGCATCCTCCATCCTGTCCATTAAACAATTGTCTTCCACAAAACCAGTCCCTGGTGCCAAAAACGTTGGGGACAGCTGATTTAGGCCACAAGGACTACAATTCCTAGGCAAGTCCTAGTCTAGTGCTGTACTGAGCTCAGAACCAGTAGCCTTGGAGTGCACATAACCTAGTAAGACACCAGCTGGAGTAGTCAAAGGAGTGGTTGCATCATCCCTCCTCCAACTCCAGGCAGCACAGCTCACAGCTTTGAGAGAGACTCTGTCCCTCTGCCTTAAGAAAGGAGACAGGAGCATAAAGAGGACTTTGTCTTGCAACTTGGATAACAGCTCAACCACAGTAAAATAAAGCACCAAGCAGAGTACTGAATCCCCCAACCCAGGCCCTAGCTCCCTGATGATATTTCTAGACATACACTGGGCTATAAGGGAACTTCCTGCCCTGAATGGAAGGACCCAGTCGTGGCAAGAATCATCACCTGCTAACTAAAGAGCCCTTGGGTTTTGAATAAACATCGGTGATAGCCAGGCAGTACTCACCACGAGGCTTGGGTGGGACCCAGTACCATGCTGGTTTCAGGTGTGACCCAGCACATTCCCAGCTGTGGTGGCCATGGGCAGAGATTCATACTTCAGGAAAGGAGAGGGAAGAGTAAAAGGACTTTGTCTTACAAATTGGGTACCAACTTAGCCACAGTAACATAAAGCACCAAGCAGACTCCTAAAGTCCTCAATTCCAGGACTTAGCTCCTGGATGGCATTTCTAGACCCACCCTGAGCCAGAAAAGAACCCACTGCCCTCTCCTATAAGAAATGCTAAAGAAATTTCTTCAATCTGAAAGAAAAAGACATCAATAACCAATAAGAAAGCATCTTAAGGTACAAAACTCACTAGTAAGTACACAGACAAACATGGAGTGTTATAACTCTGTAATTGTGGTGTAAACTTCTCATATCTTAAGTAGAAAAACTAAAAGATGAACCAATAAAAAATAAAAACTATAAAAGCTTTTTAAGACATAGACAGTATAAGATATAAATAGAAACTATTAAAAATTAAAAGTATGGGGGATGAAGTTAAAGTATGAAGCATTTATTAGCTTTCTCTTTGCTTGTTAGTTTATACAATCAATATTAAGTTGTCATCACTTTAAAATAATGAATTATAAGTCATTATTTACAAGCTGCATGATAACATCAAATCAAAAAACCTACAACAGATACACAAAAAATGAAAAGCAAAAATTAAAACATACCATCAGAGAAAAACACCTTCACAAAAAGGAAGACAGGAAGAAAGGAAGACAACACCACAAAACAACCAGAAAACAAAAAAACAAAATAGCTTACTTAACAATAAAACATTGAATGTAAATGGTCTAAACTCTCCAATCAAAAGACATACAGTGGCTAAATGGATAAAAGGAAAAAAAAATCAACGGCAATGATCTGTTGTGTACAAGAAACACACTTCACTTATAAAGACACACATAGACTGAAAATAAAGGGATAGCAAAGATTTCCATGCAAATGGAAAATAAAAGCAGCAGGGGTAGCTATATTTTTATCAGACAGAATAGATTTCAGGACAAAAACCATAAAAAGAGACAAAGAAATTAATTATATAATGATAAAGAGGTAAATTCTGTCAGAGGATATAACAATTGTAAATATATATGCACCTAACACTTGAGCACACAGATATATAAAGGACATATTATTAGAGCTAAAGAGAGAGATAGATCCCAATGCAATAATAGCAGAGATTTCAACATCCTACTTTCAGCATTGGAAAGATCATCCAGAAGGAAAAACAAATAAAGAAACATTGGACATAATCTGCATTACAGACCAAGTGGACTTTATAATAGATAGTTACAGAAAATTTCATCCAATGGCTACAGAATA
The DNA here is from genome assembly GCF_006542625.1 of Nomascus leucogenys. Taxonomy (NCBI): domain Eukaryota; kingdom Metazoa; phylum Chordata; class Mammalia; order Primates; family Hylobatidae; genus Nomascus; species Nomascus leucogenys. Next base: position 118,826,261 of record NC_044383.1, read on the forward strand.
AACATTCTTCTCCCCAGCACATGGATCATTCTCAAGGAGAGACCATATGTTAGTTCACAAAACAAATCTTAAAACATTAAAAAAAATTGAGATCATATCAAGTATCTTCTCTGACCATAATGGAATAATACTAGAAATCAATAGCAAAGGGAATTTTGAAAACTATACAAACATACAGAAATTAAACAATGTGCTCCTGAATTACCAGTGGGTTAATGAAGAAATTAAGAAGAAAGTTAAAAATTTTATTGAAACAAATCAAATGGATATGCAACATATCAAAACTTATGGGATACAGCAAAATCGGTCTAAGAGGAATGTTTATAGCTATAAGTGCCTACAGTAACAAAGAAGAAAACCTTCAAATAAACAGGCTAATGATATATTTTTAAAAACTAGAAAAGGAAGAGCAAACCAAACCTGAAATTAGTAGAAGAAAAGTAATAAACATCTGAACAGAAATAATGAAATTGAAATAAAAAACATACAAAAAAACAAAACAAAAAGTTGCTTTTTGAAAAGATAAACAAAATTGACTTTTAGTGAGACTAAGAAAAAAAGATAGAAGAAAAATAAACTTAGAGATGAAAAATGAGACATTATAACCAGTACTGCAGAAATTCAAAAGATCATTAGAGATTACTAAGAGCAACTATACACCGATAAATTGGAAAACCTAGAAGACATGAATAAATTCCTAGACACATGCAGCCTACCAAGATTGAACCACAAAGAAATCCAAAACCTGAATAGACAAATAACAAATAATAAGATTGAAGCTGTAATAAAAGATCTCTCAGCAAAGAAAAGCCCAGGACTTAAAGGCTTCAGTGCTGAATTTTACCAAACAATTGAAGAACTAATACAAATCCTATTTGAACTATTCCAAAAAATAGAGAAGGGAAGGTTTCCAAACTTATTCAATGAGGCTAGTATTACCCTGATACCAAAACCAGGCAAAGACACATAAAAAAGAAAACTACAGCCCAACATCCCTGATGAACATTGATGTAAAAAACCTCAACAAAATACTAGCAAACCAAATGCAATAACACATTAAAAAATTATTCATCATGACCAAGTTGGATTTATCCCAAGGGTGCAAGGATGGTTCAACATGCACAAATCAATTGATGTGGCACATCATATCAACAGAATGAAGAACAAAAACCATATGGTCATTTCAAATGACACTGAAAAAACGTTTGGTAAAATTCAACATTCCTTCATAATAAAAACCCTCAATAACTGGGTATAGAAGGAACATACCTCAACACAATAATAGCCATTTATGACAGACCCATGGCTGGTATCATACTGAATGAGGAAAAACTGAAAGCTTTTCTCTAAGATCTAGAAAAGACAAGGATGTCCATTTTCACCACTATTATTCAACATAGTAGTGGAGGTCCTCACTAAAGTAATCAGACAAGAGAAAGAAATGAAATGCATCCAAATTGGAAAGGAGGAAAATTATTTTTGTTTGCAGATGCTATTGTCTTATACTTGGAAAACCCTAAAGACTCCACCAAAAAACTAATAGAACTGGTAAACAAATTCAGTAATGTTGCAGGATACAAAATCAACATAAAAAATCAGTAGCATTTCTGTGTCAAGAGCAAGCAATCTGAAAAAGAAATCAAGAAAGGAATAGCATTTTTTATAGCTATAAATAAAATATAGTACTTAGGAATTAATTTATCCAAAGAAGAGAAAGCTCTCTACAATTAAGTCTGTAAAACATTGATGTAAGAAACTGAAGAGGACCCAAAACATGGAAACATATTCCATGTTCATAGATTGGAAGAATCAATATTGTTAAAATGCCCATACTATCCAAAGCATTCTACAGATTCAATGCAATCTCCATCAAAATACCAATGTCATTCTTCACAGACATAGAAAAAAAATTCTAAAATTTATGTGGAACCACAGAAGATCCAGAAACCCTCCTGGGCAAAAAGAAAAAAAACTGGAGAAATCACATTACCTGACTTTAAATTATACTACAGAGCTCTAGTAACCAAAACTGCATGGTACTGGCATAAAAACAGACACATAGACCAATGAAACAGAATAGAGAACCCAGAAAGAAACCCAAACATCTACAGTGAACTCATCTTCAACAAAGATACCAAGAGCATATATTGGGGAAAGGACAGTTTTTTCAATAAATGGTGCTGGGAAAACTGGATACCCATATGCAGAAGAATGAAAGTAGACCCCTATCTCTCACTTTGTACAAAAATCAAATGAAAATGAATTATATACTTAAATATTTGACCTCAAACTATGAAACTACTAAAAGAAAACTTTGGGGAAACTCTCCAGGACATTGGTCTGGACAAAGATTTCTTGAGTAATACCCCACAGGCACAGGCAACCAAAGCAAAAATGGACAAATGGAATCACATGAAGGTAAAAAGCTTCTGCACAGCAGGGGAAACTATCAAGAAAGTGAAGAGACAACCCACAGATTGGGATAAAATATTTGCAAACTATCCATCTGATAAGGGATTAACCAGAATATGTAAGAAGTCCAAACAACTCTATAGGAAAAAAATCTAATAATCCAATCCAAAAATAGGCAAAAGATTTGAATAGACATTTCTCAAAAGAAGTTATACAAATGGCAAACAGGCATGTGAAAACGTGCTCAACATCACTGATCATCAGAAAAATGCAAATCAACCGGGCGCAGTGTCTCACACCTGTAATCCCAGCACTTCTAGAGGCTGAGGCAAGAGGATAACCTGAGGTCAGGAGTTCGAGACCAGCCTGGACAACATGGTGGAACCCCGTCTCTACTAAAAATACAAAAATTAGCCGGGTATAGTGGTGGCACCTTAATCCCAGCTACTCGTGAGGCTGAGGCAGGAGAACCGCTTGGACCCAGGAGGCGGAGGTTGCAGTGAGTCAGTGAGTCTAGATCCCACCATTGCACTTCAGCCTGGGAGACAAGAGTGAGGCTCTGTCTCAAAAAAAAAAAAAAAAAAAAAAAAAAAAAAAAAAAGCAAATCAAAACTACAATTATATCATCTCACACCTGTTAAAATGACTTATAACAAATGCTGGTGAGGATGTAGAAAAAAGGGAACCCTCATACACTGTTAGTGGGAATGTAAATTAGTACAGTCACTGTGGAGAACAGTTTGAAGGTTTCTCAAAAAACTAAAAATAGAGCCACCACACAATCTAGCAATCCCACTGCTGGGTATATACTCCTCAAAAAGAAAATCAGTATATAGAAAAGATATCTGCACTTTCATGTTTATTGCAACTCTGTTCACAATAGCCAAAATTTGAAAACAACCGTGTGGTACATGTACACAATAAAGTACTATTCAGCCACAAAAAGAATGAGATCCAGTCATTTGCAATAATATCAATGGAACTGGAGATCATTAGGTTATGTGAAATAATACAAGTTAGGCACAGAAAGACAAACATCACATGTTCTCACTTATTTGTGCGATCTAAAAATCAAAACAATTGAACCCATGGAGATACAGATAGAGAATAGAAAGATGGTTACCAGAGGCTGGGAAGGGTAGTTAGGGGAGGGGTGGAGAGAAAGTGAGGAGATTAATGGATACAAAAAAAATAGTTAGAATGAATGAATAAGGTCTAGTATTCGATAGCACAACAGGGTGACTATAATCAATAATAACTTAATTGTCCATTTAAAATTACCTAAAAGAGTATAATTGAATGGTTTGTAATACAAAGGATAAATGCTTGAGGAGATGAAACCCCATTCTTCATGATGTGATTATTACCATTGCATGCTTGTGTACAAACATCAAAACATCTCATGTACCCTATAAATATATACATCTACTATATACCAATGAAAGTTAAAAATAATTAACAAAAAAAGTTGAATAAGTAAATTCATCTTTAATTTAGGTTATTAGACGTAGTTTGTCTCTGAATACGCAAGCTTTCTTCTATGATGCAATGAAAGTATCTGAACAAAACTGTACTTCACTTAGCTGCTCAGAAACTCTTAGAACTATACTTAATATCCAGTTGTAATGAGCAGCTCTTTACCATGATGCCTCATAACAACGGCTTCCTCTATTCACATGGGTTCTAGTTTGTTGTTAGAACTAAAGTATCCTATTTTTAATTATATTAGATATAATTAGAAACTTCAAATCCTTCTGGAAAGATATGACATATAAATGCTAAATTAATTAATTAAATAAAAAAGAAAAGTGATGAGAGCCTGTTCCTTTAACACTCAGTCTAAGAGGTGATGTAGGTCTCAAAAGTTTGGTGAATATGAGAAGAGAAAGCAATCGACTATGTGCATACCTCAAACATACTCAATAAGATGAGATCTGATTCTATGAGAGCAGGGAAGGATATTGAGTCCTCCCTTTCTCTCACATCCTACATCCAGTCTTTCAGCAAAACCTGCCAGTGCTACTTTCAAACTTTATTCGGAATCTGTCCACTTCTCAATACCTAAACTTCTACCATCTCTTGGTCTCAGACCCATCATCTCTCTGCCAAAATGATCACAACAGCTTTTTAACTGCCCTGTACTTCTTTGGTGACCTATACCCTGGAGTCTATTCTCTACATTGCGTTCCTCCTGCCCTTCTGCCTCCATTTCCTACTTTTCTCCTCTTCTGTCACATCCCTGTAACCACACTAACCCTTTTTCTGTTCCATAGGTTAGACACATACTCTGACCAGAGGATCTTGGAATTTAGAATTCCCTCAGCCTGGAGTGCACTTTTCTCAGATACTCATATGATCTATCGCCTCATTTCTTTCAGGTCTTTGCTGAAATCTCACTGTGATGCCCTCTGACGACCTTTTAAAAATTTCAGCCCCACGCTTGCCACCCTATTCACCTTCCCCACTTTATGTTTTCCATAACATTTATTTCCACCTCATATCATAGATAGGTAGACAGATGAAAGAAACCTATATAAAGACAGGTAGATAGATAATAGATAGATAGATAATTATCTTTTAAAAAAAATTATTACCTCCCCACACTAGAATATAAATTTCAAGAGGACAGGAATTTTTAATCTGTTCTGTTCACTTCATTGCCCAGAACAATGTCTAGACATAATAGGTACTCAAAAAAATTTGCAGAGTTAATAAATTAAGGCAGCTGGGCGTGATGGCTCATACCTGTAATCCCAGCACTTTGGGAAGCTGAGCAGGTGGATCACTTGAGGCCAGGAGTTCAAGACCAGCCTGGCCAACATGGTGAAACCCGTCTCTACTGAAAATATGAAAAACTAGCTGGGTGTTGTGGCTCACACCTGTCATTCTCGGGAGGCTGAGGCACGAGAATTGCTTGGACCCGGGGGATAGAGGTTGCAGTGAGCTGAGATCACACCACTGCACTCCAGCTTGGGCGACACAGAGTCTCTCTCTCAAAAAAAAAAAAAAAATTGAGAGAGAGAATTAAGGCAAGACATTCAGACATCATTAGTTGATGGAAAACACAAATGGGCAACCGGGTTCCTTGAAATGAAGTGAATGGGACATCCTTGTGGGGACGTTCAGGAGGCCCTTGGAGATGAGGTTCTAGGGAAAGGCCATTCAGAAATAAGTCAATTCAATTCATAGTGGAAGTGATAGCAGAGAGCTTGCCTTTTAGAAACTGAAGCACTGACATATGACATGATTAAATAAGAAATAATTATGGCACAATTAAATACGAATAGAGTAAATGATTATGATTAGTAACACTGGAATTTGTCAAAATCCACCTTGTCAAAATCAAAGTGTCTTTGTAAGTAGTTTTTGTGGGTTGGTTTGTTTGTTTGTTTTTGAGACAGAGTCTAGCTCTGTCACCCAGGCTGGAGTGCTATGCCACTATCTTGGCTCACTGCAACCTCTGCCTCCCGGGTTCAAGCAGTTCTCCCTGCCTCAGCCTCCCAAGTAGCTGCGATTATAGATGTCCACCACCATGCCCCACTAATTTTTGTATTTTTAGTAGAGATGGGATTTTGACTAATTGGCCAGGCTGGTCTCGCACTCTTGACCTCAGGTGATCCTCCCGCCTCAGCCTCCCAAAGTGCTGGAATTACAGGCATGTGCCACCACAGCCAGCCACTTTATGTGGGTTTTTTTCTTTTATTATTATTATTATACTTTAAGTTCTGAGATACATGTACAGAACGTGAAGGTTTGTTACATAGGTATACATGTGCTATGGTGGTTTGCTGCACCCACCAACCCATCATCTACATTAGGTATTTCTCCTAATGCTATCCCTCCCTTAGCCCCTGACTCCCCGACAGGCCCCGGTGTGTGATGTTCCTCTCCCTGTATCCATGTATTCTCATTGTGCAGCTCCCATTTATGAGTGAGAACATGCAATGTTTTGTTTTCTGTTCCTGTGTTAGTTTGTTGAGAATGGTGGTTTCCAGCTTTATCCATGTCCCTGCAAAGCACATGAACTCATCCTTTTTTATGGCTGCATAGTGTTCCATGGTGTATATGTGCCACATTTTCTTTATCCAGTCTACCATTGATGGGCATTTGGGTTGGTTCCAAGTCTTTGCTATTGTGAACAGTGCTGCAATAAACATACGTGTGCACGTGTCTTTATAGTAGAATGATTTATGATCCTTTGGTATATACCCAGTAATGGGATTGCTGGGTCAAATGGTATTTCTGGTTCTAGATCCTTAAGGAATTGCCACACTGTCTTCCACAATTGTTGAACTAATTTATACTCCCACCAACAGTGTAAAAGTATTCCTCTTTCTTCACATCCTCTCCAGCATCTGTTGTTCCCTGACTTTTTAATCATCACCATTCTAAGTGGCGTTGTGTGATTTTGAGAATAGTTCCAAAAGAGGAATTCCTAAAACAATTTTAGCCATGTGTATTCAGAAAGAAGTATGTGAACCGACATGATTTTCTTAGGTGTGTAAGATATTGGTTTCCTTACATTAAAATTAATAGTGCTGCTTTCATCACACTTAACATCTCTTTAGCCTAGACCTGACTTAAACCACTTACAATCCTGTGCCATATCACCTCTTAGATTACAATCAGCTTACACTTTAAGGACTTTACTACATTAACCTCATCAGCTATCTTATTAATGAGAAAGGAAAACTATTCATCTTAAACTGATGTGACTCTATTTTGCCATTTACTCATACAGTTTTCAAATCACAGACCCACACAGGGAAATATTTTTCTGTTCACTGGTGAGGAGTCAGAGACCAGAGATGTTCACATTGAATGTGATGATTTCTAAGCTACCTTCTCACTCTAATTTCTGTGACTTCATAATTCGTATTTACTCTCCCAGTAAATATACCCATAGTAGATGAAAAATAAGCTATACTGAAATTTAAGAGTTGATCATGGATCTATGCAATGATCATCAACAAAGTTTTCCCAGCTAAATCAAGTTAATGTTTACTAGTGAATTTTTCACAAAGTTGTTTCTTTACCTGTTAGGATCATTACAGGGGATCCAGTTTACTTCAGGGTCTGGGATGTCCTCCAAGTATGGGTAGAGAGAGTCCCTGTTGAAGTTCCAGCCATAAATAGCATCTTCTGGAGTCACAATAATATGCGCACCCTGTTAAAAATGCAACTTAATCCAAAGGGGGGCCTGCAAAAGGAGCTGAGGAACTGAGTGGCTGAGTAACAACTATTTGGGCTTCCCCCCACACCCCTTAGATCTTATTTTGTTTTCTATATTTTTATAATTATTTTCTTTTCCAAAGCATTTTAATTTCCTTTATTTCAGTGCACTGTTGCTCTTTTTATTTTTCTTTTCTTTTCTTTATTTCTAATTTTAGATTCAGAGGGTACATATGCAGGTTTGTTACATGGATATGTTACATAATGGTGAGGTTTGGGCTTCTAGTCAAGCATTATTTTTTCTCTCTCTCTCTTTTTTTTTTTTTTCAGATGTAGTTTCGCTCTTGTTGCCCAGGCTGGAGTGCAATGGCGCGATCTCGGCTCACCACAGCCTCCACCTCCCGGGTTCAAGCAATTCTCCCGCCTCAGCCTCATGAGTAGCTAGGATCACAGGCACCCGCCACCATGCCTGGCCAATTTTTGTATTTTTAGTAGAGATGGGGTTTCTCCATATTGGTCAGGATGGTCTTGAACTCCCAACCTCAGGTGATCTGCCTGCCTCAGCCTCCCAAAGTGTTGGAATTACAGACATGAGCCACCACGCCCGGCTTAGTCAAGCATTTTAATTTTCTAATCCTGCCACTGTTGTTTCCTATGGCAGTCGTTAACTATAAACCTAGCTCGTCCTGGAACCAAGCCTCTCCTTGAACTTTGGCTGATGATTGTGCCTGTGTCAAGACTGATTAATAACTTAAATGCTCTGTTTGTTTCCTCCTCTGCCCCAGCCTTCCCCCACAAACATGATTCCTGCTTCTCAGAAAAAGAGGAGCCACAAACTGGTTACTTGAACTGTGCCATGCCTACAAGTACTGCCTGAGCTAACCTGGGCACCTTCCAATTAGAGAGTCACCTTAAAAAGCTCTGTGACCTTCAAGGAAATAGTTGGACTAAGGGTGAAAAAGAACATCAGAACTCCTGATAACCTTTTAAATATTCGTGTATATAAGAATACAGGGCAGTCACGGTAGCTCATGCCTGTAATCCCAGCACTTTGGGAGCCTGAGGCAGGTGGATCACCTGAGGTCAGGAGTTCAAGTCCAGCCTGGGCAACATGGCAAAACCCAGTATCTACAAAAAATATACAAAACTTAGCTGGGCACAGTGGCATGCATCTGTGGTCCCAGCTACTCTGGAGGCTTTAGTGGGAGAATCACCTGAGCCCGGGAAGTCAAGGCTGCAGCGAGACGTGATCACACCACTACACTCCATCCTGGGTGACAGAGTGAGACCCTGTCTCAACAACAACACAAAAGAATATATATTTATAGATATATGTAATACACATTTATCCATGACTTTTGTCACACCTCATATATTCCTGGTCTACCCCTAATCGATTAATAGCTTTTAAAATAATATTCGTGTAAACCACAATTTATACTGTATGATTAACTTTAAACTGAAACCTTCACTCAACTTAAGGACTCACAATGCATTACATATACTTTTATCTTGTAATTAGAATGAAGTATGAAGTATATAATGCATGCTGGCAAGGAATTGAAAACTTAAATTTGTTTTCAGATTATAAATTTATTCGAAAACCTGCAAACCCTTAATAGCACATGAGTACATGAAGGCCACTAATACTCTGAAAATAGCACCTAGTTCCTGACCTATTTAGCCTCCATCCTCCATCTGTACCAGAAAAGGGGAACAAAGATGTTGAATTTATGGCCAGTTCCTCAAAGTTCTGCTGCTTCTTGATAATGAGCAAATTGTTCTTTTCTTAACTTTGTTCTTACTGTTAGGGAAGTGTCCTTTCTCTAATATTGAGAGGAAAGTAGAATTCTAACTGTAAAATAAAGGTTCTTGGCTACTCTGATACATATGTCGTCTTAAAGTGTAACTGACCCTGACAGTGGCCCTGTCTCCTAGGACCCCCTCCTTTCTCATAGAATCCAGTACACTGGAGAGATGGTAGAGATGGTACCTGATCCGCTGCTGATGTGATCGCTCCTTCCAAAATGTCCAGATTCCAATTCATTAATGCCAAAGCCTCCTCACGAGACACTGGTGTTAGGGTGGCATTGGGCAATATCACTGCATGCTCGTAAACAGCTGCAGTGAAAGTGTCCTGGCAGCTGGCTCTTGAGACATAGAAAAGCAAAATTGCCACATAAGCCGGCAACTGAGTAGTCATGCTGAAGTCCAATGACTGCTGAAAAACAGAGCCTGTCCTGGTATTTATAGAAAGAAGACACGTGGTGTCCAGAGCTTAGTACCTTAAAAATAAACTACGGAAGTTAATTAAGAAAACGCTAGGATTTCATAGCATTGTTAGATAACAAAAGACCCTCCCTTATTGCAGTAATTTGTGAAGACTAAATCAAGTACTGTATGTACATTAGTTCGCCAGGGCTGCCTAACAAAATACAATAAACTGGGTGGTGTAAAAAATAAAAAATTTATTGCTTTGCAGTTCTGGAGGGTAGGAGTCCCAGATGAAGGTGTCAGCAGAGTTGGTTCCTCCTGAGGGCAGTGAAGGAAGGATGCGTTCCAGGCCTCTCTCCTTGACCCATAGATGGTGCCTTCTCCTGTGTCTCTTCATATGCTATTCTCCCCATGTGTGTGCCTGTGTCCAAGTTTTCCCTTTTTATGAGGACACCACTCTAATCTTTAACACGGAGAAAGGGAAAATCCCAGCTCTAGCTTTTTTTGTCATCGTTGTTGTTTGTTTATTGTTGTTGTTGTTTGAGACGGAGTTTCACTCTTGTCACCAAGGCTGGAGTGCAGTGGCGCAATCTCTGCTCACTGCAACCTCCGCCTCTCGGGTTCATGTGATTCTCCTGCCTCAGCCTCCCAAGTAGCTGGGATTACAGGCACCCGCCACCATGCCATGCTAATTTTTTGTATTTTTAGCAGAGATGGGGTTTCGCCATGTTGGGTAAGCTGGTCTCAAATTCCTGACCTCAGGTGATCCACCTGCTTTGTTTTTATGCCAACTAAGGGCAGAAGAAAAAAGCCAAGTGAAGGTCATAAACCCAGGGGTACTGGCTCACTGAAAGACTGAGACTTAATCATAGGACCAATTAGATTTAGTGCCCTCTGTACTCCAGTATAACTTCATCTTAACTAATTAGATCTGAAATGACCCCGTTTCCAAAAAAGGTTACATTCTAAGATACTGGCAGTTAGGACTTCAACATATAAATTTTTGGAATTCATATATTTTGGAATGTCAACACATAGACATTCAAATAATTCTAAAACTTTATTATTATCTTCATTTGAATATTTCAGCTCCACACTTTGATTTACTTTATTTTCCTCAAAATGGGGAAGCCAGGACAAAGAGGAATACAACAGCATCTCCCACTTTCTCTGGGTCAGGAATCTGGGGGCAGTTTAGCTGGTGCCTCTGGCCCAAGGTCTCTTTCACAAGGCTGCAGTCAAGCAGCTGCCAGGGCTAGCTATATCAAGGCTTGACTCCAGGAGGATTCACTTCCAAGCTCCAAGCTCCCTCATGTGGCTGATGGCAGGGCTCAAGACCTCATTGGTTGTTGCCCAGAGACATGAGTTCCTAGTGATGCAAACCTCACCATAGGGCAGCCCGCATTATGGTATCTGGATTCCCTTAGAGCCAGAGAGCAAGTGAACCCACTGGAGATGGAAGCCACAGATGCTTCGTAATGTAATCGGGGAAGCAACACCTCATCACTTTTGTTGTATTCTATCCAATAAAGCATTATGAACCATCTTTGAAGCTGCTTATCACAGAGGCAACAGAGGTGTATAAAGAATCAGAGCAAAAAAAAAAAAAAAAAAAAAAAAATGAGAGCTGGGGAGCAAGATCCAGAGAGAGGAGAGGGAAATTATATAAAATAGAAAAACTGTTCATAGATTTTGATATTGAGTAAGTTGGCAAATTTTGTTTCAGTTGTGCATTAAGTATAATATTTACAGAATTAGTGTTTATGTTTTTCCATTTTATTTTTAGATCTATTTGTCTTTGAATGGTATTTTTATAGTTCAATCTGCAAACAGGCATATCTAATTTTTTACTTTAGTAACTATAATGCATTCATTCTGCAATTGCCAAGGTAACCCAGAGGTTGTGGTTGGCTAGTCCTCCTGAGTCTCCAGTAAACGGCAGCTTCTCTGACTGCTTGCTGACCTCTTAGGGCCTTTCCATGCCCAGGTGGGTGGGAATACCACATATTTCACAAAAAGATGTCATTATTATGTAACAATTTATAAAAGGAAGCACTGAAATAAAAGTTAAAACTGAGATGAGTTGCCAAGAGGTTAAAAAATTACTTCTTGCCCTTCTTAGATTAAAAACATTAAACCTCCGATGGAGTTTCTAGTCCAACTCATAGAGAGCTTGGCAGTCATTTTTCCCATGCTCACAACAAGAAAAAAGCTAAACAAATGAAAATCAACAACTTTTCTAAGATGCATCAGAGAATTGAGATCACAGAATAAACTGCGGTCCTCACAATTGGAGAGATAGGCAGATACAGAGGTTAAGAGTGTACTGGGAGCAGAGTCCTCTGCGGCTGGCGCCAGTACCGTGGGGTCACTTGAACTGTAATTGACGAATTGCTGGAGGCACAGGGTGGACAACCTTGAGAGTTCTGGTCTGTTCTTCTTAACAAAAGCCTGCCCTCAAAGTAAAGTATTTTACCAGAGCCTAACCTACCTAGGGGAAGGAAAAATTCCAACCCCAGCCACTCTAATCTTCAATGTGGGGAAAGGGAAAATCTCATCTCTAGCTTGTTTTTATGCCAACTAATGGCAGAAGAAAAAAGCCAAGTGAAGTTCATAAACCCAGGGGTACAGGCTCACTAAAAGACTGAGACTAAATCATAGGACCAATAACCCTGTCCCTCCTCCAGCATGTCACTGCCACATGAATCTAGCCTTTCTGGCCTACCTAGCATGTACTAGCTGAGAGCAAATCTTCAGATGAAATAATGCAGTTCGGCCGGGCGCCGTGGCTCATGCCTATAATCCCAGCACTTTATGAGGCTGAGACGGGAGGATCACCAAAGGTCAGGAGTTTGAGAGGAGCCTGACCAACATGGAGAAACCCGTCTCTACTAAAAATACAAAAATTAGCTGGGCATGGAGGGGAGCGGTGTGGGGGGTGGGGGCGCCTATAATCCCAGCTAGTCGGGAGGCTGAGGCAGGAAAATTGCTTGAACCCAGGAGGCGGAGGTTGCCTCGAGCTGAGATAGCGCCATTGCACTCCAGCTTGGTGACAGAGTGAGACTCCGTCTCAGAAAAAAAAAAAGAAAAAAGAAAAAAGAAAGAAAGAAATAGAAATAGAAACAGTGCAGTTCTTGCAGTAGAGTATCATCAGCAGGACATGGACCTGGGAGGCACCAGCAGCCTCTACTACAACTCCTAGGCTGGTTCTCTGGACCCTTAACCCTACTGCTACAGCCGGCCAAGGTCCCCAAATGCAGCCCTTCTGCTCACACAGAGTTGAAACTGGGAGAATTGTCTCCAAGGAAATGACTTTGAGTGTAGACAAAAGCCCTAATTGATACCTCCAGACTCCTCCAACCAAACTTGCATAGATGGAGCAGATTTTCTTTTGCAAGAAAAACATGACATCACACTGTCCAGAATAGGGCAAGACCCACAGTATTCTGGATTTTGCCAGCAGAGCAGTGATCACCCCACCCCAGGCAGCAGGTCCCCAGAGGAACTCAGAAGCAAGTCCTGCCCAGCTTACACAGAGAGAACCAGAAACAAGGGAAAAGGAGGGGAGAGCAAGGACTGAGCGGAGTGGGCACTGCCTCTTGCACTTCACCTGGTGGACTCTGAAAAGCCATGTGCACAGCGTGTAAAAGTGTGTCCATATACTTGTGTCTGATAAAAGATTGATGGGCCGTCAGCCTCTGCATTGCTACTCAATATATACACCCATATTTTAATATTTAGTGGCTACAATACAATGTCAATTCTTTTGTTGACATTAATCTGGTTTTAGGAAAAACAATCCGTTTTTCCTCTGCTCTCATACCACAACAACTAACACAAAAGACTGGTTACTCCCAAGTAGGTGGAGATTTCTCCCCACTAGAAAGCAAGCAATTGACTCTGCACAGACATCAGCTGGCTATCTTCCAGTTCAATCCAAACAGTATTTATCCAAAGATAGCGTCAGATCCCGCATATTAAGGGCTCAGTCCCACAAAACCGCCCCCTCCTTCCCACCAGTAACAAGTCTGGGCTTCCAGATCTTCCGACCAAATGGCTCTGTGTTGGGGGTTCCATGACCCTTTTTTATGGGTTCAATTAATTTGCTAGAGCGGCTCACAGAACTCAGGGAAACACTTACCTTTAGTGGCTTATTGTAAAGAATATTACAAAGGATACAAATGAAGAGGTGCATAGAGCGAGGTACGGGGGAAGGACTGGAGAGTCTTCCACACACCCCTAGGTGTGCCACCCTCCAGGAACCCTCCACATGTTCAGCTGTAAGGAAACTCTTGGAACTCTGTCCTTTTGGGTTTTTATGGAAGCTTCATTACATAGTCACGATTGACAACCATGTAGAAATGCGATTGGACAAAAAGGATATGATCCCATACTAACAGTTTGAGTGGGGAAACCCAGTAAAGCTTGTCTGTTCAGGTTTGTCTTGACATCTATAACATTTCTTCCTCTAGGGTATGGGGTGGGACCCTCTCTGAAATGAGGGTCTTTTGAGCCACAATCAGATTACAGTCCTGACTTAGGCAGGTAAAGAGAGGACAGGGGAAGGTCAGAGAGGGAGATTCTGTTTCATGAGGCCTGCTCCTGAGGCCTAAAACCCCCTAATGTTAAAACAAACAAACAAACAAAAAACCCTAACAAAGGATATGGGAGTTATAAGCCAGGAACTATAATATCACAAGTTGTTAATGTTACAAGAATACATATTTTTGCATAGGACTTAATAAAACTATTTTTGCATTGTTAATGTAGCCTGTAAACATGATGATGTGGCTTGAACTTGCTCTCATGAAAGAAAAAATGTTTTTGCTTACCAGTGAATTATACTCTGCTGTATCAGAAATATTAATTAAAGCCATGAAAGTGGCTTCACTCTCCGTAGAAAGATTTTAGATGAGGAAGATATAGCTGTGAGATCTGAGTCTAGCAGAGTGCATCATTTATATCAATGACAAACAAAATAAGTGTGGTTGGGGGAGGGAGAAGAGACAAAAAGGTCAAAGAAAATAAAAAGTGAAAGGCATTAAAATGTGGGGGGTAAAATTACTCCAAGAAGTACAGGCTTAGTAAGAGCTGAGAACTGACCACGAGATTTGACTTTTTTTTTTAGACAAGGTCTCATTCTGTTGCCCAGGCTGGAGTGCAGTGGTACAATCTTGGCTCACTGCAGCCTCCACCTCCTGGGCTCAAGTGATCCTCCCACCCCAGCCTCTCCAGTAGCTGGGATCACAACAGCATACTCGGCTAATTTGCTGCTGTTGTTATCGTTTGTAGAGACAAGGTTTTGCTATATTGTCCAGGCTGATCTCAAACTCCTTGGCTCAAGCCATCTGCCTGCTTTGTCCTTCCAAAGTGCTGAGATTACAGGTGTGAGTTACCATAGCCTGCCCCGAGATTTGATTTTAAAGTTCCTTTTAATAAAGAGAGGGGGGCAGGAGTCAGCTTACATAAAAATGCCATGAGGTGAGAGGTGCCGAGGAAGCTGGGGAGGCCAGAGTGCATGATGCAGCCTCCAGACAACTGGCTTAGGAAAGAGAAGAAAGAATTCTAGAAGGAACCAATGTGAGGCGATAAAGAGGGAAGATGCCCACCTCCTGCATGCAGAGGAATCAGGGGCACAAACCTAAGATCCGAGAGTGATAGCCCCTGAAGAGAGAATCCAGGAAAGATGGGAGAGGGAAACCGAGTGCATTTTCTGCCACCCAGAATGTCTCTGACTTCCTGGTGCTGGACTGAATTATAGCAGGTGGAAATAAACACCTAGGAAAAGTTCAGCAATGCATTTGTCAAACATTCTGTGGACATAAGAGTGTCTCCTACATAACCCAGAGAACCCAGCTGCTCTTCAGCACATCTCTTTCCAGAGTTAATCAGTGACCAACAAGAAAAATGACTAAGAGAGCCAGGACAGTGGGCCAGAGGTATTTGGGGAAAAGGTGACATGGTGGTCCCGTCTAGGAAGCTCCCAGCCTGGCACAGCCTGCAATAAACCCCTGACCACTGAGAAGGGCTCCACCAAGATTGGGTAGATTTCAGAACAGAATAATTTCAGAAGGAAATGAGATGTGATCTGAATGGCATAATTTATTTATTTATTTATTTATTTATTTATTTATTTATTTATTTATTTTTTGAGATGGAGTTTTGCTTTTCTTGCCCCAGGCTGGAGTGCAATGATGCGGTCTCAGCTCACTGCAACCTCCGCCTCCCGGATTCAAGTGATTCTCCTGTCTCAGCCTCCCAAGTAGCTGGGATTACAGGCACGCACCGCCACCCCCAACTAATTTTTGTATTTTTAGTAGAGACAGGGTTTCACCATGTTGGCCAGGATGGTCTCAAACTCCTGACCTCAGGTGATCTGTCCACCTCAGCTTCCCAATGTGCTGGAATTACACATGTGAGCCACCGCGTCCGGCTGACATAATTTGTTTTTTTAAAAATTTCTGTTTTGGCTGGCCCTGTGGCTCACACCTGTAATCTCAGCACTTTGGGAGGCCAAGGATAGCAAATCACTTGAGGTCAGGAGTTCAAGACCAGCCTGGCCTGGCCAACATGATGAAACTCTGTCTCTACCAAAAATATGAAAAATTAGCCAGGTGTGGTGGCATGAGCCTGAAGTCCCAGCTACTTGGGAGGCTGAGGCAGGAGAATCACTTGAACCAGGGATGAAGGGGGCCAGCCCCTCCACGCCTATGGGTGTTTCTCGTCAGATGGGATAAGAGACTGAGAAAAGAAATCAGACACAGAGACAAAGTATAGAGAAAGAACAGTGGGCCCAGGGGACCGGCGCTCAGCATACAGAGGACCCGCACAGGTACCAGTCTCTGAGTTCCCTCAGTATTTATTGATTACTGTTTTCACTGTTTCAGCAAGGGGAAGGCAGCAGGAGAACAGGGTGATAGTGGGGAGAAGAAGGTCAGCAAGAAAACATGTGAGCAAAGGAATCTGTGTCACAAATAAGTTCAAGGGAAGGTACTATGCCTGGATGTGCACGTAGGCCAGAGTGTAATAAAGAATAACAGAGCAGCATTGCTGCCAACATGTCTCGCCTCCAGCCACAGGGCAGTTTTCTCCTATCTCAGAATAGAACAAATGTACAATCGGATTTTATAGTGAGACATTCCATTCCCAGGGGCATGCAGGAGACAGAGGCCTTCCTCTTATCTCAACTGCAAGAGGCCTTCCTCTTTTACTAATCCTCCTCAGCACAGACCCTTCACGGGTGTCGGGCTGGGGAACGGTTAGGTCTTTCCCATCCCAAGAGGCCATATCTCAGGCTATCTCCGTGGGGAGAAACCTTGGACAATACCCGGCTTTCCTGGGCAGAGGTCCCTGCAGCTTTCCGCAGTGCATTGTGCCCCTGGTTAATCGAGAATGGAGAATGGCGATGACTTTTACCCAACATACTGCCTGTAAACATATGTTACAAGGCACACCCCGCACAGCCTTAGATCCCTTAAACCTTGATTCCATACAACACATGTTTCTATGAGCACAAGTTTGGGGCTAAAGTTACAGATTGACAGCATCTTGAGGCAAAACAATTGTTCAGGATACAGTTCAAAATGGAGTTTCTTATGTCTTCCTTTTCTACATAGACACAGTAACAGTCTGATCTCTCTTTTCCCTACACAGGGAGGCGGAGGTTGCAGTGAGCGGAGGTCGTGCCACTGCATGCACTCCAGCCTGGGGGACAGAGTGACACTCCGTCTCAAAAAAAAAAAAAAAAATCCATTTTAAGTATCCAGTTTCCATACAAATAGAACACAAGAGTCAAATTAGTCATGACTAAAGGAACAATACTAGCTAAAAAGTTGTTCATAGTTACTTTAAAAGATGTCCTTATTGTTTAACTTCCTGTGTCTTAATTGGCTGGAATCAAATACCCTCTGCATATTCAAAGTTCATCCTATGTATTTACAAATGAAGTGCATTAGTCAGGCTTCTCCAGAGAAACAGAACCAACAGGAGAGAGAGAGAGAAAGGGATTTATGATAAGGTATTGGCTCAGACAATTATGAAGGCTGAGAAATCCCACAGTCTGGTCTGCCATTTGGAAGCTGGAGATGCGGAAAGCCAGGGGTGTCATTCGAAGGCCTGAGAGCTGGAGAGTTGATGGTGTCAATTCCAGTCCAGACCTGAAGGCCTGAGAACCAGGAGCACACGCATGTAGGCAGGAGAAGATCTCTATCCAGCTCAAGTAGTCTGGCAGAAAATGAATTCAAACCTCCTTCTTCTTTTTCTCTGCAGGCCCTCAAGGGACTGGACGATGCCCATCCACACTGGGGAGGACCGTCTGCTTTACTCAGTCCACCAATTCAAATGCTATTGTCTTCCTTGAAACACCCCCACAGACACACCCAGAAACAATAGTTAACCAGCTATCTGGGCATATTATGACCCAGTCAAATCAACACATAAAATTAGCCATCATATGATGGAAACAACACTTGCATACATTAGTGCAGTTACCGCAAAAGGATTTTTCTAGGACCTCCTCCTATTTAAATATATGTTCCACTATACATATACATACTTACATATACTTAAACTCACATACATGGAGGATGAATGCAGCTCCCATAAGTGAACCTGTGCTATACCAAACATGTAAAATGTGAAATTTGCACACACACTTGTTGCTTTTCAAATCTGCTTAAGTTTATTATATTTGTTTCCGTAAGTTTATGACATCTCTTCTAAACAGACACTAACGGATCTCTTTTCTTTCTTCCTCTCTTAGCCAGGTTAATCCTAAAACGGCCTTGCTAAAGGATATCACTGGAATTTCCCAGATCCCTGCCCTAAGCGTGGAGGGTCCTTCTCAAACACTCTTCCATACAGGGCCATAACTAAGACAGGCAAAGGGGCTCCACTTCGGCTCCTCAAGCATCCATCTCTTGAAATCTGGTCAAAGAAAGCAAAGGATTAACTTCAGTGCAGAGTTTAGGTTACAACCTAGAGCCCTTCTCTGGCAAGATCACTCCCTCCTAAAGCAGTGTAGAATGGTAAAAATCACACAGGATTTGCTGTTGGAAGACCCAGGTTCATGTTTCAAGTCTGAAAGTAGAGGGACTTAGCGTGAAAGTGCAGCAAATAAATTTGTTGCCCAGGTGGTCAAATAAGAATATGTATAAAAATATGTTCTTCAAACTCATGAAACACTATACAAAATATTAGTTATTACTATAATTATAACTTCTCAAAATAGCATACCCAGAAAATAAGTTGTAGATGCATTATTTAGTGTATTTAATTTGCACCTTCTACATCATGCAAATGACATTATTGCCATTATCAGCAGTCAATATTTTTATTTTAGCTTCTCTGTGAATTTACTGTTGCCTTGAAGGTCAACATCACATTTATGTTAAAAAAATAAACCCTAAATTCTCCATCACAGCCTAATGGCAATCTAAAACCACAACTTGTATTCCATATCATAGTTTCCACGTCTTTAAAGTATTTCTTGTAGAATGTGAACCACGATATTGCTATACTCTCATTATTTCAAAGATTTTCATTATGCTGCTCTACCCATCTGCTCTGCTCAAAGGAATTTATCATCCTGCACACCTCCTACCTCATAATGTCTTTCAGGGGCAAGCTGACTCCCACTTAGAATGATCTGTGGGAAAACATAACGTGTTCCGAATGTGCCACTGAGGGAGAAGTCTTCAAACTTGGTAAAAGCTGACCCCACAGGTTCTCCACATGTTTCCAGGTCAGTGCTTTGACACTTCAGTAATGTGCATATCTAAGGAAGAAAAGAAAAGAGGAGTCAGAAAACTTGCAAATATTTTCTCAGCTAAATAATGCAATTTCAAACTATAAAGGAATATTTAAATTGCCTCATAAGAAGTATTTTTCGAACTGCAGGTAACAACTTATTAGTGAATCCTAAAATCAATTTAGTGGGTCAGGATTAGCAATTTTTAAACTGAAGTCAAATAGAATAGACTAGGATTTTAAAAATCGGAGTGCATTACACATAATAATAGCTATTTCTAATTCTATTTTAAATTATTTCATAAACTATTTCTATTAAATATCTTTTTTTAATTCAGTCACACATCCACTTGGCTACACTGGGTTATGAGGTAAAATATCCTTCTTTCTCTGGATTTAGTTAAAGACAATTTGAAAAACACTGCTCTAAAGTAACCTGATGGGAAAAGAGAATACACAGAAATTGCAGTTTTTGAAACCTGAACCTGGCCTGCTGAGAACTAATCAATTTGCTTTATATTTTTGCCTTGCAATTAAAAGAACTAATTCTGTTCTTGCTAAGACTGAACAAATAATGTGTTCTGGGGACAAAATTCAGTGATAAATATAACATTACTAATTATAAAATTAGCTAAATCCAGCCCAATTTTCAAAGAAAGGCAATGACAACCTAGAAGAAAAACTAATAATAAGGCCACTCTAACATATTTAAGCATTTCTACCTGTAAGTAATATTGGCCTTCTACTGTGTGCAGTCCATCAAAAGCACCTAGGGCATAGACCTCATCTGTTCGCTTCTCAGACATCTTGTAAGTTAAATGACAACACAGATCTTTCTGGCAAACTGTGTAATTTCCTGTATTTCTCTCAAGCTCGGTGAAGGTAAACTCATCAAAATAAATCATCCCCAGAAAATCTGACTGTTCAGAGGAAAATGGCTTGACACTGCTGGCATACGCATGCCAGTCAACAGCTGCAGGGTAGGTGGGCTCACGGCGGGGCCGAGACTTCAGTTCTGATAGCAACAGCTGACCACTCTCTGTTTCCATGTCATAGTGATACACCTTGACTGCTTCTGGGGCGTAGATTCCACTCCCTACAAGCAACATAAAGAAAAACAAACATTGGTTTCAGATTTGCTATGGTGACCAACTAATAGAATATTCCTATGTGAAATTAAATACAAAGTTATTAAAGCATGTTTTCAAGATAGTTAAGGAGATAGCTGTTACATTGACCTAAGTTCCAATTTGACTCTGTGTCCTCCATAAGGTACTACTGGCACTGAAATTATCATTTGACATGGAGGGCATAGTTTTAAGCTAACTTAGCAACAAACTAGAAAATTCCCCCAACGTGAAGAATAATTTTAGCTCTCCACTGATGATTTAGTTTATTTGTGTTTGGGATTTGTTATTCAACAAACAACAAAGCAGTTAAAGAGGAAGCCTGTATTACTTTGAACATGAATATGATAAAGGAGAAACTCTAAAAACCTGATTAAGTCAAAAGAGATTTTTATCACTTCAACAAGTTTTTTTTAATGCTTGAAATATTTTTATTTATTTGTATTTTTTTCTTCCAACTTTTATTTTAGGTATAGAAGGGAAACGTGTGAAGGTTTGTTACATGGGTAAATTGCATGTTGCTGGGGTTTGGTGTGCAAATGATTTTGTCACCCAGGTAGTGAGCATAGTATCCAATAGGTACTTTTTCAGTCATCACCCTCCTCCCACTGTCCATCCTCAAGTAAGCCCTGGTGTTTATTGTTCCCTTCTTTGTGTTCATGTGTACTCCATGTTTAACTTCAACTCGTAAGAACATGCAGTATTTGATTTTCTGTTCCTGTGTTAATTCGCTGAGGATAATGACCTCCAGTTGCATCCATCTTGTTGCAAAGGACATTATTTCATTCTTTGTTATGACCATGTAGTATTCCATGGTGTATATGTATCAGATTTTCTTTATCCACTTCACCGTTGATGAGCACCTGGGTTGATTCCATGTTATTGCTATTGCAAAAAGTGCTGCAATTAACATACAAGTGCATGTGTCTTTATGGTAGAATGATTTATATTCCTTCAGGTATATACCTATTAATGGGATTGCTGAGTCGAATGGCAGTTCTGTTTTAAGTTCTCTGAGAAATCGCCAAACTGCTTTCTACTGTGGCTGAACTAATTTACATTTTCACCAGCAATGTATAAGCGTTCCCTTTTTCTTCACAACCTCGCCAGCACCTGTTTGTTTTTTTATTTTTTAATCATAGCCATTCTGACTGGAGTGAGGTGGTATCTCATTGTGTTTTGATTTGCATTTCTCTAATGATTAGTGATGTTGAGCATTTTTACATGCTTGTTGGCCACATGTATGTCTTCTTTTGAGAAGTGTCTGTTCATGTCCTTTGTCCATTTTTTAATGGGATAGTTTGTTTTTTGTTTGTTGATTTGTTTAAGTTCCTTATGGATTCTAGATATTAGATCTTTATGAAATGCATAGTTTGCAAACATTTTTTTCTGCTCTGTAGGTTATCTCTTTATTCTAAACAACCAGACTTATTTTGATATTACTAATGCACATTGGCTAGGAAGTTTCTTAGAACTGGCTTTGATTTTTTTATGTGACTTCCTCCAGCTCCAATTTCCTTTCAAGTAAAATTGAGATAATAATGTTTGCCTCCTTTATTCACAAGGACAATGAACGTTCCTTAAGTAGGAACAAATGCTATTATTAATTTTGTGATGTTAAAATTGGTAATAAAGTTATTAAACAAAAGTTTGTGGCTTGAAAATCTATGAAGCCTTCCTAAGACTATCACTCCCACTTGGTGCAGGCCCGTGTGAGTTACCTGTCATGTGCATGCTGGTGTTGTGGGTATTTGCAGCAAGTAGATTGACTCCCATGGCCTTGGCCCATGCTGAATGGAAGGGAACAGCCGAGAGGAGGGGCAGCGTGTTGTACCATGCTGTGGGGTAGAGAATGCTGTCAACTTGAAACTCATCCACCACCACCACAGCTGGGTCATGAGAAAAAATGTCAAAGCAAGTAAAAATGCCAAACTTCCCAAAGGGAGTGTCAAAAGTCACAAGTTCTGAATCCTTGGGGAAATCAAACTGAATTTCAGGTGCAAAAAGATTGTACTGTTAATAAAAAGCAAAGAAGAAGAAAATTAATAAGAAAACTGCCAAATAGACGTGACCAATTAAGTCTTTCCCCATTAAATCTTTCCTCTCATGTATGTTGACATGCAGGTTTAAAACTGTTACACATAGGCCATGTGTGGTGGCTTACGCCTGTAATCCCAGCACTTTAGGAGGCTGAGGCGGGTGGATCACTTGAGGTCAGGAGTTCGAGACCAGCCTGGCCAATGTGGTGAAACCCTGTCTCTACTATAAATATCAAAAAAAATTAGCCAGGCATGATGGCATGTGCCTGTAATCCCAGATACTCGCAGGCTGAGGCAGGAGGAGCCCCGGAACCCAGGAGGCCGAGTTGCAGTGAGCCAAGATCATGCCACTGCACTCCAGCCTGGGCAACAGAGCGAGATTCCATTTCCAAAATCAACAACAACAAAATAAAACTGTTATACATACATTTGTAAAAATCATCCCCACTATACCATAATCTATAAATTTTCTTACTGTGACATTAATAAAAAAACTTTATTTTTTTTACAACCAATGAATGAAACCACATGTACAAATGATATTTAAAATGTGAAAATTTATATCTTAAAATCACAGGTTGAAATCTTGAATCCTACACTTCTCAGATTGTTTTCCACTGTATTCTTTAAATTTCAACAGCACTACCATGTTAATAAAATAAACTTTGTCCTGTGTCCCAATGATACTGCCAGGTTTATGGAAGTGAAGTCCATTGAAAATTAATTTAGATAATGCAGTTGCTACATATTATTAATTAGTAAGCCATTAGTAATTTTATTTTACTTTTCAGCCTGATTCTTTTTCCAAAACTCCACTTAACCTGGGCTCAAGAGTACAGCATATGTTTTGCTCAGGTTTTTGTTTGGCCTGTTGTGTGCATGTGTGTGCTCTGGAGAGAGCTACTTCCCACCTCTGTGGTCCATGGAGGCCTCTTGCTCCTCCATTCTCCTCCCATGTGGCAGCCTATCCTTCATCCTTTGGTGATTAGCTCAGGAAAGGCACATCACCTAATTGAATCAAGGAGTGATACGGCCTTTGCAGGGTTCTAGGAGGGAGAAATACACCCTTCCTGTAGATTTTGTTGATAAAGATGTGAATTTCGTGTTGCTCCAGCAATGTGGCTTCTAAAAGGAGAGTTCCCCTGAGAAAAAAGCTGTAACAAAGGGCTAGGAGAGCTAGAGGGGTGGATGATAATTTTGGAGCCTCTGAGTGTCAGACTGCACTGAAATGAGACCTATCCTTTCTATGATACAAATTTTTACATGTGCATAAGCAAGGAAATTTCCATCTTTTTAAAGCCATTTTCAGTTGAGGTTTTGTTTTCATCGCAATCGAAAAAGTCCTAATGGAATATATGGTAGCTTAGTATGAAATGCTAACAAATTGGGCTAAAAAATGAACCTGATATTAAATCATGAATGAAACATTTTCAGAGAACATTAAAAGCTTTGTGTGGCTATTGTCACATCCATTTAAATATTCTACCATATTCTGTTTTATGATAAATGCAAACCCAGAACGCTTATATGGAACTGAATTAAATCTCCTTTTCAACTATGATGCAATAATTATAAGATACATCTATAACAGTTCTCTCCCCAACATTCAACAAACAAACACAAATACAAATACATACCACAAGCACACAGAAGAAGTAACAAGTTGAGCTAAGGCACAAGTGATTCTCACCTTATGGTAGCGTGCCACCAGTTTTCCCTGAGAATCAAACACCACATCAGTGTTGTATTGGTAACGGCCATCAGGGGGACACTGACAGTCACTGGCATTGCATGGCTTCTTGTCCCCAATATTAGCCACGACATAGATAGAGTTGTCCTTGGCCAGGCAGCTGAGTCTTTGTTGCACTGGTGTGTTGCCGAATCTAATTCAATAGACATTTCCTCAAACTTACTATATTTTAGTGATTTCTGAAATACCAAAGTGATACTTTATTTGCCCATTACCCATAACACAACAGCTCTAGGTCAAGAATCAACAGAAAATATTTTAAAACTCTCATGTGATATAGTGTTTATCTTCCTGAAAGCTAACCTAATTTACTATGCCAAACTCCAGATTACAGTACAAGACTGAAGGAAAGAAAAGACGGAAGAGGAAGAGGAGGATGAAAAGAAGCAGCATGTTCTCTTATGAAGTGCTCGCAGGAAGATAAATGAAGCTCTTGAAATTTAGCAGACTCTGCTAATGGAGAGGACCTTTTCTATAATCCAAGCCATCAGTTGTACAAGTTTGCTAATAGGAGATGCGGTTGGAAACAGAAACGCCAGGTGACAGTAAATAGTTTGTACCCTCCAGATTGTTTCTATAAAAAACAAATATAGCAGTAAGTAATGGAAATGTTAAAAATTAAAATAAAAAATAAAAAAGCACTTTACTATGCTGGCTCAGTTTCCTCATCTGTCAAATGTAACATAATAGCTTCCTTTCTGCCTTGGTGGATCCACATGAGAAATCCTGAGATAAGTACAGACATGAAATTGTTTTACCAAGTCCATCCACATTAAAGATATTTATCCTTGATATAAGAAGAGAATGTGGCATGGTGATAGCTGGCTTCAAATATTTGAAAGGCTTAATTTATAGGAGATGGGTCATATGTGTGAACATAGCATAGAATGCAGGAAAAAGATGAAAGGAAGTTAAAGTGAGGCAGATTTCAGCAGAAAATAAGACAAAAAATGTTTAGCAACCAGCTCACTCTGTCAAATAAGTGGATTTGCTAGTCACTAAAAATTTTATTATAATATGGTGCATCTAGGCCCTTAGAGTCCATTCCATTAGCACAGCTTAAAGGACATAGCTGTTTTAATTCCAGCCAATCTAATGGCCAATCATGAGATCATAAGCCTTCCTTTTTTCACATATTTGTAATGCAAATAGTAATGCCAACTACATAAATTGAATGTAATAATGTGTATCTTATACCAGGTACAGTTCTTGGGACCAAGTAAGTGCTCAGTGAATGAAAATTGCTATTATGGATTGTGTGATTAGAGGCCATTCCATGTCTCTCTATGAACTCACAGCCCCTCTGCAATTGAGGTTAAACTAACCTTTGAATAAAAAGGACAGATTAATGGCCTACTGGTTTAGACCTTTTCTTTTTATTTTCTTCTTAAAAAAACAGAGAAATAATATTCATATTCATTAAGACCTTTAATAAGTTTATCATGTCCTTTGTTTAATTTTTCTTTTCTTGACTAAATAATTTCAGTTATTTAATATTTCCTACTAGTTACTCATGAAAAAGCCCATGGAACTGTTTGACATGTCAGCATTCTAAATATTTCAACACACAAAGATGACCACATGACTCTCTGCTATTCTCTTCAGGGATAAATATCACTAGGGAGAAAACTGACTTTCTTTTCCAATATTATCATTATATGAAATACTGGATTTCTCCTTTTTGTAACACAAAACTGAAAGGTTGCCATTTGAATAAGTAGGTGTAAGAGTTCATAATGTTGACATTTCATCAGTCACTTACTATCCCAGCTTAAAATAATTTATCGATAGCTAATTATCAAATTTATGGATATCTTTTCCCTGGAAAAGTCAGTTTCATTAGCCCAGTCAAACACAGTACATTTTAGTGTAAGCCTCATCAACTGCAGCAAATAATGATTCCTTCCTGTTCTGGGAAACGCCTCATAAGCAAGTAGATGTTGAGTCATAGTAACCTGGTTTCTGTAAACACAGACCATGCAATGTTTAGAGAATATTTTTCCAAAGGGAAAAATCCCAGAGTGAGGCCTGACTCACATAGCTGAGCCTGAATGTTGTACCATTAAGCATGACTTTCCACTTAATTTTACATAGGTAAAATTATCAAAGAAGTTTCTCTTTTTGCACAATAGGTGTAGTTCTAAACAGGTGCATGTAAATTTAAAATTAGCAAGTTAAATGACTTCTTAACCCATCAATTTTGCCATTTAAAGAAATAACCTTAAACTATTTTTAAAAGTTAATACAACTAAAATAATCTATTTCACAGATATCATATTTATTATGCATATTTTCTTTAAGAAAGTTATGCCTAAATTACATCTACTAATAATTACTAAAGGCTCTCAAAGGACAAGAACACAAAGAAGTTCAGACTCAGTCCCTTCTGTTAAAAAAAAAAAAAAAGGAATAGTGACAGCTAGCATTGGAGAGTGCATTACAATGTACAAATTCCATGTGTATTACTTCATTACTCTTGTCTACTGTGTAAGAGAATTAAGGGGCTCTATTATCCCTGTTTTACAGGTAAAGAAACAGAAATGTTAAGCATTTAGGTTATATGCTTACATCACTCAGCTAGGTGGTCGTAAAATGTGGTCCCAGAAGTAGGGCTTCCTTTTTCAAGTCCTGTACAATTTCCATTGGCCATATTGATTGCATTGTAAATGATAGTGATAGTAAAGTTCTTTGGAAACAGGCTCATTCATCTTCTTACTCTTCCTGTGAAGGAGGCAGGTGTCCATAGATGAACCAACTTACTTGTATTTGGGACACAGGTTCTAGATATTCCAACTTTTTCACTTTGTTCAAACCCAATTGAACACATTTACTATAAAAATTGTGTATATACCTACTATTTTTTTTTTTTTGAGATGGAGTCTCACTCTGTTGCCCAGTCTGGAGTGCAGTGGCATGATCTCGGCTCACTGCAACCTCTGCCTCCTGGGTTCAAGCAATTCTCCTGCCTCAGCCTCTCGAGTAGCTGGGATTATAGGCATGCACAACCACACCCAGCTAATGTTTGTATTTTTTAGTAGAGATGGGGTTTCACCACGTTGGCCAGGCTGGTCTCGAACTCCTGACCTCAGGTGATTTGCCCACCTCCACCTCCTAAAGTGCTGGGATTACAGGCGTGAGCCACCACACCCAGCCTATACCTACTATTTTTTTTAAGACAAGGTCTTACTGTCACCCAGGCTGGAGTGCAGTGGTGCAATCATAGCTCACTGCAGCCTCAAACTCCTGGGCTCCAGTGATCCTCCTGCTTCAGCCTCTCGAGTAGCTGGGATTATAGGTGTGTGCCACCACACCTGGTTAATTTTTTTATTTGCAGAAATAGGGTCTGGCTTTGCTGTGCAGGCTGGTCTCAAACTTCTGGCTTCAAGCAGCCCTCCTCCTTTGGCTTCCCACAGTAATGGGATTACAAGTGTGAGCCACCATGCCTGGTCACACCTACTATTCTTGAAAGACAATTGCAACAAATAACCAACTAGTCATCAGTATCTCAAGTCATTTACCAGACAGGAGATATGCCAGATGATACACATTATGAAACATAAGCAGTATCTGCAGATTCAACACTATTTATTTTCTTCTTCTTTTTTTTTTGAGACAGAGTCTCGCTCCGTCTTTCAAGCAATTCTCCTGCCTCAGCCTCCTGAGTAGCTGGGATTACAGGCACACACCACCATGCCCAGCTAATTTTTGTATTTTAATAGAGATGGGGTTTTACCACGTCGACCAGGCTGGTCTCAAACTCCTGATCTCAAGTAATCCGCCTGCCTTGGCCTCCCAAAGTGCTGGGATTATAGGCATGACCCACAGCACCTGGCCTCAACACTATTTCTAACTACCAATGTCATTTTTTCACAGATTTAGAAACAAATTTCTAAAATTCATATGGAACCAAAAAAGAGCCTGAATCGCCAAACCAATCCTAAGCAAAAAGAACAAAGCCTGAGGCATCACATTACCCAAGGCTACAGTAATCAAAACAACATGGTACTGTTAGAAAAACAGACACATAGACCAATAGAACAGAATAGAGAGCCTAGAAACAAAGCCGCACACCTACAGCCATCTGCAGCTCAAACAAAGTTCACAAAAATAAGCATGGGGAAAGGACTCCTTATTCAACAAAAGGTGCTGGAATATCTGGCTAGCCATACGCAGAATATTGAAACTGGACCCCTATCTTTCACCATATACAAAAACTAACTCAAGATGGATTAAAGATTTAAATATATGACATCAAACTATAAGAATCCTAGAAGAAAATCTAAGAAACACCATTCTGGACATGAACTTTGGAAAATAATTTATGACTAAGTCCTCAAAAGCAATTGCAACAAAAACAAAAATTGACACATAGGACCTAATTTAACTAAAGAGCTCTGTACAGCAAAAGCAACTATCAACAGAGTAAATAGACAACCTACAGAATGGGAGAAAATACTTGCAAACTAGGCATCTAACAAAGGTCTACTATCCAGAATCCATAAGGAACTGAAATCAATAAGCAAAAACAAAACAAATAACCCCATTGAAAAGTGGGCAAAAGATACGAACAGACACTTCTCAAAAGAGGACATACAAGTGACCAAAAAACATGTGAACAAACACTCAACATCACTTATCATCAGAGAAATGCCAAGTAAAACCACAATGAGATATCATCTCACACCAGTCAGAATGACTATTAACAAAAAGTCAAATAATAAAAGATGCTATGGAGAAAAGAGAATGCTTATACAGTATTGGTGGAAATGTAAATTAGTTCAGCCATTGTGGAAAGCAGTTTGGAGATTTCTCAGAGAACTTAAAACACAGCGACTATTCGACTCCCAATCCCATTACTAGGTATATACCCAAAAGAAAGGAAATCATTCTACCAAAAAGACTCATGCACTTGTATGTCCATCGCAGCACTTTTCACAACAGCAAAGATATGGAATTAACCTAGGTGCCCACAAGAAGGAACAAAATCAAGTCTTTTGCAGCAACAAAGGACATTATCCTCAGCGAGTTAACCCAGGAACAGAAAACCAAATACTGCATGTTCTCACTTAAAAGTGGGAGCTAAGCATTGGGAACTCATGGCCATAAAGATGAGAACAATAGACACTGGGAACTAATAGAGAGGAGAGAGAGAGAGAGGAAGGCAAGGGCTGAAAACCTTCCTATTGGATACTACGCTGGGTGGTGCAATCATTGTACCCCAATCCTCAGCGTCATGCAATTTGCCCATGTAACAAACCTGCACATGTACTCCCTCAATCTAAACTAAAAGTTGAAATTGCAGGGCAAAAAAAGCATCTCCATCCTATGCCACAGATTGACTATATATCAACACAATTACCAGTCAAGTTCAGTGAGTTTACTGTTGGTGTTTTAAAAAATCACTACTTTTTGTTTAGAAATTAATGACATGACATTACCTCCAGGGGTCTCTACATGGAATCCAGTTCACTCCAGGGTCTGGTATATCCTCTAGATAGGGGTAAATGCTCTCCCTGGTGAAGACCCAACCATAGATTCCATCTTCTGGGGTCACAATGATATGTGCACCCTGCTCGAAACAAGTGGGGCAAAAAAGTTTCTCATTAATTCCAAATACTCTTTTACCAAACTGCAAGTCTCGTTTACAAGTATAAAAGGGTAATACCTGCTTCGCTGCCAGCTTAACTGCTTTCTCCAAAACATCTATGTTCTTGTTCATCAGGAGCAAAGCTTCTTCTTTTGAAACAGGTGTTTCTGTTCTGTTTGGTAGTATCACCGCATGCTCATATACTGCAGCAATAAAAGTGTCCAGTGCACCAACACTCAGGGCAAGGAGGGCAAAAACTGCCACACATTTTGGAAAATGTGATATAATCATAACTAAAATTTAGTGATGTTTGAAAAACAAACTCAGATTCTTACGTTTTGTTTCACTGGAAAAACTTTACATTAAATCCTTTCCGGCGATCAGCTGTTTATATTTTCTTGCACGTACATTACACAACACAGCATTGAGAAAGGATGTTGTGCAAGAAAACTGACAGCCAGGACATAATTGGATTGATTCAAGTGTACAGTGCAGTTGTTGACATTGTTCAGAGTCAACTCAACACTAAAAGATTGAGCCAACCAGATGAATTCATCCCAGTCCAAAACACACTGGCAGTTGAAGTCTTTTCTTTTAATAAAAAAAAAATTTTCCTGGTAAGCCAATATTTCTATTAATAGGGCCAATATTGGAAGGTAGTCATCATAGCAACAATTTGTTGAACACTCTACTTACATATTTGTATGGCCATTTCTATTTGAAAAGCCCTTGTTCTCCATCTGTCTGAGTTCCAGCTCCCCCTAGAGTCCTCCCAAATCCACCCCAGTCCTACGTGTTATTTCTGAACTCCTATAGCATTTTTTTCTGTGCTGCTGAATGTCTCTCACTCCTTGCTGTTGTCTTGACCTTTAATTTAAAATTATACCAATACTTAATATTATATATGTATGTTTTGTCTTCTTAAAGAGATTAAAAAGAAACTTGCTGTTTTCTTTCAGAACATCCATGTCCAGTAAACATCTAGATAGAGATGATATATCCTGGGATGTGGCCCCTGGAGGGTAAGGGAAGTGTCCTGCTCACTGTTGAACCTCATCACCCCGGGACATGTGTGACAGATGGTGAAAGCTCAATATATGAATGAATGTTGAATGAAGGAATCTACTACCTGATGGGCCAGTCTATTCCACGTTTGAACATTGTCAATTTTAAGAACATTCTTTCTTGTTATTGAGATGCAATTTACTTCACCTGTCTTCTACAGTTTAAACCTGCTTCCATATGAAGACTAATCAATAATTCAAAAAGTTTTAAGTTCTCCTTTAATTCTTTTATTTTTTAAACATATCATCCTTATAAGTCCCTTAAGGGCAGGGTCACATTATAATTCTCTGCTGCTTCTATAGAATTTTATACTGTGCTAAGCTCTGTAAATGTTTTTTGATTAGTTAAATTCACTTCCCTCGCCTAATTTTGGATTGAATCCCCTTGTTTGAATATGAGTTAATTTAAAATGTAGAATTTTTTTTAAGGTTTAAATCTCTGATTCTAGAACCATTAACACTGCTTCTCCCTCTTGAGAGTCTTTCTAAGATCTAGGGAAACTTGTAAGTTATGGAGATTTGTGTCTATTTTGGGTTTGGTTTGGTTCTATAATTCAAAGTCCCTTGGTTTCAATAAACGTTTCCATTATCCAAATATTTCTGCTCCCAGGTACCCCACAGTGTTTCCATATGTCCTTATGCCCTGATATCATTTCAGGGAACAAGGGCATATGAACATAAATTCAGCCCTAAATTCTGAATTTATGTCTGACATAAATTATTTTCATCAGACATCAGACAAAAGTTCTTTTCAAAAAAAATTTCTGAGGAGAAGAGGGAAGCTATGTAAGATAGATGGATTGATCTGGGATGAGAAGAAAATAATTTTCATATTTCAAGTTGAAATTCTAACTCTTTTCTTGGTTCACCTGACTTTCTGAACAGAATCAAAAGGAAACATATGGGAATTCCCCTTCATTCTCCCAGTCCCTAGTTCCAGGAAATGTACCAGCTTTTTTTGTGTTGAAATCAATAGAAACTTGAGTTAAATATTTTATTACCCAATGTTGTTAGTAATGTTTTTGCTTCCTAGGTGTATAAGGCATGCAGATATGAGTTATTTGAAACACTGTATTGGTACATAATCCTTATGACAGTCTGGCATTATTGTAGGATTAAGAAGTTTAGAGTCAGAAGTTTTGTATTACAATAAATATAATTCTTATTTTAAATATGTAAGGGACACATTTTAAAGGAGAGAAGAGGTGCTGGAATAAAATATCTAAGAGTTTATTGGCTTTCCCCAAATCTTTATTTCTAACACTCATTGTAAAATCTCCTCTCCATTCTCCTTAACAAGATCCTGACCCCATGAACAAGAATTCTTTCAGGCTCTCCATCAGCCTCTCTGATCCCACTCCTCCCACCCTAACCCTCAATACTGTAATCCATTAGAGTTCCCTTGACCATTACTATCATTAATTAAGATACTTCCCATGCATATATTGAATCAGAGCAGACAGTAAGAGCCTTCTTTCTCTTGGTTCCATTTTATGTTTTGTGTTCTTAGCTAAAAGTACTCTTCTTATTATAACATGATCACTGTTGCTCTGATCCTGGAATGATTCTGACCAAATCCTGCCTTTCGAGCTCAAATCCATTGTCTCTCCAGTCTTGTTGCTATTCCCTTCTCTAAACTCTTAATGCATTTATGGCCAGTAGCCACACTGTTGTTCACTGTCTTTCAGTCCCTTACTCTACCCTCTCCCCTGGCCCCAGGTTTTTTTCTACTTCATACCTTCAACTATCTTCTACAAAAGGATAATGACTGTGTCTCTATCTTTAGCTCAAACTTCCGTTCTGAACTTCAGGCCTATTTATCCAAATCAAAAGAGCTCCCTTCCACAATCTCCCACCAAGTATCAACCCACCTGCCAGCCATTTGTACCTATAAATTCTGCCTCCCCTCATCCTTACTATAAATGACTGCTCTTGATCCTACTTAAGTCTAGCCCCTATCTTTGAGCACTGGATCCCAAGGACATTGCTCTAGAAGTTCTTCTCTCTTACTTTGTTTATTTTTTTGTTTGTTTGTTTTTGAGACAGGGTCTCACTCTGCCACCCAGGCTGGAGTGTAGTGGTATAAACATGGCTCACTGCAACCTCCACTTCCCAGGTTCAAAAGATTCTCCTGCCTCAGCCTCCCAAGTAGCTGGGATTACAGGCATCTGCCCCCACACCTGGCTAATTTTTGTATTTTTAGCAGAGATGGAGTTTTATCATGTTGGCCAGGGTGGTCTCGGACTCCTGACCTCAAGTGATCTGCTCACCTCGGCCTCTCAAAGTGCTGGGATTATAGGTGTGAACAACCACGCTCGGCCTTTTTTTTTTTTTTTTTTTTTTTTTTTTGAGATGGAATCTTGCTCCATCACCCAGGCTGGAGTGCAGTGGCGCAATCTTGGCTCACTGAAACCTCTATCTCCCAGGTTCAAGCAATTCTCCTCCCTCAGCCTCCCGAGTAGCTGGGCTTTCAGACGCGCATCACCATGCCTGGCTGATTTTTGTATTTTCAGTAGAGAGGGGGTTTCATCATGTTAGCCAGTCTAGTCTCGAACTCCTGACCTCAAGTGATCCACCCACCTCGGCCTCCCAAAGTGCTGGGATTATAGGCATGAGCCACCGTGCCCGGCCCCGTTACTGTTTATCATCAATTTTTCTTTCTCTATTGGATACAATAAAGAAAACACAAATATCCTATTATATATTCTACAACTATCCTGTAATATTTTCTATCTTAAAAAAAAAAACCCTTTTGATCTGACATCCCCTTCCAATTCCTGCCCCATTTCTCATCTTTATTTTACAACAAAATTCCTTTACACGATGGTATGTACTCCTTGCCTCAATTCCTGTCCTCCCAACAGGATTTTACCCCCATGACTTCACTGCCTTGTCCAGTTCCCATTAATCTCCCTATTACTAAGTCCAATGGTCAATTCTCAATCTCATCTTACTCAATGTCTTGGTAGTATTTGGCACAGCTGCCATTATCTCATTCTTAGTGTACTTTCTTCTTCACACTCTTTTAGTTTTCCTCTTTCTTTCTTCTTAGTTTTTGTATTTGTTTACTTTGTTTTGTTTCTTTGGACTTTTTTTTCTGGTTTCTACTCATCATCCCTGACTTGGCAACATTGGTGCACCCTGGGGCCCAACCTTTGGAAGTCTTCTGTTCCTATCTACACTCACTTCCTAGGTGATTACATCCATTTCATCTCTTTAGATACCATTTATATATTTCTTAATATTAGTGACTCACAGATTTATATATCTACCTCAAACCTCTCTTGAGAACTCTAGACTCTTATGTCTGGCAACAGTCTACTCAAAATCTCCACTTGGATGTATGAAGGCTTATCTGATCAACATGAACAAAACTGAGCTCCTGACCTTCTCCTCCTGATGCTCTTTCACCAGCAGTCTTTCAGATCTTAATTAATGGCTTCTCTCATCTCCCTTTTGTTCAGGCCAAAAACCTTGGAGTCATCCTTACTTCTTTCTGTCTCTCTCACTCTACGCACGTTCAACAAGTGGTCTTTTACTACAGCAACTGTGGTCCAAGCCATCATTATCACTAGTCTGGATTATTCCCAAACCCCTGCACCTGGTTTTTGTACCACTACTTCTACGTTTGCACAACAACAATCAGAGCCCTTCTATTAAAATGTAAGACTAATCATATCATTCCTCTGCTCAAAACCTATCGATGGCCTGGGTGCAGTGACTCACACCTGTAATCCCAGCACTTTGGGAAGCCAAGGTGGGCGGATCACCTGAGGTCAGGAGTTTGAGACCAGCCTGACCAACATGGAGAAACCCCCTCTCTACTAAAAATACAAAATTAGCTGAGCATAGTGGCATGCACCTGTAATCCCAGCTACTTAGGAGGCTAAGGCAGGAGAATCACTTGAACCCGGGAGTCAGAGGTTGCAGTGAGCCGAGATTGCACCACTGCACTCCAGCCTGGGCAACAAGAGTGAAACTCCATCTCAAAAAAAAAAAAAAAAAAAAAAAAACCTATCAGTGGTGTTCGACTTTACTCAGAGTAAAAGGCCAAGTTCTTACAATGCCTAAAAAAACCACTATAAGCTGTCACTTCTAACAATTCCTACTACTTTTCCCATGTTCACTCAGCTCCAGTTGCATTGACTTCTTTGCTGTTCCTCAAGCATGTCCCCGTACCTGTCTCCACTACCCTGAGGGGACTGCTGCAATTGGCTCCTTCCTGGCCACTCTGCCTTCAGAACTTCTTCCTCCACTCCATCCTTCAAACAACCATCAAATCTAGCTAGTTTTTAAACTGTTTAGTCCCTCATGGCTACTTGACTCTAAAACTCTTCAATGTGTCTTTCTCTCAGCTTCTGGATAAAGTCTAGACTTCATTTGTGTTTCAACACTGACTCTGGACTATCTCTCCAGTCTTATTTTTTACATCGTCTGTCCTTATCCTTCCTCCTTGCATCCTCTTCCTCCCTAATACATTAAACACTGCTTGAAGCATACTTCCATGTCTTTGCATGCATGACTAACTCTATTGAGAATGCCCTGACTATCTTATTCTGCTTGTCTGTGACATCTTTCTGGTCTTCCAAGGTAGAATTGATCCATTTCTGGTCCTTGTATTGATCATAGCGCTATCATATTTTATTATTATATGTATTAAATGAGATCCTTGAAAATGCTTAGCACAGTGTGAGACATACTCTAAACGCTCATTATTTAATTGCTATGATAATGAGTGGTAGTAATGATGGCAGTGGTGATGCTCTGTCTCTTCTTCTAGACTGAGATCTTTTGGAAATAGAATGTTTGTTTTATTTATCACCATCCAGCACAGGGCTTGCCTGACCTACAGTATGCACCCAAAAATTCATTTGATTTTTTAAGATGCACAAGAAGACACGTACAAGAA
This sequence comes from Nomascus leucogenys, assembly GCF_006542625.1. Classification (NCBI taxonomy): domain Eukaryota; kingdom Metazoa; phylum Chordata; class Mammalia; order Primates; family Hylobatidae; genus Nomascus; species Nomascus leucogenys. The sequence continues at coordinate 118,862,282 of NC_044383.1, forward strand.
TGCTCAGAGAAGCTTTAGTTATAATAGAAAATAATACTACTAATAATTGCAATAAACAAACAACTAAAAAAGGAGAAAACTTAAGTATATGTTAAACTTGACCATGCAACAAAAGTCCAGGAACAAACGTTCTTCAAAACGATGATGCAGAATTGGCTAACATTGCTTCATGGTTCAGCATTCAGCTTATTACTGAGAAATCACATAAGCACCACAAAGTACATTATATATTCGAGATAAAGGATATATATAGACGCTAAACCTGTGTGTGTTTTCACATAGATGTATCCAAAGGTCATGGCTTCAGTAACTTTCTTATAGTGAAGAAAATGCCAGGTCAAAGAAAGTCCATGTCAGCTCACATCACTCCACGTCACCACTCCATGTTAGAGAAAGCCCAAAATAGTTATGCTACCTGCCTACTGATGGCTGGTTGAGGGGCCATGATCACATGCCTGGGTCCACCACCGCATCGTGGCTGAATGCAACCACATTTTGTATGTTAGCACATCATCTGGTTTACCCACAATTTCCATACAGCAGGCCTGGCCATACTCACCATATCCATCACCTGGAGAACGGACAAATGAATAATGCTTTATCGGTTGTACCAGGCAAGATGCAACCAGAAAACAGAAACCATCCCAATTATTTTAAGAAAATTTAATATAAAGATCTAGCCCAACAGGTATTTGATGAATAAAGGGCAAAAAATGAACACTGGGGTAACTCTGAGATAGTAACTACAGGAAGCAGCTACTACTCCAAGCGTGTGAACAGACGGAAGAGGAGAGTGTTAGAAGCTGGAAGGTGACTGGAGGAGCCTGTAGAGCTGAGGCTCAGGAGTGGGAGAAGAGGGTGCTCTCCAGCTGGTGCTGATGAATCAGATCTTCATAGGGGCCCCATGGAGCTGGACCTCGGTACTGGCTGGTGCTGGTATTTTTGAAGAATGGCAATAATGCTGGTTCTGAGAGTGTGGAAAAAAAACCCTGGAAACTAGAACCAATGGCTACTAGAACAAACTGCTGCTGCCAGGTACAATATTGTGGATGGGAAGACACTGATAGGTCAGCTGACAGGACAAGTCCCTTTCCTCTTCCAACCTAGGTGTCCCTCTAGTGCCCCCTACTGGCAGAATTTAGCAGGGAGCAGCCACACAAAAAAAGAATATGGAAGGGTGGGTTTGGAGCTGAAAGGTAATAACTTAGTAATCTGTATATCCGTATAGCTGTGCACCATAAAGCAGTGAAAACAGTACACCATAAAGCAGTGAAAGTGAATGAAATAGAGCAATGTTTTTTTTTACATGGGCTAAGCTCACAATGTTGAGTATAAAAATAAGAAACATGCAAAATGTGAGTAATTTGCCATATACAGAATACAAATTTGAAAAAGATGCAAAATTGTACTAAGTAGGGTTGTGTACGTACATAGAAAACTACCAAGAAGTCATGGGAATAATCTATCACAATCTTAGGAGAGGGATTTCCTCAGTGGGAAGGGGATGGGGACAAGAGGAGATGTGCTGGGGCCGGGACACAGAGGCTTCTGCTCTATTCATATTGTCTTATTGCATAAGCTGGGTTGTGGGTCCATGGGTGATTGTTATGCAAAACAATCTGTGGGTCAGAAACATTTGCAGAAATAAAATGTTTAAATAACTTGGAATATGCATTTTTTTTCTTTTTTGAGACAGAGTCTCACTCTGTTGCCCAGGCTGGAGTGCAGTGGCAGGATCTCAGCTCATTGCAACCTCCATCTCCCGGGCTCAAGAGATCTGCCCACCTCAGCCTCCCAAGTAGCTGGGACTACAGGTGCCTGCCACCATACCCAGCTAATTTTTGTGCTTTTAGTAGAGACAGGGTTTCACCATGTTGGCCAGGTTGGTCTCGAACTCCTGACCTCAAGTAATCCACCTGCCTCAGCCTCCAAAGTGCTGGGATTACAGGCATGAGCCACCACGCCCAGCTGAGTTTTTTTTATATATGATTGTTAGCTGCATAAATGTCTTCTTTCGAGAAGTGTCTGTTCATGCCCTTTGCCCACTTTTTGATGGTTTTTTTTTTTTCTTGTAGAAAAAAAGTTCCTTGTAGATTCTGGATATTGGGCCCTTGTCAGGTGGATAGATTGCAAAATTTTTGTTTAAGTTCCTTGTAGATTCTTGGATATTGAACCTTTGTCAGAAGGACAGATTGCAAAAATTTTCTCCCTTTATGTAGTTTGTCTGTTCACTCTGATGATAGTTCCATTTGCTGTGCAGAAGCTCTTCGGTTTAGATTCCACTTGTCACTTTTTGCTTTTGTTGCAATTGCTTTTGGTGTTTTTGTCATGAAATCTTTGTTCATGCCTATGTCCTGAATGATATTGTCTACATTTTCTTCTAAGGTTTTTATAATTTTGGGTTTTACATCTAAGTCGTTAATCCATCTTCAGTTAATTTTTGTATAAGGTGTAAGGAAGGGGTCCAGTTTCCATTTTCTGCCTGTGGCTAGCCAGTTTTCCCAGCATTATTTATTAAATAGGGAATACTTTCCCCATTGCATGTTTTTGTCCAGTTTGACAAAGATCAGATGGTAGTAGATGTGCAGTATTTTTTAAATTAATTTCTGAAATGCAAAATGAAACGGAACAGGGAAGCAAAGGTTTATAACATAACTGATTAAAGCTTTTAGCAGGGTTGTTCAATCCATATTCAAACAAAATAAGATGTCACAGAATTCTTGAAAACAGGTAAATTGAAATTAGTCAGTTCACTCTCATTTTTTTTCTCCTTTGACTTAGCTTCATGTGGTCTAGAAATTCTCAAATAAATTGTTGATTTCTTTTTTTTCGGACACAAGATCTTGCTCTTTTGTCCAGGCTGGAGTGTAGTGGCGTGATCACAGCTCACTGCAGTCTTGACCTCAGAGGCTCAAGTGATCCTCCCACTTCAGCCTCCCGAGTAGCTGAGAACACAGGCACACACCACCACACCTGGCTGGCTTTTTGTATTTTTGGTACACACAGGGTTTTACCATGTTGCTCAGGCTGGTCTTGAACTCTTGAGCTCAAGCAGTCCTCCTTCCTCAGCTTCCCAAAGTACAGGGATTACAGGCATGTTTTCTTTCCCATTCCAAGTACTTTCTGTCTTATTTGCATACTCAAGAAATCCTCTTCACAGTTGTCCCTGTTTCTTTATCCAAATGTCTTCTCAGGAATGCTTTCATTGGAAGTAGCTGCGTGTGGCTCAGTGTAAGCGTGTGAGTGTCGGTGGGGGTGTAATAACCATATTGACCTAAGCAGGCATCCAGCCTCAGATATCTTTTAGAACATTATCACCTATGGACTATCTTGGAATGATGGTCAGAATGGAGTTAGAAATGTAAAAAGAATTTAGGAAAGAAGCCAAAACAGAAAGAATGCTAACAGAAATCACCTGTACAGAGCAATGAGCCAACACTATGAGGACAGGTCAAAATGCAAAGAAAGCAGAAAGTAGGGGCAGCGTAACTGCAAAGTAGGTTGTGAGCATATCACAGAAATTATGGAAATAGATCATATCAAAGGGGGCAATGTCACAGAGTGGCAAAGGGAGCAAAGAGAGTACATAGACCACTGTCTCAGTACTTAGTGCTTGGGATATAGTAGGTGATCAATGCTTCCTAAATGAATTAAGGAAGGCTAGGTAGTGAGCCCTGAGAGAAGGCTGCTGCTGAGCACGTGACTTTGTAATACAGGGGGCTGTAACCAGGAAGTTGTAAAAGAGCATTTCAGAAAAAAAGCCTAATGAAAGCCAAATAGGAGAAAATAAGAGCTCTGTTTACTATCTCCAGAACCACAAGGGACTCAAGAACTAACATGAAATTTTAAAATGGGATGAGGCCGGGCATGGTGGCTCACGCCTGTAATTCCAGCACTTTGGGAGGCCAAGGCGGGCGGATCATGAGGTCAGGAGATCGAGACCATCCTGGCTAACACGGTGAAACCCCGTCTCTACTAAAAATACAAAAAATTAGCCGGACGTGGTGGCAGGCGCCTGTAGTCCCAGCTGCTCAGGAGGCTGAGGCAGGAGAATGGCGTGAACCCAGGAGGCAGAGCTTAAAGTGAGCAGAGATCACGCCACTGCACTCCAGCCTGGGCGACAGAGCGAGACTCTGTCTCAAAATAAATAAATAAATAAATAAACAAACAAACAAATAAAAATAAAATGGGATGAAAGACAGTTATCAAAGAAATATTAAGGCCAAATGAAACTATGCTTGGGTTGTTTGATAAAATAAAATGTATGTGAGAAACCACTGTGGAGATGGGTTAAAATGTGGTGCAGGCAATTTTACAGTAGAGCATTAAGTGCTCTTTAATATCCTTGGCACTTGGTGCTTTTGTTTTTTATTTGAGGTACAGCTGACAGCTCCAAGCTTGAATCAGAACTGTCCCTTTCTGTGAAAGGAGCTCCTTGCTTGTATCTTACTCAAACCAGTTGGTTTAAGGTCAGCTGTTGATTTTCAATCAACATCTAAACTTCTGCAAATGAAACATCATTGCCCAAGAGCCAAAATACATGCTTCAAAACCACTGCACAACATCTAACTTCCTCAAGCAAAACTTGGCAAATTTTAAATGTGCCATACTTTACGAAAAGAAAAAAGAAGCCAGGCGTGGTGGCTCATGCCTGTAATCCCAGCACATCGGGAGGCCAAGGTGGGTGGATCACCTGAGGTCAGGAGTTCGAGACCAGCCTGGCCAACATGGCGAAACTCCATCTCTACTAAAAATGCCAAAATTAGCCAGGCATGGTGGTGGGTGCCTGTAATTCCAGCTACTTGGGAGGCTGAGGCAGGAGAAGCACTTGAACCCAGGAGGCGGAGGTTGCAATGAGCTGAACTTCCCGCCATTGCACTCCAGCTTGGGTGACAGAGTGAGACTCTGTCTCAAAAAAAAAAAAAAAAAAAAGAAAAGAAAAAAGAACATAAAACTTTGATGATTATATGATTTGGACTATATACACAAATGCATGTTCATTACAGCTTTAAAATTACCATCTTCGATGTCCCAATGCTGAACATAGGGAATATGTATGCTCTTCTCAAAATGAAATACAAAGTATGGCTTAACTTCCATATTCCTTCTCTTAATAGTAACCATGAGATTATAAAAGGAACCTTACTTTTCTAGTGTATTTTAGTAGAATTTTAAAATCAAATCCATAAGTAGGTTTATGACAATATGTAAAAACAAAGATAAATGCTTCAACTGTGATTTTTTTATGTAAAAGTGTTGAACTTAAAAATACTTTGGGAGATAAAAATCAGAAAATAAATCTGAAAATTCAAAATCAGTTCTTTAATTTTAAGAGTATCTGAATTAAACGATCAATAACATATATACTAGCATACTTCAAGTAGCATGGAATATGTGTATTTTGTAAAAAGTCAACCAAATGCTGAAAATAGTGTAACTTTTAACTGTCATGGTCTTTGTGTTATGATATTTCTGCCTGTTAAATTATGCCATAGCCTTAAGGTGGGACAGTTGGGGCTATGAGTGCCCTGGGTCAGGTCTCCTTTGATATGAACTTGGAATACCTGTCAATTCTTCTAGCACTCAAAACTATGTTCACTGTAGAAATAAATGTCAACATTGCCTTTTGATTAGAAAGTAAATCTCCTGATAAACGTTAGCACAGAAAACTAGGTGAATTCAAATTGTCTTTAATGTCAAAGGGAATTCAGCATAAACCTCTAAATTCCCAGCATTGCTATTCTCTTCAAGGGCACAGCTATGTTTGCAATGGCCCTGAAACTCCTCACTCCCACACATACAAACCCACACAAAGTCTCAAGCAAATGAGGCTGGAGCTGGAGTTTGATCTTCATTTATCTGACCCAGACACCCAGGCTCTTTCCATTGTTCCACACTGCAACATTTCAGAGTAGCCAAAAAAATGGACAACACTATCATAATACTTAAAAAATAATTCTTGATGAGAAAAAATATTTAAGACTCACTGGTCTATACTACTGAAATAGCCCTTCAAAGTTTCTTAGTAAACTTGGAAAGCCGATAAACACATTTAGCCAAGTATATGATGCAGAAGCTGAGTGATAAAGAGACGCCCTATACCATTACAATATTTTGCAAAGCTATGATCATTAATAATATGAATATTAGCAAGTAAGTTATTGCTGAATTGCTTGTCCCACACGAGCTGTAATGTGAGTCCTCTGTGTACCACCTCCCAAAAAGTGACACTGTTAGTATAGGCCCAGATGATCCATTCTTGTTTACCAAACGCCCATCTTTCAGCACCTAAAGGTGGGAAAAGTACAGTCAGCTTTCTTAACATACAAGTTAAAAGCAAATTAATCATTTTGAAACCATCCTAGATATAATGTATAGTCAAATCATTCCTGATTTAGGAGGATGTAGCAAGTAGGCCAGGCAGGGGACAGCCATTTACTATATAATGAAGACTAGAGCAATTCAAGAGAGCCCAAGATTTTAGTTTCAACAATCAAATGTAACCATTAATGGAAAGTCAAAACCAGCAGCAGCAATTCATTGAGTTCGATTATGTGCAAGACAATCAGGAACCAGAGAGGTATACATCACATCCTTCCCTCAAGAAGCTTAAGAGCTAATGGTGAAATGGAGCGGATTCTAAACATAAAGAGAGAAATCAGTGTATCAGTGTATCAGAGAAGAAAACAGGTAAGTGCTTAGGCGGTCCGAGAAAAAAAACTGAACTGGTCTGTTTCACGGAGTGGGACATAAGCTGCCAAAAACTCCAGCTGTTAGGAATTTCTTTCAAGGGCTGTATGGCGGAAGACAGTGTGGGAAGTGGACATTGAATCAGCAAAGGCTCATTCTGAGACAGAAGTGTGTGTGACAGGTCAAGGCAATGTGAGTTCTCATTCTAGATTGGTTAAAACCAGTGGTGTGCTGGAGCTAGTGGTGCACAGGCTCATGAGAACAGATTGTTAAAATACAGTTCCAAAGACCCTCCCCGCCAGCTGTCACATGGCTCTTTCATATCTTTTTAGGTGTAATGCAATCTATATCTCATTTCCTTCTTCTGCAAATGGTCTGGAGCAGGTGAGACAAGATCCAAATGATGATTATAGGTGTCCAATTTAAATGGTAGGTGCTATGCCCCCCATCCCTCCTTCCTTCCATCCAAGAAGGAGCCAGAGATGGGATACAGCATGACAAGTTCACATAATCATTAAAAGTTGAGACCTACTGATACCACATTTACCCTGATGTGATTATTACACATTGCATGTCTGTATCAAAATATCTCCTATAACCCATAAATGTATACACCTACTATGTACCCACAAAAATTAAAAACAAGGCCAGGCATGGTGGCTCATGCCTGTAATTCCAGAACTTTGGGAGGTCGAGGCGGCAGATCACTAGAGGTCAGGAGTTGGAGACCAGCCTGGGCAACGTGGTGAAACCCCATCTCCACTAAAAATACAAAAAGTAGCTGGGCGAGTGGTGGCATGCCCCTGTAGTCCCAGCTACTTATGAGGCTGAGGCAGGAGACTTGCTTGAACCCGAGAGGCAGAGGTTGCAGTGAGCTGAGATCGCACCACTGCACTCCAGTCTGGGCGACACAGCGAGACTCCATCTCAAATAATAATAATAATTAAGAATAATAAAAAAATTATTTTAAGAGTTGAGATGTACAAATACTATGGAGTTAAGCATTTAAACATGTATTCTCTTGTATCATTCTCTAACTCTTCTTAACTGCCTGAAGCCATTTGGGATGAAATTTTTAAAACAAAGAAAGGAAGTAGTAATGGAATAAATTATTTACATTCTCCAACTCTTCATGCACTATCACCATCCACCTCCAAACACTTATGTGGTTCAGAGTAAGAGTGAAATGGTATTTCTGGCTTTGGACCTTTAACCTAGTTTGGGAAATCTCTAGCATTTTTTTTGTCCTTCTCCCATGGATGAAGTAGTTTCATCAGGTAAATGTTCAGTCCTACTTTGGGACAATTCCTCAAAGAGATAGACTTCTATGAGTACAAGACATGGAAAAAGTGGCAAAGTAGTACCAGAAAATTAGATTGTATGCTCAGTTTAAATGTTCAGGCTTTCAGAATATAATGCATCAATATGGCTAGACCCCATGTCCTCTTAAGTTTACCCTGGTGACCCTAATTTCCCTCTCTCACTTCTTTGAAGTGACCTCAGATAGATATCTATGTCAGTCCAGCCACGTTTTAGCTACTAGATTTTAGCCCCAGACTCCTCGCTGTAGATCTAATCATGATTTTCTGTAGTTGGCACTTCAGCTTTTATTCCAGCCTCAATTTGCTCATGAGATTCTACCTAAACAGGTTCTATGGCAGCAAAGGATTCCTGATCTTTGGATTTTATAGCCTTAAGGCTACACTGTATGTTAAATTGTTGGTTTCACAGAATTAAGTATCTTTATAAGTACGATATATTCCACTCTGATAACACAGCAGACACAGATACATGACCATAAGCAATCTGCAATTTTAAAGACTTCCTTACTTGATGCCTTGATTGAATTAACTTGGACCCTATCTTATAGGCCATGCAATGATTTCACCCTAGTTACTGAAACCCTGCCACTGTTTGCCACAACTCAGAGAAGATATTAATATTCAAACCACTGGAGTATGGGTATATATGTGTGTATGTGCGTCTGTTTAGGTGTTGTATATTAGCAGATATAAGCCTGCAGAGTCATAATTCTAATTTGAAGCCAGCTTAATTTGTGAATTAATTAGCTACAGCCACTATAATTTGTGAACAAACGCTGGGTGCAGTGGTGCATGCCTTTAAGTCCTAGCTACTTAGGAGGCTGAGGCAGGAGGATTGCTTGAGCCCAGGAGTTTGAGGTTTCAGTGAGCTATGATCATGCCACTGCACTCTAATCTGGGTGACAGAGCAAGACCTTGTTTAAAAAAAAAATGTGAAATAAATATCTGATTTTCTGTTTGTCTTCGCATGTGACAAAAGAAAATTAAAAATCTATAAACAAACATTCTTCAATGAATGGTATCTCAAACTCACAGTTCTAGGTATGTTCTTTATTATGTTCTTCCAATGAAGTGTCATCATTTTATAATTAGTTATTATAAATTTAAAAAATGATCACAAAATTTTCCCCTCCTTGACCCATGTCCTTTTGCCATGTGATTTTATAGCTCTTCCCATTGAGAGGTCTGAGTTCTTTATTTCTCTACCACTTGAATCAACATTGCTCATGTAACTTCCTGTGTTAATGCAACATTTGCAAACACGGTGCAAGCAGAGACTTGCAAAGAATTTGCAAAAATTGTTTTCTCTTGATGCTTCTGGACTCATTCAGCTAACATGTGAACAAGCTCAGGTTTGCTGAAAGATGAGAGACCACAGGGAGAGAAGGCCTTAATAATCCCAGCTGTCTGAGACAAGGCAATCACAAACTGGTCAGTCCTAGTCAACCCACTAGCCAATGGCAGACATAATGAGCCCAGCCAATATCAACTGAGCCTATCTCAGACCAGAAAAACAGCCTACCTACACCAAGTTCAAATTGCCAACCCACAGAACCAGGGCTAAAGAAATGGTTTTGAGGAAATTTGTCACACAGCGGAAGTTAACTGGCAGAGTGGCTATAGCTTGTTTTACTTGGCTTCAGAGAACATATAAAATGAAAATACTCTTATAAAAGTCCTCTTACCTCAAATTTTCCAGGTGACAGCTGAATTTCGGTAAGTAGCACTTCAGGAAAAACATACTCTGTTCCAAATGTGCCACTGAGGGAGAACATTTCAAATCTTGTAGAAGCAGTTTCTACTGGCCGTCCACAAGTTGTCAAATTAGCAGTTTTGCACTTCAGCATTGTGCAGACCTATGTGGAGCAAATGCAGATAAAACGCAATGCCTTACATCAAAGTTACTTGTACCAGAAATGTTGCCTTAGTTTTTAACCACAGCGAAGCAAACATTATCTTTCTCAGAAAAGAGATTTGGATCATGTTTCTTATAATTAATAGCTTTATTAAAAATGGCAAGTGACTTGAGAATCAACCCACTTCCTAAATAACAAGTGGATTGAGAGAAAGAAGTCAGTTTAGAATTAGAGTTAAACCATTAGTTTGGTATGTCAGATGATGGCATTGAGGTCAGTGAAGTGGAGATCTTTGGGCAACAATAGTCCTGAAGCTGAAAGGATATTAAAATTTTTTCCACCCTTGAATCTCACCTCTCTTCCCAATCCTTTTCTTTAGAAGAAGGCAGTGGGACACGGAGTATAATAGGAAAATACAAATTCAGAGCCAACATTCTATAAAAAGTTTTCATCTTTAAAATCTGTCATTTGAAAACAATACAAGGCCAGATGTGGTGGTTCACACATGTTATCCCAGCAATTTGGGAGGCCGAGGCAGTCGGATCACCAGAGGTGAGGAGTTGGAGACCAGCCTGGCCAACATGGTGAAACCCCATCTCTACTAAAAATATTATATATATAATATATATATATATATATATATATATTTCCAGGTGTGGTGGCACACGCCTATAGTCCCAGCTACTCAGGAGGCTGAGGCACAAGAATCGCTTGAACCTGGGAGGCAGAGGTTGTAGTAAGCCGAGATCATGCTACTGCACTCCAGCCTGGGCGACAGAGTGAGACTCTGTCTCAAAAAAAAAAAAAAAAGAAAGAAAAGAAAAAGAAAGCTATACAAAAACCAGGACATCTGATTAGAAGAGAAACTAAAATAAAAGTAGTATCCCTATTTACTGTTAGTTTTGCAAGTGAAAACAAGACTGTTTATAATTTAGATATGTTGGCAAACCCACTTAAGGAAGTCTTCTTGATGTTCTCTACAGTAGGTTGGTTTATTAGTCAAATAGAAAGTCATCATGCTTTGGTTAATAATGTTTTAAATATGTTTAAAGCAATCAATAAGATTATGCTTAATTCCCATTGTAAATATATATATTTTTTATTATTATACTTTAAGTTTTAGGGCACATGTGCACAATGTGCAGGTTTGTTACATATGTATCCATGTGCCATGTTGGTGTGCTGCACCCATTAACTCGTCATTTACATTAGGTATATCTCCTAATGCTCTCCCTCCCCCCTCCCCCCACCCCACAACAGTCCCCAGAGTGTGATGTTCCCCTTCCTGTGTCCATGAGTTCTCATTGTTCAATTCCCACCTATGAGTGAGAACATACGGTGTTTGGTTTTTTGTCCTTGCAATAGTTTGCTGAGAATGATGGTTTCCAGTTTCATCCATGTCCCTACAAAGGACATGAACTCATCATTTTTTATGGCTGCATAGTATTCCATGGTGTATATGTGCCACATTTTCTTAATCCAGTCTATTGTTGGTGGACATTTGGGTTGGTTCCAAGTCTTTGCTATTGTGAATAGTGCCGCAATAAACATACGTGTGCATGTGTCTTTATAGCAGCATGATTTATAGTCCTTTGGGTATATACCCAGTAATGGGATGGCTGGGTCAAATGGTATTTCTAGTTCTAGATCCCTGAGGAATCGCCACACTGACTTCCACAATGGTTGAACTAGTTTACAGCCCCACCAACAGTGTAAAAGTGACCCATTGTAAATATTTTATCCCAGTGTGTGCATATGTATAAATGCACGTGTGTGTGTGTGTGTGTTTCGTGTGTGTGTGTGTTGCCATCAATGCATGGAGTCAAGCCAAGGAAAAGCACCTGGTTTTCTGGAACAAATATAAAAAGTTAACCTGGAATTTACCTTTCACTTGAATGCCCTGTCATCTGAACTGAGATTACCTGCCAGTACTCTCTTCTCCTTCGGCCATGTAATCCTGTAAAAGCCCCTAGAACGTACACTTCATTCCCTTCTTTTTGTAACATTCTGTAGCTTAAATGACAGCAAAGCTCCTTTTGACAGACTGTAAGATTTCCTGCATTTTCAAAAAGTTCTGTGAAGTTGAACTCATCCCTGGAAATAAATCCCCCAAAAGTGTTTTTCTGTACTGGAAATGGTTTGATGGTGGTGGCGTAGGCATTCCAATTCACAGCTGTTGGGTAGGCAAGCGAGGATAGGGGATGTGAATCCACCTCCGAAAGGAGAATTTTTCCCAACTCTGTCTTCATGTCATAATGATACACTTTGGGACCGTTTGGTGCATAAATACCACTTCCTGTGAATGAAAGACAAGTCTTCTGAAAACAACAACACACACAAAAAAATCCAACACTGCCAATTTCCCCATCAGAATTGGACATGTGATTACACCACCATATTAGTCAAGATGAGACAGCATACATGCTTCTAATTGCACTGAACACCTAACTACTTCTATTCTCTATTGGAAGAGATTAAAATAAACATTCCTTGGTCTCATTTCAATTAAACCTTAAATATAATAGCATTATTTATTAGCATTATGGAAAATTAAACCAACTACAAAAATCTTTGTAGTTAGGAGTTCCTGAAAGGTGGGGAAAGGGAATAAAAATTCTCCCCTATTCCTTATTGTGGTGGTTTTCAAATATATCCAAAAATTCGTTAACATTCTTCTTTCCAGTGGGAGGATCTAATTCCTTTCCCCTTGAATGTTGGCTGGACTTAGTGACTCACTTCCAATGAATAGAACATGGCAGAAGTGATGGTGGGTAACTAGTCATAAATAGCAATGTGGCTTCCTCCCTTTTCTCTCTTGTCCCCTCTCATTAATTGTTCTAGAGGAAGACAGCAGCCATGTCATGAGGATATGCCTATCTCCTATGAGGAGACAATGGGCAAGATATAGAGGCTTCCATGGCCACTGAGGAAAGTAGTAGCTGGGTAGCGTTTGGCAAATTACTTGCACTCTCTGTATGTCAATTTCCTCATCTGCAAAATTGGGATGACACTATCTCATATAATTATTGTAATAATTAAATGAATAATACACATAAAGGTCTTAGTATAACTATAGCTTATAATCAAGTGCTAGCTTTTTTTTTTCTATTGTGAAACTATGACAAACACAGTAAGAAGTTCCAACAAGCAAAAAATTAATACAAGTCATAACTGAGGCATTCATTTCTCTGCACTTAAAAATATAAGATGAAACCTAACCTGGTCATGAATTACCTGTCATATTTAGGCTGACATGATGTGTGTTGGCCACAAGAAGATTAACTCCCATTCCCATTGCCCAAGCTGAATGGAATTCAATAGCTGTCAAAAGGGGCAAAACGTTCATCCAAGCTGTGGGAAACAGTATGGTGTCCACATGGAAATCTTTCACCAGGGTAACACCAGGATCATAGAAGAATATATCAAAGCACGTGAAAATGCCAAACTTTCCAAATGTGGTGTTGAAAGTCACCAACTCTGGCTTTTCAGGGACGTCAAACTGAGGCTCAGAGTACAGGTGGTACTACAACAAATAGATAGGAGAAAACTAGTAAAGCCTTGTTTATTGAAGAGATGACTCATAAAAACCCTCCAAGTTGGTAGCGGATTTGGCTATGGTCAACTGCAGGGAATCTCTTAGGAAGCGGATAAATCTGGCAATTGGAAGTAAATTTCTAAGGCAAATGTGGAGGAATATGTAACATACGTCCATAGCATCTCTCTCATCTCCTCTCTCTCCTTTCTCTCTCTTTCCCTCTCTCTCAGTTAAGAGCCAAATACCTCCCCATAAACCCCAAAGTCTATAAGCTTTTTTTAATTTAATTTTAATTATTTTATTTTTCTGAGATAGAGTCTTGCTCTTTTGCCCAGGCTGGAGTGCAGTGGCATGATTTCAGCTCACTGCAACCTCCACCTCCTAGGTTCAAGTGATTCTCCTTCCTCAGCCTCCTGAGTAGCTGGGATTACAGGCACGTGCCACCATGCCCGGCTAATTTTTTTGTATTTTTAGTAGAGACGGGGTTTCACTGTGTTGGCTAGGATGATCTCGATCTCCTGACCTCATGATCCACCCACCTGGGCCTCCCAAAGTGCTGGGATTACAGGCATGAGTCACAGCACCTGGCCCTATAAGCTTCTTAAAAGTTAAAAGACATGCATTATTCTTCTTTGAATCCTTAGTACCTAGAAACGTAATATTAATAGATGCATAATAAATACCTGTGAGTCAGGTAAGAGATGACATCTCTCTCTTTAGTGTCCCATCCAAAGTAATCTCAGTGACTCTTACCCACCTTTCAAAATTACCATAGAAAGAAATGTATTTAATTCCCCGATTCCTTCCAGGTAAACTCAAAAAAAAACCTAGTCTAATACAATAATTGGAGTCAACAGTTAGTAAAATGGTCTGCAGTGTAGAAAAAATATCTAAAAAATAGAAAAGAAATTGAACTTTACTACTGTTTTAAGAATTGACAGGCCAGGCAAGGTGGCTCATGCCTGTAATCCCAGCACTTTAGGAGGCCAAGGCGGGCGGATAATTTGAGGCCAGGAGCTCAAGTCTCTACTAAAAAATCCAAAAATTATCCAGGTGTGGTGGTATGCACCTGTAATCCCAGCTACTCAGGAGGCTGAGGCAGGAGAATGGGTGGAACCTGGGAGTCAGAGGTTGCAGTGAGCTGAGATCGTGCCACTGCACTCCAGCCTGGGTGACAGAGCCAGACTCTGCCTCAAAAAAAAAAAAAAATTGATCGACAAAGGTATTCTAATTAGGTTCACGTATGTCAGAGGTCATGGGTTACAAATGGTCCCTGAGGTACCCTCAGGGAAGAGTGAGAGTCTTTCAACTTAGACAGGGTGACTGCAGGTTCCTTGCTAGTTTGTCCACATTCAGTGCACTGTGCCATCCTGCACATTTACAGAATGGCAGAATAGCTTCAAACAATTACTGCAAAGAAACTGCATTGAAAGATAATATGAATAATGCAAACAATCTCCCAAGCAAGAAAATGGAAGCACTGACCTTTCTATTTTTACTATGAGACACATTTTAAGAAAAAAGTGAAGTGCCAGTGATATATATGAAAAGAAGCTGTCAAAATCCATAAAATTATGAAGAAAGCGTTTTGAAATTGTTGTACTTTATAAATACACACACAAAAATACATATGTTGAGGACTTATGTTAACAATTTTTTCCAATAGGGGTCCATGATCAAAATCATTTGAAAACCATTGCTTTAACATCCCTCCTCTTAATTAACATTTATATTTTAACTGAGACTGCCAGGAGATAATTTCTCCACTCCAAAGATTCTGAGGCTATAATTTAAGATGCTTAGAACATATCTGGGAGTGGAGAAGGGACATTCATACTGCCTGTACATCACACATATCCATTTAAAAGGCCAGCCTTCTTTTTCTACCTAGTTTAGTATAAAATTATGACTTAAAGGTTATTTGATTCCTTTTTTCAATTTAGAATTTAAGGTAAACATTTTATGGTTTGAGCTTAAATCTATAAGATGGTAATTAAATTAGCTGGTGTAGAAAATAAGGTATTTTGTGATTTGATAGCAAATTAACTTATGTGAAGCTGATTCATACAATTTTGAAACATCTTTATACCATTTCAATATTAAATACTATTTAGATTATGGCTGTGCTTGGTGGCTCATGCCTCTAATCTCAGCATTTTGGGAGGCCAAGGTGGGAGGACTGCTTGAGGTGAAGAGTTCAAGGACAGCCTGGGCAATGTAGTGAGACCCTGTCTCCAAAAAATATTTAAAAATTAGCATGGTGGCACATGCCTATAGTCTCAGCTACTTGGGAGGCTGAGGCAGGAGGATCGCTAGAGCCCAGGAGTCTGAGGTTAACAGTGAGCCATGATGGATCCACTGCACTTCAGCCTGGACAACAGTGAGACCTTGTCTCTAAAAAAATATAAAATTATTGAAATAATGCCCAGATTATAGTCAACTTGGTATCTTTTTTATGTTAAAATTATTTGTTTTATATGTGCAAAAAGTTTGTCTCAATCCTGGACCATTATGACACTTTCTTTTAACAGCTCTCTGCCTACATGATTTTCCAGAGTAGTTTTTTCCAAAGTGTCATTTTCTTTTTTCTTTCTTTTTTTTTTTTTTTTGAGAGTCTTCCTCTTTCACCCAGGCTGCAGTGCAGTGACACAATCTCGGCTCACTGCAGCCTCGGCCTCCTGGGTTCAAGCAAGTCTCCTGCTTCAGCCTCCCACATAGCTGGGACTACAGGCATGTGCCATCACGCCCAGTTAATTTTTGTATTTTTTAGTAGAGATGGGGTTTCACGATGTTGGCCAGACTGGTCGCAAATTCCTGGCCTCAAGTGATCCACCTGCCTCAGCCTCCCAAAGTGCTGGGCTTACAGGCATAAGCCTCCACGCCCAGCCCAAAGTGTCACTTTCTTTATTGCCAACTTAAAATAAAAAAAACCCTTTAGTAATATCGTATCATACAGGGAATTAAACTCAAACTCCTAAACCCAGCATTGACCACTCACAACATGCTGCATTTTACACATCCGTCCCTCTCTCTTACCTTATGGTAACGTGCCACGAGTTTTCCTTCTGTATTATACACCACATTGGTATTGTATTGAAAGTAGCCATTAGGAGGACATGTGGAGTCACGGGAATTACATGGCTTTTTGTCTCCCAAATTTGCCAAGACATAGATAGAGTTGTTCTTGGCCAGGCAGCTGAGTCTTGCTTGTACTGGTGTGTGACCAAATCTAAACCAAATTATAATTAAGACATTTCAATGTTTAAAAAATAATTTAGTCACTTCCTACAGAGACAATAGCAACTGTAACCACTTAAGTGGAACTTAAGTCAATACAAAAACTATGCATAAAAATATCATACTTTAAAAGCCACAGATGATTATACACTTGATGAATACTTCCCACACTGCATCTATTGCTACAGAAATTCATTATTCAGTCTCCTGCCTCATCAAGGGTCTCCTCTCTACTGAAACATCCCATCAGCATGAAATATCCTCTAGTACCTCCCATCTTTAAAAAATAAAATTAAAACCTCTTTTGACCCTTCCAAACATGCCCTTCCAAATACTGCTTTAATCCTCAGCTCTCTCTTAAAGCAAAACTCCTCAAAAGATCAGTCGCTCTTGCTGTTGCCAGTCCCTCTTCTCCCATTCTCTTTTAGAGCACTCTAACTTTTATGTCTATCACCCAAACTCTTACTAATGCCAGCAGTGACCCCCACATTTTACCTGATCTCATCTTAACTTTTCAACAGCAGTTGGCACAGTTAATTACACCTCCTTCTGGAAACACCTCACTTTTTTATTGGACCCACCCTCTCATTTTCCTATTTATTGGTTGCTCTTCTTCGACTCTTCTGCTGATTCCTCCTTTTCTTCCGAGTCTAAACACTGGAATTTCCTAGTGCTCAAGACTTATACCTATACTCTTCTCTAACTCACTCCACAGGTGAACTCATCGTGGTGTTTAAAACCATCTATATGCTGACATCTTATTTTCTATCTCCAGATATAATTTTGTCTTTTCATGCCAGACTTGTCCATGCAACTGCCAGGTTGACACCTCCAGGATGACAGTAGGACCTAGATTTTTAATATGTATTAGAAGGTTTCTAGATAACCTTTTCCCAGGAAAATTAGCTTTGTGAGCCCAGGAAAATGCAGTTTCAAAGCATAAGGTCTTACGATTCACTTGAAAATACACGGTGAAGTCTTTCTGCCTAAGAAGCAACTCTGGGTTGGAGAGACTCTATGACATTGAAAGGGTGTCCCTTCAGCAGAGGCCTTGGAATGTATTCCTAACACAATCCGCTGTCTACTTCAGAAATTAAGTTACTACTTGTATCTATGAGATCTCTTCCCTTAGTTTTTCTTGCAGGAATACCCTATTTACATATTTTCTCAAAATTTAATAAAGATTTTCAATCATGAAAGATTGTTAAATAGTACCTAAGTATAATTTTTAAAAATCTGACAAATGTTGAGATAAATATAACCATAACATATACCACATATATGATAATTCAAGAGCAATCATTTTGCTTTGGTGAACATGCACATTTTAGAGAGTTACTTTTGCACAAAAGACTAAGATAGTTAAAATACCTGTGGGGGTCTTGACACGGAATCCAGTTCACCTGAGGGTCTGGGATATCCTCTAGATAAGGGAAAACAGTTTCCCTGGTAAATTTCCATCCATAAAGTGCATCTTCTGGAGTCACAATGATTTGAGCACCCTGTTCAAAACAAGTGAAACAAAAATGATTTTTCCATGTACAACACAGACAATTCAACTCTCTCATCTTCCACCAGCTTCCGTGCCCCTCGCATATATTATGACTAGCAGAAATAAGAGAATACCTGCTCAGCTGCCTGCTTGATCGCTCTCTCCAGAATGTCTATATTCTTGTTCATGAGATTCAAGGCATCCTCCTGAGAAACCGGTGTTTCTGTTTTATTTGGCAAAATGACAGCATGTTCATACACTGCAGCTATAAAACTGTCCTGAGTACCAACCTGCAGGGTTATTAGGGCAAAAACTGCCACAGAGGTTGGAAAAGAGGAAGTGACCATGGCCAAGGTTTAGTGATTTCTGAAAGTGAAAATAACATTCATGTGGTATTTACAGAGGGGAGAATGTTTGCATAACATGCGGCTGCCAGTTACTGGCCTTTTACTTTATCATCTTTTTTTTTCTTCTTCTTCTTCTTTTTTTTTTTTTTGAGGCGGAGTTTGCTCTGTCACCCAGGCTGGAATGCAGTGGTGCAATCTCAGCTCACTGCAACCTCCCCCTCCCAGGTTCAAGCAATTGTCCTTCCTCAGCCTCCCGAGCAGCTAGGACTACAGGCACGCACCACCACGCCCAGCTAATTTTTGTATGTTTAGTACGGAGGGGGTTTCACAGTATTGGCCAGGCTGGTCTTGAACTCCTGACCTTGTGATCCATCCACCTCAGCCTCTCAAAGTGCTGGGATTACTGGCGTGAGCCACTGCACTTGGCCTACTTTATAATCTTAAGAACGCAATATATCTGACCACTTTTAAAGAAAGAAAAGTTGCAGTTCATTTAAGACAATCAGAAAGTATTACAGGGATTGAAAAGCATGTACTATTAAGATTTAATGTTGAATTTCCAAAAGACACCAGAATTCAAATATAGAACAATTCCAGCTTTTATTAATAGAAACTCATAACTAAATTAACTCTCATATAAAAAAATCACATCCCAACAAACATCACATTTATTAAATTTAAAAATTGACAATTTTTTTGGTTCTGTTGAGTCACTTACATCGTGTTTATTTTTAGATGGGGGGAAAAAATTAAATACTTACTACTAAGAAAATGTAACACAGAACAATATTGAGAACAAAATTTACCCAAATCTACACTCTGACTTACTTATTGCTCTTAAGGACTGAAAACATGTGCTCCAGAAAAGCAGGATTTTGTGTCTGGTTTGTTCACTGTGGTATAGTTAGTGCCTACAGCACCAATACCCCGAGACACCTAGGCCAGAGGATGAATCTCAGCTCAGAGGTCCCAGGCCTCAGGAGACTCCGCTTCTTTCCTTCTTTCTCTCTTTCACCCTTTCCTCCCCCTCCTCCCCCTACTTCTCCTTCTCCTCCTCCTCCTTCTCCTCCTTCTCTTTCTCCTCCTTTTTCCTCCCTCCCCACCCCCTGCTTTGGAGGAAGATGCCAGGGAAGGGGAAGAGTCCAGGATTGGTGATAAAGATCACCTGTATTGTAATAAGGAGAAGATGTAACTTACATTTTTGTTAGCAGCAAATAACAACGACTTTAAAAACAATGCTAACAGGCCAGGTGCAGTGGCTCATGCCTGTAATCCTAGCAATTTGGGAGGCCGAGGCAGGCAGATCACCTGAGGTCAGGAGTTCTAGACCAGCCTGGCCAACATAGTGAAACCCCGTCTCTACTAAAAACACAAAAAGTAGCTGGACGTGGTGGTGGGCGCCTGTAATCCCAGCTACTCGGGAGGCTGAGGCAAGAGAATCCCTGGAACCCAGGGGGCAGAGGTTGCAGTGAGCTGAGATCACACCATTGCACTCCAGGCTGGGCAACAGAGCAAAACTCCATCTCAAAAAAAAAACAAAAAAACAAAAAAAAATAAAAAAAAACAATAATATAACAACAAATACAGAATGTGATGTCGGATGCCTTCTTAGGACATTCATATTCTCCCTTCCCCAGGCCCAATCCTACCAGATAAAAGATTTGTTTTATTTTTATCCAGCCCTTTGTTAAAAGTCACGGAAACGCTTTTAGACAGCATAGAAGAGTAGGTACAAATAAACAAAGTTTATTCTGTGCTTTCCTTCATACTGCGATAAATGTTTTGTTAAGAATGGGGCCTAGGGGCTATAAATAAGATCTGCTCATATTTTCTGCTTTGAATAGAAGTTTCTATTAAAGGAATAACTTGTCTAATCTCTACAGAGCAGAAAACTAAAAATAATTTCAGGAAAAATGGTCAAGCCCTTTTGAGGAAAATGTAAAGGGATAGATATTTTCATGAATTTTTAGCAGCTTGTAGAACAGACTGTTAGTATATAACCATAATATATAGTGTATATATAATTAGTAAATTAGCATAGGTGATTGGTATATAATAGATTATGAGTGCTGCTAGAGTTTAGAAATCACATAACCCAAATGCCCACTTATTACAGGATAGGAATCTGAGGCATAGCGAGCTAGAGCAACAGAGCAGGATGTGCTGCTTCTCATTCCTGATTCCAGAGTCTTTCCTTTATACCCAAAACAGCACACGCGTCTGTGCTGTCTTTTAATGTCTGCAACTGAGTGTCTGAACACTCGTGTCTTTTGGGGTTTTTTTGTTTTTTGTTTTTTTGTTTTGAGACGGAGTCTTGCTCTATTGCTCAGGCTGGAGTGCAGTGGTAGGATCATGGCTCACTTCAGCCTCCACCTCCCAGACTCAAGTGATCCTTCCACCTCAGCCTCCCTAGTAGCTGGAATCCCAGGTATGCACCAACATGTCAGGCTAATTTTTGTT
The DNA here is from genome assembly GCF_006542625.1 of Nomascus leucogenys. NCBI lineage: Eukaryota > Metazoa > Chordata > Mammalia > Primates > Hylobatidae > Nomascus > Nomascus leucogenys. The sequence goes on from NC_044383.1 coordinate 118,883,221, forward strand.
ATTTTTTGTAGAGAGGAAGTTTCATCATGTTGCCCAGGCTTGTTTCAAACTCCCGGGCTCAAGCAATCCACCCATCTTGGCTTCCGAAAGTGCTGAGATTACAGGTGTGAGCCACCGCAGCCAGCCATTCATGTCTTTTAAAGAACCCAATTCAAAATCATCACCTTAGGAAGACCATAGGCAAATTGGCTAAGTGCTAAAGAAATTTCTGATGCAGTTGATGCCTAATAAAAACAACTAAGCTCTTCCATCTCTGTAAGTATAATTTGGGCCATGACCTACCTTCATTGATCTAGTATCACCAATTACTAATACTTCATTATCTCTTTTGCTTGGAAGTAGTCAGGTAAGCTGATGAGGAGGAGTTAACAGTTTTAAAATTTTGGCAGTAGAAGTGGAGACAATCATATCTGTTATTGTGTTCCCAAATCTGGATGTTTTTCTCTGTCCTTGGCTGTAAAAGATAGAAATTATGTTGATTAGAGTTTTGGGTTTTTTGTTTGGCTAACAGGGAAGGGGAAAATCACTTCTGATATAAAATCAAAATGACTAAATTCCCTCCTTTGTTTTTTTATTTGCAGTGTCAGGCCTCTGAGCCCAAGCTAAGCCATCATATCCCCTGTGACCTGCAGGTACACATCCAGATGGCTGGTTCCTGCCTTAACTGATGACATTCCACCACAAAAGAAGTGAAAATGGCCTGTTCCTGCCTTAACTGATGACATTGTCTTGTGAAATTCCTTCTCCTGGCTCAACCTGGCTCAAAAGCTCCCCTACTGAGCACCTTGTGACCCCCACTCTGCCCATCAGAGAACAACCCCCCTTTGACTGTAATTTTCCTTTATCTACCCAAATCCTATAAAATGGCCCCACACATATCTCCCTTCACTGACTCTCTTTTCAGACTCAGCCTGCCTGCACCCAGGTGATTAAAAGCTTTATTGCTCACACAAAGCCTGTTTGGTGGTCTTTTCACACAGATGCACATGAAATTTGGGGCCGTGACTCGGATCGGGGGACCTCCCTTGGGAGATCAATCCCCTGTCCTCCTGTTCTTTGCTCTGTGAGAAAGATCCACCTACAACCTCAGGTCCTCAGACCGACCAGCCCAAGAAACATCTCACCAATTTCAAATCTGGTAAGCAGCCTTTTTTACTCTCTTCTCCAACCTCCCTCACTATCCCTCAACCTCTTTCTCCTTTCAATCTTGGTGCCACACTTCAATCTCTCCCTTCTGTTAATTTCAATTCCTTTCATTTTCTGGTAGAGACAAAGGAGACACGTTTTATCCATGGACCCAAAACTCCGGTGCCGGTCACAGACTGGGAAGGCAGCCTTCCCTTGGTGTTTAATCATTGCAGGGACGCCTCTCTGATTATTCAGCCATGTTTCAGAGGTGTCAGACCACGCAGGGACACCTGCCTTGGTCCTTCACCCTTAGCGGCAAGTCCCGCTTTTCTGGGGGAGGGGCAAGTACCCCTCAACCCCTTCTCCTTCACCCTTAGTGGTAAGTCCCGCTTTTCTAGGGGGCAAGAATCCCCAGTCCCTTATTTCCGCACCCCGACCTCTTATCTCTGTGGCCCAATCCCTTATTTCCGTGCCCTGACCTCTTATCTCTGTGCCTCATCCCTTATCTCTGCACCCCGATCCCTTATTTCCATGCCCTGACCTCTTATCTCTGTGCCTCAACCCCTTATTTCCCCGCCCCAACCCCTTTCCTGCTTTTCTGGAGGGTAAGAACCACCGAACCCCTTCCCTCCATGTCTCTTTCATGCACGTCCATGTGAAGAGACCACCAAACAGGCTTTGTGTGAGCAATAAAGCTTTTAATCACCTGGGTGCAGGCGGACTGAGTCCGAAAAGAGAGTTGGCAAAGGATGGTGGATTATCATCAGTTCTTATAGGTTTTGGGATAGGCAGTGGAGTTAGGAGCAATGTTTTGGGGGGTAAGGGGGTGGATCTCTCAAAGTACATTCTCAAGGGTAGGGAGAATTACCAAGAACCTTCTTAAGGGTGGGGGAGATTACAAAGTACATTGATCAGTTAGGGTGGGGCAGGAACAAATCACAATGGTGGAATGTCATCAGTTAAGGCTATTTTTACCTCTTTTGTGGATCTTCAGTTACTTCAGGCCATCTGGATGTATATGTGCAAGTCACAGGGGATATGATGGCTTGGCTTGGGCTCAGGGGCCTGACAGTCTGTACTCTCTCTTTTCTCTGGGCTTGCCTCCTTCACTATAGGCAACCTTCCACCCCCCCATTCCTCCGTCTCCCTTAGCCCGTGCTCTCAAGAACTTAAAACCTCTTCAACTCACACCTGACCTAAAGCCTAAATGCCTTTTCTTCTGCAATGCCGCTTGACCCCAATAAAAACTCGACAGTGGTTCCAAATAGCCAGAAAACGGCACTTTCAATTTTTCCATCCTGCAAGATCTAAATAATCCTTGTCGTAAAATGGGTAAATGGTCTGAGATGCCTGATGTCCAGGCATTCTTTTACACATCGGTCCCTCCCTAGTCTCAGTGCCCAGTGCAACTCGTCCCAAATCTTCCTTCTTTCCCTCCCACCTGTCCCCTCAGTCCCAACCCCAAGATTTGCTGAGTCTTCCTAATCTTCCTTTTCTACAGACTCATCTGACCTCTCCCCTCCTCCCCAGGCTGCTCCTCGCCAGGCCGAGCTAGGTCCCAATTCTTCCTCAGCCTCCACTCCTCCACCCTATAATCTTTTTATCACCTCCCCTCCTCACACCAGGTCTGGTTTACAGTTTCATTCCATGAGTAGGTCTCCCCCACCTGCCCAGCAGGTGTATGAATTGAAAAACTAAATGGAATAAGAGAAGGAGAAAAACAGGTATAAAAGGTCTAAGAATTGGGAGGACCCAGGACATCTGATTAGAGAGTGCCTAAGGAGATTCAGCATAGTCCTGCCAGCAAAGATTATTTATTTACTTCAAGAGTTTAGAGTGGCAGTCTGGGGATAGCACCAGGAGATATCAGCTGTGATGGCTTGGAGAAACAGTGTAAACCGGCAGTGTAAACAAGAGCAGGGCATGTGTGAGTAGTTGAGAATGGTGAATAGGAGTATGACTAAAGAGAAGATACTGGGGATGACAAGCTTTTGGGGGCACAGTCTAAGTTGGTCTGGTGTCTGGAATGAGACTGGGGCCTAATAAAAAGGAGCATCTTTACAGGAGCTCAAATGGGCTGTACCTTGTAGCATTCTGAGGACAGGTCTGACTTCTGAGAAGGGAAAGTGGTAAAAGTATTGTACAGTCCTTTTTAAGTTGGTGGCTGAGCTTGGTGAGGTGTGTTTTAAAAAGACCTTTAGTCTGTTCTACTTTTCTTGAAGATGGAGGACCGTAAGGGATATAAAGGTTTCACTGAATACTAAGAGCCTGAAAAACTCCTTTGCTGATTTGACTAATAAAGGCTGGTCTGTTATCAGACTGTATAGAGGTGGGAAGGCTAAACTGAGGAATTATGTCTGACAGAAGGGAAGAAATGACTGCGGTGGCCTTCTCAGACCCTGTAGGAAAGGCCTCTACTTATCCAGTGAAAGTGTCTACCTAGACTAAGAGGTATTTTAGTTACCTGACTCGGGGCATGTTGAGTAAAGCTAATTTGCCAGTCCTGGGTGGGGGCAAATCCTCGAGCTTGATGTGTAGGGAAGGGAGGGTGTGGGGAAAAGGAAGAGAGATCAGATTGTTAATGTGTCTGTATAGAAAGTAGACAGAAGAGACTCCATTTTAATCTGTAACTTTACCCCCAATCCTGTACTCCCTGAAACATGTGCTGTGTCAATTCAAGGTTAAATGGATTAAGGGCTGTGCAAGATGTGCTTTGTTAAACAGATGCTTGAAGGCAGCATGCTCATTAAGAGTCATCACCACTCCCTAATCTCAAGTACCCAGGGACACAAAACACTGCGGAAGGCCGCAGGGACCTCTGCCAAGGAAAGCCAGGTATTGTCCAAGGTTTCTCCCCATGTGATAGTCTGAAATATGGCCTTGTGGGAAGGGAAAGACTTGACTGTCCCCCAGCCCGACACCCATAAAGGGTCTGTGCTGAGGAGGATTAGTAAAAGAGGAAGGAACGCCTCTTTGCAGTTGAGACAAGAGGAAGGCATCTGTCTCCTGCCCGTCCCTGGGCAATGGAAGGTCTCCGTGTAAAACCCTATTGTATGTTCCATCTACTGAGATAGGGGAAAACCGCCTTAGGGCTGGAGTTGGGACATGCGGGCAGCAATACTTCTCTTTAAGGCATTGAGATGTTTATGTGTATACATATCTAAAGCACAGCACTTAATTCTTTACCTTGTTTATGATGCACAGACCTTTGTTCACGTGTTTACCTGCTGACCTTCTCTCCACTATTATCCTATGACCCTGCCACAACCCCCTCTCCAAGAAACACCCAATAATGATCAATAAATACTAAGGGAACTCAGAGGCCGGCGGGATCCTCCGTATGCTGAACGCCAGTCCCCTGGGCCCCCCTTTATCTTTCTCTATACTTTGTCTCTGTGTCTCTTTCTTTTCCAAGTCTCGTTCCACCTAATGAGAAACACCCACAGGTGTGGAGGGGCAACCCACCCCTTCAGTGTGGTATCAGGAATCATGTGGGAGGGCGGATTGAAGTCCAGGCCAGGAACAATGGTAATTGTGGGACTTAACAAAGAGTGAGTACAGCTGAAAGAGCCGGGGAGCAGAAAGTATACGCGTCAGGTATGAGGAAGAAAATAGATTTTGGAAGTTATGAGAAATGCAGAGAGTGAGTTGAGCATAGTTTGTGATTTTTAGGGCCTCTAAAAGTATTAAAGCAGTGGCAGCTGCTGCACGCAGACATGAGGGCTAGGCTAAAACAGTAAGGTCAAGTTGTTTGGACAGAAAGGCTACAGGGTGCGGTCCTGGCTCTTGTGTAAGAATTCTGACCTCACTAACCATGCCTAGGAAGGAAAGGAGTTGTTTTGTAAGGGATTGAGGTTTGGGAGATTAACCGGACACAATCAGCAGGGAGAGCATGTGTGTTTTTATGATAATTATGCCGAGATAGGTAACAGATGAGGATGAAATTTGGGCTTGACTGAAGTAATGGGGGCTGTCTGTGAAGACTTGCAGCAGTATAGCCCAGGTAATTTGCTGAGCCTAATGGGTGTCAGGGTCAGTCTAAGTGAAAGCAAACAGAGGCTGGGATGAAGGGTGCAAAGGAATAGTAAAGAAAGCATGTTTGAGATCCAGAACAGAATAATGGGTTGTAGAGGGAGGTATTGAGGATGGGAGAGTATATGGGTTTGGCACCACGGGGTTGATAGGCAAAACAATTTGGTCGATAAGGTGCAGATTCTGAACTAACCTGTAAGCCTTGTCTGGTTTTAGGACAGGTAAAATGGGGGAATGGTAAGAACAGTTTATAGGCTTTAAAAGGCCATGCTGTAACAGGCGAGTGATAACAGGCTTTAATCCTTTCAAAACATGCTGTGGGATCATATTGGCATTGAGCGGGGTAAGAGTGATTAGGTTTTAATGGGATGGTAAGGGGTGCATGATAGGTTGCTAAGGAGGGAGTAGAGGTGTCTTATACTTGTGGGTTAAGGTGGGGAGATACAAGGGGAGGATGTGAAGGAGGCTTTGAACTGGGGGAAAAGGTGGCAATGAGGTGTGGCTGTAGCCCGGGAATAGTCAGGGAAGCAGACAATTTAAAGTGTTTCAGCCTAATAAGGGAACTGGGCAGGTGGGGATAACTAAAAAGGAGTGCTTAAAAGAGTATTGTCTAAGTTGGCACCAGAGTTGGGGAGATCTTAGGGTAAGGGGTGATATTGTGGGGTTGTTAGAAGAAACATTTGTCATATAAGAATGATTGGTGATGGCCTAGATACGGTTTTGGATGAACTGAGTATCTAAACAGAAGATACAAGGTCCGAATAAAAGAAGGAGAAAAATGGGTATTAAAGGACTAAGAATTGGGAGGACCCAGGACATCCAATTAGAGAGTGCCTAAGGGGATTCAGTGTAATTACTTGCTTGGTTGGCAAGTTTCTGGGCTCTATCCTTGAGTTTTTTTATGTTGTCATACACCAGGCCAGATTGATTTAGGTAAAAACAACACTCTTCATTTAAGAATATACACAGTCTTCCTTTTTCAGCAGTGAGTAAGTCAAGGCCTCGGCGGTTTTGGAGGACAACTGCAGCTACAGAGTCAACATGGGCCTGGAGGACCGATCAAGTTTGTGATATGTCTGTGATGCTAGCAGAGAAGTCATTAGACAGGCTACGGAAGGTCGCGACAGAGGTTGAAATGCCTGCTATTCCAGTACCAAGAGCAATAGTGGAGGCAGAAAGTCTTAAACTGACCAGCAAGGGAATTAGTGGAATAACTCTTTTTTGTCATGTCGGTGTCATGAGGGGAACAGGGAGCTCTTCGGTCCTATTTGTAAATTGAATTTTGGGAGTAAGGAAAACTAGTGTGCATGTGCCTGTCCAATTAGCAGGTAGACACGTGTAGGTAGAGGATCCACAGAGGAAGAAGAGACCTTGTGCGAGGCAAAACTGGAGATGTAAAGTAAAAAGATGAGAAGGAGTGCTGAAAGGGATGTCTTGTACCCAGACTTCTAGGGCTCTAGCTAGGGTGGCAGCTGTCAGAGGTTGTAATGGGGACTGATGGGGTAACTGCATAGAGGGGGAGGTTAGATTTTCATGGTGTATGAGAAAACTTTGAGTATCTACAAACAACTTTTCACTGTTATTTATGGGGCTGGGTATAAGTAAACAAGAAGAGGGCCTGGGAGGAGAGTCTGATGAGCAAGGGGAAGGTAGCCAGGGATGGAGTGAAATACAGGGTAAGTGTCTTCCTAAGTAATCATTACTGCTAACGTTTTTAAGTTTGTCAGTATTGATAGAGGGCTTGTCTGTAATATGGAGCTGGAAGGCTCCAATTGTTTCAGTGATGTGTGTAGTTGGGCTTTGGAGATGAAGAGTAAAGGAACATCGAGAAGGTGAAAGATTACCTAGGGGAATTCCAGTGGGTCTTTGCCGAGAGATACATAAAGGAGCGGCCACAGGAATAGTAGTTTGTGTTGTGAGAGGTCCAAATATGGGGGAAGTAGAGTTAATATAAGGAGAAAGGGTTTTTAAATAAGTGCGGAGGAGGGCGGCAGCTTGCTGATGTGAGATGTCTGCGGAGGTCTTGCTGGACCTGTCTAGAAAGTAAATGAGTTCTTCAGGAGGGTAAAGGTGAGGGCTTTTAAAGGAAGTTCGGAGGTGTAAGGAGACAGGAGATGTTGCCTAGTCTGTGTAAGGCGGGGACAGCTGTGTAGGCACTGGAAGAAAGGGAAATGCAAAGCCAGCAGTTGTTCACTAAGGAGGGATTAGAAGTGGCTAGGAGAGAATGGGTAAGGTTGATAGTGTGGTGGAGATAGCTGGGGAGAGGTAGAGGGTGGCATAAGAATGGGAATGAGAATAAAAGTGAGTATAAAAGTAAAGAACAGAACTTCATCAGGGTGGAAGTATTGGAGGGTGCCTTGCCAGCAAAGATCATCTATCCACTCTAAGAGGGAATTAACAGTGGCAGTTTGGGGATAGCACCAAGAGATATCAGCTGTGATGGCTTGGAGAAACAGTGTAAACCGGCAGTGTAAACAAGAGTAGGGCATTTATAAGTAGTTGAGAACAGAGAATAGGAGTATGACTAGACAGAAAATAGTAGGGATGACAAGTTTTTTGGGGCTCAGCCTAAGTGGTGGGGGTGACTTCGTAAAGCCCTGTTGCAAAAAGTAGGGTAAGGATGAACAGACCTAATAGAATGAAGGGATGTATTAGGCTCATAAGGGTTATTACTGTTCTTCAGAAATACGAGTGAGTTTAAGGGAAGTAGGGGAGAGTACTTGCGACTTCCAGGAGGAAGAGGAGGGATTAGGCTGGCTGTCCGATGGACACAGCTTTATTCTGGAATGGTGAACCGAGTGGGGAGGATCCTGCAGGCAGATGGCAGTCAGGGTACTATAGATGACTAAGTAGGGTCTGGCCCATCGAGGTTGTAGAGGTTGAGGGGTCAGATTCTTAACAAGAACTGATCATCCAGCTAGGGTGTCTTCATACGACTGGGGATCTGGAGTAGGGAAGAGAAGATTAGCAGCCTGGTGAATTTCCTGTCTAGCCTGTTGGAGGACTGGAAGATAGTTGCCTAGAGGGCTGGTGTCTGGGATGAGGTTGGGGCCAAGCAAGAAAGTGCATCCATATAAAAGTTCAAATGGACTGTACGCTATAGCATCTCGAGGACAGGCTCTAATTCTGAAAAGGGCAAGAGGTAAAAGTACTGTCCAATCCTTTTTAAGTTAGAGGCTGAGCTTGGTGAGATATGTCTTTAAAAGGCCATTGGTCTGTTCTACCTTTCCTGAAGATTGAGGATGGTAAGGGATATGAAGTTTCCACTGAATACCTAAAGCCTGAGAAACTGCTTGGGTGATTTGACTAGTAAAGGCTGGTCTGTTATCAGACTGTATAGAGGTGGGAAGGCCAAACCGAGGAATTATGTGTGACAGAAGGGAAGAAATGACCGCGGTGGCCTTCTCAAACCCTCTGGGAAAGTCCTCTACCTATCCAGTGAAAGTGTCCACCTAGACTAAGAGATATTTTAGTTTTCTGACTTGAGGCATGTGAGTAAAGTCAATTTGCCAGTCCTGGGCAGGGACAAATCCCTGAGCTTGATGTGTAGGAAAGGGAGGAGGCCTGAACAATCCCTGAGGGGTAGTAGAATAGCACATGGAACACTGAGAAGTGATATCCTTGAGGATAGATTTCTATGATGGAAAGGAAATGAGAGGTTCTAAGAGACGGGCTAGGAGCTTGTTACCTACATGGAAGAGGTTATGAAATGATGACAAAATAGAATGGGCCAGTGAGGCTGGAAGGAGATATTTTACTTGGTCTAAGAACCATTTGCCTTGTGTGGGAAGAGATTGATAGGTGAAAGTTTCAGCAGGGGAGTAGGTGGGAGTGACCGATGTGAAGGAGAAAAACTGGCCGTGAGACACAGAAGTTGGAAAGCTACCTGCTTCTCTAGCCACCTTATCAGCATAAGCATTGCCTAGAGCAATGGGATCTGATGCCTTTTGATTCCCCTTGCAGTGAATGACCTCAGCTTCCTTTGGAAGTAAAGCGGCCTTGAGCAGAGCTTTTATTAAAGAGGCATTAATGATGGAGGACCCTTTTGTAGTGAGGAAACTTCTTTCAGCCCATAAGACTGCATGGTGGTGCAGAATATGAAAGGCATATTTAGAATCAGTATAGATATTGACACGTAGTCCTTTTGCAAGAGTGAGGGCTTGGGTTAAGGCAACTAGTTCGGCTTGCTGAGAGGTAGTGGAGGGGGGCACAGCGGTAGCCTCAATGATAGATGTGGAAGATACCATAGCATAGCCTGCCTTTGCCGGTGACTGGCGATTAGGCCTGGTGGAACTGCCATCAATAAACCAAGTGTGATCAGGGTGAGAAACAGGGAAGAAGGAAATGTGGGGAAATGGGGTGAACGTCAGGTGGATCAGAGAGATGCAGTCATGAGGGTCAGGTGTGGTATCCAGAATAATGTGGGAGGCCGGACTGAAGTCCGGGCCAGGAACAATGGTAATTGTGGGAGACTCAACAAAGAGTGAGTATAGCTGAAGGAGCCAGGGAGCAGCAAGTATATGCGTCAGGTGTGAGGAAGAAAATAGATTTTGGAAATTATGAGAGCTGTAGAGAGTGAGTTGAGCATAGTTTGTGATTTTGAGGGCCTCTAAAAGTATTAGGGTGGCAGCAGCTGCTGCATGGAGACATGATGGCCAACCTAAAACAGTAATGTCAAGTTGTTTGGACAAAAAGGCTACAGGACGCGACCCTGGTCCTTGTGTAAGAATTCTGACTGCACAGCCCTGCACTTCGGCTGTGTGTAATGAAAAAGGTTGGGATGAGTCAGGGAGAGCTAGAGTGGGGGCCATCTCTAAAGCTGTCTTCAAGGAACAGAAAGAGGAGTGGGGAAAGGATTTAGGATCTATGGGGTCAGCTAGGTTTCCTTTTGTGAGTTTATATAATGGTTTTTTAGGATGGCAAAACCAGGTATCTAAAGGTGAAAGTATCTAACCATACCCAGTAAGGAAAGGGGTTGTTGTTTTGTAGAAGGGGTTGGGGTTTGAGAGATCAGTCGGACATGATCGGCAGAGAGAGCACGTGTGTTTTTATGAAGAATTATGCCGAGGTAGGTAACGGATGGAGAAGAAATTTGAGCTTTGGAGGGGGATACCTGATATCCTTTGGAGAATAAATGCTGAAGGAGCAGAAGTGTGTCTTGTTGAGAAGATTCAAAGGAGGGGCTACAAAGAAGAAGGTCATCAATATATTGAATAAGGTGAGAAGTGGAGGGATGGAAAGAAAGTAAATCATGAGAAAGACCTTGGCTGAAGTCATGAGGGCTGTCCCTGAAACCTTGAGGCAGTACAGCCTAGGTAAGCTGCTGGGACTGATGGGTGTCAGGGTCAGTCCAGGTGAAAGCAAAGAGAGGCTGGGATGAGGGGTGCAGGGGAATAGTGAAAAAAGCATCTTTAAGATCGAGAATGGAATAGTGAGTTGTGGAGGAAGGTATTGAGGACAAAAGAGCGTATGGGTTGGGCACCACAGGGTGGATAGGCAAAACAATTTGGTTGATAAGGCACAGATCCTGAACTAATCTGTAAGATGTGTCTGGTTTTTGGACAGGTAAAATGGGGGAATTGTAAGGAGAGTTTATAGGTTTTAGAAGCCCATGCAGTAGCAGGGAGTGATAACAGGCTTTAATCCTTTTAAAGTGTGCTGTGAGATGGGATACTGGCGTTGAGCGGGGTAAGGGTGGTTAGGTTTTAATGGGATGGTAATGGGCATGTGATCAATTGCCAGGGAAGGAGTAGAGATGTCCTATACTTGTGAGTTAAGGTGGGGGGATACGAGAGGAAGACGCGAAGGAGACTTTGGGTTGGGGAGAAGGGCGGCAATGAGATGTGGCTGTAGTCCAGGAATAGTCAGGGAAGCAGATAATTTGGTTAAAATATCTCAGCCTAATAAGGGAACTGGGCAGGTGGGGATAACTAAAAAAGAGCGCATAAAAGAGTGTTGTCTAAGTTGGCACCAGAGTGGGGGAGTTTTCAGGGGTTTTGAAGCTTGGCCGTCAATACCTACAACAGTTACTGGGGCAAGGGAAACAGGCCTTTGAAAAGAAGGCAACGTGGAGTGGGTAGCCTCTGTATTGATTAAACAGGGAATGGACTTACTTTCCACTGGGAGGGTTACTTGAAGCTCAGCATCTGTGATGGTCCAGGGGGCTTCCGAGGCGATCGGGCAGTGTCAATCTTCAGTCGCTAAGCTGAGCAGATCTGGGAAGGAGTCAGGCAGAGAGCCTTGGGCTAGAGCTTTAGGGGCTCTAGGAGTGGCTGCCGGGCGAGCTGGGCAGTCTGCCTTCCAGTGGGTCCCTGCACAGATGGGACATGGCTTGGGAGGAATCCTGGGCTGCGGGCATTCCTTGGCCCAGTGGCCAGATTTCTGGCACTTGAAGCAAGATCCTGATGGAGGAGGTCTTGTAGGAATGCTTGACTGCTGCAGCTTAGGTGTGTGCAGCTTAGGCATTTTGAAGTTCTTGTATGCTGGAGGTGTGGCTGGGTTTTGTCTCACAGCAGAGGTAAGTAATTGTAACTCGGAAATGCGTTGCCGTCTGGCTGCTTCCCCTCTATTATTGTACACCTTGAAGGCGAGGTTGATTAATTCCTGTTGTGGGGTTTGAGGGCCAGATTCTAGTTTTTGAAGTTTTTTTCCTAATGTCAGGAGTGGATTGGGTGATAAAATGCATATTAAAAATAAGGCGGCCTTCTGGCCTTTCTGGGTCTAGGGCCGTATAGCATCTAAGGGTTGCTGCTAAGCGGGCCATGAACTGGGCTGGGTTTTCGTCTTTACCTTGGGTAGTTCCTTTAAGCTTGTCATAATTAACAGCCTTGTGAGCTGCCTTTTTAAGCCCTTCAACTAGGCAGGAAATCATGAAATCTCGCCTAGCTATACCTGGGGAATTTGCCTGATAGTTCCATTGGGGATCCTCTCGGGGAACTGCTCTAATGCCTTCCTGGAGGTCTGGCTCATGAAGCCGGTGGTTATCAGCATGAGATTGAGCACTACTAGATGGAAATGCTTGTGCCACATGAAATTGCAATCATCACTGTTTTTGACCTAGCAAAAGTAATTTCACATGGTTCAACCAACATGTCTGTTTTCCTCTCTCAGAATCTTAGCATTGAAGTTGCAGAAGTCCCTTTGAGTTAGTAGCATCCTCCCCTACTTTCTGACAGCTCCCGCTTCCTTAAAAGAAAATATTAATAATATTAATCTCATAGTTCCACCTACTATGCCAGTCTATTAACTCTGCCAAAAGTTTCTTGCATTCACCAACGGGTCCTTTTAAAAAATTATCTTGATTGAATTAAAAGCTTATGGTAAAGTTGGAATGACTGCCACCACAGAAATAAATCCACAGTGACTGGATCCAAGTCACTCGTTGATTTATGTAGGCAGTTAGAGAGACACGCATTTGAAAGGGTATGGTACAAAAATAAAATGGAAATCTCAGACATAAAAAAAAGGATATATTAAAAATAGAAAAGTTTATGTTTTATTGAGCAATATGAGAACGTCACAGCAATTCACCAATAATGCCACTTGTTTATTTTCAGTGAGCAAGGAAGCGACAAAAAAATAATGTTTGCAGCCCAAGATAACTACTTACAGCTTTAGTCAAGGGGGAGCCTTCCACTCCTCTTGATCCCAGCTGCTTTCCTTTCCAAGGCCCCTGCTCCTCCAGTCACCCCTGGTGACTTCCAGTTTTGGTTTCACTTTCTGTGTGGGCCGTACCCTTTGAGATGACAGAGAGGAGTCCCAGCAGCTGCTGGTTCAAGGATGCTGCATCTTCAGTCAGACACCAGGAGAAGGAGTGTCTATTTTATTCTAGCCTGGCAATTCTGATTCCTGAGCTTTTCTTTCAAGGAGCTGTATGGGCCAGATGACACAGGCGAGGAGCATTGACACAGTTTCTACTGAACCAAGCTTAGCAGAAGAACCACAGCAATAGAATCAGGAGATTCTCTAGCCTACAAAGCCTAAGTTGACTCTCATATTCATGTCATGGTCTTTCTCTTTAGCACATTATTCTTTCACTGTAACACAGATCCCACTCTAGACTGTCCTTCAATTTAGAGAGAACTAAATTGTGTATGGTCCTGCATCTAGTTATGATGAGCTTTTTTCTCACTCTAAGTTATAAGGGTCATGGTGGTATCTGATAATAATTAACATGGACATGGACTCTGGGGCCAGAATGCCTGGGATTGAGCCACTTCCTAACTATGTAACTATGAGCAAGTTTTGTGCCCTCTCTGTGCCTCGGTTTCCCCTATCTGCAAAATGGTGATATGTGCTGAATAAGTTTTGCTATTATTACTATTGCTTCATTCCTGCAAGATGGAGGCCCTATTACAAGGGCCATGCCCAAGGCATCTTTTACCCAGGCCTTGGTGACATAACCAACCGCCTGTCCTTGGTTACTGTCTTGTTAAAAGAATGTCAGTGCGTCTACTTCTTTAGTTTTGCATTGTTCTGCCTGTCTCCACAAAGTCTTTCAAGTTTTCTGTCTTCCAGGTCAACCTGATCTGAATGGTTTCTCCTAAAATGATGAACTTAAATTCTGTTTCTACTTGCTAATCTTGATAGCATTCCGTCCATTTGTACCATAGATTCTCTTTCTGATCAAAAGCTTTCACTCTACCTATTTCATACATCATTCTATTTTTTAAAAAACATGCTAAACAACCTGCTGTGTAACTGGATTACTCACATATTGCTGTTGGGAATGTAGGATGGTACAGCCACTCTAGAAAACAGCTTGGCAGCTCTCTGAAAAGTGAATCATGGCTCTACTCCTTTCCCTCTCTGGGTGGCAGCCAGGCATGGAGGCAGGGCAAGATCATAGCACCTCCTTTACCCTCCTTATCCTTCCTATGGGGAAGGCTGACAGGACAGGAATTTAGAGGCTCCAGTAGGGGAAGAAATTATGAGCTGTTTCTTCAGTTTCTTGTAGGCTAAAACATTAACAACAGTGACTACGTGCAAAAACAGAATAATGGATGTCTGGCATTTGTCTGCATTTTTTAAACACCCCGAAATGTGAGTCGTATGCCATAGTTATACTGAATGAAGTTTGTTTATATGGAAAGATCAATTCATGCACAATATCAATTGGAAACTCTCACTCCTCTGAATCATCTCACCAAGGTTTTCAGTGCTGTGTTATGATAAATTCCTACAGCTATATGAATGAAGAAGCTGTGGGCAGATCTTAAGATAAATTAAGGTAATTTAAGATGTTAAAGATAAATTTAATAAACTTATTATTAAGATAAATTCTTAATTCTCACAGCTATATGAATGAAGAAGCTGTGGGCAGATCCTCCTTTCCCATGCAGTTCTTTCCAATTAATAATGTTGCTTTACTGCAATAATATTGTTTTTCCAGAAGATGCAGTAGCAAGCATACAATCCAATGCCATAGCTGTCTTACTGCATGAGATGATTGCCTACTTCCTAATTCACATCCCTGTCTCCCTCACTAAATCATGTGTCAGAACTACAGGCTGGACCCAGCTCACTAACAACCAAGACAAGAACCACCAAGCCATTCGCATTTTTATCAGATAAGCAAAATGAAAGAGAAAAAGCCAACCGATAAATATGGTGATAGAAAAGAAAATAACAAGAAATAATCATAGCCAAAAGTTCTGAAAATATAGGGAGAAGAAAAGGTATTAGTACTATTCTCAGATGAAAGATTTATCTACACTGGCTTTAATTCTCTTAAAAGAAAAAAAAACCTACCTGTATTTATGCAACGACTGATTTCATGGCTGTTATTTTTGAAATACGCAGTAATGTTACTTGATTGATTTGGTATTCAATTTTTGTCTTGACTGACAAAAACAAATGATGTAATATGCTGCTTTTTGTGTCTGGCATGCTGTTGTTGACCTATCGTCAACATGAGATACACTCTGAATTGTTTTAGTACTGATGATAAAATTGCACTGAACTACAAGTCAAAATTTGTTATGACATCATGCTTTCCTAGATGGTCCCTTGTAATACTCAACTATAAGTAAGCTGGGATTAGAAGTCCAGCTGTAGGTTTTCTGAAAGAAACTAGTGCAAATATTTAGGAGTTGCAAGCTGCTCTTAATGAAGACTGGCTATGCAGACTTTAGTTTCCTTCATTAATACTTTAAATAACATTTTAGCTTCTCCATGTAAATATGTTGTGTCTGAGCCTCCCCTCCTGTGGGTTTGTTTCATAAAACAGGGTCATGTGACAGTGATACCAAAGAAATGGTGAGTATCATGGGACTACCCTGTGGATAATTTCCTTCTGATATGAATGTGTAGAGATACTTCTCAATTATTAATTGCACTTAATGAAAGTTGATTGGCTATATAAGAATTTATTATCCACGTCTTTTCCAGCTAGGTTAGAGAGGGTATCTGTGGCATATTTAAATCTTGATCATTAAACAAATAAGTAAATAGGATATTTCTTTTTTTTTTTTTTTTTTTTAGAGACAGAGTCTTGCTCTGTCGCCCAGGCTGGAGTGTAGTGGTGTGATCTCAGCTCACTGGAATCTCCATCTCCCAGGTTCAAGCAATTCTCCTGCCTCAGCCTCCTGAGTAGCTGGCATTACCATGCCCAGCTAGTTTTTGTATTTTTTTGTGGAGACAGAGTTTCACCATGTTTGCCAGGTTGGTCCTGAACTCCTGACTTCAGGTGATCCGCCCACCTCCTTCTCCCAAAGTGCTGGGATTATAGGCATGAGCCACCACACCCGGCCAGATATTTCATTAATGTATGATATTTAATATTTATTGTCAAAATCAAGTTTCTTATCTAAAATAAATGAGTTAGTTGAAAACAAACTAATCATGCAATTATCACGCAACCCAGCAGTTGTATTGCTGGGCATTTATTCCAGAGAAATGAAGTCTTATGCTTCATATCCCACCCTCTACCCTCGCCCCTGGCAAAAAAACAAAAAACTTGTTTCTGAATGTTCGTAGCAGCTTTATTTGTAACAAGTAAAGTAGTATTCCATTGTGTCATATAGCCACCCAGTGGAATACTACTCAGCAATTTAAAGAACTGAACTATTGATACATGCAACAATGCCAATAGAACTCAAGAGCATTATGCTGACTGAAAAAAGCCAATCCAAAAAGTTTCATACAATACGACTTCATTTATACGTTTCTTGAAATGACCAGATGATAGAAATGGAGACTAGATTAGTGGCTGCCAGAAGTGAAGATGGGAGGGAAGTGGGTGTAGCTACAAAAAGGCAACGCGAAGAATGTGGCGATGGGAATGTTCTGTATCCTGGTTGTGCTATTGCACTATAGTTCTGCAAGATGTTACCATTGGTGAAAACCAGGGAAAGAATACTCATCTTTTTCTATTATTTCTTACAACTGCGTGTGAATTAACAATTATCTCAAAATTTTTAAAGTTTAATTTTTAAAAATGATCTGTGATTTGTATTCTTTTTAGTTTTCCTTTGGATTGATTTATGTATCATAATGTATAGGTTGCAATATGATCTTAACATAAAAGATTCCTTTTATTAACATTCCATATTCAGTTGTATAGAATATTCTCATTATTAAAAAGTTTCTTTTAAGCTACTCAGCTTTGTTACGTTTAGAAGACTATAAATATATAAAAGTATAAACACATACACGGAGATTTCCTTTGATAGTTTTGACCTACCTTTTGGTTTTCTTGTTCAAAGTGTTCTTTCCTCTGTCTTTTCTCATATTTTTTTTTTTTTTTTTTTTTGAGACCGAGTCTCGCTCTGTCTCCCAGGCTGGAGTGCAGTGGCGCGATCTCGGCTCACTGCAAGCTCCGCCTCCCGGGTTCCCGCCATTCTCCTGCCTCAGCCTCTCCGAGTAGCTGGGACTACAGGCGCCCGCCACCACGCCCGGCTAATTTTTTTTGTATTTTTATTAGAGACAGGGTTTCACCATGGTCTTGATCTGCTGACCTCGTGATCCGCCGGCCTCGGCCTCCCAAAGTGCTGGGATTACAAGCGTGAGCCACCGCGCCCGGCCTTTTCTCATATTTTTTAAACTTTTCTGTCACTTATCTTTTTTTTTTTTTTTTTGAGACGGAGTCTTGCTCTGTCACCAGGCTGGAGTGCAGTGGCGCGATTTCGGCTCACTGCAACCTCCTCCTCCCAGGTTCAAGCAATTCTCCTGCCTCAGCCTTCCGAGTAGCTGGGACTATAGGCGCCCACCACCATGCCCAGCTAACTTTTGTATTTTTAGTAGAGATGGGGTTTCACCAGGATGGTCTCGATCTCTTGGCCTCGCGATCCATCCACGCAGCCTCCCAAAGTGCTGGGATTCCAGGTGTGAGCCACTGCTCCCGGCCCACTTATCTTAATACTTGCAAAATTTCAAAATGAGAAAGGAGTAAATTTGGTTTTGTACATAACATCTTTAAATACACTGCTATCCAAGGGAAGTATTGAGAGCAGTGTGTTGGGAATGAGAACGAAGGAAGTTCTCTCCCCAGAGAGCCTCGAATCCTTGCGTTGACTTTGAATTCTCAACAGTCAACTGTGCTGGTAACAGAATAGGCTGGCCCAGATAGTGGGTAGGAAGGTGCAAGCTGCAGACTCATGCTTTAATAGTGGCCCCAAGTGACAGTGGCAGGGACTGCAGGCACTCAGCCACATCCAAGACCACCAGGCTGAGGAAGGGCGGCTGTCCTTGCGTGGGTGGGCATCAAGGTCAAAAAAGTCCTGGTGGGGGCCAGGGCGACTTAAGGCAATCAAGGCCCAGATCTGCACGCCACACGCGTGCAGGGGGCCGGGGTCACACTCTGTCCTGGCACTGCTCCGGGGTGGGGACCTGCAGGCCATTTGTCCTCCTCAGACATTGGATCACCCTCTGGAGGTTCAAGAGTGAAAGTTTCGAGGGGACAGGGAAATGAAGAGATCACGAGACAGATGTATATCCAGTCTTGACACTCAATGCCAGGCAGTCTTCCAAAGCCATCCTCTCCAACCCTTGGTATTGTCCTCCTTTTCCATATTTTTGGTTTTGGTGGTGTGCAGTGACATCCCATGGTGGCTTGAACTTTTGCCACTTCAGGATCCATTTTGCTCCTATTCTTCCCCAATTCACTAAGAGTCACCACCATCCACCCACACCCTCAAGCCAAAACCCTAGGAGTCCTCCTAGATTCCCCTCTCCTCCCTCCACATCAGCAAGTTCTGTTGGTTCCACTCCCAGATAGAGCCTTTTCTCTCCATCACCAACTCCCTGTTCCAAACCATTATTGTCTCTCTCAAATCTTCCAAAATTCCCCGTCCATTCCCATTACCATCCCTATCCCCACTCACTGTCCACATGCAGACAGAATGGACTTTCTGAAATATGAATCAGATTCTGGCATCGCCTCCAGTTTACTTGACTCCAGCCAGCAGACCAAGCCTCACCTTTGACCATGTCAAGCCCTTGTGCACATACTATGGACTGTCCTCTGTCAGAATGAATGAATGGTGGTTACATTCTCCTCCTTTAGATCTCAACTCAAAGGTCGCACTTCCATGGACTTTTTCAAATTAGGCACCCACATCTAAACAACCCCAGCCAACTACTCTATCACATCACCATATTTTTTTTTTCCTTCTTAGCATTTCTGTAAGATAATTGGAGAGTCTGATATTTACTTATTGTCTGTCTCTTCCACCACTATAAGTTACATAAAAGCAGAAATTGTGTTTATCTTGATCACACCCAAATCCCTAGCATCTGGCACAGTGTCAGCTCAGAGAAGACATTCAGAAGATATTTTTGAATGAATAGATAAAACCATTTCTTCTTTAAAAAAAATTACTGTAAATGTGGCTACTACACCATGAAAATAGACCAAGAAGCATGAGAGTTACACTTACACGACAGACATTTATTCACTTCAACATCACGATTTCACACGAAGTTGGAGGAAGCCCTTCCCTAACAAAACAAGCATTCGCATTAGGGGAAGGAGGCTGACCTGCTCTAGGGATAAAATACATCTACCAAAAATATGGATAAAAACAAAAACAAAACAGATGGTAGAACCAAAAAACAGAGACATTAAAGGAAATGAACAACATTATACCAAGTAATGTTTATAAATCCAGATCATAAGTGAACGTAGGTTACAAAAATGGAAGTTGTAAGTATTGTTATTCTTGTACTTTTCACACAAACAGAATTTTTAGAAAAGCTTAAGGCCAGGGAATGCTAAAGAGTTTCTGTATGGCAGGAAAGAATTCTTCCTTTTGAACAAAGACCGAAAAACCTCAGGACAAAGAAAAAGTATATCTTTTAAAAACTGATTTCATAGTAATGTTTCTATATATTTTGAAGCACCTTTATGTATTTAGAGCATATCAAATTAATTCATTTCTTTCCCTGTTAATAAAAAAGGTACATTCACAGAATCAGTGTACTCAGAATAAAAAATAAACAGAGGAAATGAGAACTAACTCGAGTTAATAACAACATCTTCGAGGACAAGTTTGGTCACTTAAAAACTAAGTTTTGTTTTGTTTTGTTTTGCTTGTTTTTAATTATTCCTTTCATACTTAATATTTCAAATATAGCTGCTTCAGCAGGACTGTTTTTCAGTATCACAGTAAGTACAGCCCAATACAGGATCATCCAAAAACACGTTGACACTTCCAAGACACTGGCACGGGGTCCATGGAATTTTGCACGTAAAATTTTAAAAACCCTTCCTACAGTGATGTTTAAGGCCAGGAGCATTCATTTCTCAACCTTGTATCAATCCAGGATCCGTCGGACTAGGTTTCATTAGGCAAGAGACTAGTTTGTTCCTCCTCTGTGCTGAGGATGTTTTGAGATTTAGACCTACATTGAGGGAAAGAAGAGATGAATCTCAATATTTCTCATCTTAAAAACAAACAAACAAAAAAACAGTATCTGTATCTCCATCCAACTATCTTTTAAAAAAAGTATCTACTTCCCAGGAGCGGTGGCTCACGCCTGTAATCCTAGCATTTTGGGAGGCCGAGGCGGGCAGATCACTTGAGGTCAGGAGTTCGAGACCAGCCTGGCCAACATGGTGAAACCCTGTCTCTACTAAAAATACAAAAATTAACCAGGCATGGTGGCCCACGCCTGTAATCTCAGCTACGTGGGAGGCTGAGGCAGGAGAATCACTTGAACCCGGGGGGCAGAGGTTGCAGTGAGCTGAGATTGTGCCACTGCATGCCAGTCTGGGTGACAGAGAAAGACACCATCTCAAAAAATAAAAAGTATCTACCAACTGATGAGCCTCAGAGTGCCTAGAAATCTACTGACTGGAAGAATAAATGTAAAATGTTATTTATTTTCCACTTGCACTGGCTAACTTTTAAAGAGAGAAGCCCCAAAATTGACCATACCTTTTTCTCCTTGAATACTCCAGTAGATAAAACAAGCCCATGGCTAATCCCTTAAACACAATGAAAGGTACTGATTAATGTAAATTTTCCAAGTCAAGTTTTTCCACAAATATAAGGAAACTGCAATTAAAAGACTGATTACTCACACTTATCAGAGCCCATAGACCTTGTATAGCTGCTGCCCATTCAAAACCGATTTTCTCATACAGAAACCCACCTAGCGTTGGTCCTATAAAAGCACTAACAATAGAAAGAAGAAAAAGTATTCAATAGTGCAAAAAATAAATAATTACTTCATGAAAAGCTACATGATCCTTCAATTGTAAGTCTTCATTAAATTGGAAGATAAGTACTAAAGAAAAAGCTAATTCCTGGGCACAGCATTCAGTAACAGAAAATAATTCTACCTGATGATGACATTCAAAATTTTTTAACAACTGTGAAATTATTACTGCTTCTGAAAAGTTGATGGCTTATATAAAAATAAAAAAGATGAAACAGGTTTAAAAAATTCTTTACATTATTCTATTCTCAGTATTTGTGACTAATATAACTCAATTCAAAACAATATATTACATTGTTAGCATAGTTACCCTTCTGGTAGAAGGTAAAAAATAAATGAATAAATGAATAAATTGTAAAAATCAGAGACATGGTTCTATTAAAGGAACTTATAAATATCACTCGAATAAGATAAAGTATAGGAAACAATTTTGACTAAGTATTAAACTGTTGGTATAGGCATTGATTGTTGAGTGAGAGGGTATGGATTAGAACTCTCGCTTTCCCCTAGATGAACAGTTTGTCTTTGAGAAACTCATCTGATATTTCAGTGTTTCAATTTCTTCATCAACATCAAGCAGGGATAGTATTAATATTTTCCATCTTGCAAGTATGAATGAAATTAAATGAGGCCGGGCACAGTGGCTCATGCCTGTAATCCCAGCACTTTGGGAGGCTGAGGCGGGCAGATCACCTGAGGTCAGGAGTTCAAGACCAGCCTGGCCAACATGGTGAAACCCTGTCTCTAATAAAAATACAAAAATTAGCCAGATGTGGTGGTGGGCACCTGCAATCTCAGCTACTCAGAAGGCTGAGACAGAAGAATCTCTTGGACCCGGGAGGCGGAGCTTGCAGTGAGCGAAGATTGCACCATTGCACTCCAGCCTGGGTGATGAGAGTGAAACTCCATCTCAAAAGAAAAAAGAAAGAAATTAAATGACTACTCACCCAATTGACCACATTGCACTAAAAAGACCTGATACAAGTCCCAATGTACTTAATCCCTCTTCAAACCCATTTTCACTGCAAAAAGAGACATGAGTGTATCCATTATTAAAAGGAAAACCTGTATGAAAGAAAAAATTGTATGATTGATCAATTAAGATAAACCAAGGATAATCTGGAAAAAACCAACAGCAAGAACACTCCACTTCTAAGATAAAAAGCAAATCTTATTTAAAAGAATTTTCGTAGTTACATTTACTCCATGGTTTTCTAGAAATAATTTTTCTATATATCTATATGATATTAAGAAGCATGGCTCATTTGCATTACGTACTTATAAAAATATATAATTAAGAAATTCTTAAAACCAGATGAAGACGGAAAAAGAACAAAGGCAACTTTTAAAAAACAGAGATAGCTCCTTATTCCCATGAGAACTATTGAACTGACCCAGCACGGCCATAGTACTTAGCGTTCTTCATCATCGTGCCTTTTAAACAAAAGAATGATGATCAGGTGACAGATGCTGGTCACTCTAGGCTCTCTCCTGGACCTCCTCCATGAAAGAGGAACAATGCTGAGACCTATCTATTTTGCTTTAGCTTTTCAAAATTACATACATACTGAGGTATAAACCAAGCCAGACATCTGTCCACAACCCATTTTAGCTATTATTGTACTATTATCATTTCTATTAGTATATTATTACTATTTATATCATAATATCATATGCTACAAAATCATGAAGATTTAACATTGGGGCAAAAATATGCAACATGCTGCAAAATTGAGAAATCCAAGAAAGCCTGTGATACTTACTACTTATTCACAATACAGCTCTTCAAGCAATGGAAGTAACTTACTGTGCACAACTGAGAATTTCCGGGAAAGTTGGAATTATACTCATTCCAGCAGAGATGCCATTTACAACTAATATCAGCACCAGCAGCCAGAGCTGACTGCAAAAGGGTTTTGGAGAAAACAAATACAAAAAGAAAAACATTAGCGTTTTAAGAAACACAAAGCTTAATGCTAAGGAAGTGAGGATCCCTGATAAGTTATTTCACCGATTATGTGCCTAGTCTCATTCCCATTCCCATCTAACCCATTTCATTCAGTTAGAGTGCCCTTTAGCTCCTTACAGTTTTGGGGATGGGAAGGGCGGGGGGGAATTCATCCTGATATCTCCATCTCTTTGGTCCTTTGGTTACATATATCACATGTCTGGAGCCAACCTGGCTTCTTCTCACCAGACAAAATCTCTTCAAAATTGGTGAAAATGTCAGTATTAATACTGTTCTTTGAATCACTTGGCTTTGAACTTCAATTAATTTAAAAATGGCATGGAAGGAAAGAGGTAAAAGAAGAGTCAGGAAACACATTTGTTCCATGTGAGGAGACTGTGCCAGTTACTTAATATATGTTACCAGATTTGATCCTTGTAATGTAAGTACTATTATCAGCTCCTTTTTGTAGATGAGAAAACTGAGGCTCTTGGAAGTTAAGTGGTTTGCTTACTAGTACATGGCAAAGCCAAAATGTAAGCTCAAGTCTGAAGGACTCTGAAACCCCTTCCTTTCCATGTTACTATGTTTTATCCCAGAAGTACCTGAAAAGGTCTAAGAAGTTCAGTTTATTTTAGCAACTAAATTACCTGAAGCAAACCTTAACAAGCAGCTACTACATGCTAAGGATGTTACAGAAAGAAAAACAGATTTTGTCCCTGCTTCAAGGAAAAAGAATGGAAAAAACCAAAAACATATTCTAAGAACTATCAACTAAAGGTAAGTAGCAACAAATTCTATTTTAAAAATAAAGTATAAACAAGTACGCACAATTGAAATACAGAAGGAGAATATGCATTTTTGTCATTTGAGACAGATTTTATGCATTTTTTTCTGCTTGTCCCACCACTAGCTTCTAGTAGGGTAAAATATCGTCAGCCTAACAATTCAATAGAGTCCTAAAGTTAATTATTAAAATATTAATGTTCAAAATACTAAACTATACCAGTGTTAAAACAAAATTTTTTTAAATAATTCCTAATGTTGTTTGGCCAAACATACAGAAGAAGAAAAAAATTACCTTTTAATATGCAAGATTGGGACAGGCCCTAAGAGCATGTAGCACCCGGCTGTAATTAAGTTACCAAACACCAGAAGCCATTTCCTTAGAGGCTGGTAAAGGAGAAAGAGAGTCAAAATGATTCTTAGAGGCAAAGACTCTCCATAATCAAACAACGTAAAACAGTAGTAAAAAACACAAATCATGATATTCAAAAACCCAAATACAATGAAGAAAACAAAACTTTACATTTAAAAGAAAGTAAGGAGATGATAAACTCGCAAGCAATGACGATATATAACAAGACAGAAAGTGAATAAAGGACAAAGATTTCTTAGCAGGGAAGTGTATTGCAGATCAGATTTTGCAAGTGATGAACTGTTACAAATATAACAATGAAAAAACATTATAAAAAGCAATGACCGGCCAGGCGCGGTGGCTCACATCTATAATGCCAAAACTTTGAGAGGCCTAGGCGGGAAGATCGCTTGAGCTCACAAGTTTGCGACCAGCCTAGCCAACATGGTGAAACCCAGTCTCTACTAAAAAAAATACAAAAATTAGCCAGGCAGCATGGTGGACATCTGTAATCCCAGCTACTCAGGAGGCTGAGGCAGGAGAATTGCTTGAACCTGGGAGGCGGAGGTTGCAGTGAGCCAAGATCACACCACTGTACTCCATCCTGGGCAACAGAGCAAGACTGTGTCTCAAAAAAAAAAAAAAACAGTGACCACAAACCCCCCCCCCAAGTATTAATAGTTACAATACCTAGAAAAATCACATAATTAAAAAATTACCTGCTAGAGACGGAATGCTTATGTCCCCCCAAAATTTATATGTTAAATCTTAACACCCAATGTGATGGTATCTGGAGGTGAGCCTTTGGGAGATTAGGTAATGAAGGTGCAGCCTTCAAGAATAGAATTAGTATCCTTATACAAGAGGCCCCAAAGAGCTCCCTTGCCCATTCCATCATGGTGAGGTTACAGTGGAAGACGACAATCTGTGCGTCAGACAACAGGCCCTCATCAGACATCAAATCTGCCAGTGCCTTAATCTTGGACACGTCAGTCTCCACAACTGTGAGAAATAAATTTCTATTGTTTATAAAGCCTCTCAGTTTATGATATTTTGTTATAGTATCCTGAATGGACTAAGATTGTATCCAGTAAAATTATTCCTTATAAACTACTTGAATCAGGACAAAAATTAGAGAGGTACCATATCTGCTCAGCTATGTAAGATTATGTCTGAAAACCAAGCTCCAAACACTGTTTACGATACTTGCTTTTTGACATCTGGGTTACTAAGTAATCTACAAGTAATTCTGTTCTTGATGAATAAATATGCAAATGAAATAAAGGGAAATGCAAAATACAAGCCCTAAAACCACAGAAGTTTAAGATTTGACTAACAGTACTAATTCTGTACTCTGATCATCTGGACTGAATGGTTTAAACCTGGTTGAAAGAGAACAAAAGGATTTTTTTGTTTTGTTTTGTTTTTTTATCAGAAAGGCTATGGGATAATCAGTGCATATTTATGTGGTCAATTCTTTCACTCACACAGAAAATCTAAATTACCTCCTCCTAAAGAAGAATCTCTCAATTTGATCAAGTCCATAGTAGCCTCTAGGACTTTGCCCTATTTATTAAGATCAATCCATTTTTTTACATCAAGCGAGCTTTTTCCATAAGAGTTTAATCTAGGAGCCGGATGTGGTGGCACATGCCTATAATCCCAGCTACCTAAGGAGGCTGATGCAGGAGGATCACTTGAGCCCAAGAGTTCAAGGCTGCAGTGAGCTATGATCGCACCACTGCACTCCAGTCTGGATGACAAAGTTGGGGGAAGAAATTAGAAAAGGAAAGTCTAATCCAATTTGTTTTTTTTTAAGCATAAGACTCTTTCTCTTTTCCCAGGTGAAGCAATTTAAAGTGAATTGGTTAGTGCGATAGCTGACCCTTAGGATGATAGAAGACACTGAAACCTCTCCATCAGTCCAATTGAATATATCAAGTTTAACCAGTGGACTCCTAGAGTTTCAAAGGAACAGTTGGAAAACCACTGCTCTAAACATACAAAAGTGACTCAAATATAAATTAAGTGTACGTACTGGCATTTTATCACTTAGGAGACCAAATAGTGGTGAAGAGATGGCATAGGACAGTGCCAGACCCAGGAATACTAGTCCCACATATCCAGCTGGTAAATTGAACTGTAAAAGAAATCCTATATTAAACTTACATAATTAAGTCATTTTTAAGTAAACATCCCTCTTTTCCTTCTACCATTTCTTTAGCTCTTGTTATTACCATGAGTCTACTAATAATATTCTGCATTTTCCTAATTTTCATCTTACCTTTGAAAATGCGTTACTTTTTCTCTCTATGGGAGGACAACCTAACCAGAAGTCAGAAGAGTAGATTTTTTGTAGCCTTTGCATTAAACATATTTTGCTTCCATAACTCAGAGCATTTTTATATGTAAATTAATGTTTTGCAAACTTCAATGTGCATAAAATTTACCTGGAGAACTTGCTAAAAGAGATTCTTGGATTCCAACCATAGGGTTTCTGATTCAGAAAAAGAGGAAAATAAATTTCTAAAGATTTCTTAGGTTGGAGCTGGGTAATGGGATGGGCCACATCACTTCCACCTGAAAAGGGAGCGGCAGTGGTGAGGCACCACCAATAGCCCTGAGAGAGTCAAGGTCTGATGTAAAACCGGATGTGGTGGCTCACACCTGTAATCCTAGCATTTAGGGAGGTTGAGGCAGGTGGATCACTTCAGGTCAGGAGTTTGAGACAAGGCTGGCCAACATGATGAAACCCCATCTCTACTAAAAAATACAAAAATCAGCCTGGCGTGGTGGCGCATGGCTGTAATCCCAGCTACTCAGGAGGCTGAGGCAGGAGAATCGCTTGAACTCAGGAGGCAGAGGCTACGGTGAGCCGAGATCATGCCACTATATTCCAGCCTGGGTGACACAGCGAGACTCTGTCTCAAAAGCAAAAAAAAGTTCTGATATAGTCCATCATCAGCCAGAAACAAGTAGGGCCTATACTACCTCCCATGCCACAAATGGGTCGATTATATTTATCTTTGAGGAAACCTCCTGTCTTCCTCATCTTTTTAAAATAAACTACATTTTCTTGAGAAACAACAACAAAAAAGATTTATTATAAGATATACACAAACGGCCCGGGCGCGGTGGCTCACGCCTGTAATCCCAGCACTTTGGGAAGCCGAGGTGGGCAGATCATGAGGTCAGCAGATTGAGACCATCCTGGCTAACACGGTGAAACCTCATTTCTACTAAAAATGCAAAAAAATTAGCCTGGCATGGTGGCACGCACCTGTGGTCCCAGCTACTCGGGAGGCTGAGGCAGGAGAATTGCTTGAACCTGGGAGGAGGAGGTTGCAGTGAGCCGAGATCGTGCCATTGCACTCCAGCCTGGGCAACAGAGCAAGGCTCCATCTCAAAAAAAAAAAAAAAAAAAAGATAAACACAAACAACTTGGATTTCCCAGAGATTAGTTATAGATTTTTTTTTCGTTGTTTAGATACAACTTCTTAAAAGCACAGAAAAACAGCTCAAAAATACAGGTTGTTGATGATCTAAATGGACTGTGTCGGTATAATCATAAAACATTTTTCTTATGGGTGTCACACGCGTCCGTGTAAAGAGACCACCAAACAGGCTTTGTGTGAGCAATAAAGCTGTTTAATTACCTGGGTGCAGGCAGACTGAGTCCGAAAATGGAGTCAGCAAAGTGAGATAGGCGTGGGGCAGTTTTATAGGCGTTGGGTAGGTAATGGAAAATTACAGTTAAAGGTGGTTATCTCTTGCAGGCAGGGGCGAGGGACACAAGGCACAGGGTGGGGAAGATCATGAGACTCATTGTCCAGGGGAGGAATGTCACAAGGTCGATTGATCAGTTGGGGTGGGGCAGGAACAAATCGCAATGGTGGAATGTCATCTTTTGTGGTTCTTCAGTTGCTCCAGGTCATCTGGATGTATACGTGCAGGTCACAGGGGTTATGATGGCTTAGCTTGGGCTCAGAGGCCTGACATTGGGTACCTTATGGATACTCACTGGCTAAAGGCAATATTATAATACTCTCTAAATCTTGGACCAGGCACTAAAATAACAGTTCCCAAGTTTACCTGTGAAGTACCCCAAACTGTCTTCAGTGATTTCAAGGGGTAGTGTAAAATTATAAGAAAAATTAATTTTAATCTTTACATTCTATGATAGGTAAATGTTCAGAAAGCATTCGAAATGACCATATTAGCAACTTGGTTGATATTAGAAAGCATATTGAAACTTAAGTTTCTGTGCTATTTTAAATCTAGTGCCTCAAAGTCATTATGGGTCGGAGTTGGTCATTTTTGCCTTTTATCAACACATATTAATTCTCCAGTATAGTTAACTACCACACCTGGTAATGGACTTCACTGTGTCAGTAATAATATTTTTTCAAAAATATCTAAGAACAAATTTCAATGACATCAAACTTTTAGAATTCAACATTTTATTTTTTAATGCTAAGGATACTTGGTTCCTTTCTCAAATCCCAGAATAATACAGTCCCTAGTCATTTGATTATATGAAGTAGCTTAAAAAGTAAGTGGACCCAGGGGGGATCTGTTATAGAAGAAGCACATCTCACATCAAATGAGCTACTGTGTACCCCTAATGTCTCATTGCAATTCAAACACATAGAGGAAAAGTGTGCTTGTTAAGCAGCATGGATGATGCCCAAGCTAGACCTACAATGACATGAGCAAGGTCTTGGAAAGAAGGAAACCAATGTTTTGGCCACTTAGTGAAAGACTTCTTTCATTTTTACTGAATCAGATTCCCAGTTCACAGGGATGGTAGAGAGGGACACGCTACCTCGGTGTGTAGTGCCCATTCTAGCTCCTTCTGCCAGCCACGCAAGGGTCTTTCCACAGAGCAGGGCCCAAGAACAAGCAGTTACATCCACCTGCTACTATGCAGCACTCTTCAGCAATCAGGTAACTTACCTTCTCCAAAACAAAGAGAGACAGAGTAGGATCAAGGAAGCCAAAACACGAGCTGAGTGAGTTGATGACGAAGGCTATAAAGCCAACTTTGGGTAAAGCAATCAGTTTCCAGAATGAGTGTTCACCTGGATCAGACTCTTTGGGGAAAAAATGAAAAAAGAAAAAAAAATCAAAGCAATTAAAATCTTTTAATTTTAACTTATTTGGAAAACTGGTAACACCATCTTTATCTGGTAATCAAAACAACTCAATCTGAGTTTGCCTAAAATTGTACACCATCTACACTTGCATATAAATTATTCAAACCTAGAGGCTACATTCAATTTGTTAAAAACAATTTCCCAAATTTAAAAAGAATCAACTGGAATCAGAGTGTGAGGGGAAAAAGGGGTCTTAGGTTACAGATTGTAACAATTATACTCATCCTGGCCAGAGATAATATCAGGTTTGGACATTGTATTAATCTGTTCTCATGCTGCTAATAAAGACATACCTGAGACTGGGTAATTTATAAAGGAAAGAGGTTTAATAAACTCAAAGTTTCACATGGCTGGGGAAGCCTCACAATCATGGTGGAAGACGAAGGAAGAGTAAAGGGACATTTTACATGGCTGCAGGCAAGAGAGCCTGTGCAAGGGAACTCCCATTTATAAAAACATCAGATCTTGTGAAACTTATTCACTACCATGAGAACAGTATGGGGGAAATCACCCCCATGAATTAATTACCTCCACCTGGCCTCACCCTTGACACGCGGGGATTATTACAATTCAAGGTGAGATTTGGGTGGGGATACAGCAAAATCATATCAGACATGAAAACTTTTTTTTCTTTTTTTTTTAAGAGATGGAGTGTCTTGCTCTGTTACCCAGGCTGGAGTGCAGTTGTGTTATTACAGTTCACCGCAGCCTCCAACTCCTGCGTGCTCAAGTGATCCTCCTGCTTCAGCTTCCCAAGTAGCTGGGACTACAGGTGTGCACTACCTCACCTAGCTAATTTAAAAATTTTTTAGAGATGGGGTCTCCCTATGTTGCCCAGGCTGGTCTCAAATTTTTGGCCTAAAGCCATCCTCCCACCTCAGCCTCCCACTTATGGCTGTGGAAGCTATTTGATGGCCATGACGGCCCTCATTCATCCCCATTTCTCCCACAACATCCTGCACAGTTCATTATTCTGTAAATACTTGTTGAATCATGACCAAATATAAACATCATTTAGTGTGGTTCAGCTATTTTAAGTGTTATCCTTAGATTTTTTCAGGATATAAGAGATAAA
This sequence comes from Nomascus leucogenys, assembly GCF_006542625.1. Taxonomy (NCBI): domain Eukaryota; kingdom Metazoa; phylum Chordata; class Mammalia; order Primates; family Hylobatidae; genus Nomascus; species Nomascus leucogenys. Next base: position 118,913,358 of record NC_044383.1, read on the forward strand.
GTTAAACCGTGTGCTAGTTTTTTTTGTTTTTTTTTTTGAGACAGTATCTCACTTTGTCACCCAGGCTGGAGTGCAGTGGTGCGATCTCAGCTCACTGCAACCTCCACCTCCTGGGCTCAAGTGATTCTCCTGCCTCAGCCTCCCGAGTAGCTGGGATTACAGGCGCACGCAACCACACCCAGCTAATTTTTGTATTTTTAGTAGAGACGGTGTTTCACCATGTTGGTCAGGCTGGTCTTGAACTCCTGACCTCGTGATCCACCCGCCTTGGCCTCTCAAAGTGCTGAGATTACAGGCATGAGCCACCATGCCTGGAAGGTGTTAGTTTCTTAATTATAAGCCAAGTGTTCGATGGTGAAATAAATCTGAGCACATCCTTGATGCTCAACTACAGAAACTGCAGGATGTAGCTGGACTTAGAAAGAGGAGAAACACCACCGTGTGGCTCAGTGAGGTATTGCCAGCAGGGAGACAAGTTGGTATGATTTTTGAATTGTATATACTAAGGATGTTAGTCACTTTTAAAATATAAATTATAAAAGATTCTAATTTTAATTGGTTACATTTATTGTGACAGTAAGAAGTATTATGTATTTATGGTAAGAAATAAATCATTATTGCATAATAGTCCCTTTTCCTAAAATCCAGGGTGAGAAAAGAAGTTGTCATAATAAGAATATATTAAAACATCCATGAAAATGAAACATAATTAGTATAATTAAGCTGTTGAAAACCAAGTAATGAAAACTTGGGGTATTTGCTTGAAGGGACATGACTCCCTGGCTGACAAAGCCTGCACAGGAAGTTACTGTTAGAGATAGGGGGGTGGGGTTGTCCTCAGGTGTGAGGGGACAGGAAAATATTGAGCACTATGGCACTACTTACACAAAATCTAGTCCAGTGATCGAGGAGGTTTAGAAAAACTCCCTAGAAAAGGGCCGGGCATGGTGGCTCACACCTGTAATCCCAGCACTCTGGGGGCCCGAAATGGGTGGATCACGAGGTTAGGCGTTCGAGACCAGCCTGGCCAACATGATGAAACCCTGCCTCTACTAAAAATATAAAAATCAGCCAGGTGTGGTGGCGCAGGCCTGTAATCCCAACTACTCAGGAAGCTGAGGCAGGAGAATTGCTTGAACCCAGGAGGCGGAAGTTGCAATGAGCCAAGATCGCGCCACTGTATTCCAGCCTGGGCGACAGAGCAAGACTCTGTCTTTAAAAAAGAAAAAAAGAAAAGGAGAAGAAAAACCTCCCAGAAAAGGTAATAAAATCAAGTTTTGCAGGATGAGTAAGGGTTAGGTAGAGTGGAAGAAAGATATTCCAGATCATATGACTCCTCTACTTAAATCTAACAATAGGCCAGGTACAGTGGCTCACACTTGTAATCCCAGCACTTTGGGAGACCAAGGTGGGAGGATCACTTTAGGTCAGGAGTTCGAGACCAGACTGGCCAACATGGTGAAACCCTGTCTCTACTAAAAATAGAAAAAGTACTCAGGTGTGGTGGCATGCACCTGTACTCCCAGCTACTCAGGAGGCTGAAGCATGAGAATTGCTTGATCCTGGGAGGCAGAGGTTACAGTGAGCCAAGATCACACCACTGCACTCCAGCCGGGGTGACAGAGTGAGACTCTGTTTAAAAAAAAAAGAAAAAATTCTAACAATAGCTCCCAGTGGCTTTCAGGATAACATTCACATTTCATGGATTTATGGATTTTTTCTTTTAAAAAATAACAAGTAAAAATTGTCTATATTTATGGTATAAAACATTATATTTTGATATATGTATACATTGTAGAATAACTAAATCAAGCTAATTTACAGATGCTTAGCCTCACATACTTTTTTTTATGGTGAGAACACTTAAAATCTACTATTGGCAATTTTCAAGAGTACAATATGTTGTTATTAACGATAGTGACTATGATGTACAATAGATCTCCTGAACTTACTGGATTTAAAGATTTTAATAAGATAATTGACATGTCCACGACGCTATTTTAGAAGTATTTTTTTTTTTTTTAGAGCAGTACAGGAGAGGGGACTTGGTGAGCAGATATAATGAATGACTCTTAGCCACCTAACGCTAAAGCCATATTGTCTATAGGTCTAAAAGGTGGTAAAGAAATGGGTAGAACTTATAAAATAAAAAATTCTGCCAATATCAGTAATTTTTAAAATTTATTTGATTTTCTAGCATCTGTCTATAAACTCTTCTAAAATAATAACTTTTTTTTTTTTTTTTTGAGATGGAGTCTCACTTTGTTGCCCAGGCTGGAGTGCAGTGGCATGATCTTGGCTCACTGCAACCTCTGCCTCCTAGGTTCAAACAATTCTCCTGTCTCAGCCTCCTGAGTAGCTGGGAGTATAGGCACACACCACCATGTCTGGCTAATTTTTGTATTTTTAGTAGAGACAGGGTTTCACCATGTTGGCCAGGCCGGTCTCGAACTCGTGACCTCAGGTGATCTGCCCGCCTCGGCCTCCCAAAGTGCTGGGATTACAGGGATGAGCCACTGCGCCTGGCGAAATAATAATTTTTAAAAGTACTACTAATTGGGAATACTTAAATCTACATTTACAGCCTTAATATTATCAATCCTAGAGATTTTTAAAAAAATACCAGTTTATAATTTTTTGAGGGGGTGGAAGAGTCTCGCTCTGTCACCCAGGCTGGAGTGCAATGGCGTGATCTCAGCTCACTGCAACCTCCACCTCCTGGGTTCAAGCAATTCTCATGCCTCAGACTCCTGAGTAGCTTGGACTACAGGTGTGCATCACCATGCCCAGCTAATTTTTGTATTTTTAGTAGACATAGGGTTTCACCATGTTGGCCGGCTGGTCTTGAACTCCTGGCCTCAAGTGATCCGCCAGCCTCAGCATCCCAAAGCGCTGTGATTACAGGCATGAGCCACTGTGTCCGGCCCAGTTTATAATTTTTTAAAAGCACTACTCAATGAGAATGCCTGAATCTATGTCCTTGTATCTGAGCTACGCTGTGAGGACAGCTGCAAGGACCATTGGGAAAGAAGGATGGGCATTGTTCTCCTAGCTTATAGCCTTCTAGGAAGACTGGGCCATGTGTGGCCCACAGAAATTTCTGGCTTTGATATTTAGTTCAGTCCAAGAAAACCTCTCATAGATATAGCATATGGTAATGGTTTATGATCAGAAATTAAATGTTTGCTAGCTCTAAAGGTTGGAAAGAATTTGTAATTTACAGAAATTCATATAAACTAATTGCCTACATTACTGAAAAAAGAATCAGTTATTTTTAAAAGCTATTTTTGATTATATAAAATAAAACAATATCTGGTAAAACTGGTCTCTTACAAAGGTATAAAAATATATTTAAGGTTCTTAAAATGAGTAATAAGTGTGGACTTACCATAATTGGGTAAAATATACATATTGAGTGGTACCATCAGCAAAACGATGCATCCCAGAATAATAAAAGGCACTTCATAGCCAAAGGATTGATACAAAAAGCCACCTACAGGAGGACCTAGTATTAGCCCCAGTCCAGAAAAAGTCTCAAGACTTCCCTTAAAATGAGAAAAAGAAAAAATCAGTTTAAATATTTCATTTGAAGAATTAACATGGTACTATCTTAAAAAAAATTTCTATCTTCTTCATAATTTACATACACACACTCCCAAGATGGACCCAAAATTTAAATGCACATATTGAAATCATAAAAATATTAGAAAAATAAAATATGGGAGTTTAAAAATAATTGTTATTGTAAGGAAGGTATTCTGATTGTGACATAAAACACAGAAGATAAAAAAGATTGACAAATCTGATTACATGAAAATATGAAAACTATGCATAAAAAAAATCAAAAGATAAATGAAGAACAGAGAAAAAAATGACAAAGAACTAATTCCCCAAATACATGAGAGCTACAATGAGGAAAAGATAAACAACCCATAGAAAAATGGGCAAATGCCATAAATAAACTGTTGACACATAAAGTGGAATACAAAGATCTTTTAGAAGTTCACCCTCACTTTGTAAAAGAAATGAGCAAATTTGAACCACAAGATACCAATTTTCACCTATCTCCTATCGAACACTCTATGCTAGTGAGTGAACACCGGTAGGCAATTTGGCAATTTGGCAATTTGGCAAATTAAGGCACATACTTTATGACCCAGAATTCCACTTCTAAGAATTTAACTTACAAGTATAGACATGCAGATATGACATGGTACGTACACAAGCTTATGCACTATAGCAGAGTTTTGCAATAGCAAAAGATGAAAATAATCTAAATATTCATCAATGATGTAAGTAAACCAGGTTATATCCACACAGTGAAATACTATACAGCCAGTAAGAAAAGTAAAGAGTAAGAAAGCTCCTTATATATAGGTGCAGGAAGATCTCCAAGATGATTTCATTGTTGATGTAACCAGTGAGGTGCTGAATGGTACATATGGTATGCTACCATTTGTGTAAAGAAAAAAGAGGGATAGTGCAATAGTCCTGTCCAATTAAAAAAAAAAGGAAACGAAAAAGGGGGAGGGAAATCACACTCTCTCATTCACGTGCTCTGTCTCTCTCTCTCTCAGTGTGTGTGTGTGTGTGTGTGTGTGTGTGTGTGTGTGTGTCAGTGTGTACATACATATATGTGGAATTTCTCTGGAAGAAACCTGCAATATCTGTTGCCTTCCCCTAAGGGGATGGAGGGCTGGGCACCTGAACAACTGATGTGTATACAAAGGCTGAGCAACAGTTATATGTAGAATATATTTACTATATTCTGTGTTCCCTTCTGTAACTTTCAAATTTTGTACCATATAAAATTATTGTGTTTAAAGTTAAACAAAACAATGCTATGGAAAAAAAGGGTTTACCACTATAGATATTGCAACATTTTAAATCAATCTAGTTTTTAGGGACCTTAAACAGAGATCTGGGGCTTGCAACCTTATATCCTCAGACCTTATAGAGTACACAAAAATATACCATTAATAACTTTCAAAACTTCATAAAGAACATTGAAATTCTTTAATCACAATAAAGCCATCCAGATCAATTATCACATTAGTGTGTTAGCTGTTGGCTGCAATTTTATACAGAAACTTGGTACAGCAACACTGGTGTCTCTTGCTGATCAGAAAATCCAATGGACTGTTACCATTATCATAGGAATTTATTAGGTAGCACTTTCCAGAGTGTTCCACAGAATATCAGCTCTTTAAGAGATCAACAAGTCTTATTTGAAAAAATAGTTACAGCCAGGTGTGGTGGCTCACATTTGTAATCCCAGCCACCTTGGAAGGCCAAAGTGGGAGGATTGCTTGAGGCCAGGAGTTCAAGACCAGCCTGGGCAATTCAGCAAGACCCTGTCTCTACAAAAAAAAAAAAAAAAAGAAAAGAAAGAAAAAATTGGTTCCATAATTAAAGTGAGTTGTGGAACATTTAATAAAGTATCCCTACTCCAGGATTTTCAAGGTCTGAAGACATTAATGTGAACTGGGCATCTCTAAGTTAGAGGACAGCAGACAGTCCTCTCCAAACTTGCTTAGCCATAAACCCTTTTCATATCAACAGACAAGTGTTCTTCTGAGTCCTTTCTGAGAAATAAATTTTCTGGAAATGTAAATGGTGTACCAGCCAAATGGCAGTAGAACCTAACACAAACCTATCCAGCTATATACATAAATGCTTAATAAAAAGTGGGAAGAACGTGCCAGGCACAGTGGCTCACGCCTGTAATCCCAGCACTTTGGGAGGCTGAGGCAGATGGATCACGAGGTCAGTAGATCGAGACCATCCTGGCTAACATGGTGAAACCCCGTCTGTACTAAAAATACAAAAAAAAAAGTAGCCGGGCGTGGTGGCGGGTGCCTGTAGTCCCAGCTACTCGGGAGGCTGAGGCAAGCGTGAACCCGGGAGGCGGAGCTTACAGTGAGCAGAGATGGCGCCACTACACTCCAGCCTGGGCTACAGAGCAAGACTCCGTCCCCCCCGGGGAAAAAGTGGGAAGGACTATTTACACCACAAAGGGTTTATCTGATAGTAAAAATTTTCAAACTACATTATTAAATGAGTAAATGAGGGAGTCCTTGGTACTAAGCTGATTAGACTCTGAAGTCTAAGAGAACAATTACATGCTATAAGGGCACCATACCAACTATGATATGAAGTGCGTGGGCCCAGAGAGAGAGAGAGAGCTATGACGGGAAAGCCTTCTTGGGGGTCAGAGAGGCAGCTGCCTAGAGATAGGATGAGAATCTGATATGTCACTAATACCAGGTCTATACGCATCTAGGCAGTACACAAAAATGCGTGGCAATATGATGCCACTAGGATCTGGATTTTTATGTCAAAATGCAAAAGCACTCCTCAGACAGACAGCACAGAAACACTTAAGGACTTTGAGATGATTTCTAAGATACCATGCATAAACCTGGGGAAAGTGGAGGAAGGACTTTAGTATGAATTGATTATTTTGCCACTAGGGATAACTCTTTTCTAAAGCAGAGGAATGCTTCAGGCAGCTCAGCCACAATCTAGGCTACAGGGAGACATCAAAAAAACTACAAAGGAAAATTTTTTTTTTTTTAAGTGGTAAAAAGAACGACTGATTTGGACCACATTCACCTGTCAAACTGCCCATTCAGGGAATTCTAAAACCAGGAAGAGCACCTAAGTGACACCGATGTTACATTTATTGACAGGCTTGCTGCTAGTCAAACTCGGGGTGAAAGGCAGCAATAATACAGAGAGTACAGAAATGCAAGTATAGAAGAATGGACCCCAGCTTTAACTTGGAAGGGCAAATATTTTGGCCTACACTCTAAGGAAAGTGGGAAATACTTATAAAATACATACCAACACTGTAGCCACGTTATTTGGAAAAGCCTTTGCCAGGATAGAGGAAGATGCAGTCATTGCTGCAGCAAAGCTAACTGCATCCATTACTCTCACTAGAAAACACATAGCAATAAATACTGGCCCATCTGGAACTCGGTCCAATACACTAAAAAGGAATAAGACAATTCTCAAATGCCAAGCTGGTTTTCTTTTTTCTTTTTTCCTTTTTAACTGTACTCACTAAAAAGAATAGTACATCACTCATGGTTTTTAGAATAAATCGCTTTAGAATATGATTTTTTTTTAAAGAGTTGCTTTGTTGTCTTTTCAGTAGGAGGAAATTACCCTTTTTCTTTTTTTGGTAACAATTTGAGTCATAATGACAGCTTAGTTGCCCTTTTCTGCTGATATAACTGGTCCCCCGGATGATAGTACTAAATAAACCTTTTTAGAATATGTAGAATCAGCCAAGTGTGGTGGCTCATGCCTGTAATTCCAGCACTTTGGGAGGCTGAGGTGGGTGTATCCCCTGAGGTCAGGAGTTCAAGACCAGCCTGGCCAAGATGGCAAAATCGCATCTCTACTAAAAAAAGTGCAAAAATTAGCTAAGCGTGGTGGTGAGCACCTGTAATGCCAGCTATTTGGAAGGTTGAGGCAGGAGAGTGGCTTGAACCTGGGAGGCGGAGGTTGCAGTGAGCCGAGATCACACCACTGCACACCAGCCTGGGCAATAGAGTGAGACTCCATCTCAAAAAGAAAAAAAAAAAGAACATGTAGAATCACTCTGACAAGACCTATAAAGAAGAAAGCACTCAGTTTCAGATCTCTCCCGCAGTTGGACTGAAACCTTCAAAAAAAAAAAAAAGGAATAAAGAAAGAAAATAAACGACCCTTCCAAAAAATTTTTAACCCGTTTTCATTTAATATAACGGTTTTCTTCAGTTTACTTCATTATAATCTTACTATACTGGTATTCCTCTATGTTCCCCATGTACTTATATAAGCTCTTCCATATTATTTGGCACTACGCTACTGATTTAAGAACTCTAAGCTTAAGAACTTTCACATCTGTTTTGCCTCAGGCACTCGTTTTTCCTTTTTCTGGAAGTAGCAATGGGGGAAACCATTCTGTTCCATGCTCTGAACTGAGTGTGTGACCTGGCCTGGCCAAGCAGAACATTCTTTCCCCACGGCTACAGCCATCAGCAAAGGTCAGGCCAGGGGGGCTTCATTCTGTGACTCTAATAGGAACTATTAGGAAACTGAGACTTTCTACTGAAACTGCTGGGGGTCACCTTGCCACCTAAAGGGGAGGGCTTGTTCAAATCACAAGAAGAAAAATTTCTCGTGACATCGTTTCAAATCTGTATTCTGATATTTTTTGAGTTGACACTTTATTAAATAAATTCACTTTTTTACTGAAGCTAGTAAGTTTCCATGACTCAGAAAGTGAGTTAAGTTTCTGTCACTCACAATCACAGGAATCCTAATGAATAGGTTCAGTAGCAAGCATGATGGAGATCCCCTGGAGGCCTGTTTCCTTAAAATCAATGCCGTTTATCCCTGTTCTCTACTTACTCAACTCCTGCCATTAGTCACATGCTATGCATTTGACAGACAATAAACGGAACCGTTGACTTAAAGAGTCTTTAACAATTTAAACAGAAGATACATTACAAAATCTGTTCAAGCTCCCAAATATAATCAGAAAATGACTTACCCAAAGAGAATTGTAACTCCTCCTGAGACAAACATTCCTGCTACAAACATAAATTTTGCTCCAATATGTACAAGCTATAATAAATGTCAAAGAAGAGTGGTAAATTTATGACTTCTGAAAGTCTATATTGATATAAACAAATCCACCATATTGGCAAATATAGGATAGGGGAAGACATGTACAGTTAATATATTATAATAATTCTTTAATATAGTGACAGTACTCATTGCTTAAAAACATGGAAAGAGTTAAAAATCAATCAACTCTGAGGAGGGAACTGTCAACAGTGGCACAATTTATAAAACTATAACGATGGCTATTTCTGTATCAATGCAAATTCTAGACTAGTAAACTAAAATAATCCATCAAATAATTTTTAAAAATTAAGATGTGCATATGAACGTTATACTTACATAGTTTGCAAATACCAAGGATGCCAGCAACTCGAACAAAGCAAAACATCCAAACATCATACCGATAATTGTATTGCTGGCTCCCTTCTTTTCAGCCTTTAAGTAATAGAAATGGAAACAAAGTTTCAAAGAAAAATTAGCATCAATATGAAAAAATGGAAATAACAGATCAGGGCATCATCTTCTTGTGAACTTTATCTGTATATCAGTGTCAGAAAGATTATTCTTTTAAAATAAATGGGGTGGGGAAGGAAGGGAAACTATTAATAGTTTAGATAGTAAACCATAGTCTCTTACATGAAAATAATTCACTCACCATACCTATAAAGAATTGTTAGCTTTCTGTGGCAAAAGTCAGAATCTGAGTGTATAAACAATCACAAAAAAATGCCTTGGATAAGGAAATTTGGGCTCTATTGCATAGTCACAGGACTGAGGAAACAGCTGATTTAGACACACTTCCTTTTGGGTATCACTTTTATAGGAAACAAACAAAAAACACTGGCCAGTCTTCAAACTCAAGAATAGGAAGTTCCATGAGTGGGCACATGGGTCAGACCAAGGCCCAATCAGTCTAGGTCTCTGTTTCTGACAGTAATACCAATTACCTGACAGTTTGGAGAAGACAGTTTTCCTTCCTGTCATCAACAACACAGGTGAGAGATGCTCCCCTGACATTTTACATTCTCCTGAAACAGCCAAGGTAGTTTATCATCCATCAATTACAGTTACTAATGTTTACAGCCTATTCTATCAGTGAGCTCCTAAAATTTGCTACAGGTAATATTTATCCTAAATCTACTTCTTTTGAACTTCAAATGCTACCGCTGTGATACTCAACTACATTCACATATAAAAATAGAACGTTTAAAAAACTTTGTCAAGTCCTGGAACTATTGCAAATCCTTAAATCAGGTTCTAGCTATAGAAATTTAAGAAATCAAAATACGAGTTTAATTTCTTTAAGGTAGGACTGGCAACTTAGCATACTACAAAGGGAAAGCCTGAACTGTCATATATTGACCATCTTATATATATGAGGCATTGTACCAGCAGTGAATATTTATGGTCAGAAGAGTCCAGTTTAGATCCATCCTTTCGGCAGAGCTTTGGATTTTTGCAAATAACTTCATAATACAGGAATGTACACATGCACACACACTTTTGCATTCTTCAACATCCATTCTCTACAACCATGATTGCCTTTCTTTATCTTTTCTCTCTAACTACAATTTATGATAAAAATTTTCTCCATCCCTTCCCATGTAAAGATACTATCAGCATTCAATCTTTGTCTTTTTCAAGGATTTTTTTTGCATGTCAGACTATGCCTCTTTAAATAAACCATACATTCCTCATAGCATCATACCACAGGAAGCCAGAGAAGTGAACTCTATTGTTTAAGCTAAATTTTATGAAGGACCTCCCTCTTACTCTAGGAAAAGTCCTCAGAAATGTCCCTAAGCACTTGGTGGTGAGTGAGGGCAGAGAGGATGGGCCCACAGCTCCATGGTAATGGCTTGGGCAAGATTTAATCCCGTAATTCTTGGGCTTCATAACCAGCCATTCCCTTTCCATGTACTAATAACCACAGGAAATAACGGTGTGGATACAAGAGAGAGTTCATTAAAATACCTTTAATGGCACTGTAACAAATGGTTATGCTGTGTGTCGACTGGAACATGAGGTCTACATTTCTACTACACACAGGTCAGGTTCCTCAAAAAGGAAGTGTTGTGGAAGGAGTCAATTAAGGCATAAGAAAAATATTCGTGCCGGGCGTAGTGGCTCACGCCTGTAATCCCACCACTTTGGGAGGCCGAGGCAGGAGGATCACTTGAGGTCAGGAGTTTGAGACCAGCCTGGCCAACATGGCAAAACCCCGTCTCTACTAAAAATACGAAAATTAGCCAGGTGTGGTGGCACGTGCCTGTAATCCCAGCTACTTGAGAGACTGAGGCAGGACAACTGCTTGAAGCCAGGAGTCAGAGGTTGCAGTGAGCCAAGATTATGCTACTACACTCCAGCCTGGGTGACAGAGCGAGACACTGTCTCAAATAAAAGAAAGAAAGAAAGAGAGAGAGAGAGAGAGAGAGAAAGAAAGAAAGAAAGAGAAAGAAAAAAAAAGAAAGAAAGAAAGAAAGAAAGAAAGAAAGAAAGAAAGAAGGAAGGAAGGAAGGAAGGAAGGAAGGAAGGAAGGAAGGAAGGAAGGAAGGAAGAAAGAAAGAAAGAAGAAGAAAGAAGGAAGGAAGGAAGGAAGGAAGGAAGGAAGGAAGGGAAGGAAAGACAGACATTCATTAGTCAAGTTGCATTATCAATGTTCTTTGCTTAATAGTTCTGATAAGTATTTAATTTAGAATCTAGCAGAAAATACATAATGCCTACAGCAATGAATACTTATTAGACCCTCATTATGAGCCAGAATCTCTCATTAAGTGCCGTTTTACGTGGTATCTAACAATGATTAAATAAGGGATATATTTTTAGCTGGCCTCATTTACAGATCCTCATCTATAAATGGATGAGGAACTTGCAAAGGTTACAGGGTCATGAGCCACTACAGTTTCCATCATGTGCGTGTTCCCAGATTCACTGTGGAAATGGAATGCTGACGCAGGATGTGCTAGAACCACATGCTACGGCAGCAGCTGAATGTCATTTTTGGAACATGGATCCTGCTTCACACTGGGAAAGCAAAAACAGCTATTAAAAGCAATTTCTAGGCCGGGCACAGTGGCTCACTCCTGTAATTACAGCACTTTAGGAGGCCAAGGTGGGCGGATCACCTGAGGTCAGGAGTTTGAGACCTGCCTGGCCAATATGGTGAAACCCCGCCTCTACTAAAAATACAAAAAAATTAGCCGGGTGGGGTGATGCGCACCTGTAATCCCAGCTACTTGGGAGACTGAGGCGGGAAATTGTTTGAACCCAGGAGGCGGAGGTTGCAGTGAGCTGAGATGATGCTGCAGCACTCTAGCCTGGGCATGATGGAACGAGGCTCTGTCTTAATAAATAAATAAATAAATAAGCAATTTCTGGTACTCTGACAAAAGATGAGGGTAGCAAGAAAAATGATGAATAGAAGTAGGAATCCCACACCAGAATTTAAGAAAGGCACTGTTTTTCCTTTGCCCAGTTAGCTTAGCTAATAAGAAAAATGGCAGAACATACAGGAGGAAGGCTGAAGCTTCACCAATGCATTTGTTGACCACAAGATTTTAATCAGAAATGACAAATCAAAGCCTGCTCTTCATATTTACAGCTTTTAAAGTTAGAATGTTCTCTCCTGCCTCTATCTCCTTTCTTTCAGCCTTCCCTCTGCGAGGCGAGACAAAGTAGCAAATGTAAGAAGTCACATTTTGCTCACTTCTGCTTGCCAGAAATAATGTCATAAAACCCCTGACTCTGTGACAACATGCAACTCTTGGGAGGGATGAATTGAAGACAAAGCAGGATAGAGCACATGGCCCCCCACATCTCTTGCCTGAGCTATTACATTCCTTAAATGATAAATGCCCCAGCCTTGCCTTTTCCTACACATAAGATAACATCTAACAGGGTTGTGATTATGTGTTTATAAACTATTACCAAAGGTACATTCATAATCTATAACCAGATGTACTCTTACATCCAAACTTAGATGTGACCTTGCATGTACTGAGTCTCTACTACCCGTATATGAACTGTGAACTGAGATACTCAGCCTGTAGTCCTCAGTAAGACTTCTTAATAAAATGAACTTTAATTCTTTAAAAGCTTGACTTTTTTCTTTGGTCAACATTTCCTATAAGCAAAAAACTCAATCAAAAACTTAAAAAGCACACACCCACAGCCTGGTTTTCCTTTGTCTCTATTCACTTAGAGGAAACTAACATTAGTTGCACTCACTGAGTTCCAGCTGAGCTAGGAAATGCCCTTCTCACTGGTTGATTCACTCACTCCAATTCTTCTCCATCTCAATTCCACAGGCTCTTATTATTTTTTAAAAAAATTTTTTTGAGACGGAGTCTCACTCTGTCACCCAGGCTAGAGTGCAGTGGGGTGATCTTGGCTCACTGCGACCTCCACCTCCTGTTCAAGCAATTCTCCTGTCTCAGCCTCCTGAGTAGCTGGGACTACAGGCACGTGCCACCATGCCCAGCTAATTTTTGTATTTTTAGTACAGACAGAGTTTCACCATGTTGGCCAGGCTAGTCTCGAACTCCTGACCTCAGGCGATCCTCCCACCTCAGCCTCCCAAAGTACTGGGATTACAGGTGTGAGCAACCATGCCTGGCATTATGATTATTATTATTTAAAAATCCCAAGTCTGGCCAGGCTGCTCTTTCTTGCTCAAACACCTCTGATGACTGCCCACTGACTAAGTCCTTGACAAGTGCCCTTCCTTTCTATCTTAGGCCTGCCTCCTCAGATCCACTGTCTCCTATTAGACCTCACTTCACCCCAGGCTCAAGCCACATCAAGAAGCTGTCTGCTGTTCCCCAGGAACATGCCATTCACTCTGCTCTTCCTGTGACTATACCTAGAACACCTCCATCTCTGTTGTTCACCATAAGAATTAACATTTCTTAGGACCCACCTTAGGCCAGGTGCGGTGGCTCAAACCCGTAATCCCAGCATTTGAGAGGCCTGGCCAACATGGTGGACGGATCGCTTGAGCTCAGGAGTTCAAGGTCAGCCTGGGCAACATGGTGAAACCCCATCTATACTAAAAATAGAAAAAAAATAGCTAGGCATGGTAGCACATGCCTGTGCCCCAGCTCCTCAGGGGGCTGAGGCGAAAGGCTCTGTTGAGCCTGGGAAGTTGAGGCAGCAGTGAACTCTGATCATGCCACTACACTTTCAGCCTTGATGACAGAGTGAAACCCTGTCTCAAAAAAAAAAAAATGCCCCAACTTAGATTTATCTTGAAAGTTCCTTTCAGTACCGCCCTTTCTTCTCCTATCCCCACTCCAGGTATGGCAGAATTAACCATTCTTCTTTCTAGGATCTCACAACATTAGTATGGATAGAGGGAAGCCAGAAGAAAATAATTTAAAAAAAGAAAAAAAAACAGTCTGATAACATTCTGGACATCCTTTTCTTAAGGGATATCCAAATCATTGGAACATTTTTTTTTCCCATATTTTTTCACTCCCAATGGGCAGACAAGAGAGAGCCATTTCCCTGATTTTTTTATACTACCCTAACACATCCCATGCTTAGCGTGCTCTAGAGAAGGGACTCATTAAACCTCTAGTTAATAGAACTGAACTGGGCAAATCACAACTTCTGAAACTGTTTCTTCATTTGCAACATGCTGAGATTCTCAAGATTCTGTATGAGGTTGTCGCAGGGATTAAATGGATAAATACGGGGTAATGTGTACTAGAAGCCAGAGAGCACTGTATGGGTACATGGCAATATTGTTCCTTTAGCAGAGAAGCCACTTTATCTTCTTTTGTAGCACACAGAACGAAGGACTACATGTTTTAAAGGCAGTTGGAGGACTAACAAGGTGCCACTGCACTGTGAGCCAAGGATTTGGCAAAAAGCACAAAATAAAACACATGGATATGTTGTCTACACTCCAAGCCGGTCATATTCATTTCATACTATATCCTATTGATGTCTAGAATCCAGTTGGACTTTCTAGGGATTATTATCTTTGAGTCTGTGTCATTAGCTATAAATCTTAACACCATATAAAAGGCTATGCCTAAAAGGAACAGGCCCTATTAATCAGAATTCCTTCCTTGCATAAACATTGCTGCTAGAGTCCATAAGAAATTAAAGTCAAAAGAGGGAATATGGAGTGGGGCCAGGGCTAGGTGTGGTGGCTCACGCCTGTTATCCCAGCAGTTTGGGAGGCCAAGGTGAGCAGATCACCTGAGGTCAGGAGATCGACGCCAGCCTGACCAACCTGGTGAAACCCCGTCTCTACTAAAAATACAAAAATTTGGCCGGGCATGGTGGCTCACGCCTGTAATCCCAGCACTTTGGGAGGCCGAGGCGGGCAGATCACGAGGTCAGGAGATGGAGACCATCCTGGCTCACACAGTGAAACCCCGTCTCTACTAAAAAAATACACACACACACACACACAAAATTAGCTGGGCATGGTGGCGGGCACCTGCAGTCCCAGCTACTTGGGAGGCTGAGGCAGGAGAATGGTGTGAACTCAGGAGGCGGAGCTTGCAGTGAGCTGAGATCGCGCCACTGCACTCCAGCCTGGGCGAGAGTGCGAGACTCCATCTCAAAAAAAAAAAAAAAAATTACCCGGACGTGGTGGTAGGTGCCTTAATCCCAGCTACTCGGGAGGCTGAGGCAGGAGAATCAGTTGAACCTGGGAGGCAGAGATTGCAGTGAGCCAAGATCACAACATTGCACTCCAGCCTGGGCAACAAGAGCGAAACGCTGTCTCAAAAGAAAAAAAAAGGAAGGGGGGGGGGGGCGGGAATCAAAACGTCCTAATTTTAAAATGTGAGTAAAACCTCGAGAAAAGAATTACTGTCTTAACAGTAACTCTTGCAGTAACATTTGAATCTCAGTTATTCAGTGCACTCCTTTTTTTCAGTTGCAGAAACCAAATAAAGATTAATCAGACTACATGGTAAGCAAAGCAATTCTCAGAAGATCAACTACTTTTAGGTGAATTACCTCCCAAGAAGATGTTCTTTTTGACTGGATTTTTTTTCCTGGTACCAAGCATTTGATAAGAAGTATTCTATTGGCTGGAGATCTATACACCATCTGTCCTATATGCAGATTTTTACATTTTATATACTAAAAATAATTCAAAGGGCTTTAAAAAACAAAACAGAACAAAACAAAAAACAGCACTCCTAAAGATTTAAAAATGTCTTACCTCTTTGGGGAAAAAGGGTCCAAGTATAGAATAGCACATCATGGAACCTAAGTTCACCGAAGCTGCCGATATCAGTACAAAAACCTGTTCTCTCGAAAGCCAACCGGGGGTCTCTCCTGCACTTCCTGCAGGATCATCACCTTGAATGCAAACATGCAGCAATTAGGCATATAATTGAGACTACTGATTAAAGTACACAAATGTGATTTCTGTGCACATATGTTGCACTCTGAAGATATCATTTGCTGAGCTTAGGGCTATTTCGAATACAGCACATTTGATCAAATGGAACACAATCTTTGTGCATTACTGCCATTTTGAAAACACTGCTTTCGGCCGGGCGCGGTGGCTCACGCCTGTTAATCCCAGCGCTTTGGGAGGCCGAGGCAGGCGGGTCACGAGGTCAGGAGATCGAGGCCATCCTGGCTAACACGGTGAAACCCCGCCTCTACAAAAAATACAAAAAATTAGCCGGGCGTGGTGGCGGGCGCCTGTAGTCCCAGCTACTCGAGAGGCTGAGGCAGGAGAATGGCGTGAACCCGGGAGGCGGAGCTTGCAGTGAGTCCAGACTCCGCCACTACACTCCTTCAGCCTGGGCTACGGAGAAAGACTCTGTCTCAAAACAAAACAAAACAAACAAACAAACAAACAAAAAGATTTCTAAGGAAGTATTGAAGTCAAATGAAGTGTAAGTAGGAGAAAACAAGCTAAATCATTCAGCTGGTGAACTAATATTTACAACGGTATGCTTCTGGATAGACAAGTCCCTCGAATTCATTAATCAATACTTTTTTTTACCCTAATTACTGGTCTTTTGCATCAGTTAATTTAACACTTATTTCCAGGGCTAAATTGTCATTTAAAAACACGAAATCAATTACTGAGAGTTCCAAATATCCAAGCAAATCCATCAGCCATTTATAAATTAAATTGTTTTTAGGAAAAACTTAAGAAAAATATATTTGCTTTGCTCTATTTGTCAGAGGTTGCCATTGCAGTCCAGAAGGAAAAAAAAAAAAATCTGTGCAACATGAGGAAGTCTTATGAATCTTTGTAAAATGTTTGTAGTAGATGAGAAAGGGAAATGAAAGTTAAAAAGAAAGGCAACAACAATGGGTACTTGAAAGGTAACGTTTTACATTTGCCTAATGGCATACTTATTTGAACGCATTAAACCCACAGTACTTAAAAGCAGAGGTATAGGTTAGAAAGTCATTAGAAACCGTGACACATATCCAGTCCTGGAACTTTACCCCGTCCAGAGAGAAAAGAAACGCTGGCCCGAACCCCACGATCAGGCCCCAGCCTTTTCCAATCTCTCGGAAACAAATCGAGCTAAAAGCAATTCAATCTTTGCTAAAGAGACAGGCCCGAAGCCGCCGCTGGGCTCCGGGCTCCTGGCCACGCAATTCATGGTCACCTCCTGGTGCGCGTGGTCCCTCCAGGTCACCCGGCGCCTCCATCCCCGGTGCGTGGACTCCGGCGCCCCAGCTCCCGGGTTCAAGCCACGTCCTTGGACTCGACCTCCAAGGAGCCACTGGCACTCTGGCGGGCGGCCGCTGCACAGCTGGAACCTGGCATTCCCGACTCCCTGCGGACAGCGATCCGCCCGGCCCGGAGCTCCGCAAAGCCTTCCAGGACTCTGAGTCCCGGGGAGGCGGCCGGGGGCGGGGCAGGGGTGGAGCAAGTCTCTTTTTTTTTTTTTTTTTGCCCCCCCCCCCCATTATCTTAATCCACCACCTCAGCTGCTATATCATGGTGTCCTTTTTTCATTCTGTGACAGAGAGTGAAAAAAGATGACTCTATATTCCATATAGTTGTACCCCCCTCTATCTTAAAATAAGTTCAATTTATTCCTACGAAACGAAAGAAAGGAAGCTTATGTAGACACAGAAAATGTAGGGAGTACCTCAATTGAAAGACACAAAGGTGAATTAGAAAATTAGATTATACAGGAACTTTGAAAGAGTGAATCATTTTTCACAGTGGGTAAATGCGGTAGTGTTCGTAATTACTGAAGCCAGACACTATTGAACTGGAAATAAATTAACCTATGTGAAGCACCTGGAGTCGAAAAATATTTGCAAGAATACTAATGAATATCGAGGAAGCATGGTGAAGTGGCTAAGAGTGCGACCTCTGGAGGCAGGTGCCAGGGATTCAAGCCGGGGCACTGGCTGGCTGTGTGTAACTTTGGATGACAAGGTCAGTTTCTCTACCTGTACAACTGAGATTATAATGCTTATCTCGTAGGGCAGCTGTGAGCATTGGCGATAAAGTGTGTTAGTAGCTAGCACATGAACATGATGGCTGCTACCTTACTGTCACACTCACAGTTTTCTTGCACAAAAATAGGTTTCACTTATTTTCACCTTATTTACTATTTGGGAAGTGTTAAAGCTTGAGGATTGGCTGGGTACGGTGGCTCATGCCTGTAATCCCAGCAGTTTGGGAGGCCGAGGTGGGCAGCTCACCTGAGGTCAGGAGTTCTAGACCAGCCTGGCCAACATGGTGAAACCCTGTCTCTACTATAAAAATACAAAAAAATTAGCTGGGCGTTGTGGCAGGCACCTGTAATCCCAGCTGCTCGGGAGGCTGAGGCAGGAGAATCGTTTGAACCTGGAAGGCGGAGGTTACAGTGAGCCAAGATCCAAAAGAATTGTGCGAGGGTAGCTTCATCGACTGAGAATCTGCCTCAGATCCACTGTACAAGGTCAGTTCCAACACATGGGAGGGCTGATAGTAAGTTTGTAATTACTGTGCCACCTCATTCCAGCCTGGGTGAAAAAGCGAAACTCCTTCTCAAATAAATAAATAAAGTTTAAGGACTGGGAAATTCTTGATTTGAAGCCAAAGCAAAACAAAAGACTGAGTTACCACTTTGTGCCAGGCATTATGAATTTAAAGATGAATAAGCCCCATCCAGACTCTGCCCTCAAGTAGCACACCTTCTAGCAGATGAAATCCACACTAATTAATAATCTACTATAACGCAATCGGTTGTATACAAACATATTGGAAGAACCATTTACTTTGGCAAATGGGTCCTGGATGACTTCCTGAGGAAGTGATGTTACCTTGGTTCTTGAAGGCCATGTAAAAACTCCCCAGTGAGGGCCGGGCGCGGTGGCTCACGCCTGTAATCCCAGCACTTTGGGAGGCCAAGGCGGGCGGATCACCTAATATCGAGAGTTCGAGGCCAGGCTGACCAATATGGAGAATTCCTGTCTCTACTAAAAATACAAAATTAGCTGGGCATGGTGGCGCATGCCTGTAGTCCCAGTTACTCAGAAAGCTGAGGCAGGAGAATCGCTTGAACCTAGGAGGTGGAGGTTGTGGTGAGCCAAGATAGCACCATTGTGCTCCAGCCTGGGCAACAAGAGTGAAACTCCATCTCAAAAAAAAAAAAAAAAGAAAGAAAAGAAAGAAAGTTCCACTCCAGCAAAGGTTCCCTAAAGTAGCCTTATGAAATCTTTATGATCTAACCCCTGACAGATTCTCCAATCTCATTTAACTCTATGCTTTCTCTTCAATCTAACATCAATCTATAGAGGGAAATTTTCTTGAATGATTTCTTAGATGATTACATTTCCTCTTTTATTTTCTTTCTGGACTGCACTTTATGTGGATGTTGGGTCACCCAAACTGGTCCTTTTACTTATTTCTCTTTTTCTTCTCTCTTTTATTTTGTTTTTAGACAGGGTCTCACTCTGTTGCCCAAGCTACCATGACACCATAATGGCTCACTGCAACCTCCAACTCCTGGGCTCAACTGATCCTCCCACCTCAGCCTCCTAAGTAGGTGGGACTATAGGCCTGTGCCACCACGCCTGGCTAGTTATTATTTTTTCTTTTTTTTTCCTCCATCTTATAGAAAATATCTCTAACTGTATCTTGCCATCTGAATTTTTGCCAACTGAATCTTGCCAACTGTATCTTGCCAACTGAATGTTTCATTTCTGTTGCCATCTATTTCCTTGTATCTCCATTCTCATTCCTCTCCCCATTTGCAATAATTCTTGCATGTTTAATGCAAATCTTGTTCTTTATGTTCTCAAAAAAATCTGTGTTCTTGTGTGTCCATCTACTTTTAATTTACATAAAGGCTATTCATATCCCTATCCTCCGCTCTTCTTCTAATCTCTACCTCTCATTCTCCCTTCAGATCATCAGTTTTATAATCAAATATATTATTGTGTGTGTTTTCTGGGGCTGCTGTACAAATCACCACAAATTTGGTAGCTTAAAACAAGGTCCTGGAAGCCAGAAGTTCAACATCAGTTTCACTGAGCCAACATAAAGGTGTCAGCAGGATCACGTTCCCTCTAGAGGCTCTAGGGAAGAGTCTGTTTCTTGCCCCTTGAAGCTTCTAGTGACTAGTGGCATTTTGTGCCACATCACTCTAATCTCTGTCTCTGTGATCACTGTGCCTCTTCTCTTCTGTGTGTAATCTTCGTTTGCCAGTCTCTTGTAAGGATATTTTGAATGAATTTAGGGCCCACCTGGATAATCCAGGATGATCTCTTCATCTCAAGTTCACCAATTTAATCACATCTGCACAGACCCTTTTTTTCATATGAGGTAACATTTACAGGCTCCAGGGATTAGGATGTGGACGTATCTTTGGAATCCATTATCAGCCTACCACAATTATCTATTCATAGTTTGATATGCTCATTTAGACATATATACACATATGGAATATTTGTTTCTTTACAAACTAAAATGGAGTAATAAGGTCTTTGTTTAAATGCCACCTCCTCAGAGAAATTCATTCTTTTTTATTATTTATTTATTTAATAATAGAGATGAGGTTTCACCATGTTGCCCAGGCTGGCTCAAGCAGTCCATCTGCCCTGGTTCCTCAAAGTGCTGGGATTACTGCTGTAAGCCACCACACCTGGCCAAGAAATCTATTCTATTTTTTTTTTTTTTTTTGAGATGGAGTTTCACTCTTGTTGCGCAGGCTGGAGCACAATGGTACTATCTTGGCTCACCACAACCTCTGCCCCCTAGGTTCAAGCGATTCTCCTACCTCAGCTTCCCGAGTAGCTGGGACTACAGGCATGTGCCACCATGCCCGGCTAATTTTGTATTTTTAGTAGAGACGGGGTTTCTCCATGTTGGTCAGCCTGGTCTCAAACTCTCGACCTCAGGTGATCCGCCTGCCTCAGCCTCCCAAAGTGCTGGGATTACAGGAGTGAGCCACCACGCCCGGCTAAGAAATTTCATTCTTATGCCCTTATCCAAATACAGCCCTAGTCATCCTTTGTCCTTTCACCTTTCTATTTTTCTTCCTAGCATTTCTATCAGTCAGGGCTCCCTGTTGCAAAAAAAAAAAAGCAATGTTGGCTAATTTAAGCAGAAAATTAATTTATCATTGATTATTAGGTAACACACAGTATCATCAGAGGATCATGCATACCACTTAGAGGCTAAGTGCCTAAAGTCACACCACCTAAGTGGTCCAGTATGCATGGCACTGCAACCCTGCTGGACGTACATCTCTGGCACATGGTGCCAATACCACTGGAGCCAGGTGTGACACACTGTAGTTAGAACATCATCCCCACTCCTCAAGAATGCTGCCACCCTCACCAGAAGAGATTTTAGGTGGTGCTAGCTTCTTCCACTCACTTGCTTCCACTGCATATCAAGACCCGATGTGTTTGAAGTCAGGCAGTAAAAAGTGTCCAAGTACGTTCTTCTTTTTCAAGAGTGGTTTGAATATTTTAGTTACTTTTACTTTCTAGAGCAATATCACAATTAGCTCTCATATTCTCCAAACAACCTGTGGAATTCTTACTGGTATTTTTTTTACTCCATATATCAATTTGGAGAGACCTGATATTGAATCACTATTAAGCTTTTAATCCATGAACATAGTATATCTCTCCAATTATATAGATATTTCTTTCATAACATTTTCACATTTTTCACTGTGTAGATATTATATGCCTCATGTTAAATTTATTCCTAAATACCTTAGTTTTAGAAGCTACTAAAATTGGTATTTTTACGTTTAAATTTCCAACAATTTGCTGATTATATATAAAGGTAAATAAACTTTTATATTAATCTGGTATCCTGCAATCTTGCTGAATTCCCTCATTAGTTCTAGTCATTGTTGTATAGATTCCTTTAGATTTTCTACATAAACAATTATGCCATCTGTGAATAGAGTTTTACTTCTTCCTTTTTGAAATGTATGCTTTTGTTTCTTTCACTTATTTTATTGCACTGACTAGGATGCTCAGTAAAATGGTGAATAAATGTGGTGAGAATGGAGAGCCTCACTTTGTTCCCAATCTTACAAGAAAAACACTTGGTCTTCCATTATAAAGTATCAGGTTAGGCTGGGCCCGGTGGCTCACGCTTGTAATCCCAGCACTTTGGGAGGCCGAGGCGGGCGGATCACGAGGTCAGGAGATCGAGACCACAGTGAAACCCCATCTCTACTAAAAAATATAAAAAATTAGCCGGGCGTGGTGGCGGGCGCCTGTAGTCCCAGCTACTCGGAGAGGCTGAGGCAGGAGAATGGCGTGAACCCGGGAGGCAGAGCTTGCAGTGAGCCGAGATTGCGCCACTGCACTCCAGCCTGGGCGACAGAGCAAGACTCCATCTCAAAAAAAATAAAATAAAAACAAAAACATAAACAAAAACTACAAAACAAGCAGGTGAAGATATATTCTTACTAAGACTTGTGAAAACTTTGATGATAATTACACAAAACCCTCCAAAAATGTAAGCTATTGGCACAGGCTTTATACTTAGCTATATAATAATCTAGCCCATTCTCCCCTACAACTTTGTTTTCACTTAATAAACATGTTAACTCTACAAGCTACTAACAACAGCCTTTATTAGTCTATTCCACTCTTATTAATGCATCTGCTTTCTTATTTTCTGTTTTCGTCTCTCTTTGCAACTTCTATTTTTCCTTTAATTCTTCCTTTGATATAATGGGATTCTATTCAAATCTTTCTTCAGCTATGACTAATTTTTCTTCAGTATGTTTAAAACTACATGCTATAATAAATGAGAGTTAAGCCTATATGTTCTTAAGTTGCAGCAGTATAATATTTTTTAGTTTATTCTCCTATTTCTTATCACTCATTTCCACCCATTGTATTTAGTTTCTACCCCCAAAGGTAGGGACACTTGAAGTTTTCAAATTAAAAGTGATTTTCTGGGATGCTCAAAGCTTTCAACTAACTCACAACAGCTGCTAATTTATTATGGTAGTCCTCAACATGGCTTTCCTTTAAATATGACATCTACCCAAGATGCTTTTTTTTTTTTTTTTTGAGACGGAGTTTCGCTCTGTTGCCGAAGCTGGAGTGCAGTGGTGTGATCTTGGCTCACTGCAATCTCTGCCTCCCGGGTTCAAGTGATTCTCCTGTCTCAGCCTCCCAAGTAGCTGGGACTACAGGTGCCCACCACCATGCCCGGCTAATTTTTGTATTCTTAGTAGAGGTGGAGTTTCACCATGTTAGCCAGACTGGTCTCAAACTCCTGACCCCGTGACCTGCCCACCTCAGCCTCCCAAAGTGCTGGGATTACAGGCTGAGCCATAGGATCCAGCCCCAAGAGCTTCTTTAATCTTATTTCACTCAGTGAATTCATTCAGTACACATGTGTTTAGCCTCCAATATGCAATTCACTGTACTAAGTGCTGGATGGTTTAGGACAGGAGAAAGGTAATATTTAAGAACCTTTCCATGTATTTTCATATGAAGTTCTTTATAAGGTAAATTACTTTACAAGCATAGTGGTAAACACTTTAAACGACTATCTCATTTAATCCTCACAGAAATATTATAGCATTACCATCATTTTACTAGCTCAGAAAGAAAATAACTTGCCAAAGGTCACAAAGTAAGCTGGAATTTTAACCCTGCACAGTTGGGTCCTCCTGACCACTCCAAGATATAAAATCATTATTATGCCTCAGCCCGGTTTTTCTCTCCAGCCCTGGTCTTCAAAGTAAGTTTTTTTGCAGTTCATCTCAAAGATGCTTTCTTTCATTTAATCATTCTATATCTCCTCCTTCTTTGTCATCTGTTATGAGTTGAACTGTGTTCCCCCAAAATTCACATGTTGAAATCCTAACCCCTTCCACTTCAGAACAAGACCTGATTTGGAATAGGTTTGTTGTAGATGTAATTAGTTAAGATGAGGTCATACTGGAACAGGTGGGCCCCTAATCCGATATGGCTGATATTCTTATAAAAAGGAAACATTCAGACACAAAATCAGACATGCACATAGGGACAACATCATGCGAAGACTGGAGTTATGCTAACACAAGTCAAGGAACACCAGATTGCCAACAAACCTCCAGAAGCCAGGAAAGAGGCATGAAATGGATTCTTCCTCACACCCTCAGAAGGAACCAACACTCTCAACACCTTGACTTCAGACTTCCAGCCTTCAGCACTGAGAAAATAGATTTCTGTTGGTTAAGCCACCCAGTTTGTGGTACTTTGTTATGGCAGCCCTAGCAAACTACACATCTACACTTAGATAATTCAGAAATCCAAATTTCTAAATCCAAATGCAAATTTTTCTGCCTAACAGCAATATTCCCTTCCTCCATCTATATAGTTTTTAGCACAGTGGGATAGAACTAGTTATACTATTGCCAAACCAGAGATGTAAAGAGTCATTCTTGAATTCTCAGCAATCTCCTTTCGACATTCTGGCAATCATTCAAATGACTGAAGGGTTAAGAGCACAGGCTTTGAAGTCCACTGAGCTTAAATACCAGCTTCCACATTTATTAGCTGTGTGATCTTGGGCAACTACCTAAGCCTTGGCTTCCTGACCTGTTAAAGTGGGCTAATACCATCACTACCAGATAGGGTCTCCATAGCAATAAAGCGGAAAAATGCCTGAAAAGAATTTAGCACCTTACCTGGCATATAGAAAAAGTGAAACAAATTACCTGTTATTATCAGTATTGTTCCTAAATCAAACTGTAGAATACATTTAGTTTTCATATGTGTGTCAGACTCATATTTGTGCACATGTGTTATACTCTGCTGGTATAAGAGTGGCCAGCCACTAACCTCTATGTAGTATTGTCTCCCACCTTTACCAGTCTCTGAAATTGAGAGGAGGTAACCTTAAAAATGTGAACTAGGAGGCTAGGCGCTGTGGCTCACACCTGTAATCCCAGCATTTTGGGAGTCCAAGGTGGGCAGATCAACCAAGGTCAGGTGTTCGAGACTAGCTTGGCCAACATGGTGAAACCCCCATTTCTACTAAAAATACAAAACTTAGCTGGGCGTAATGGTGGGCACCTGTAATTCCAGCTACTTGGGAGGCTGAGGCAGGAGAATCGCTTGAACCCGGGAGGCGGAGGTTGCAGTGAGCCAAGATCCCACCACTGCACTCAAGCCTGGGCAACAAGAACAAAACTCCACCTCGAAAAAAAAAAAAAAAGTGAGCTAGGAGAATCTATATTAAAGAACCCCTGTATCACCAGTGTGTCCTCTGACTTCATTTTGGGGGTTAGAACTGGTTACATAAGTAGGACTTAAAAAAAAAAGTAGCTCCCTCTAAGGCGGGAGGTTTGTGTGAAAAGACATTTAGTGCACTGAAATATTAAAGCAGAGATCCACGATGTCTGAGTCAATAGAACAGATTAGCAGCTGCTAAAAGATAGAAACCAAGTCTGAGTTGGTTGGTACTGGGAACAACCGCCTTAGCTAACAAGGCACTTGATCACTTTCCCCCCCAAATAAATACGCTGTTTGGGAGTGAATGTTTTCACTTAGATTTCCCAAATTCCCTGCTTCTTCCTTAAAAATTTTTTTGGGGAAGGAATCTAATATGCTTAGCATATTAACTTTACTGTCTTTAGATAATGAGAAATGTGCTGAAAGACTATTTGCCACATTCTCTTTCAAAAATACCAACGTGTTAATTATAACCTCCAAAAAAGGCAAGGTCTTCATGCCTTTGGCCCTACACTTTCATCCATTTAGAATACCCTGTCCTCTCCTTCCATGCTCACCGATTTGGAATCCCTTAGTTTTTGTTTTGAGCGTGTTTCAAATGCTGCCAGAAGCCTGAGGTCCTCTTACCTTTTCGCACCATCCCCACTCCCTAACTCCCTGCCACTTTGTATCTCCTCTGTGGCCCTGAGGTGTTCTGATTTTTGTCTCAAATCTTAATCCCACCACAAACAAACCAGGGCAGCAGGAATGAATCATCTTTATAAATTCCTCGGTTTTTGTTTTTTTTTTTAAATCAAAAGCTCAGTAAACATTTGCATTAGTTACTGACAGAGAAGCAGCTTTAACGCTTTAAAAATGAAACTGAAACCAGCGGAAAATCTAAAACCGAACTCTTATCAGTTTATTAACGTTACAGCAGGTCTCTGTTCTGGTGAACTCCCTAGCGCTCTTACTGCGTTACCCATTTTTGGTTTTTTCGCTGCACTCACCAGTCTAACAGTATCTGCCCACTGGATTCACAGCGCTGGCATGTGCCAAGCGCCTAATACTTGCTCACTGGTTTGGCGGCTGACTACTCACGAGAGGAAATTAAACACAAAGGCAGTATTGATCATGTTCAGTAGTGTTTCGTGCGTTTGGTTTGGAAGTGGGGATTGGGGAATGGCCAATCACTTCCAAATTTAAAATATTGCTTCCTGGAAGAAAATGGACTCCTCAAAGACTGGATATTTCATGTCTGCAGTCCCAGGCCCTGGCTCTGCGTCAGGCACATTGTAGGTGTTGAAAATGCACCTGCGGAATTCTGATTTGCGCGAAACTGTGTATTCCGAGCACAATGCATCGTTAAAAATCAAACAAAGCAGAACAAACTTCGTTCAGAAGCGACTCCCACTATACTTAGAAACTAGAATTGACCCCCTGCCTGCAGGGTCCCCCTTTACCAACACACCGCAGGGGAAGGGCTTAGAAATAGTGAAACCGGCTGGGGGCGGCGGCTCACGCCTGTAATCCCAGCATTTTGGGAGGCCGAGGCGGGTGGATCACCTGAGGTCAGGAGTTCGAGACCAGCCTGGCCAACATGGTGAAATCCCGTCTTTACAAAAAATACAAAAAATTAGCCAGAGTGGTGGCAGGCGCCTGCAATCCCGGCTACTCGGGAGGCTGAGGCAGGAGAATCGCTTGAAACCGGGAGCCGGAGGTTGCAGTAAGCCGAGATCGCGCCATTGCACTCCAGCCTGGAATACTGAAAGCGTGTTGGCTCTCGTTTCATGAAGACAAAGATGAGGATCACACCCACAACGACACAATCATGGTCTCTCAGGGTGACTTAGAAGCTAAGGAACAAAGTGCGCTGCCTGGGAAGGCTGGGTCTTGTGGAAGCAACAGCAAAGTAGAACGTGGTGTGGAAAGGGTTAAAACTGGCGCTCGGTGGGATACAAGGCTCTAGGTATCTTAAAGACCACGCGGACACACTTGTTTGGTCCTGTCGCGCTCCGTAGAATGATTTCCCTGGGCCTCGGTGGGCCACGCCCCCGCAAAGAAGGAAAACGCGAAGCTGCCCGCGTAGTGCCTGTTGCACTCTCCGAGGACCGGCCTGGCAGAGATAGAAAACTCCCAGTACTCTTGCCTCAGAACCGCCTCAATCCGGAAACGGAAACTCCCCAGGCCCGGCACCGCGCGAGCCACCTCTTTCGAGGGTGGGAGTGCACATGCGCATAGGGGGCCTGAAAAACCCTTAAATACCGGCATGCGTGAGGATGAGGCCTTTTTCCCTGCCGCCGCCGAGTCGCGCGGAGGCAGAGGCTTGGGGTAAGTTGAGCGAGGTGGCAGGGGGTGTATTAGTTATGATTTGTGGCTCGTTGTGTTCTTGCTGGGATTGGTGACGAGTATCTGGTTCTTTAACAAGTTAATGCTTTTGTTTTTTAGTGTGTTCAAGATTCAGCTTCACCCGTAACCCACCGCCATGGCCGAGGAAGGGTGAGCCCAGGGGCCGGGGTTGGAGTTTGGGGTCGGGGTGCGGCTGAGGCATGGGGCTAGAGCTGGCGGAGCAGGACTGGGTCAAACGGGTCGCCGTAAGCGCGTTTGTTGTACACTTAGACTTCGCCGAGTCCAAGGCCTTATGTGGTGTGAGGATTTTAATTGATGGTTCTGATGTGTCGCGTTTTAGCATTGCTGCTGGAGGTGTAATGGACGTTAATACTGCTTTACAAGAGGTGCTGAAGACCGCCCTCATTCACGATGGCCTAGCACGTGGAATTCGCGAAGCTGCCAAAGCCTTAGACAAGTACGTGTATCAGTCTCAATACTGTGGGTTCTTGCAACCGGAACAAAACTGCCACCCAAGGGAAGAAGGCATGGAGTTCATGGTGTTAGCGCAAAAGTTCTGAATGGCATCTGTCCTACCGGAAACCTAGGAAAAGGTATCAGAACTCAGATATGTAAAACCCACTTAAAATGTGTGGGTTGCTGTTTGGAATGGGAATAAGCACTCAAAACTACAGTGTTTGAATGATGACTTTAATTGTCGGATACCCCTTCACTCCTTTTATGAGTGAAACATAAGAGTCTGACAAACCTGTAGGTTGTGGGGCTAGTCAGTTTTATACTTATCTGGCGGATAGATGAGATGGAGAGCCACATTGCATCTGGTAGTTTGCCAAACAAGCATTAATTTAATGGAATTTCAAACTCAGATTTCAGAAGCATTTGGTCCTTGATGAAT
The DNA here is from genome assembly GCF_006542625.1 of Nomascus leucogenys. Classification (NCBI taxonomy): domain Eukaryota; kingdom Metazoa; phylum Chordata; class Mammalia; order Primates; family Hylobatidae; genus Nomascus; species Nomascus leucogenys. The sequence goes on from NC_044383.1 coordinate 118,941,853, forward strand.
TTAGTAGTATAATAGCTGATTTATTTGAATCTGGGATATTTGTTAACGTAGTTGAATGGATCGAGTTAATGTGTTTTTTAGGGTGGTGGCATTGACAAATCAACCTGTTCTTGAGCTGAATTTAAATGCAGTTTTAAGGTTTTACAGGACAAGTTCGTTTTGGTGTAATCTAGCCAGTTCAATCCGATGGAAACGGCATTATTGTTTGATGTATTTAGTAGGTCCTAGTATGAATCTCCTGTGTTATTTCTATTTCGGCAGTATTGCATGGCATTTCATAACTGTTCCATTAATGCCACAGACTTTTCCTTTTTTTTTTTTTTTTTTTTTTTTGAGACAGAGTCTCGCTCTGTCCACCAGGCTAGAGTGCAGTGGCGCGATCTCATTGCATCCTCTACCTACCAGATACAAGCGATTCTTCTGCCTCCCGAGTAGATGGAATTACAGGCACACGCCACCATGCCCAGCTCGTTTTTGTACTTTCAGTAGAAACGGGGTTTCACCATGTTGGTCTCTGGCTGGTCTGGTACTCCTGACCTCAGGTGATCTGCCCCACCCACCCCCCGGTCTTCCCAAAGTGCTGCGATTACAGGAGGGAGCCATCGCGCCCGGCCTTTCACATGTTTCTTTAGATATATGAAGCTGGCTTACAAGAAAGCTATTATGGTTGGGTTTTGGCCACAAGTTTTAAAAATGACTTATACCAATTCAGTGTGTCAGGGAAAGAGGTTTTACTGAAGACCAGTTGTAGGTTAATTGAAGATGTATATGCTCCCTAGCAGGTTCTTCAGACTCAAGCCATTTTGTACGCGTTTATGTGTTCAGTGGATTTGCTGCTTATGTTTTGCAAGTGTTAGTGCAAAGATAACCCTCCTAAAATGCAAGAATGATGGATTTGGATCTGAGTTTTAGCTTCATTTTCATTGTAATTTGAATTTTAGGCGCCAAGCCCATCTTTGTGTGCTTGCATCCAACTGTGATGAGCCTATGTATGTCAAGTTGGTGGAGGCCCTTTGTGCTGAACACCAAATCAACCTAATTAAGGTAAGGCTGCTAAGGATTGTGTTGGGACTAATGTTCAGTGATGCTTGTATACCAGGGTAAATTTTGTGAAGTCTCAAGCTGTTCATTTTATGCAGGTGTAAATAGGTGCACCTGTTGTCAGCCATTTTAAAAATGATTGTAGGTAGAAGCATTTTATACCTGCAGAGTTGAATCCTAATTTTGACGTTGGTATACAACAAAGATTAGTAGCAGGCTTGTAGGTGATCTTTGTGCTGTACATGATGACAACTGGCTCCCTCTACTGAACTGCCATGAGGAAACTGCCATGTCACCCTTCTGACTACAGCCACCTTTTGGGTTTAATTTAATTTTGTAGTGTTAATGTCTATTAATGTGATTTTTTTTTTTTAACGTTCTCCCAATAGGTTGATGACAACAAGAAACTAGGAGAATGGGTAGGCCTCTGTAAAATTGACAGAGAGGGGAAACCCCGTAAAGTGGTTGGTTGCAGTTGTGTAGTAGTTAAGGTAAGTCACCGTTTATTTTGGGGATGAAGGTTATGCTGGGTAATCATATAAAACCTTGTATTGAAGTAAGTTGAGGATCTTATAAAAGAAAAATATTCCACAGGTGGAAAGCATTTTCTGCATTTCAGGAAAAAAACAAAAGCTGTAATTTACAAGCCAGCCAATGAATCTGCTTACCTGATTGTGTTTGTGCAGACATACTTTAAAAACTGGCAATAGTAAAGCCATGTTACGAGCCTTAAGGACATTGAAGTCGTTAAGGTCCCTGAAAATGGCTATAACAAATCTTAGTGATGGGAAACATTATTATAAGACATAGCAAATTGTTGAAGCTCCACTGTAATTGATACTAATAGCTTGGTGAAATTCCTAAATATTAACAAGAAGTTGCATGCGTGTTTTTTTTAAGGACTATGGCAAGGAGTCTCAGGCCAAGGATGTCATCGAAGAGTATTTCAAATGCAAGAAGTGAAGAAATAAATCTTTGGCTCACATTCCTCATGTCTGGCTTTTTATTTGGGGCAGTAAAATAAGGTCCCTGTTAGCAAAGTAAAATGTAATCATCTCAAAGTGATTACTACAGATTAACTGGAAACTTGCTCTCAAAGTCTTCTCCCCAGCCAATGACTGCATCATGGGGCAATTCAAACCTGGACAGCCTTAGCAAAGATAGGTCTGCCATGCAGTGCTGGTGATGGCCAGGGTTACTTAGCTATGGGCATTTATCCCTCACTAGACTAGCCTAAAATCTGGAGAGAGAGGCTGTGTTTTTAGTTGATTGCAGTCTATGAAAGGACAGTGAGTAGACTTGCTGGGCAGGTTAGTAGAAAGTACACAGTTGGGCCAGGATCATATCTTGCCTGTGGGACAAGTCTATGATATCCAGGAATGCTTGCGGACATTTGTTTTTGACTTTTTTGGTTGGAGACGGAGTTTCACTCCTGTTGCCCAGGCTGGAGTGCAGTGGCACAATCTTGGCTCACTGCAACCTCTTTCTCCTGAGTTCGAGCGATGCTCCCAAGCAGCTAGGATTACAGATGCCTGGCAATTTTTTTGTATTTTTAGTAGAGATGGGGTTTCACCATATTGGCCAGGATGGTCTAGAACTTATGACAGCAGGTGATCCGCCAGCTTCAGCCTTCCAGAGTGCTGGGATTAAAAGTGTGAGCCACCATTCCTGGCCTTATTGACTGTTTTGTGCAGGAGTGAGAGGGTCTTGAATGCACCCCAGTCCCTAGAAATCTCCGCAGTGAGAGAAGCCATGGCTGGTGTTTGGTGTATTTTAAACTTGGATAAATGTACTGTTAAAAGAATGTTGTGAGGCCATATACTTGGCCAATCCTGGTTTTGAAAACTATACTAATGTTTTTCTTCGCATCTTATACATAACAGGCTTAAGCCCTTGATTGAGAATCCCGAGAGTAGGGTCTTCCATACTGGTTGGTTTGGTAGTTATAATATAGCTAAAGCTGGTTCACCTTAGCATGGTAGTGACATTGAGTGCCCTCATGGAAAGCGAGGAGCTCCGAGATACTTTTTCTGAAGTGTGTGTAACTTGGAACTATGTGTTATTGAAATTGTCAACCTCATGTACTCTGGCTTTTCTGAGGAAAGTTCGCTTTGAATTCTAGTTTCCTTGTATCACCAATCTATTTAGACATTTTTGAGTGCCTGTTGTGTATTTTTTGGTAGAGATGGGGTTTCACCCCATTTTCCAGGCTCAGATTTTTTTTGTTCTGGTGTTTCCATGTCTGCTGTCACCTCAGCTGCAAAACACCAAAGTCAGAAGGAATGTTCTCCCAGGTTTTGTTGTTTTTGTTTTGTTTTTTGAGACAGAGTCTCTGTCACCCAGGCTGGAGTGCAGTGGCACAATCTCGACTCATTGCAACTTCTGCCTCCAGAGTAGCTGGGATTACAGGTGCGTGCCACCATGTCCAGCTAATTTTTGTATTTTTAGTAGAGACGGGGTTTCACCATGTTGGCCAGGCTGATCTCAAACTCCTGACCTCAAGTGTTGGATTGGCCTCCCAAGGTGCTGGTATTACAGGTATGAGCCACCGTACCTGGCCCCAAATCTAACCTTGAACTCTGCATCTTTCCTTACTGTTGCTGTGTTTGCTCCTCCAAGGCATTAAAATGTCTCCATCCTCAGACTTTGTTTTCTGGCTGTTGTCCTCCAGCAGTCTGGTCAAATGCAGTGGCTCAATCACAGCCTTTTCCTGACCTCTAGGATTTTAAGTACTGTTGCGTTGGCATTTTGACCTTTACCACATTTCAGTTCTTTCTCTTATTCTGGCTGTGCTTTCAATTGTAATAGTTTCCAGAGTTCAGGTGAGCATGTTTGCTTCTCTGCAGCCTTCCTGGGACATTCTCCCACTCCCACAGCTTCCCCTGATTCCCAAGTCTATTTTGTTTTCTTTGATCAACTCTAAGCTGTACCAGACAATTGCCCAAGGAAGACCCACTTGCTCTTCAAATTTTGCATGCCGTGAAGTGAACTTTAGCAACACTAACGTGTTTTTGTTAGAGGAAGAGAAAGCTGACCATGTGGTAAGTACCATACTGCATTCATTATCACTTGTTGCTGCCTACCACCTTCCCAAGCCAAAGGCCTTGGCATCCTTAACTCCTACCTGCGCTGTAAAGGTCTTACTACTGTCAGTTTCATCCAGATGATTTTCAAGACATGAGTCACTCCATTCCAGTTACTCATCCAGACTTCTGAGTTACAGTTATTGAAAAGTGATCATGTCCATCTCTTCATAACTTTGGTTTGTTCTGTTTGAAGTACCTCTACTTTTCTCCATCTAGATATCTCCTACTTATTCTTCAAAACTCCCTACAAATGTAATGTCAGCTTCAGAGAGTGATTTGCCTGTGTAGCTTATATGGAATTCACTGGGGAGCCCATTGAAGCAAAAGTGCCAGGACAGAAGCAGATGTTTTCATTGTTCTATGGGGGAAAATAGTTTTATGACACTGGTTGCTGTGTGTGCTCAGAATCTTGTCGAGGACATCCCTCATGAACCCAAAAGGAGAGCTGTTTGAGCCAAGCACTTGATGTTTTCTTGCACCCATGGACTTGTGACTGCCTGTTTTCTTTGGCTGTAAGAGCCTCCAAATGAAAGACTCAATTTTCTTTCTGTTCTTTATTCTGTTTTTTTTTTGCCTCGTGATTTTATTACTGTATTGTATATATTTCTGATAAACCACTTTAAATGCTTTAAAAAATGAATGAGAGGCCAGGCGCGGTGGCTCACCCCTTAATCCCAGCACATTGGGAGGCCAAGGCGGGCGGATCACGAGGTCAAGGAGTTTGAGACCAGCCTGGCCAACAGAGTGAAACCCTGTCTCTACTAAAAATACAAAAAATAGCTGAGTGTGGTGGTGGGTGCCTGTAATCCCAGCTACTTGGGAGGCTGAGGCAGGAGAATCGTTTGAACCCCGGGAGGTGGAGGTTGCAGTGAGACAAGATCACGCCATTGCACTCCAGCCTGGGAGACAGGGTGAGACTCTTATCTCAAAAAAAAAAAAAAAAAAAAAAAACATCTAAAGAGAAATTGTAAAAAGGCCGTATTAGACTCCTGTTATAAGCAAGTACTGTCAGTCTTTAACTGGATTGTTGAGGCCACAGAAGCATTATACATAGACGGCTTATAAACCCTAGGAAAGTGGAAACATCTGCTAGTCTTACTGAGGACTAGCCCTTAATGGAGTTGGAATTTCTTTTTTTAAATGAGTTCGTTAAAGAGTTGTGCTCAAGGACTATGTTAATCACAAGTACTCCTGAGAGCCACTGAGACAGAAGGGACTATGTAGTCGGAATAAGGTCAATAGCCATCACCACTCCAGGAAAAGGATGGGACAGGCTGATGGCAGAGAAGGGTACAGCATTGTCCTCGCAGCCACGCATTTTCAGAAAGGTCAATCCATGTGCTAGAAGAACAACCTCAGTAAGTCCCAGCAAGAGTAAAAGAGATGGCGTGGTTGAGGTGACCTGGGGAGAGGCCACCAGACTCATTCAGGGCACCAGTCTGACTCGCTGCTGGTGGCTTGGGATATAGAAGTATTGACACAGCAGAATGTTCAGAAGGATTGGGACCAGGCTGATCCCAGGCAAAAATAAATCATGAGTTCTTTTTTGAAAACATGGTTTGACACTTCAAATATAACAGTACATCTCAATTCAAATTGCTTTATCATAAGTGAGATGTTTCAGCCAGCTTTTTTCCCCAGAGTTTACAGATCTTAATCTTAGTCTGTAGATAAGTTGTATTCAAATCTGGCTTTTGCTTGGGAAGGCTTACAAACGGGGGAGGAGGATGAATCTTCACCTATGTGGATGGGCAGTTTTCTAAGCTCTTCCCTACTTTGTGTAAAACATTCCTAGAGTATTTTTTCTCCCCTTTTCCTCCTCCTTCCTTCCTTCTTCTCCTTTTTTTTTTTTTTCTTTTTTGCTAAATGTTCAGTGATGGTCTTCATCACCACACTTTTAATTTGGCTTCCACAGTACCTTAGTTTTTGGAAGGAAATGTGCCAGAGAAGAGACAGAAGTGTCTTTTTGTTGTAGTTTTCCATCTCTTGAGTTTGTTTTTCAAATATGAATTAACCAAATTGAGTGACAAAGATTGTGAAGATAGAGACCCTGGTGATCCTCCTGAGGCCTTACCAATCAGTGAGGTTCTATTTGCCTTTCACTTTTTGATGATAAAGGGAGAGAAAAAAAATTTTTTTGTTTGTTTTGTTTTGAGACAGAGTCTTGCTCTGTCACCCAGGCTGGAGTGCAGTGGCACAATCTCGGCTCACTGCAGCCTCTGCCTCCCGGGTTCAAGTGATTCTGCCTCAGCTTCCCACGTAACTGGGACTACAGGCACGCACCACCACGCCTGGCTAATTTTTGTATTTTTAGTAGAGACGGGCTTTCACCATATTGGCCAGGCTGATCTCAAACTCCTGACCTCGTGATCTGCTTGCCTCGGCCTCCCAAAGTGCTGGGATTACAGGTTTGAGCCACCATGCCCAGCCAGGGAGAGAAAAAATCGTAAAGCATCAATTCAGAATGCTTTAGTTTAGAAAACATTTATTAGGCCAATTTCAAATAAAAGAATAGGCATAGCTGTAAGTATATTCATCACAGAGCTATAATACTTTATGTTGATGGAGGAGAATTGAATAAAATGTATGTTTATGTAATGGGATATTAGGATGCCATTGAAATAGGCAGTATGGAAAGGCATTTGTTAATATACATGTTTTGAAAAGTAGTTGAACGTACAATAGGATAGCATTTTCTAGAAAAAAAGGAAATACTAAAATAATATAGAATATAAAGGGGCCGAGAGTGGTGGCTCATGCCTGTAATCCTAGCACTTTGGGAGGCCAAGGTGGGCGTGGATCACCTGAGGTCAGGAGTTCGAGACCAGCCTGGCCAACATGGTGAAACCCCGTCTGTACCAAAAATACAAAAATTAGCCAGGCATGGTGGCAGGTGCCTGTAATCCCAGCTACTCGGGAGGCTGAGGTGGGAGAATCTCTTGAACCCGGGAGGCGGAGGTTGCAGTGAGCCAAGATTGCACCACTGCGCTCCAGCCTGGGTGACAGAGGGAGACTCAGTCTCAAAAAAAAAAAAAAAAAAAAATGTATATACACACACACACACACACACACACACACATATATAAAGGTACATGCTGGCAGAGAAGACAGGTTGGAAGGATATACATCAAGGTGTTAATGTTTCTAGGAATGTTTTCCATTTGCTTGTTTTCTTTTTCCTCTAATCAACATGTATTGCTTTTGAAGCAAAATACTTATTTTTATTTTTTAAAGGAAAATTTACTTGGAAGAAACCCAAGCGGGCACTGAGAAAGAAGGCCAAGTGTCAATAAAACATTTTAAATTAAAGAAATGAAATAATGATACAGTACATTTCTTGGGGTTAATTTTGAGTGCCATTAATACTCTTTTTAAAAATTTATGTTTTGTGAATCAAATGAATTTATATTTGTCTATACTTTCAGTTGTAAAAACAAAACTGCTTAAAACGAATGAATTCATACCTAGCCAGCAGAGGGCAGTAAGAAACTGATGCCAGCTGAGGGACAGGTCAGTGAAAAACAGGAAGACGAGGTAAGAAGCAGGGACTATATAGAAGGCTCACCCTAGGAAAAGATTCTTATCGCATTCTCTGAAGATTTTGAGAATTCTATTTGTGGGAATAGAGATTACAGGATATTGTTGAGCTTAGTTTACTATTTCTGGTTGCATTTATTTGCTTTTTACAAACTGTTATCCATCATTTGGATTGAGTTTAATGAAAGCTTCCAATAATAATAACAATACCAAATTAGCCTTGCTCTTTGACCATTTACATTTACACTTTTCAAATACTAAAGGACATTGGCAGTCATTTTCTAACTCACATAACATTATTTCAATTAGTTGTAATTTTAAGTAGTTTTAAGTTTTTGTTTTTTGTTTTTTTTTGAGACGGAGTCTCGCTTTGTTACCCAGGCTGGGGTGCTGTGGTGCTATCTCGTCTCACTGCAAGCTCTGCCTCCCGGGTTCACGCCATTCTTCTGACTCAGCCTCCCAGCTGATTTTTTTGTATTTTTAGTAGAGGAGGGGTTTCACCGTGTTAGCCGGGATGGTCTCGACCTCCTGACCTCATGATCCGCCTGCCTCGGCCTCCCAAAGTGCTGGGATTACAGGCGTGAGCCACTGCGCCCGGCCACTTTAAGTTTTATAAATGATATCAATTAGAATTCTGTAACCACCAGTGGACACTGGCTGTTTTTTTATCTTCCAAAGTTACTAATTTTGCTCAATTGCAATATATATATGTGAAATACAAATAAATTATAAAAATTTAAACCGTTGGTTTTCAATGTTTTCTCCACCATACTGAGAATATGCCTAGAACTATCCGAAGAACAAGTTTCCAGAGAAAGCCTATTCTGGAAAATGGGCATAATTTGGAGATGATCAAGGCAAGGGGTATACTTTGGAGGTTAAATTCTCCACACCGTAGCTCCATGGAAGCATTATCTATGTTCTGAGCCTTTATCTCCCATGCCTAGGACAGTGTGTGGTGTGGTAGGCACTCAGATATTTCACTTGTTTGTTTGTGGGCTTTCTTTTCAGTCTTAAACTCCTCAGCGTTTTTTCACCCTCTATTTTTTAAGGTTCCTTTTCCTCTGGCAATGAAAGTAAGTCTCAGGTTGCGCTGCTTTGAGTCTAGTGTGGAGCCAAGCTGTCTCAACTTCCTTTCTCTCCAGCTCCACTCTAGGGAGCAGGGCATAGAAACATATCCTATCACAATATGGAGTACATGGCTCTAAGAAGCTGAAAAAATATGTTTAAAAGCCATTGTGAGACCTGGGAACAGTAAAAAGCATGTGAATTCAGAGAAACTTTTTACATTGCAATAATTTCTTTTTGAAGCTTATTTATCGAGACATATGCCAACAGCACAGAATTATACGAGTGATGTGAATTAAACCTTACATAAATGTAGTATTTGTCTTTTTATTTTTCCTTCTCTCAACTACCCCCAACTAAAATTTACAAATGGATATAAAAATCCTGTTTGTACTTGGTTGGCTCGTTAGAGAAATACTGAGTCAAAGGTCTGTGATATTTCACAGTGCTGCCCCCAGGTGAAAAGAAGCAAAATGCACATAAAAAAATAAATAAATATGAGATCCATAAGGGGAAAGTAAAATATTAGCATATAAAATGCTACAAATTAAAAAGCCTGCCTTCTCCTGTAGATTTGAAGCTGGATAAACATGATGGATTCTAGGAGTCAGCAGATGTTTTGCTAAATGGGTACATGTGTCTTGCGGGGAGGTACTTAGCCCCACGAGGGTCATAACATGATGCAGCTATGCCACTCTTTCAAGAGGAAATACACATATAATTTAAGAAGAAATTAAAACCTTTTCTACATTTCCCCACAAGCTTCATTTTGAAATAAAATTATCCTTTTCAAAATATTATATTCCAAATTTCTATCATGTGAAGACTCTAGAAAAGTTTACTCTAAAATAATGAAAATGATAACATAATGTGAACGATGCTAAAGTGCAAAGGCAGAATTCAGAGTTGTATGTGAAGAGGAAATGATATACAATAAATCTGTTAGATTTTTTAGTAACATCATCAAGGCATAAAAGGCGGACTTGTCATATTAACTTTGTTGTTGCCTAGTGTTGTCTTCGTGAAGTGAGTCTCAAAGTATTTTGGGTTGCACTGCTGCCTTCTAGAAATGCTCAGTATAGAATACAGGACAGATGAAGTTTAACAGTCACTTTGGTTTGACACTATTGTGTTGGGTTGCAGTAAAAATAAAAGATAAGAAGCGAGCTGGTCTTCAAATAAACTTCTATATTGCAGTAAAACTGCAAAGGTGTTTCTCCTGTCATGGCAATGGGCAACAACACGACCTTTTGTGAATCAGAAACCTGCCTGGCCAATGAATCCAATACATCCCAGTACGGGACAATTTTAAAGTCCATGTTCAAAGTTTATTTGCAGCAAATGGAGGTAATGCTTTAAAAGCACAAGTATTAGGCTGGGTGCAGTGGTGCATGCCTGTAATCCCAGCACTTTGGGAGGCTGAGGCGTCAGGCAGATCACCTGAGGTCAGGAGTTCAGGACCAGCCTGGCCAGCATGATTAAACCCTGTCTCTACTAAAAATACAAAAATTAGCCAGGCACGGTGGCACATGCCTGTAATCCCAGCTACTCAGGAAGCTGAGGTGGGAGGATCACTTGAACCTGAGAGGCAGAGGTTGCACTGCAGCCTGGGTGACAGAATGAGACTCCATCTCCAAAAAAAGAAAGTATTTCTTGCTGGTGTTGGGGAGGAGGCAAAGGAAAAAGAGACAGAGAAAAATGTTCAGGTCACTATAAATTAGTACAGACAATTCTAATTTTTTTGCCCCACGCTGGTGATTTTCTCAAGTTAAAAAAGGAAAACAAAATGCCAGCATTCGCTTTTTATTTTGGAAATTCAGCTTGATGCAATCGTTAGTTGAAAATAAATATAAATAGGCCGGGTGCGGTGGCTCATGCCTGTAATCCCAGCACTTTGGGAGGCCGAAGTGGGTGGATCACGAGGTCAAGAGATAGAGACCATCTTGGCCAACATGGTGAAACCCCGTCTTTAATAAAAATACAAAAATTAGCTGGGTGTGGTGGTGGGTGCCTGTAGTCCCAGCTACTCAGGAGACTGAGGCAGGAGAATCACTTAAACCTGGGAGGCGGAGGTTGCAGTGAGCCAAGATTGTGCCACTGAACTCCAGCCTGGCCACAGAGCGAGACTCTGTTTCGAAAAAAAAAAAGAAAGAAAATAAATGTAAATAAACTGAATATTATCTGACTGATTCCACTTTCACTGCATTGGATAGAACTGAGTAATTGTTTTCTCTGGAGATCACAGAAAGTCTCAATTGAAATAGCATTTTATTGAAGTGAAAAGAACTTACAATCATTGTCAGTTCACGGATTTGTACTTGTGCTGAAAATCTTTAAGGCAGCAAATAAAATGTTCCTCTACCTGTGCACTTTAACTCTATTCTACTCTAAGACATTCTAATTTGAAAAGTAGGGCCGGGCGCGGTGGCTGGCCTGTAATCCCAGCACTTTGGGAGGCCGAGGCGGGCAGATCATGAGGTCAGGAGATCAAGACCATCCTGGTTAACACGATGAAACCCCATCTCTACTAAAAATACAAAAAAATTAGCCGGGTGTGATGGTGGGCACCTGTAGTCCCAGCTACTCAGGAGGCTGAGGCAGGAGACTGGCGTGAATCCGGTAGGCAGAGCTTGCAGTGAGCCGAGATCACGCCACGGCACTCCAGCCTGGGTGACAGAGTGAGACTCCGTCTCAAAAAAAAAAAAAAGAAATATATTTAATAATATTTATATTGCCTTATCTAAATTGGAAGACAAAAAATAATATATGTATATTATTTTATTTATTCGTTTTTTTCTTTTAAGATGGAGTCTTGCTCTGTCACCCAGGCTGGAATTCAGTGGCATGATCTCAGCTCACTGCAGCCTCCGCCTCCTGGGTTCAAGCGATTCTGTTGCCTCAGCCTCCTGAGTAGCTGGGATTACAGGCATAAGCCACCACACCCAGCTAATTTTTGTATTTTTAGTAGAGACAGGGTTTCACCATATTGGCTAGGCTGGTCTCAAACTCCTGACCTCTGGTGATGCACCCACTTTGGCCTCTCAAAGTGCTGAAATTACAGGTGTGAGCCACCGTGCCTGGCCCCAACATATAAATAATATGTAAATAATAACAAAACTCAGTAGAGTTGAGTGGAAGATCATGTAAACCAGCTCCTTTTAACCTTGTTCTGTGAGTCCAGAATTCTATAGATTCTTTGATTTCTACTTCAATGACTTGTTAATAATAGTTAAATAATTGTGCAAATAAATAACGGGGATTTATTTTATAATAACATCTTGTTATCTTAGGTGATTCCCAAATTGCTTCATTTTTTATTTTAGTCTTTTGAAGAGAGTCTACCATGGTGGAGAGACTCTTACATAATACAAGGGTTTATTTAAGACTAACCATTTAGTATAAAACAAGAAGGTATATTTATATGTTTATGATGATCATTTCCCAAAGTTAGCTTATTGTTAAATGATGCAAAATTCAGGGAATTAAAGCAAACAACCCAAACTATTTTAGTATTCTTCATAATGACATAAGTGATCTTCTTTAATACTGTCACCAAAGGTAAATAAATATTAATGACAATTGTGATTTTCCTGAGTGTCATCAGCCACCTTGCCTCTATTATCATTATTGGTTTTGTTATTTTCTTGAAGTAATTATATGGCCAGACCAAAATGTGACCTTCCTACTTTCTTTCCTGTGTTTCTGGAGAACATGCTTTCTCTTGCTTCTAGAGAATTTAGGCCTGATGTGACAATATTTTTCCACTGCAGATTCTACTGGAATTAGAGTCTGAGGTTTTTCTGTTTTTTTTTGTTTGTTTGTTTTTTTCTTGAGATGGAGTTTCACTCTGCCACCCAGGCTGGAGTTCAGTGTTGCTATCACGGCTCACTGCAACCTCTGCCCCCCAAGTTCAAGCAATTCTCCTGCCTCAGCCTCCCAAGTAGCTGGGACTACAGGCATGCACCATGCCCAGCTAATGTTTTTGTATTTTTAATAAAGACGGGGTTTCACCATGTTGATCAGGCTGGTCTCGAACTCCTGACCTCAGGTGATCTGCCTGCCTTGGCCTCCCAAAGTGCTGGGATTACAGGCGTGAGCCACTGTGCCTGGCTGAGTCTGAGTTTTTAAGATGGAAGAGATTTGAGAAATGGTCTAGTTTGATTCCTTCATTTTCCAAATGAGAAGATAGAACCCCAAGTTCCAGGACATGACCCAAGAAGCCTTTGAACATTGGTTAAACTGACTGATTATAGGATTTGCCATTTTGTCGAATATTAGAATAGTTTGTATTTAATATATGTAGAAGGATTATTATTATTATTATTATTAGACAGAGTCTTGCTCTGTTGCCAGGCTGGGGTGCAGTGGTGTGATCTTGGCTCGCTGCAACCTCCACCTTCTGGGTTCAAGTGATTCCCCTGCCCCAGCCTCCCAAGTAGCTAGGACTACAGGCATGCACCACCACGCCCAGCTAGGTTTTTGTATTTTAGTAGAGACAGGGTTTCACCATGTTAGCCAGGATAGTCTTGATTTCCTGACCTCGTGAGCCACCCGCCTCAGCCTCCCAAAGTGCTGGGATTACAGGCGTGAGCCACCGTGCCCAGCCCTGAAGAATTATATTTTATAAATTAGTAGGTAGCTTCCACAAGAGGCATGTAGAGATTTGGAAGAAAACTGTTTATACAAAGCTAAAACTCAAATGTACAAACATAGTATTCCATAAGCCATTCATTTGCAATGCTCTGCACTTTTGAGTTTTGCTGTGCAAAAACTGTGCAATATTTTCCTGGTCTCTACTTATTTCGTATTATCCAGACCAACAACAGTGGTTCAGCATGGTGAATTCTCCAGAAAGAGGGATCTACAACACTGAGTCTTGTCAAGCCTTCAGTAGGGGAGCAACACAGGTGAATTAATAAGGCCAAGGAGACACCTTTAAAGAAAAGGGAAGAGAAGGGGAGCTATTTGTCCAGAAAACAGTGATTTGAAGAAAACCAGTCTGGAAGTGTATGATGAGGGTATATTTTATAAAAGATTACAGCTAGCTGCTTTGCCTTGCCATGAAATAAATCAGAATTAATTTTTAGAAGCGGTTATAATAACTTTAAATGAGGAGTGTTGCTACCTATAGTTGATTGTAAGGGGAATTGGGCTTTTAAATATAATACTGGGTTAAGTACACATTCTTCTGAGACCCTGTCAGCAGAATGCTGATGTTTGTAATTGGAAAAGAGAATGTCTCTTAAGGATCTCTTTAACTAGTCAGCCTAAGACACAGATTCTCATCCTCAACTAGAATGCTATTCCTATTCACAAAAACCTGGGGAATATGATCACATTAATGCCCAATAGATTTATAGCAAGAATAAGAGCAAAAGAAAATCTATGTATTTTTGAAGACATGGACTTCCCTAGTGGATATGTTTTCAGATTCTAAGAGTTAGAGGTAAAAATAAATTTTTAAAGTTTATTTTTTTAAAGTTACTTTATTATTTGTATCTGCTTTGGTAAAATTCCAGAATAAGACACTGATTTCTATTGTTTTGGTTAACTTTTGCCTTCCTCATACTCTCTGTGAGTATTCTAAATTTGAGATTGTTGGTGATAAATCAATTTCCTGAGAACAATTTAGCTAATATTAAAACTTAATATATATGGTTATTATTTTTAAAGTTTAATTTTTTTATGTTTACATTGTAAAAAATAAATGACTGAAATTTAGGTAACATGAGGAGAGCAATATTCTGAAAAATGAGGTGAAGTACCAATTTAATGTTTAGATAAAGACCAAAATTTCTTTAGAATAACTTTTATTTAAAGACATATCAAATTTAAAACATTATTATGACATTGTCAATTTGAATAAGATTGGTTTTTAATCTATGGCTAGAGAAAATTTATAAAAGAGCCAACAGTCTCTAGTTTGTAGTTTTATCCAATTTTACTTTTCATTCCTTTTGAGGGTAATTTCATCACATTCTATCCGGCAAACAGGAGATGGCAGCATTACTTCAGCCATTCAAAAAGACAATCCCTCCGAAAAGAGAAGGCTGGGAGCTGATGGAGAGTAGAGATTTAGCAGCAGGTGCTACAATGTACATAGAACAGAGGAATGTATGTTTCCTATGTAGGGTACATAGGAAACAAATGTGAAATAAAACTGTTTAATGCCTCTGAATGCTGCAGATTTTTACGCATATTTTCCAGTGTAACAGGCCCTTCCCTTGTAAAAGTGAAATGGGTCAGATGTTGAGATTTTTATGGGATTTAGAAAGCTGTGTATGCATAACAAAGAGCTTGGCTCTACAGCTGTAGGATTTTTAATCTCTATTTTTTTTATAGAGTAGTAATTTTCTAAGAACACTAGACACTCATTTTCTTCTCAGATTTCTAAGCATACATTAATAATAATATGGAACTCAGGTCTCAGGTCAAAAAAATACATACATGATCCAAACTATTGATATCTGCTACAACTGTTAATGCAGGAGATAAAATATTAGATTGGTAAATCCATGGGCCTCAAGGCCTCAGCTCCTTTTTCATGTCTAATTTGATACCTCTCTTTTTGGAAACAACTTCTAAGGAACGCAGATCTGTAATATACAAACTGGGTATATTTTGTTGAATTTTTTTATATATCTGTAAATAAATTTACTTATGTTTTGTTTGTGAAAAATTTGTAATAGTCTGTCTTAGCCTCTTTCAGGAAATCTAACCAGCTATTGGAAGACTACTTGGAAAATCAAAAATTTTATTAACTTTAAGTAAAAGACGAGAAAATGAAGGCCTAAATAGAAGTTTCCTTGGTGCTGATATTAGACCTTTACCCTGGTTAAGGAAGAAAAGATTCAAAGAATTGTTCAAAGAGTCAAAGAAAAGATCAAAAATTGTTTCCATTCAAAGAATGGAGACTTGCATTCCAGCCTTTATCTTCGTTTTAAATTCTATATTCTTAGGAGCCTTGTTTAGGAGATATTTCTCCAAACCCTATTTTTAAAATATGGATTTTTGTTGCTCATTTTAACTAACGTCTGAGCTTTAATTTCCTCATATCTGCACATAATCTGCTTCAGGCTATGATTGCTTTTTTTTTCTCTTTTGAGAAAGCAACCTTTCCATGTTGGCATAAATTTGACTTGTATGTACTAAGCAGAACATTTTATTAATATGCTAACCATTTTTCCATTAAAATCCAAGGCTATCACATACATAAATATAGCTTTTATGGGTTCACCAGAGATCCAAACGTGAACCTGAAATTTAGTCTACCACTTGGCAGCTTATGTCAACTGGCAGGGCTACTATATCAGAGATAATGACTTGAGTGTGAGTTTGAATAAATGAAAACCATAGATGTTTAATCATAATGCAGTCAGAGGTTTATCCTGGGCTCCATAAATAGTGGGGAGGGCATAACTGATCTTGAAACATTTTTCACTTTTCTTTTTCAATATGTTCTGCCTTCTCATTCAGTAATTGTGAACAAGGACACTGGTACTAATTTTTAATCCTCTTTGACATGCTAAGGGCTTTAAAATGTGATATTTGACAGAGTCTTGGTCTATTTGTAGGGCCAACCACTGAGCATCAGATTGGAGATTCTTATGGTGTCCATACTAAGGCCGTTGAAAAGTGATAACTCAGAGGTGAATGCAAGGGTTTTTAAGATGTCTGTGTCTGTACCTGTATCTGTATCTCTCTCTCTTTCTCTCTTTCTCTCATTTTGTGGTTGGTCAACATACACCGGCTTTATAGTCAGGGGAGCTTGGATATGAATCCTGCTTTGGCAGTTACTGATTGTGAGACAACAGAGAAGTCATTTCACTTATATGAAGCTCATGTTTTTTTCTCTAAAATAGTTATAATAATACCTGTCTTATAATGTTTTTGTGAGGATGAGATGATATGTATAAAGTGCTTTTGTCCAGTGTCTCAAACATAAATAATGGTGGTTGTTATTATGATACAGAATTATCAGAGCAGATTTAAATGTATATAATATTTTAAAGAATACAATTTGATTACTTTTTCTTTGCAAAACCCTACCCTATATAAAGATAGTTTTAAGATCTGTTAAAGCTCAAATATTCCCTATGGAATAGGTTATAACTTTTAGTTACACAGTGCTTGAGACAATATATTTGTGTAACCTTCTCCAAAAAGTTTTATAAATAGCTTTCATAGGCCATGGACTTTATTAGGGTCCCAGTCCTAAGGGGTCTATAGAAGCCTGTCTAAAGATTATTTAGAAAGATTATAGAAAACTGTTCAGTCCAATGGGTGTTTATGTCTGTTCAGACCCTTGCTCTTGGCTTCAGCTTTCAACTGTGGCTTTGTGCCCCTGGAGATAGCATGCTTGTTAAGCGCATTGATTGTAGCCACTTAGAGCTGCTGCTGCTCTGAACAGCATTGCCCAAACAGAATATTCATTTTTGCACACTATTTACTGAGTGTTTAACACAATGTTTTACTTTATGTAGAATTTTTTTTGTCACCTAAGAAACAAAACGAGTTTAAATATTTCATTTAAATATTTCCAAAGTCTAGGCCTTCTGCCTTGGAAGTTCTTTGATGTTGAGTCCTTTGTGTTTTCTTTCAGTTACAATTCAGGTGTTTGAGCAATGAGGTCAGATAATCTTGTTCCTTGCTCTTAGTTCTTCTCTGCCTGCCCTTTCTTAATCTCTTCCGGCCCCTTATTTTTACAGCCCAAATTAGCCTATAGATTGCATCTTTGGTTAAGAGTTTCTCGAAGGTAGGAAACACACTTCTTATGTGCTTTCCTCAATGGCTAATTAAGATATTTTGTTCAAAAGTACTTAAAATGAGGACATTAATATGATCTATGATCATACTTTCTGTGTTGGGGGTGCCAAATACTATTTGCATTGACAAATATGACTAAGCTAAAATGGGGGCTCTTAATTCTGGAAACATGATAATTGAATACTGTGACAGAGATGATGAATAGTACAGATTGAAAAAACAGTCTCCCATTACCATTTAGGTTAATCCATTGAATAATTAAATAAAAAATCTCCTTTACATATGGAATAGACAACACATTACTCCAAGAGATGATATATGCTGAAAAGGGGAAGATTTGAATAAGTATAGAGGAAAGTTGTAGAATGAATAATCAAAGGAAGCTGCATATTTTGAGTGTATCTCTATACTTTAAGGCTAATGTCAGCTGCCGCCATCTTGGGATCTCTGCCAAGATTGAGCCATCCTACTGGACTGCTAGGACCCTGGCTTTGACAGTAGGGCTGTTGTTATGTTTTCGGGAGTGATAGAGAATAGAATTTCAGTTTTAATTTTAAAATTATTTTGTCTTTGTCTCCAGCACCCTTCATCATCCTTACCTAATAAAACCCCTATCCTGGTTCATACAACACTTCTCCTCATCCATTCCTGCACCACACAGCTGAACATTATTGCAGAAAAGCACACAACCAAGCCAACTTGTTTCCTCTCAGTGTATAAGGATGTAGGTAGGAGGTTAGATGTGGAGGTAGCAACTTGGGAATGTTAATTCCTGATTTTTTTTTTTTTTTTTTTTCAAGACGGAGCCTTGCTCTGTTGCCCAGGCAGGAGTGCAGTGGCGCAGTCTCGGCTCACTACAAGCTCCACCTCCCCGGTTCATGCCATTCTCTCGTCTCAGCCTCCCGAGTAGCTGGGACTACAGTCGCCCACCACCACGCCCGGCGAATTTTTTTGTATTTTTAATAGAGACGGGGTTTCATCTTGTTAGCCAGGATGGCCTCGATCTCCTGACCTCATGATCCGCCTGCCTCTGCCTCCCAAAGTATTGGGATTACAGGCGTGAGCCACCGCACCTAGCCTTTCCTGATTGTTTTTACTTTCTCTCAGTGGAATAAGGAAGTAAGCTCATTAGCCAGAAAGAGGATGAGGGAGGAGGAGGTGGTGGAGATTTGAGGTGAAAGGAGGGTGACAGAGTAAATAGACAAAGCATGTGATCCTATATTCCCTTAAGCTGTGGTCCCAATTTCTTGATTCCTATTTATAGCAAAACTCAAAAGAGTTGTCTGTTCTCCGCATTGTTAGCTACACTTCCAGTTGATCTTGAACTCACTTCAATAAGGTATTTGCTGTCAACATTTCTTTGAAGCTTGTCTTCTCAAGGTCACTGGTTATTTCCATGTTCCTAAATTTAATGGTTCTCAGTCTTTTAATTTTCTTGACATCTCGGTGGCATTTGACAGTTGATCACTCCTTCCTCTGTGAAATACTTTCTTTACTTGCCTTCTAGAATCCTCTACCCTTCTGTTTTTTTCCTGCTTCATTTGCTTCTCCTTCTCAGTCACATTACCAATTTCTCCCCTTGTCTGTCCTAAATATTGCAAACTCAGGTTTCCTTCCTGGATCTTTTCTTTTTTCTATCCACACTCACTCTCTTGGTGATTTTATCCTTATGTATGTGGAGGGTTTCCCAATTTACATCTCCATTCCAGACCTTTCCCCTGATCTCCAGGTGCGTGGACTTAACTGCTCACTTGACATTTCTACTTGGTTGTGTAACAGGCTTCTCTAATCAAACTTCTGATCTTTCCTCAAAAAATTTACTCTACTCCTAACTCTTCCTTATTACTCTAAGGACAACTCTATCTTTTTCCTTTCTTTTTCTTTTTCTTTTTTTTTTTTTTGAGACAGAGTCCTGCTCTGTCGCCAGGTTGGAGTGCAGTGGCGCCATCTTGGCTCACTGCAGCCTCCGCCTCCCAGGTTCAAGAGATTCTCTTACCTCAGCCTCCTGAGTAGCTGGGATTACAGGTACACACCACCATGCTCAGTTAATTTTTTGTGTGTTTTTAGTAGAGACAGGGTTTTGCCATGTTGGCCAAGCTGGTCTCTAACTCCTGACCTCAGGTGATCCACCTGCCTCGGACTCCCAAAGTGCTGGGATTACAGGCGTAAGCCACCACGCCTGACCAACTCTACCTTCTTAATTGCTCAGGCCAAAAAATTTGGAGTCATTCTTGTATCCTTTCTTTCTCTTATACTCCATAGTCATCTCTGTCAGCAAATCATGTTGGTTTTGCCTTCAACATTCAGTCAACATGTGATGATTTCTTACCACCGTTACTGCTTCCATTCTGGTCCAAATCACTATCATCTCTCTCACTTGGATAACTGCAATAGCTTTCTAACCCCTTTCCACCTTTGACCCTGACATTCTGTTCTCCCAAACAGCAGCCACAGGAATCTTTTGAAAACCTAAATTTATCATTTTACTCCTCTGTTCAAATCCTCTAGTAGCTCTCCATCTCACACTGAGTAAAAGGCAGTCCTTAGAGTGGCCTAATACAATCTGACTGTCTGCTGCCTCTATAACCTTTTCCCCTACCTTCCTCCCTCCCTCACTTTACTTAGCAACACTGGCCTCTTTGCTATTCTTTGGTATGCCTCAGAACCTCAGGACTTGCTGTCTCCTCTGCACAGAATGGTCTTCCCCTGTGTTTCTGCATATCTCACTCCTCCATCCCCCTCAGATTTCTGCTCAGATGACACTTTAGGAAGACATTCTCCTGATCATCCTATCCTATTGAAAATAGCAGCCCCTGTTTATACTGACTCCTTTCTATTCTAGTAACGAACCATAGAAATGATCCCTGAAATAATAGTCTTAAGGCTCCTTTCTTTCTCCTCCCCTTCCTTCCTTCCTTCCTTCCCTTCTTTCTTTCTTTCTTTCTTTCTTCTTTCTTTCTTTCTTTCTTTCTTTCTTTCTTTCTTTCTTCCTCTCTTTCTTTCTCTTTCTCTCTCTCTTTCTTTCTCTCTCTCTCTCTTTCCTTCCCTGCCTGCCTCCCTCCCTCCCTCCCTCCTTCCTTCCTTCCTTCTCTCTCTCTCTCATTCTTTTTTTTTTTGAGATAGTCTTGCTCTGTCGCCCAGGCTGGAGCGCAGTGACGCGATCACGGCTAACTGCAACCTCCACCTCCCGGGTTCAAGCGATTCTCCTCTTAGCATTCCAAGTAGCATGGTTGGTATGCGCCACCATGGCCAGCTAATTTTTGTATTTTTAGTAGAGACAGGGTTTTGCCATGTTGGCAGGACTGGTCTCCAACTCTTAACCTCAGGTGATCCACCCATCTTGGCCTCCCAAAGCATTGGGATTACAGGCGTGAGCCACTGCGCCCGGCCTCCACTTTCTTAAGTTGTCTCTGTACCATTCACCACCATTTGACACTCTGTATTTAAATTACTTACTTGTGTATTATATATCTTCCTCTGTTAAAACATAATTTTCATTTTTATAGAGAGGTAAGGAAGGGCTTCCTGAAGAAGTAACTCTTTAATTGAAACATCAAAGAAGAGGAGAAATTAAATAGGCCCAGAGAAGATTCTTCCAGGCAAAGGGAAATACACATGCATAGGCTTCCTTTTGTGGGGGGAAGCAGGGTGAAGACAGAATAAATAAGGCCTCACTCCCTCACATTGGACTCCTCCACGATGGCTGAAATTATGGCCACCAGGAACTCTCAGGCTCAGCTCATCACACTCATGACCAGAAAGTAACTCAGTGTTAGTCTCTCTGCTTCTATGTTCATAAACTCTAGAGAAGGCCTTGGATGAGCCCTCTTGGGTTAAGAGACAAATGGGAGGAGTGGAGCAGTATGTCTGGTCCAGCTTGGGTCACTTCTTCACCTCTTAAACTGATCCCTGTGGCCAGGAATGTGGAGTCGATAAAAAGATGGCAGCTACCCCTCAAGCTTCATGTTAAATCGTGGAAAGGTACATTTCCCCCCACAAAAATGGGAATGTAAGAATCAAGAGGGAGGCTGAGACGGGCGGATCATGAGGTCAGGAAATCAAGACCATCCTGGCTAACACAGTGAAACCCCGTCTCTACTAAAAATACAAAAAATTAGCAAGGCGTGGTGGTGGGCGCCCATAGTCCTAGCTACTTGGGAGGCTGAGACAGGAGAATGGTGTGAACCCAGGAGGTGGAGCTTGCAGTGAGCCAAGATTGCACCACTGCACTCCAGCCTGGGCGACAGAGCGAGACTCCCTCTCAAAACAAAAAAAAAAACAAAAAAAACCCCTCAACATCAGGCCAGATGCAGTGGTTCATTCTTGTAATCCCAGCACTTTGGGAGACAGAGGCAAGCAGATCTCTTGAGCTGAAGAGTTGGAGACCAGCCTGGGCAACATGGTGAAACCCTGTCTCTACAAAAAAAATACAAAAATTAGCTGGACGTGGTGGTGTGGACTTGTAGTCCCAGCTACTCAAGAGGCTGAGGTGGAAGCATTGCTTGAGCAATTGACTGAGGTCGAGGCTGCAGTGAGGCGTTATCGCACACTACACTGTAACTTGGAAGACAGAGTGAGACTCTGTCTCAAAAAACAAAACAAAAAAAAAACAAAACAAAAAACAAACCTCAACATCATCTCAGGCTTGTCCTTGGTATTTTTTTTTTCTTGCTTCTCTAAATCCATTCTCCAACTTTGTGGGGAGTCTGACCTGAATGAACTGCACTCATGAGCATCTCTTGTGTTCTACCAGTTAGAGGCACTATCAGGGTGGGAAGTGGGTGAGGCCAGGGTATTTAGTCTCCCGGCCTCCTGCTGGTTCAACTTAGTCCTGTAGGGCTGTAGGGCAGCCCCTATACTCTCCAAGTGTAGTAATAGCTTTTTTGCTGTTGCTAGTCTTGGAATCCTACACCATCCTGCTGTTTCTTCAAACCCTGCTTACTCTTTTTGTAAACAATTCTTTTATTAAAATTTGTTCAGTTATCCGGTTTAAATATGCCATTCATTTCCTATTTGGACACAGATTGATATAAAAATACAGGATATTCTAAAGGAACAATTTGGGAAAGCTAAAGAAGATAAAAGAGAATGTGCTTTTGTACAAATTCTATAAAAGAAACTGCAGAGACCAATCAGAGGAGACTGAGGTTCTAATGCAAAATTTCCAGCAGAGAATGAAACTAGACATCTGCAAGCAGAGAATAAAGCAGGCTGGATTTCAAATGGTCCAAATCCATGCTGATCTATGCTGATCATAAAGATGGAAAGATGAATTAGGATACATTTTGGGGAAGTTCACACATTGATGATGCCCTTTCTGGAAAATTAAGTTCCAGCCAATCAAAGGTTCATAGAAAGATGATGATAATAACTCACTTTTTCTATTTCCTTGGCGTGTACACCCTCCAGACCCAAAATCTCTTCCATTGTTACATTTATTTAGTAAGTGCTGTGGTTATTTCATGATATTTATTTGTAAAATAGGATTAACAAATGGGCCACCACTGGTTCACCTGTATTAAGAAATAGCTCTAAAGAGGAAGACATCTGTGGAGGATAAATGAGAGGACACTTAGATGGCCAGAGAAACTCAAAATAAACAGAAGTAAAAAAAATAAACCTGTAATATCTCAACATTTGGGAAGCAATTTATATACCAACTCTGCAATGGCAGAGGAACTTTTCGGAGAAAAATTGGCATTCATCTATGATGAAGAGAACAGGCTGGTTACTCAGGAAATCAATACAGTCTTTAAACCATGGCATAGTTTTTTAAATAAGTGTGCATTAATCTTGCAGTTGTATTTGCAGGTATGCACAATGCTCATGGATCGAACATAAAGAAGAAATTATTGTAATGTCTTAACTTAGTGTTGTACCTAGCAAAGGGCTTTGCATATTGAAAATGCAAGCATTAGTTGAATGAATAAATGAAAAAAATTAATCCACTGGAAAATGAGCACTGACCATTAGCATATCAGTAAATTAGCACTTTTGTTCTCAATGTACTGTTTTGCTTATTTAACTTACTGTTGTTTTGATTGGGTTCTATTAGTTGATAATAGTATTTATTGGGCCTATTAAAGATATATGTTTAGCATCTGTTTACATTGCTAAAAGTTAATTGGTGGGAATTCAAACACCTGTTGGATCTATCCCTATAGGAATTACAGACAAATCTATTAATGTTAATCATTTAATATGCAGCCATTGGACCTGTGCATGTAAATATACAAACCAGATGCTAATGTTGTCAAGTTATTGCTTGTTTCTAGTTTGGATCCTGAGTTTCCTTGGCCACCCTAACCTGAACAAAAGTGTAGACAACAGAACAGTGAAAATCCAGTGCCTCTACTGAGTGGACAAGTACCAGATGTAGCCCCAGATGGGGCATCTCTGCCATCATCTTTATGTATTTGTAAATCTGCATATCAGAGAATTCCATTTTAAGTGGAATTATTAGAATTTTATCAATGCCTCTGTAGTTGCCTTAAAAGCCAATTTTATGACATTTGTGAGCATTGGGTAAGAGGAAAAGAATGGAAAAATGTATCCAAGAAATATGATAGGTATGTAAATTTGGGTGCAACTTTAGGCTTGAGATTTAAAAATAAAACTGGGATCCTATAGAATTTTCACATACTATATAATAAAAGTCTGCAATCTGATCCTCACACATCTCCATTAACATCTAACGTTGAATTTGTTCTATTTTCATTGTTTTTCATTGATACAAGTGTTTGGTGAAGAATTCAGGAACTTTCCTTCATAAATGTTTTATTTGATTTACAGCATTAGGGGCTGTGATATTCCTGGTTAGAATATTTTACTGTTGAAGTCTTAAAGTAAAAAACATTAGTTGAATTCCCACGGGAGAATGTGCATCAGCCCTGTGTTAAGCTCTTTGTTCAGACTTATTATTTCAGCTTCCAAAATGTGTTTTGACTAACCTAATAGTGTGATAAATGCAAGAAGTGTGTGCACAGCTTAAAACATTTGGAAATGCTTCTACTATGTGCTGCTTTTACACTGGGCAGTTTTCTTTCTCTGTAAAAGTATTTGTATTCCACACTCTACTGTCCCATGGGTTTCTGAAAGGTGAGCGTGAACTTTGTGGGAATTCTATTTTTGGATTTTAAAACTGGAGTTGCATGGTAAACAGTTTTTTACTCTTACCTCGTTAGAGTTTTCAAACTTTCTCCCTTCTTGAGTGAATGGACACCAGTTTCACTTGTTTCCCTTTATATTTACACACACTTCCTAAACTCACAGCACATAAGCCTTCCAGTTAGGTGGCATATTCCTCCTGGATTCTCCATGCTCTTTCATTTCCCTTTTTGACCTTTCTATTCATCTGCTTTCCTTAACCACTTAGTGATTGTGAACCTTCAAGCTATAGTTCCATTATCAAGACAGCCTACATCACCAAGACAGTCTACTCCTTTACACTCTATATATGCCCTTCCCAATAAAGTAGTCAGTAGCCACGTGCAATTGTTGAATACTTGCAGTGGGGCTAGTCCAAATTGAGATGTGCTGTAAGTGTAGAATACATGCTGGATTTCCAAGACTTAGTACAAGTGAAAAGGATATAAAATAGCTGATTCATAATTTTATGTTGGCTATTGTGTTGAAATAATAATATTTGGGACTTATTGGTTTAAATAACATATATTACTAAGAAATTAAAATGAGGTCAGTCATGGTGGCTTACACCTGTAATCCCAGCACTTTGGGAGGCCGAGGCAGGCAGATTACCTGAGGTCAGGAGTTTGGGACCAGCCTGGCCAACGTGGTGAAACCCCGACTCTACTAAAAATACAAAATTAGCCGGGCATAGTAGCTCATGACTGTAATCCTAGCTACTTGGGAGGCTGAGCCAGGAGAATCACTTCAACCCAGGAAGCAGAGATTGCAGTGAGTGGAGATCGCGCCATTGCATTCCAGCCATGGCGACAAAAAGAAATTAAAATGTATTACTAAAAAGTTTCCTTTATCTTTTAAAAATGAGGCTACTAGAAAATGTGGCTCACATTATGTTTCACTTAGAGAGCATGGCTCAATATCAATCTTTCTGAAATCTAGTTATCCATCAGAAGCATCTAAGAAAGAAAACAATACGTGGCTGAGTGCAGTGGCTCACGCCTGTAGTTCCAGCACTTCAGGAGGCTGAGGAAATGGGCAGATCACCTGAGGTCAGGAGTTTGAGACCAGCCTGACCAACATGGTGAAACCCTGACTTTACTAAAAATACAAGAATTAGTGGGTGTGGTGCACACCTGTATTCCTAGCTACTCGGGAGGCTGACGCAGGAGAATCGCTTGAACCCTGGAGATGGAGGTTGCAGTGAGCTGGAATCGCACCACTGCACTTCAGCCTGGGTGACAGAATGAGACTCCATCTCAAAAAAAAAAAAGAAAAGAAAACGAAAACAAAGCAAAAAACCCAGTTTCCTGGTCCCTACCACAGACCTAGTAAATCAGGATGCCGGAATGAGTCCTAGGAAATCTATATTTTTGGAAGGCTCTCCAGGTGGTTTTGAGGCACTCAGGAGAACAACATTTGAGAACTTCTACCCTATTTGCCCTCTTTTCCCACCTCATGACAACACTTTTTGGTTTGGGATCCCATATACTGCAGGAAGTACTCTTTTATGTGACTGAATATGGTTGTGGGTAAATCACAAAGAACAAGGGATTACCTGCTTCCTAAAGTAGTTTTCTTCCCTTAACCTATTTAAATTTACTTTTATACATTTTAATTTTTAATTGACAGGTAAACATTGTATATATTTATGCTGTACAATCCTGTGTTTCGATATATGTGTACATTGTAGAATGGCTAGATCAAGCCAATTCAGCTATGTATTACCTTGCATACTTTTTTTTTTAATGGAAAGAACACTTAAAATCTACTCTGTCAGCAATTTTCAAGTATACAATAAATCCACTGTCATCACCGTAATGTACAATAGGTCTTTTGAGCTTTTCCCTCCCATCTATCATAAATTTTGTGTCCTTTGACCAACATCTTCCTTATTTAAATGTAGAACTCTTTAAGAAGGAACTTAATAAATAAAGTTATTTGCATAATGCTGTGGAAACTCTTCTGATTCAGTTAGGAGAAGCAATGGTCACTTACCTTTAAAAACTCCATTTAAAGGAGTGAGGGATGATATATTTGTAGAGCAAACCTTTTCTTTTAATTTAAAAGATATATACAGACATTTTATTATCAATCTTATGATGCAGGGCTAATGTTTTCTTGACATGCTGGTCTGCCGATTGCAGCCCTGCATTACCTTTCTTCCATAAGCAGCATCTAAAATGCGCCCTTTACAAATTCCACCTCTAGTTTCTTTAAAATGTAGAAATATCTCTTTAATTAATTAATTAATTAATTTATTGAAGAGATGGGGTCTTGCTGTGTTGGCTAGGTTGGTCTTGAACTCCTGGCCTCAGCCTCACAAAGTGCTAGGATTACTGGTGTGAGCCACCATACCCAGCCTAGAAAGATCTCAAAGTACTTATGAGGCAATCCGAGTGTCGTATTTTCTAGATTATTGTGACTGTTCTATGTTTTTATAATTTCATCATTTAATTTGACAGAAATTCACTTTTCTTATTTTTCCAAAGGATTTAACTTAGTTTTCACAGAGATATTTTTTGGTTTTGCTTTTCTGTTTCATAAATGTGCATCTTATTTATTAAATTCCAAAAGTTCAATAAGTACAATTGTCATAAACAGGTTTGGGAATAAACTTGACTTTTGTAGAGCATAAAACTGTCAGGAACAATATTGTACAGCCCTTCTAAGATGTATAATAGTCTGCTATTGAGAGCACTTAGAATGTCATGGACATCAGTCTAACATGTTTAATGAAGGAATGGACAGCATGATGAATTAATCTGATGAATCAATTCATGGAAAGTCATTAAGAGAAGCTCTACAATAAAAAGTAATAATGTAATAATATTTATTGAACACTTACTATGTTGCAGACATAGACACTTCATATATAGTAACTCACATTTGACTTACATCCTCTGAGGCATGGTTTATAATTAGCTTAACTTTATATATAAGGAAATTAATGCTTCCAGAGATTAAGTCACTTAAGGTCATACAACTTTAAGTTTGGAGATAAAATTCAAACTCAGGCCGGTCTGATCCTAGAATTCATGATAAGCTTTTAACTTCGAAAGCCTAACCTTGAGGAGAGGGTTCATGTTGTCCTTTGCTAGAGATCTTACTTGGCCTGACATTGATCTATGGGGCTGGGTCAAGGGCACAGACTCTGCAAAGCAAGCAATCACCATAACAAATAACTTGCATGTGTGTCCTTGGTCAGTGAGCAACTCTATCAGCCTTTTTAGAATATGATGAAGCAACATGTAATTAATATATTTAATGTCTTAAACTAATGAATCGATTGAGTGTTTTGAAACAAACTTTACTGAGAATATTATTTGTGCTCAAGCTCAGGCTTCAAAGAGATACATACATTTTTATCCTCATTTCTGGACACTCTATCCTGGGATCCCCAAACTAGGTATTTATCATGCTGTCTCCCTTGTGGTGCTTTTCCTTGGTGTGATGAATGTGGCTTCCTGGCAGGACTGTTTTACACCAGCCTCCAGGCAGAGTCCTTTTAGCTCAAAGAAAAATAAATTGACTTCAGGAAAAAAAAAAAAAGTCCTGCCATCAACTTTTTGATCCTTCCTTTTCCATCTTCTTTTTCCTGACTATAGTACTATGCATACTTTGGTCTTTAGGGATCCATCGCTCATTTCTGCAAGAGCATCAGGTGACCCAGATATGCACTTTAAGTGCCTTTTATATGCTTTGTCACACCCGTATTTGTATATGATAATTAATCACCCATGGATCAATCACCTAAAATAATGACCTAGGCTACCTCTCCTTCCTCCATGGTTTTCCTCCCATGGGAAAGCTGTGCAGGTAGCTTTGCCTAGGTGTTATTTGGTAATAAAATATTTTTTCTAGAAGTTTTCCAGTGAGCTACAAGCATTGCAGTGATTTATACTTATTTTCTTGTCTTTGCAAGTGAATAATGATATTTACTTTCTTTGAAGTATAATTATGCCCAAAGAAATAATTCTATTAATTTGGAGGATATGGATTTCTAAGATTTTACTTTTAAATCTTCCACATTTGAAATATTTTTTATAACGGTAATTTTGATCTGAGTGTTTAAAAAATCAAGATGTGTAGCTCCTCTTTTGCACTGCTAAGAGTAATCAAAATTATTCTATGAAGTTTTTGGTGCATAAAGATTTCGTGCCACGACAGTGAGCAACTTTGTTAGGTCCTTAAGCTCAGATGGACTTATATTGTTTATTCTGTGTTACTTGTAATTCAAGACTTTTGGCTGCCAGAAAATAAGCAGCTGCCACAAGTAAATCCAGAGGAAACAGGAATACTGAAATTTCTTTTCTGTGGAGACCTGTTCCTTGATGTCTCTGAGACAATACTAAACACGAGTTTCACTTAATTTCAAAAAAGTTTGCTTCATAGTTACAATCAGTTTTGCAGTGAGAAGAGATCTCTTATTGTTTTTCTCTAAAAGAAAATACATTTTGGAATTGGAAATCAAATTAAATATCAAGAGTGGATAGGAACACTGACATGCTTTTACAGATGGGCAGACTCAAATTATTTTTGAAGGGCACTGGAATTTAAATAATTACTCACATGTGCCTTGTAAAATAAATATTGCTTGTGAAGTGTGCCAGCAGTTCTCAAACCGTGGTCTCCACAGCAGCAGCATCAGTGTAATTTTATGTGTCAAGTTGAATGAGTCATGGGATGCCCAGATATTTGGTTAAATATTATTATGGGTATGTCTGTGAGGGTGTTTCTAGATGAAATTTTAACCAGTAGACTCACTAAGGCAGACTGACCACCCCAATGTGAGTGGGCCTCATCCAGTCTGTTAGAGGCATGAATAGAACAAAAAGTCAGGTAAGGGAGAATTCACGGTCTCTGTCTGACAGTTTTCATATCCGGGACATCAGGCCTGGCGCAGTGGCTCATGCCTATAATCCCAGCACTTTAGGAGGCCAAGGCAGGTGGATCACCTAAGGTCAGGAGTTCAAGACCAGCCTAGTCAACATGGTGAAAACCTGTCTCTACCAAAAATACAAAAATTAGCTGGGCATGGTGGTGCACACCTGTAGTCTCAGCTACTCAGAAGGCTGAGGCAGGAGAATCGCTTGAACCCAGGAGGAGGAGGTTGCAGTGAGCCAAGATAGTATCACTGCACTCCAGGCTGGGTAACAGAGAGAGACTCCATCTCAAAACAACGACAAAAAAACAAAAAGCCAAAACAAACAAACAAACAAAAACCAATCTGGGACATCAGTCTTTTGCCTTTGGACTCGGACTAAAACTTACTATGGGCTGTCCTGGTCCTCAGGCCTTCAGACTGCAGATCTTGGGATTTTCTCTCTCTTTCGCTACATATGTACACACATGTGCGCATGCACACACACGCACACACACACAGGCACACACACATATCCTATTGGTTCTGTTTCTCTGGAAAACCCTAATATACTAATACAGTCAGCTTCACCTTAGAAAGGTAAATTCTCAAGCACCCTGAGTCTTTTTTTTTTACTATACTTTAAGTTTTAGGGTACATGTGCACAACGTGCAGGTTTGTTACATATGTATACATGTGCCGTGTTGGTGTGCTGCACCCATTAACTCATCATTTAACATTAGGTATATCTCCTAATGCTATTCCTCCCCCCTCCCCTCCACCCCACAACAGGCCCCGGTGTGTGATGCTCCCCTTCCTGTGTCCATGTTTTCTCATTGTTCAGTTCCCACCTATGAGTGAGAACATACGGTGTTTGGTTTTTATGTCCTTGCGATAGTTTGCTGAGAATGGTGGTTTCCAGCTTCATCCATGTCTCTACAAAGGACATGAACTCATCATTTTTTATGGCTGCATAGTATTCCGTGGTGTATATGTGCCACATTTTCTTAACCCAGTCTATCATTGTTGGACATTTGGCTTGGTTCCAAGTCTTTGCTATTGTGAATAGTGCCACAATAAACATACGTGTGCATGTGTCTTTATAGCAGCATGATTTATAATCCTTTGGGTATGTACCCAGTAATGGGATGGCTGGGTCAAATGATATTTCTAGTTCTAGATCCCTGAGGAATCACCACACTGACTCCCACAATGGTTGAACTAGTTTACAGTCCCACCAACAGTGTAAAAGTGTTCCTATTTCTTCGTATCCTCTCCAGCACCTGTTGTTTCCTGACTTTTTAATGATTGCCATTCTAACTGGTGTGAGATGGTATCTCATTGTGGTTTTGCTTTGCATTTCTCTGAGGGCCAGTGATGAGCATTTTTTCATGTCTTTTGGCTGCATAAATGTCTTCTTTTGAGGTGTCTGTTCATATCCTTCACCCACTTTTTAATGGGGTTTTTTTTTCTTGTAAATTTGTTGGAGTTCATTGTAGATTCTGGATATTAGCCCTTTGTCAGATGAGTAGATTGCAAAAATTTTCTCCCATTCTGTAGGTTGCCTGTTCACTCTGATGGTAGTTTCTTTTGCTGTGCAGAAGCTCTTTAGTTTAATTAGATCCCATTTGTCAATTTTGGCTTTTGTTGCCATTGCTTTTGGTGTTTTAGACATGAAGTCCTTGCCCATGCCTATGTCCTGAATAGTATTGCCTAGGTTAAAAAGAGCCCGCATTGCCAAGTCAATCCTAAGCCAAAAGAACAAAGCTGGAGGCATCACGCTACCTGACTTCAAACTATACTACAAGGCTACAGTAACCAAAACAGCACCCTCAGCCTTAAATTAAAAACTTAGGGAGTGGGGTTCAGCAATCAGAGTTTTAACAATACGTCTTGGTAATTCTGTATATTAATATTTGAGAACCCTGTCTCTGACTAATGACCTCTTCTCTGCTTATACCTCATGGTTTCTGCTTACTTACATCTTTTACTGCCTCATTGTTTTTGCATAATACTTTTTCTGTTCATAGGTTGTTTTGTTTTATCTTGCTTTTCAGTTTTAGCATCAGTCCATAGTCTGTATCCCACTCTTGTGTATTACTATTCAAGTTCCCAAAGAGAGAAGATCTGGCATAAAATATGCCAAAGTATGGCGTGAACCCGGGAGGCGGAGCTTGCAGTGAGCCGAGATCGCGCCACTGCACTCCAGCCTGGGCGGCAGAGCGAGACTCCGCCTCAAAAAAAAAAAAAAAAAAAAAAAATATGCCAAAGTAAGGGAGATCCCTTATTAGGCAGAACTCTGATATCAGATCCTCTCACTCATTCATTCATTCATTCATTCACAGCTGTTTATTGAGATTGTGTCTTTCATATTCTAGACTTTGGAGACACAGTGAAGAAGAAGTTAAACAAAATATTCAGGTAGCCATTACTCTTAAATCCTGGTTGGAGGGATGAACAGAAAATAGAGTAAATATTTATAGGTCCACAATCTGTTACCTGTGATTCTGAAATTCAAAAAACTCTTCAAACTAAAAGGTATTTCCTAACTCATTTGGCAGCAAAATCTGACCTGACTTGAACTCATCTGGCAGCAAAGCTTGACCTGAAAAAAGGTGAAGTTATTTGTAGTCTTTAATTATCTCTCTTAGTAGGAATATGCATGCACTGCATTGAAGAAGTATTAATATTTGATCATGGAGAGCTGCCACAGACCCTGATGAAAGTATGCCATAAAGCCTTTATAAAATTTTTTTAAAAATTGAATTCTGAAACACAGCTGGTCTTAAGGGTTTTTGATGTGAGATGTGGACCTGTTATAAAATGTCAGGGAGCGCAAAGTGCTAGGAAGAAAAATTAATCAAGGTAAGGGGATAGATAAAAATGGAAAATGCTTTATATATCCTAAGCATGAATGATTGTTATGGGTCTACCCAGCATGCATCCAACTCTAGAAGCAATCACTAACATGTGGGCATGAAGAAATATAATCATTTGTAGAAAATAGAAGGACTTTGGCAAAAAAAAAAAAATCCTTCAAGAGGAGCTTAAGTTAAAGTCTTCTAATCAGTTCCCACCAAGTAATTCCTTAAATACAATAGAAAATTTTACTAAAATTATAGCCTGATATAGTAAGATGTGAATGCTTGTAAAGTATGTAGAATTCAAGGAAATGGATTTAAAAAGAGGGAACTGTATCCTCCTATAAT
Organism: Nomascus leucogenys; assembly: GCF_006542625.1. Lineage (NCBI taxonomy): Eukaryota > Metazoa > Chordata > Mammalia > Primates > Hylobatidae > Nomascus > Nomascus leucogenys. The sequence continues at coordinate 118,974,567 of NC_044383.1, forward strand.
GGGGATATAAATATATGTTTAGATAATTGATGACTAAATGGATTGATTAGTGACATGGAGAAGAGAGTCTACGGGGCAAGGGAATCTGAGTTATCCCTGTGTGTATGCACGTGCATGTGTGTGTGTGTGTGTGTGTGTGTCCCAACCAAAGCATATTTATGGCCTTTTTATTATGCAAAAATGGCATATGGAAATCTTCTATGAAATGTTAGTGATAGCATCAGCCCTGCCAACTTTAAATTCTGGTGCCACTATTTATGTTTAACATTTTTCTCATGTTACACTGCATGTAATAGTCTTCACCTGCTAGGAAATATTATTACTAAGCTATTATTAACATGTTTAGTAATGTAAGTGTTGTCTGACTCTTCTTCCTTTTATTATTATTTTATCTTGAGTGTATAATTTATAAAAATATTTAATGTGCACGAAACTGTCATAAGCCCAGGATAAACTTAGTGAATATTAAAGGATGGCTATGCATCTTTGTCATGAGCTAAATTAAAACTTTTAAGTGATTTCTGCCTATTTGATCTCTAAAAGTTTTAAATGAAAAGTTATGTTTGGCAAAGAATTATGCATTGATAGCTATGAAATCATAGTTTTGGGGGAAAATAATCTTTTATTTATTTATTTGTTTTGAGATGGAGTCTTGCTCTGTCACCCAGGCTGGAGTGCAGTGGTGCGTTCTTGGCTCACTGCAACATCTGCCTCCCGGGTTCAAGTGATTCTCCTGCTTCAGCTTCCTGAGTGGCTGGGATTACAGGTGCCCACCACCACACCCAGCTAATTTTTGTATTTTTAGTGGAGATGGAGTTTCACCATGTTGGCCAGGCTGGTCTCAATTTCCTGACCTCAAATGTCCCACCCACCTCAGCCTCCCAAAGTGCTGGGATTACAGGCGTGAGCCACCGCGCCCAGCCGTGAATCTTTTTATCATCCCCCTTAGCACGTGATCACAGTCCCTGCTTGATGCTCAAGGTAATAATTGGCTGTCTCTATTTCTTTTTACGACTCCTTTTTTGCTCTATAATGAGTAAAACGTAGTACTAGCAAAACTATGTGCTTGTGTTTTCTGAAGCTGTAGAGACTAGACTACTCCTTCAACCTTTAACATACACTGTTATATTTGACCCTCGCTTTTTCTTTCCCAAGTTGTCACAGAAATTATTTTGCAACAAATGTTTTTGGAGCTTTTCTTCATAGTTCCTGTCTTCTAAACCAATTGCCCTCCATTGGTCACTGTCTCATTTTGTTTTGTTCATTTGAAAATATAATATCCAGTTGCAGCCACAGCAAGCTAGGAGGGCTATGACCAATACAGAACATAGTGACACTAAAAGTTTCTTATATCTGGAACCATGCTGTTATTTTTGCAATCCTATTATATATTTCCTTGTTTATTGTTTTACGCTGTTAGCCTTTGGCACTTTTGTGGCACCTCACATGAGCTACTCTGGACCTTAGCTTTTTACATCTTTTCCTACAGATTCATGTTTGATTGTATAAGTGATATGCAGAAACCAGCCTATTTACTAGTCAGTTGGTAGGTTGATGTGATACAATTACACACAGGAATGGTTCAAAATAACTGGAAAACTTCGGATTACATTAATTATAATTTTAAAAGCAGAATTTTCATAGTTTTAAATTTTGAGGCAGTAACCCTGCTATTAACAATATTCTCATTGCTTTGCACCGTACATCTACTGATTTTAGAAAATGTCAGTGGAGATCATGTTCAAGATACTGATCCCTGAATTAACAAATAATAGCTTCAAGTAGTGTTGATGTATATGAAGTTTTCTGAGTAAAAGACAAAGCACCACATCTTGGAACTTGTTTTCTAGAGCTGACCATAAGGATGTTAGACATTTTTATTTTAGTTTATGTTATGTTATTTTTTTAAAAGTGTGTGGTTAGGAGAATGGGTTACATGCTGATTACAGATCTCCATAGCAGACCTTCAGCTTATGAGATTAGGAGAATGATTTATAAAGTTGACTATAGTTCAGATCATCTTTGAGAAAGCTGTGCTTTCAACACCACAGGATTAAAAGAAAAAACCAAAAGGAAAAACACTATATTAAAAACAACCCCTCCTCCCAGCTCCTATTCTCAACCCCCACTCTCTTTCCCCAATATCCTGGTTCATAACCCCGCATAAAGTCAATGCTGGTGACTGATTGTCTTTGCCTCCGTGTGTCTGCTTCCTTCCTTACCATTCTGGTTTTCCTAGTCTCTCTGTCTATGCTCATTACTTTTACTCACTCTGTTTTCATCAGGATTATTAAACTGCTTGGGTCTTGCTTTGTGGTCTTTTTGAAAGGAAATTCTTAGCTATGGCCAAAGATAATGGAGGAAATTTCACTTTCTTGGTCTTAGCACCATATTGCTAGGGAGTTAGTCACATTATGTCATGAAAAATTGGTTGGTTACCAGATTTCCAAGACCTCACTTATGGATATAACTCTAATGAAATATCAGTGAAGACAAGAATCCAAGAACATCATGCCAAACTCCCCAAAGGGAGTTACATTTTCAAGATAGTAAACTTTTAAAAGTATTATGTATGAGCCTTTTAAATGTTATAATTGACTAGACAGAGTGAAAGCACAAATAAAAATGTAGCACTTTTTTTTTTGCAAAATTTTCATCTAAGTATCAATCCACACTGGATGTAGCAATAATGTATATGGCACATTTTTCTTTTTTTGAAATGGAGTCTCACTCTCTCACCCAGGCTGGCGTGCAGTGGCGTGATCCTTCAGAGTAGCTGGGATTACAGTCATGCACCACCAGGCCTGGCTAATTTTTGTATTTTTAGTAGAGATGGGGATTCATCATGTTGGCCGGGCTGGTCTAGAACTCCTGACCTCATATGATCTGCTTACCTTGGCCTCTCAAAGTGCTGGGATTACAGGCATTAGCCACTGTACCCAGCAATGGCATATTTTTCATAAATTAATTAGGTATTTATTTTCTATTTTAAACAGTCTTACTTTTTATCTTTTAATCCAACCTCTTTCCTCTATCTAGGATTTTCAAACTGACAAAAACTTAATTGCACCTCTGTCTAATATGGATAACCTAGAAATTAGAAATTCCAATCCATCTGATATCTTGATAATAGAACCAAGTTACCAACATGAATGTGTGATATTATTTTCCATAAAGATTGTTCTCTTGCGGTCGGGCGAGGTGGCTTATGTCTACAATCCCAGTGCTTTTGGAAGGCCAATGTGGGCAGATCACTTGAGGTCAGGACTTCAAGACTAGCCTGGTGAACATGGTGAAAGCCCATCTCTACTAAAAAAAAAAAAAAAAAAAAAAATTAGCTGGGCATGGTGGCGGACACTTGTAATCCTAGCTACCCAGGAGGCTGAGGGAGGAGAATCACTTGAGTCAGGGAGGTGGAGGTTGCAGTGAGCCGAGATCATGCCACTGTACTGCAGCCTGGGAGACAGAGGGAGACTCTGTCTCAAAAACAAACAAACAAACAAATAAACGATTGTTCTCTTGGGGCCAGACACAATGGCTCATTGGCTCACACCTGTAAAATCCTAGCACTTTGTGGGATGGAGGCAGGTGGATTGCTTGAGCCCAGGAGTTTGAGATCAGCCTGGTCAACATGATAAAACTCCTTCTCTACAAACAAAAAAAATAGCTGGATGTGGTGGTGCACCTGTACTCCCATCTACTCAGGTGGCTGAGGTGGAGGATCACCTGACTAGGGGAGGTTGAGGCAACAGTGAGCAGATATTGCGTCATTGTATTCCACACTTTAGCCTGGGCGATAGAGTGAGACCCTGTCTCAAAAAAAAATGTGCATATATATATATAATTCTCTTGGGAAAATCTACTGACAATGATAAACTGTTCAGATTTTAGTGTTATAGTGGGTAATATAATCAGAAAGACTTTGGGGGAATCAGATCCTTAATAAATGTAAAATATTTCTTTGGAAGAGTCTTATTCTTGACAAATTATAAAGGTCTTCAAAAGTGCCCCACTGCACATGTAGACTGTAGTTCTCCTCAACTTGCCTAATGACCTTGTAAACTAAAAAGGCAAAAGTCTAGTGGTTTATCATTGTCAAAAACCCCCTAGCTGGATGAAATTTGAGTTGTATAAGCACTCCCCAAATGTATATATGTTTTTTATTGTAATTATTTGCTTTTTAAATGGCATATCTATATTAAATGTATATGGGAAATAGAATTATCTTCTGGAAAGAGATAACCAAATAGTAAAGTGTAGGCCAGGGAAGAACTTGATATGCATGCCCTGGATGGCAGAAGACATTACAGGGAAGGGCAGTCACTAGAGAGTTAAAGTGGCATTTGGGATTCTTGTTCACTGTCCCTGCAACTATTTTTGTTTGTTTGTTTGTTTTTATGATTCACTGGGTAATAGAAAGTTTTTTATTTAGCTCAGGGATAGAAAAATTATGGCAATTCAAGCATAGGCTAAATTTAATTGATTTTCGCTCTACCTATGAAAAAGTCACTGATTAAAAATAGCAAACAGGATTGTAATGGAAATGTGTACTTTAGAATCAGACTAAAAAACTTGTAGCTATCGAAGTGAGCCTTTTCAATCAGTGTACAGTACTGCTTACAAGACTTCACCATTTTCATCCAATTAGATTATTCACTTGGAACTCTACACTTTTGCTCTTCCTAGTTCTGAAAGAATCATAACCTGTTCTTAAAAACAAAAGTTCTATAATTTTGATATTTGCTTATGCCAGTTTCACGCACTAATTTCAGTTATTAGGTTCTACATTTAGATAGTTAGGTCAGCTGTGCTCCCTCCCTTCTATCACTGAATTAGTCCAAAGCTTGGTGGGAACAAATGGTGGGGCTGGTGTCACCCGATGGTGTGTGAGGGAGGATCAGAAATGGGCTAGCCAGAAGTTGATATGCTGTCAGGTTAAAGTGAAGTTAGGGAAGTGAAACCTAACTTTCATTTTCCCTAATCTTCCCCTTCCCTAGTTGTTCCCTCACCCTAGGAAAGGACCAACTATAAGACACCAAGTCCAAACAGAGCTAAGATATATTTCAGGTCCAGTCTAGGCACAGAAAACAATGGAAAATCTCTTAAGACTAAGATGGGTGCTGTCCAGGATTAAAGTTGGATGCTTCAAGCATTTCTTTAGGAAAATGAGGTAAATAAAGAGAACGGGGGCTATTCCCAAAGATTTACAACTTTGCTAACAATGTGGGAATCACTGGAGGTTTGGATGTAAAGGAAAAGAACGTGGCTTTCTGAGAGTAGTTGGAAGAATGTACGATGACTTCTAAATACTATCAATACTCCTGGTTCTAGTCCACTAGTAGTGCTTCTCCTTCCATGTCCCACTGCAACCCTGGAGATCTATCAGAGCATCATTCTGTGCACTGATTTCTGGACTTCTTTCTTGAGTTGGATGCCAAGATGCCAATTTTAATTAGAAGAATTTTAGTAAATAAATATTGTCAGATTTCCCCAAATATCCGAATACTTTTTTTTTTTTTTTTTTTGAGACTGAGTCTTGCCCCGTTGCCCAGTCTGGAGTGCAATGGTGCGATCTTGGCTCACTGCAACCTCCACCTCCCAGGTTCAAGCGATTCTCCTGCCTTAGCTTCCTGAGTAGCTGGGATTACAGGTGCGTGTCACCACACCTGGCTAATTTTTTGCATCTTTAGTAGAGACAAGGTTTCACCATGTTGGCCAGCCTGGTCTCGAACTCCTGACCTCATGATCTGCCTGCCTTGGCCTCCCAAAATGCTGAGATTACCGGCATGAGCCACTGTGTCTGATCAAATATCTGAATACTTGTTAAGGTAGCAAAGAGTCACTAAGACAAAGGACTTGAACCCATTGTAAGTTAAAGTGCACTCACCAAGTATCATGGCCCCTGAGCAGAACTGGACTGTGCTGTGCTGAGTGTGGGCAGCTCAACTACAAATCAATGCAGTGTATAATCAATGTCTTAAGGGATCGGTTCAAAAGATGAGTATTATGTGATTTCAGATCAGGGAGAGAACTACATGGACTTGAGTGATCAAGGGGCTTCTGTGGAAGAGGCATCACTAACGGGACCTTCTTCAGGGAGAGGAAATAGGTATTCAGAGAGATGCTTTTGTGTTCCCTGATGTCAGAGGAGAAGTTACATTAGGGAGAGGGTGAGGGACTTTGGCTTATGTTGAGAAGTCTCAGGGGCAGCTTTGAACAGATTTGTTTGGTGGAAGGCAGAAATAATATAAGAACTTTGAAAGTCAGTGTGAACTTTACACTGAGGGTAATAGTGAACTATTGATTTTAGGATTGACATATAAAGTATAGCATTTTGATTAAAGGAGGTGAAGGGTAGCGGAATATGCCACTCTCAAATATACAACTCGGCATAAGGATGATTTTGAACTAAAGACACTTGAAGAACAGAAGGTAGAAGAAGGGCGCACTGACCTCCCCTTTTCTTCCTAAAAGCAGGCAATAAATCTCTCATGTGAAAGATGCTCATTCTGGAGGTAAGAAACATTCTTATCACCAGAGATAGGGAGTCAAGACTGAGAGAATTCTGCACTCACAGATCTCGTTAAAGCAATTCTTATCTTCCTTTGGTCCTCTAATGCTCTAGTTTGGCTACACAAGCCTCCAAACTTCATGTAGAAATTTGATTTCCAATGTTGGAGGTGGGGCCTAATGGGAGGTGTTTGGGGTCATGGAGGTGGATCCCTCATGAGCAGATCAGTGCTGTCTCTGGGTTGGGGGATGGCTGTGGGGCAGGGAGGCAGTTCTCACTCTATTAGTTCCAGGGAGAACTGGTTGTTGAAAAAGCCTAGCACCTCCTCCTCCTCTCTCTCTGTCTCTCACTCTTGCTTCTGCTCTTTCATCATGGGATCTCTCCTCTGCTCACGTGGGCTCCCCTTCACCTTCCACCATGAGAACAAGCAGCCTGAAGCCCTCACTGGAAACAGATACTGATGCTATGCTTCTTGTATAGTGGTGAACCAAATACACCTCTTTTCTTTATAAATTACCCAGCCTCAGGTATTTCTTTATAGCATCACAAATGGACAAAGACATTCCATATATTTTAGTGACTTTTCTACAACTGCCTCTCTATGTCCAACCTAGTATACAAGCACTTAGGTTTTGCCACCTCTTTGGGTCTTCATTTTCCTGTATGCTTTTCTCCTGTTAATCTGTCTTATGTCGACTTAATTCTCAGGGCCCACCAGAAGCCCTAGGAGGGTAGAGGTAAAGTGTCGCCTCCCTTCTAGAGGGTTTTAGGAAGATTGCTTGTCTATCAGAGATGCAGTTTAGCCTGGAAAGTAGCAAAACTGGAGTTGGGGAGACGTTGGGGAGAACTGCAGGGGAGCTTGACAAGGCCTCACAAAGGTAAGAAGGCCAGAAGGAGGGAGTGCTGTGTTGCAGCAGTTATGGAAAGTTCATGATGGGGCCACATTTCAGAAGGATAAGGCTGTGTAAGTGACAATCACAGTGCTCCAACCCGAGAGAAGGAACTGACTATATTTTGGAGAAAGATGTCGAGTGTTTGAGTTTGTGCAGTGGATCTACATGACGCAGCTGGTGTTGAGACTGAGGCTGTGGGCTCTATCTGGCTCCCCTAACAGGCATTCTGGAGAGGTTTTTCCAAGAAATTAATTCCATGGACCATTGAGGCCTAGTGCCTCTCTGTTGATTCTAACCTTTCTGGCATGGTTTTACTGGCCAATGGTATGTATGTCAGTTTCATTTTTATCACTCTGGATAAAAATGTTTGGGGCAGGAAAGCAAATTCTACAGCTTGTACTTTTTAGGTTCATGGATTTCAGTGGCCTCAGATAGTTCCTATATATTCATTCCTGCAACATCCCAAGCTCCTTTTCCTAGAAGTCCTTTAAAAGATAGCTTCATGGCCGGGTGCCTTTAGTCCCAGCTACTCGGGAGGCTGAGGCAGGAGAATGGCGTGAACCTTGGAGGTGGAGCTTGCAGTGAACCAAGATCACGCCACTGCACTCCAGCCGGCGCGACAGTGTGAGACTCTATCTCAAAAAAATAAATAAATAAAAATAAAAGATAGCTTCAGAATTCTAGGAGATAGTCCAAGAAGTCGGTCAGCCTCCTATTCCTCTACTCCTCTTGATCCTACACTGGATTAGTATGATCTCATTCACTCTCCAAATATTTACTGACCACCTATTAAGTACTAGGTTTTACCCTCACGAAGATCACAGTGAAGTGGAGAAGTCAAACATCTGGACTGGCAATTCAAATGCAGCCTCAGACATACCATGCTAGGTGCAGTGTAGGATAGGCTTCCGGAGCCAGGCTGCATTTTAACTCTAATGCACACACTGGCTGTGTGACCTTGGGCAAGTTACTTAACACGTCTGTGCCAGTTTTGCCCTCGGTAAAATGAAAATAATAATAGCAGGATTATCTTGAAAGTTAATAGAGGTGATGCAGGAAAGAAGTGCTAAATAAAAATCAGTCAGTATATTCCAGCTCAGAGAAAGGGCATGGTGGACTGAAACACGGCATAGGAGCAGCTGACTATTGTTAGTGCATGCTAGTACATATTGGAGATCAACAGCCAGAGTCCATTTTGATTGGTTATGGCATCTGTCCCAATTGGTCCATTTTGATTGGTTGGTGACTGTACTGTATGGGTTAATATTTTTTATGTCATCTCAGAGTTTAAGTCAGTGGTCCTGAAACATCACATGTGCCTCAGTATAAATGGAATGCTTGCTAAAAAGTGCAATTCTTGGGCCCCAGCCCCAGAGATTATGATTCAGTTAATGTGGAGCGGGCCCAAAAGTATTTTAAACATGCACTGATTGCAAGCCTGCTTTCCTACAAGCTCTGATTTAGAGGGACAGAGGAGGTTATCTGGAAGAAGTAACATTTAACCAAGACCTGGAATTCTAACAGCTTTAGGCAAGGAGGTGGGGAGAGCAGGATGGAGTAGGGGATTATTATTCTCAAAGGGCACAGCATGGGCAAGAATGGTTGGAGTACTAAGTCGAGGGTGGATGGCAGCAAAAGATAGAAAAACCCAATTATAAGGCATTGTAAAACAGTAGGTTTTTATTTTGCCTTCAGTGTTATGAATGGGAACTCACTTAACGTGTTTTACGAATGGGGTGGCGGGATCATACTTATGTACTAGAAGATCTCTGGTTTTGTGCAAAAGGATGAGGGCAAACAAGCCAGGGGCAGGAGGCTGCCTGTGAGCTCCCTGGTGAGAACTGCTAGCTTGGTGGCCTGTCACCAATCCTTACTATTGCCCTTGGCACTTTTCCCCACTCTTTCCCTCCTTCATGACGTCTGGCCCTCTCTGGACCTGGTCAGCCACTCAGGCCAACTGTCTTCCTTCATGGCTGGTGTGTGAACTCCCTGCTCCAGCTTCTGACATGATGGTCATAGTGACTGTGCTCTGGTTTCAGTACTTGGTCACACTGGCACCTAATGATGCAGAGGAAGCTGGTGGGTGACTAGAATGTAACTAGAGGAAGGCAAGGCCCTGTCTGTCTTATTCATCTTCCTGGAGCTACAAATGTGTAGCAGTAGTGTCTAGGGGAGTAGTATAGAGTAAGCACTCAGTACATATCTGCTAAAGAATGAGGGCTCTGTTTCCAGCAGTGGGCCTACGGTAGATATCAGAGGGCAATTCCAACTTCTGTGGATAGTTTGGAGTGACTGTAATTTGACTCACCTTGTCATCATCGATGAGGGGTCCTTTTTATTCATCCTTTTGATCATACTTCCTCTCGCGTTTCCACCTTATTCTTTGCATTATTTTTTAACAGGAAAAGGGGATTGAACATTTTTTCAAGTGTCAGTCAATCTCAAAATACTGTATTTTAGCTATACAAGCTATCCTGCTGTGCATCTTTGGCTTATTTGGAGTTACTTTGCCAAAGCAGAGAAGGTACAAATCCTAGAAACCTGTTTCTCACTAAACTCACTTCATAAACCCATCTAGAGTCATTTTCCACAATGAGATTGAAAAAGAAAGAAGAAGAACAGGCAGTAATCAATTGTAGCACTTACTAGTTTACCCCTCAAATCTCAACCTTCTGCCAGCACCTAGAAGCAGGATCCCAGGAGGACAAGAAATAGAGAAAGGGGTTAAATGAGCTCCTAAAATGGTCATAATTTTCTGAAGGCCATGTTTTAAAACCCCGGGATTAGTCTCCGGAAAACCATTTATTCAATTATTAAAACAAAGTTAAGGATAAGGCTCTTTCCCCCACCAAGCTGACTGGATATTTGTCAAAACTGAGTTGTACCCATTGATAATAGGGATCAGGAAGGACTTGCTATAAAGTGCAAAGTGTGTATTTAATTCTTGCTGCAAGAAAAATATAACTTACTGGTAAACTGTGCAGAATTTGAAACAAAGTGCCCTTTTTACTTTTGTAGGAATGTCATGCTAACCAAATGTGTCCGCATGGTTTCAATTAAGCAGAGGAATGTTAAATGTAAAGCTAAATTGATGAAAATAACCAAATTTTCTGACAAACCAATAAATTGGAGCCTAGAAATCATTGCCCATACTGTATGGCAGCCAGAGAAACATTGCTAGATCATCAATTTTTACTTAATTTTTGAGTTAGTTTATACTTGAAAAAAGAAAAGGAATGCTAGGAAAGTAATTTAAATTATTCCCAGCTATAAACAGAGAATATGCACATTGGACGTAGACCTTATTCTTCCCTGTACGCAACTGAACTGATTGTTTATTCTTTTAGCAATTTCCTCACTGAAATTTTTGAAAACGTAAGACAGAGTTTTCAGGGAACTCTTATGTCAACATTTTGGCAAATGACCTGGCAACATGCTAGTCATTGGACCGCTTTTCTGAACTCCTCAGAACTACTCCATGGCAATCTGTATTCTTTGAAAGGGATGTTTTAATTTTCCTTCCCTCAAATTTTTATTCCTTCAAGTTGCTGTCACGTTGAGATGACAATATACTAGAAAAATTATGAGTTTGGAGAAGAAAATTCTAAATTTCTTCCTGAAAACAGAGGGTAAAATTACATAGTCAGAAATATGACTCTCTGCACATTTCTGCTTATGTCAGACATTTCCATTTCTAATACAGAAATTTCCCTCTGAATTGGTCTTTTTATTTTGTGAGAGATGGCTGGAAATAAACCTTTGAAATCAAAGAAAGGGGAAGCTAAGGCCGTCATCTTTACGATTGTGAAATGCATACCCTTTGCTGAAAGGTCAGTCAGAAACCCAGGCTCACACATCCTGATCTCCACTGCCCTCCAGATACAGAAGTTTCCCGTTATCCTCTCGCTAAGAAAGTAGAACTGCTTCCAAATGTAAGATAGTGTCTCTCAGTTTCTATGGCTCTATCCCAAGCTCAAAGTGTGTCAGAAGGACCCTGTATCCTGTTTGGGCCAAATTTTAGTCCAGGCAAGGGCCTATTTCAAAACCTATTAATGCTGTCATCTTTTTTCTAACAACACTGGGGAACAATCAGTTTTTCAAATTAGTTGGTCACTCAACACTTTTGTCTGGTGACCACTCAAAAAACATTATTTTTTGCAAAATTGTTTGTGGGCACTTCCATGAAACTGCTCCTTTTTAAATTAAAGTTTCATGCTCTGGCTTTTATTAAGGTTTCAAACCTTTTCTCAATGTTTGATCAAATTTACCTGAAATTTAAATCAGAGTTAATTACATATATTACATATTTCCAAGGACTTACATTTTAAATTTTTATTACTTATTTAAATGGCACTCAGAGAAAAAAATGAAATAATCTCATCTGAGGGCAGGCAACATGGTTTTCCCTCAGTTTGCCTTTGCATCTAGTTGTTCCTAATGGTGTTGACTTCATATAAATGCTCAATTACTATTGCTGCTATAGTTCCCATTAACTGCTGTATTTAAGATGAGTGGTAGTGGCCTCTTGATCAATCAAGTATTTAAAGCATCTTATCCTTTAAGCTTTCATGTTATCCACACATTTAATTTGCTTAAAACCTCTTAGGTATTCATTCAAATCACAGATAAAAAAGTTGAACATCTGCGTTTTGAGATGAGCTGCTGGTTATCTCCCTCCAGGTTCAGTTGATCTGCAGATATGTATTGGGTATTTAGGCCCTTTGCTCAGGCCAGGGTTGCAAAGATAATACTACATGATCTCTGTCTTCCAATAACTCTCAATAGAGATGATAGTAAAGCATTGATTAATAAATATGTTATCAGCCAGCTATGAATTCATTTAATGTGGTATTCCCCAGATCGCAGTCCTCATTCCTTCCATATAAGTGTCTGCTATCCATATATAAGGCAATAGGATAAGTCTTAGAAAAAGATTATGCTTTGTGATATTTATTTCATCTACAAATTTATTTTTAAAGACTTTATCAAGAGTTTTGCTGTAATCAAGGCCCACTACGCCTACTGATTTAGGATAGTTTCAGCCTGGTACAGACAGGCATAGTTTGTAGGGAACAAGGTTAACTCTCAAGTTCAGCATGATAACTGAAGCCTTCTGATACTCTGATTTCTTAGTTAGGCATTCCTCTGACTTTTACCGTCCTCTCTTCTGGGTTTGATCCCATTTTTCTAATAACTTCTTTGTATTCATATTTCTCATCCATCTTTTCCTTAGTCTTTCAGAACTCCCTGCCCTCTGACTATATCCAACACTGCCCAGTTTTCACATTGGTGTTTAGCTTTTGGTCAATTTGTTGTTCATTCAAACATTAGAACTTTCAAAAACATGTAAAGATAGCTAATAAACATATTAGGCATGATATTTGTAAGTCATGATACATTAATCACTCTCATTACATACATTTTCTCTAAATATATCTGATACAACTTTTGTTTCTGGACAAAAGATATTAAGTCATATGTAATAGGGGGTAAGAAATATGACTCTTTATACTGTACTCCAGCCTATGGCTCAAAGACTGATCAATACAAAGTTATCATGAGGATGGTAGGGCAGCGTATTTCAAAGTGAGGTTTCAAGGAAGTCTTTATGGACCATCCCACACTCAGGAAACACTGTTAGGCCCACTTCATCTGATTTGCCCTTCAAGAGCTGCCTAGAGTACTAAGGAACCTTACCATTACAACAGAGACGTAGATGGGGTCTAGAAGGTCTTCCACTTGACCGATGGTCAACCATGTTATAATCCTTTCATTACAATTCTGTTGTTGTTTTGGTAGACAAAGAATAACATTCAGATTCAAAAATCATTTATTATTAAGGGCCTATTGTGTGTAGGCATAGGCACTTTCACAATAAATTGCTATTCTTTAATTTAACAAATATGTATCTCGAGAACCTATTATGTGCCAGGTTTGGTACTATATGGAAGATTTGATATTTGGTCTAAAATCTTGGGAAAAATTCATCAAATATAAAATATGAAAGTGAAAGCCTCTCAGAAAGTTATTTGTGGTTTGTTTGTTTGTTTGTTTGTTTTTTTTTTTTTTGGAGGGATGGAGTTTCACTCTTGTCTCCCAGGCTGGAGTGTAATGGTGCAATCTCTGCTCACTAAAACCTCTGACTCCTGGGTTCAAGCGATTCTCCTGCCTCAGCCTCCCGAGTAGCTGGGATCACAGGTGCCTGCCACTACACCCAGCTAATATTTTTGTACTTTGGGTAGAGATGAGGTTTCACCATGTTGGCCAGGCTGGTCTTGAACTCCTGACCGGAAGTGATCCACCTGCCTCGGCATCCCAAAGTTCTGGGATTACAGGCGTGAGCCACTGCACCCGGCCTCCAGAATCTATAAATGCTATACAACAGCAAAACAGAATGAAAGAGTTTTAAAATAGGAATATTGTTGATATTTTTATGTGATTTTTCAAGCACAAAGCGGAATGAAGCAAAAACTACTTATGGGGGAAAATATACACATTTTACCTTTATACTTTTTAAATTTTTATTTTGTTCCTGCTTGAGCATTAACAACAACATATGGTGAATATAAGTTTGCAGTATATATAATGCTTTTGTATTTTTCATGAATTTTAATGTAAATACTCATATTCAAACCGAATGGATTAGATGAATCCAATTCATATATGCACAACTCACATAACTTTGGTTCCTAGGAAAGTTGCGTAACCTACTTTTTGGTAGATTCCTTTATCTTCATTCAGAAGTGCTGGCTTTTCAGTGTTGGCTAAGTTCTAAGAAGAGATTAGAAAGGAATAGGCTGAGAACTCAGAAAACCTTGTTCCTACTTCTAATTTAGACTGTGACATTAGCTGTGTTCCATTGCTTCCCCATATTTAGCATTGGTAAAATGTCTATTGAATAGCAATTTTAAGAGATACATTAAAAATCATTTCAATTTTAAGGGCTTTAATAATAATAAAGGTATAAAAACAATAACAACATAGATAATAGTAGCTAGCATTTATAAGGCCAAGTATTTTATTTTATTTTTTTATTTTAGTTTAATTTAGTTTAGAGATGGAGTCTCACTCTGTCACCCAGTCTGGAGTGCAATGTCACACGATCTTGGCTCACTGTAACCTTTGCATCCCGGACTCAAGCAATCCTCCCACCTCAGCCTCCTGAGTAGCTGGGATTACAGGCACGCACCATCATGCCTGGCTAATTTTTTATATTTTTAGTAGAGGCGGGGCTTCAACATGTTGGGCAGGCTGGTTTCAAACTCCTGACCTCAAGTGATCCACCTGCCTCGGCCTCCCAAAGTGTTGGGATTATAGGCGTGAGCCACTGCGCCCAGCAGGCCAAGTATTTTAAAACATGCTCTTGTAATTCTTACACCTCTCTGTGCTGTAGGCTGTGGTATTATCTCCACTTTGTGGCTGAGGAAACGAAAGTTTCAAGAGATTAACTATCTTTCCCAGATCTGAATGCTCTTAATGCCTGTGTTATGGAGGCTCTTTTGGATTTTTTTCTCATTAGTTCGTATTTGTCTTAAATGAATAATGCAATAATAATAGCTATATCTATAAATCCAAAGCTAGTGCTCATCACCATTTTTTGAAAGATTTTATGTAAAAGTATGTGTTTGTGTGTATAATATCGCTATATAAATTCTTTCCTAAATACAGTGTATAAAGTCTGATGTTATATGTAAAGATAATAAGAAAATACTAAATCTGAATTGGAGACTTAAGATAATATTGTTTACTTATTAGTAACATCATGGGAACGTTTGAAAATAATATAGTAGAAAGTTAAACAAATGGGAGTGGGGTGTTACAGGGTGTTACAATGGAATAGCAGTCCTTGAGATTTAGTGAGACACCAGTAGGATTCTAGGGACAGCATTTTAGAAAACCCTTTGTCTATGGTGACTTCTTTTTCCCTTGGGGCTGTAACAAAGGACATTTTGTTAATAGAGCAATTTACATTAAATCCCTTCCTTAGCCCAAGAAAACCTGGACTTTTACTTCCAGGTTATATTTCTCTCATTCTTCCAAGACCAAGGTTTGAAAAAAGCTCAAAAAGCAGGATTCAATAAATACATGAGCTTGCTAGGAATATTTAGACACTTGGTCTTGTGACTGTGGAAAATCATTCACTCTAGCAGAACCCAAAGGGCTTTTATTTCCAGTTATGGGAAATACAATCTGGGTGAGATGGAGAACGTTCTTTAAAGGGTGATGTTTGTGGGTCACTTCAAAGTTACGCTTGCTTACCTAGGGCTCTCTCCTTGAAGAAACTTTGTTAACGTCAGCATCCATGTTTCCGTTTTTAATTTAGAAGGCGTATTTCTCCTCCCCACTCACCCCCGCTTCCTGTTTTCTAGTAGCTTTGCAGATTTGAAATGCCTCTCAGGACACAGTGTAGGGGCCAAGGACATGGTGCCAAACAGTCAGCCATGATTTAGAACAATCGAGGCCCCCTGGATGTATTTTTCTACTTTACCAGCAGTTTGATAACTAAGGACTATAAACTTTGAATACTGAGTCCAAGTCCCTGTAGACTGTTCTGTTCACAATTCAACTCCTACACTGTTTTATAGAGAACAACACTGGCTCTTGCCTTTTTAAAAAAAAGGTAATTTCTGGTTCTTCAGGCATACTGAAACATGATATTTTCCAAATGTTTAGAAACTATGATACAGGAGAAGACCAAGTTGACAGTATTCTTATGCATAATATTTTTAGGGTTGCCTTTCCCTATATATTACTTATGGTAGCAGATAATCAGCTCAGATAAGTTATTTGAATATATAGATCCATTTTAGAAGGATCTATTTGGAAGGATCCATTTGGGAGGACTGCTTGAGCCCAGGAGTTCGAGACCAGCCTGGGCAACGTGATGAGACACTGTATTTACAAAAATACAGAAAAATTAACCAGGTGTGGTGACATGTGCCTGTAGTCCCAGCTATTCGAGAGCCTGAGGTAGGAGAATCACTTGAGCCTAGGGAAGCCAAGGCTGCAGTGGGCCGAGATTGCATCACTGCTCTGCAGCCATTCTGGGTGACGGAGTGAGACTGTATATCAAAAAAAAAAATAGATTATATATATACACATATATGTGTGTATATATATACACACACACATATATATACATACACACACACACATATATATATATAGACACTTGTTTTACTAAGTGAGATGCTTCCCTGAGCCTTCCTTTGTGTACAGGGACAGTGGACACAGCTGAATTTCTCCTGGATGCAGATGCCCATTTCAGGAGAGACATCTAATGATGCTTTACAGTTTTCAAAGTGCTTTCACATGGTTCATTTCATTTGATCCTTCTACAAATACCCTGAATCAGCATGGCAGAGGTTCTCCCAACTTTAGGGATGTGCAATTTAGGCTTAGAGATGAAAGGATTTGCCTAAATTTACACGATAAGGAAATAACCAAATCAGATTGGAACACAGCCACAGTGCTTCTCAAAACTCACCTGGAAATCTTGTTAAAATGCAGACTCCCATTCAGTACGTCAATGGTGTGGCCACAGATTCTGTATTTCTTATACTTTGCCATGTGATGCTGACATACCTGGTTCCTGCTAGGCAATAGTTTAGCCGAAATTCTAGACCATAACACCTTATATAAATACAAATTGGTTGAATATGTATGGGAAATTTATTTCTCAAAAACCATCTTCAAAGTTGTCCCTTGAGTAAACGCAAGACTCATGACCCTACTAGATGTGTCTCTATGGTTTTGTGGCTGTGCTGTTCATACTCTTTCACTCAAATCTGTCATTGCGTTGGTCAGGGAAACCCCCATTCTATGCTTTGTATTCAATTCTTTTTCACTTCACACTGTTACTCACATCTGCCTACCTGTCCCCAGTCCTTAATTAGCCCATCTCTTCCTTCCAATTTTGTTGCATCTAATTTTCAGGATTTAAAGAAAATTTTTTACTAAAAATTTTCCCCAATTGAATCAAACTATCCCAGTCCATATCTCAGGGCCTCAATCAGTGTACATATGGAAATATTACATGTATCAACTTTTTTGTAGTCTATCGTGTATTCTATGTAAGCCACACGTTTGTATAGATAACACTTACTATGAGGAAAGAATAGATTTTTAACCGTAATCCTCTTGTGGATAAATTTCTTCTAGGTAGAGAAGTAGGTCAAGATTATATCTTAATTAGGCAGAATGAGTAAGGAGTACCATGTTGCAGATAACCATGGGAGGTAATGGTTTGTACCATGGCTTCTGGAACCACACACACACTTGATTTGAACACCAGAATTTACAATCTATATGAGCTAAGCAATTTATCTAAACTTCTCTATACAAAGGGAATACTCAAGGGAGTTCTTATTTCTTCATATTAAATGTTCAGTAAATCTTAGAACAACATTTTCTGTTTTGCAGAGAACAGTTAACACAGGCTTGCGGTTGTAAAAATACAGCATGACAAATTGCACTTTACCATCAATTTCATAACGTTGTACACAAGGATAAGGTGCTGAGTGAATAGATTCATTATTAATTGATAAATATACACCTTTGAAAGCTAGAGAATATGATCCCGAAGTCTTTGCTTTATAAAGCTATAAGATTTGTTTTCCAATTAAAAAATAAGATTATTATCTATATTTACAAAGCACCAAATAGAACTCTTCTGCTTTCAAAATGGGTATTTAAAAAAAAATTTTGGAAGATTCTTATTAACAAAACTCAAAACAAAATAATCTGTGACCTTTGTAATTATCGAGTTTTATTTTCTGTAAGGTGTGAAATATCAAACTAGGTAACTCTTATTGACTGTAATTAATATATACAACATTTTTTAAAGTATTAATAATTCTGAAGCTTGTGTCTATGTCTGAAATCTAGAGAGAGTTTGAATGCAGATCCAAAATCTCAGGTTTTTTTTCCCATAGCTTTGCCTCTATTGTAACTTCTGTCATTGACAAATCCTTGTGTCTTAAATTTGTTTGGTTGCTCAAGGCTTGGTTCCCTAAGTTTAAGCTGTTAACCTGCTGAGGGAAGTCAGGGTGTGAGGCAAGTATAGGACAAGCTTATGGGGTTTGTGTGTGAATTTTGGTCGTGAGGAAGATGTTGAATATGGATAGTTCCAAGGGAGGGAGATGCTAAAGGAAAACAATAATAGGAAAGAATACATTATGTATATTAAGGAAATTAAAGAGCTTGGCTTTAGTAAACTGCCCATAGGATAGAATGGAGAAAGATAAATACAGTGGTGGAACAAGTAAGGATCAATTGGTAAACTCCCACGTGGTGGTGGGATTTGAATGTCCTGCCAAAGGTTTGCACTTTGCTTCAAGTCTTGCTAATTAGAGAAATCACATGATGAAATATGTTTTAGTGATATTATCCAGGCATTTGGGTGTGCAAGAATGGCTTGGGTCCAGGGGAGATTGAAAGCAGGAACTCATTTAGAAGTCAGCTCAATCGATGCACTGTGAGGTGAGAAGCGGTATCCTAGACAAGTAGCTGTGGCAATAAAGAGGGCAGGATAAGAGAGGAAAAACAATTGCATTAAAATAATCAGAGCATTCCATTTTGTCTGTTTGCATTTGAGGAAATAGAAGAATGGGAGAAATCTACCCTAACTAGAGGATGCAAGCCCAATGAACCAGCAGAACCATGTCACAAATGGCAAGGCCAAGAGATGATTTGTTTGGTTTTAGATATGTTGATTTGAGATAATTCCAGAATCTTTAAATTGAGATGCTTTGCTGTCAATTGACTATCTGTCACCTAAGAGGGTCAAGAAGTAAAATGGAGACGAAGCATACAGAAGAGGTGCTTGAACTGTACAACCAAGTAAATTTTCTAATGAGATAAATTGAAAAGGAGAAGATACAGGGAGCTAAGGATGGAATCGTGGAAAGCAGTAAAGAACTGGAGACAGGAGGAGGAATTGTCAGTGAGGTAGGAGATGGATCAGACAGAAGGCAAAGTGGAAGGGTCTCTGTTTTAATAAAAAAATTGTGTATACTTGTAAGTATTCAGAATGACAACAAAAGAGCTGCGACTATTTTTTTTGCAATTAAAGTGATATTCAGTTAACAGAACAATAATTATTTTGCATAAGTTGTATCAGAGACAACCGAAAATGTAAAAAACTACCATCCCCATATATAACAAATTTGTGCTGTGCACCAATAAGAACCTGCTTTAAATTTCATGCCAATTTACAACCTCCATACTGTACCAGGCAAGGTTAGTGGCTATTGAGAATACCACCAAGACAGGGCTATTTAAAGACACAGTGGGTTAGTGTGTTAATTATACAAAAAAAGACAGTGTATAGTTTAAAAACAAATCTTACATAGGCTTAAATTTCAGTTTTTTTCTTTAAAATAAATGAGTTGTGTACAAGGGGGTTAAATGTTTTATAGACAAGAAAAAAACTATGCTAGAACCAACTTATTCATCACCATCATCTTCTTCTTCATCTTCATCCCCTTCATCTTCCTCATCTTCCTCCTCTTCCTTTTTCTTGCCTTTCTCAGCCTTGGCAACTCCCTCTTTAACTGCATCAGGTTTTCCTTTAGCTTGGTGTGGAGCAATATCCTTTTCATATTTTTCCTTCAGGTTCACAGCCTTCTTTTCCTAAGGATGCTTGTCATCTGCAGCTGTGTCATTCCACAGCTCTCCCACCTTCTTCACAACACCACCAATGGATAGGCCAGGATGGATGTTCTCCTTTGATTTTTTAGTGATACTTAGAACACAACAAGAAAAAGGCCAAAGGAGGCCTCTTGTGTGCACTGGGATCCTTGAACTTCTTTTTTGTCTCCCCTTTAGGAGGGATACAGGTTTTCATTTCTCTTTCATAACAGGCCTTGTCCGCCTCTGCCATATCTTCACATTTTTCTTTCTCTTTAGCAGACATGGTCTTCCACCTCTCTGAGCACGTCTTAGAAAATTCTGAGAAATTGACCGAAGCATCTTCGTGCTGCTTCTTGTGCTCCTCCCGACAAGTTTGCACAAGAATGCCATGAAGACATTTTGCCTCTCAGCTTCTTAGGATCTCCTCTGCCCATGTTTCGTTATTTTTCCTCAGCAAGGCACAGAGTCACCCTGTGCCAGTCCAGCTTTCACTTGCCCCAGTGCTGTCTCTATGGAGCTCAGTGTACTGCAATGACGGTGAGAGTGAGAGCCAAGCACAGCCTCCCTGGAAGAGTTTATTGAATGATGAATAATTAATAGTACACCATGCAGCAGAGAACTAGGGGACAGCTTCCCAGGGAAGACTGTGTCCTCTTTAAATTTACAACTTGCCTCTCAATATTTATGCACACACTGCTACATGATGTAAACATTGGTGTAAGCATTGAAATATTTATCATGGAATACATTTAGATAAATAGCGATAAAAATAAAACAAGATTACTCATTTTTGATTAAACTTATGTGAGAAAATAGGTACAGTCTTTTTAGCAAATTGCAAAGAAATTGATTTCTATAGCAGTAGTATAAGGATAATTCCTTCCTTCCTTCCTTCCTTCCTTCCTTCCTTCCTTCCTTCCTTCCTTCCTTCCTTCCTTCCTTCCTTCCTTCCTTGCTTTCTTTCTCTCTCTTTCTTTCTTCTTTCTTTATGAGGGTCTTCCTCTGTTGCCCAGGCTGGAGTGCATCGGCATGATCTCCGCTCACTGCAGCCTCCCTGCCTCAGGCTGCCGTGATTCTCCTGCCTCGACCTGCCGAATACCTGGGATTGCAGGCGCACACCACCACGCCTGGCTGGTTTTTGTCTTTTTGGTGCAGACGGGGTTTCGCCGTGTTGGCCAGGCTGGTTTCCAACTCCTGACCTCGAGTGATCTGCCCGCCTCCGCCGGCCTCCCGAAGTACTGGGATTACAGACGGAGTCTCGCTCACTCAATGCTCAATGTTGCCCAGGCTGGAGTGCAGTGGCGTGATCTCGCCTCACTACAACCTCCACCTCCCAGCCGCCTGCCTTGGCCTCCCAAAGTGCTAAGATTACAGCCTCTGCCCGGCCGCCACCCCGTCTAGGAAGTGAGGAACATTTCTGCCTGGCTGCCCATCGTCTGGGAAGTGAGGAGCGCCTCCGCCCGGCCACTGAGTCTGGGAAGTGAGGAGCGCCTCTGCCTGGCCGCTGTGCAACCTTCCAAGTGTGAAGTGACAGCCTTCGTTGTAGAATCAATGAAGACACTGGCACTGATTATATAACACCTTGGCAGCTATCTCAAGTCATTGATAGTGGAGGTATTGGAATTATAGAAGAAAGCAAACACACAAATTTGACTAAAGGCGATTTTGTGACTTCTTTCTATTGGCCCTGGCAAACCAAGGTTATTCTGGATGGAAATAGCCTTGAAAAGGTGATATATATATGAACGTATCTGATTTTTTTCCCCGTATAATTCTTACTTTGTGCATTTGATATTCAGTTGTGTTTGTAATCACGGAAAAATAAAAGCATATATTTTCAAAAAAAAGATAATAATAAAAATTATGTAATATACTGAGCTACTGTAATCACAAAAGCATGTATACTATGATGTGAATGAACTACCCACACTTCTAATATCAGCCTCCTCACTAGAAGTGGATAAGATTGAGCTCATCCACTCTCCTTCTGCAAGAATAGATCCCATCGATTCTTTGCTTTCTTTCTTTTCTTTCCTTTTTCTTTAGAGACAGGGTCTCACTCTATTGCCCAGGCTGGAGTGCAGTGGTGCCATCATAACTCACTGCAGCCTCAAACTCCCAGGCTCAAGTAATCTTCCTGCAGCAGCTTCCCAAATAGCTGGGACAACAGGTGTGTGCCACAACACCCAGCTAATTATTGATTTTTTTTATAGCAATGAGATTTTGCTATGTTGCCCAGCCCCATCTCAAACTCCTGGCCTTCAGCCACCATTTAGCATTGGCCTCCCAAAGAGCTGGGATTACAGGCATGAGCCATTGTGTCTGACCCAATTATTTGCTTTCTAATGGGCCATTTCTGTCAGCAAATAAAAATACTATTCAATTTTAACCTGTTATTTAAAATTTTTTTCTCAACTTCTTTTTTTCTCTTTCAGTTTTTGCCCATTTTCTCAAAAAAGGCGACTTTACCTGCTGCCTTCAATTTCTCTTTCCCCATTGTTTCTTGATCCATACTAAACAGTCTTTCATTCCTATCATTTCATTCCATCACAACAGCTTCTGTCAAAAGTCACCAGTGACCTCCATATTGCTAAATCCATTAGTCTCTCAGCCTTCCTGTCATTCTGCCTATCAGTAGCTTTTGACACAGGCAGTCACTTCCAGGAAAGACTTTCTTCATGTCGCAAACTACACATAACACGGCCCAAACAACTAAACTTTCAAACGTGATCCTCCTTCCATGGTAAAAGGCAATTCTATCATCCCCACTGCTTGGGGC